>NW_028225332.1:0-643174 GCF_052327205.1 Somniosus microcephalus | reverse complement strand
TGGTGTTGAAAACGCACTTGTCCTCGTTATAGGTGAGGTTGAGTTTTTGTGCGGTTTTCAGGAACCTCTCGAGGTTCGAGTCGTGATCCTGCTGGTTGTGACCGCAGATGGTGACGTTGTCGAGGTAGGGGAAGGTTGCCTGCAAGTGGTGGTCATCGACCATGCGATCCATCTCCCTCTGAAAGACCGAGACCCCGTTCGTCACCCCAAAGGGGACTCTGAGGAATTGGTAGAGGCGTCCGTTCGCCTCGAAGGCGGTGTACGGGCGGTCCTCTGGTCTGATAGGGAGCTGGTGGTACGCTGACTTGAGGTCGATGGTGGAGAACACCCGGTATTGGGCGATTTGGTTCACCATTTCTGATATGCGGGGTAGCGGGTAGGCGTCTAGTAGGGTGTACCTGTTGATCGTTTGACTATAGTCGATCACCATCCGTTTCTTCTCGCTACCCCTTACCACTACCACTTGGGCGCGCCACGGGCTGTTGCTGTGTTCAATAATGCGCTCTTTCAGGAGCCTGTCTACCTCGGTCGCGATAAACCGCCTGTCCTCCCAGCTGTACCTCCTGCTTTTGGTCGCTATTGGCCGGCAGTTAGGGGTAAGGTTCGCGAATAGCGAAGGCGGCTATACCTTCAGGGTAGCCAGACCGCACACTGTGAGGGGCGGCTGGGACCCACCGTACTTGAGCGTGATGCTTTGGTGGTTGCACTGGAAATCCAAACCCAAGATCACGCTCGCACATAGATTCTTCATGATTAATACTTTAAAATTATCATACACAGTTCCGTTAACGCACAATTGTACCGTGCAGTAACCCAGAATGGTCGATGTCTGGGTTTTATCGGCCATAGAGATGGTACCCTGAGCAGGGACCACCTTTAGGGAGAGTTGTTGTGCCAGTTCAGGGTGGATAAAACTCTCCGTGCTTCCACTGTCAATTAAGCATTTAACCCGGCACCCATTTACCTCGATGTCCACCATTGATTTGGATAGCGGATGCGGCCTGGTCTGGTCCACTGTGACCGATGCCACTGTAGGGCCCTGATCGAGACAAGATGGCGTCCACGCTGTCTGCTCATAAGATGGCGGACCCCACGAGGTCGGGCAAGATGGCGTCCAAGATGGCCGCTCCCACGGCGCACACGCGGCGGTGGCGGGTTTTCCGGCGGTTGGTTTTCCGGCGGGGTTCCCTCTGCACACCTTCCCGAAGTGCCCCTTCTTACCGCACTTAAAGCAGGTGGTGCCTTTCGCCGGGCACAGGTTTCTGGTGTGCTTTGGCTGCCCGCAGAAGTAGCAGTTGGGTCCTTGACGCGTTGCGGCTGTCGTAGGGCTTCTGGGGGGAGAGCTGGGCCCCGCCGGTGTTGGGCTGCCGGGCGGGGAAGATGCCTTCCAAGATGGCGGCGCCCTCGGCGCACACGTGGCAGCGTGGGCGGCGCGGACTGAAGAGTAGGCGTCCGAGTTTCTCTGGGCCATCTCCAGGGACCGCGCGGTGTCCGCAGCCTGTTTCAGGTCCAACTCCGTTTTTTCCAGCAGTCTTTGCCGGATGTGAGTGGAGCTGAGGCCTGTGATAAAGGCATCGCGAACAAGCTCGTCGGTGTACACTGCGGCTTTTACATCTCGGCACTTACAGTCCTTGCCAAGCTTTTTCAGGATGCTTAGGAACTCCTCCACCGATTCCCCAGGTCGCTGTGCGCGAGTAGCGAGTAGATGCCTAGCATACACCTCATTCGTAGGCTGCTGGTAATGCGCCTTTAAGGTGTTGCAGGCGGCCAGGTACGTATCGGCGTCTTGGATGAGGGGGTAAACCCGGTGGCTTACCCAATTCCGTAGCATTCCGAGTCTCATCTTCGCAGTGTCCGTAGCGTCTTTGACGGCTGCGGAATTGTCCAGGAAGAATTCCATACAGTCAAACCAGTGTCCGAAGCGTGCTGATGCGTCCGGAGCATGTTGATCCAAATCCAAACGTTCGGGTTTCAGGAGTTGATCCATAGTGTTGAAAATTGAGTTAATAAAATTGATGTGCCTCAATTATTCCGAGACTCGAAGTTAGCAGAACAAAAGTAAGGCTTTTATTAACTCAGAACATAACACGTAAAATAGAGAGATGTCTACCTTCAGGAGGCTGAACCCGACTGAAGTTAGATTACAAAGGAGCCAGGTATGGGCGGAGCCCTGCACACAACCAGTTCCAGCACATTCCAATACATAATACATGAGGACTGGGGGAAGGGAAAAGACACAGAAAGCAGGCAGTTACAAGACACAGAAAACAGGCAGTGATGAATGGAATATATTTCATCACATGTACCTTTAAGGGGAGAACTACTTTTTACAGCTCCTGTATACCGTAGTACCGGCAGTGCCCACACCTGTATATAAACCCTGAGTAGGGATCTGTACTTTAGTTTTAGAGTAACCTGCTTCCAGTAAACACCTGTTGATTGTTCCTCTGCAGTCTCTGTCGATTTATTGAAGGACACCATACATCAACATTCACGGATTCAACAGTGGCGACGAGTCGATTCGAACCTACCTGCAAATCTGTAGAAGAAGGCCGATTCCACCAGTGCGGGCGTCGACCATCCGGAGAGGACTTGAACATCGCAGAGGAGGCTGTGGAGAGCTGGGCTGGGTTCCCCAGTCGAGACGATCCAGCACAGTGGGCTGGCAGCAGGTACGGCGCAGACCCTTCCCGGACGGCAGTGGCTGGAGCCGACCGACGGCACAGAAAAAGGCCGAGCAGCATCGACGGGGTAAGAGAGAGGGTAAAGCGCACAGGGCGCAGCCGGGGTTGAAGACCGAGCGGCGTCAACGAGAGAAGGGAAAACGCGCAGAGCGCGGCTGGGGTTTCAAGGGCTGAGCAGCATCCGCGGGAGAAGAAAGAAGCGCGGGAGATGCCATTTTGAGCCAGCGGAGAAGAAGGGAGAGCGAGGGAGACGCCATTTTTAGCCAGTCTAACCACACCCAGGGATGCAGAAGAGTGGCAGTGTCACAGCGTTCGACAATGAAGTCGAAGATTGGGCAACATATACAGAATGTGTAGAAGTGTACTGCAAGGCGAATGAAGTGCCAGATGCCAGGAAAGCACTGGTATTGTTGAATTCCAAGGGTGCAAAAACGTACGGCTTACTGCGAAACCTAATAACCCCAGAGAAGCCAGTAGAAAAGGATTTTGGAAACATAGTGTCAATCCTACAGAACCACTTAAACCCCACACCACTGCTGATAGCAGAAAGATTTAAGTTTCACTAAAGGAACCAGCATAAAGACGAAAGTAATGCTCAGTATTTAACGGAACTGTGCAAACTATCGAAACACTGCCAGTTTGGAACGGGACTAGCAGATACTTTAAGGGACAAGTTTGTGTGTGGGCTTCAAAGAGAAGGAACCCAGAAACGGCTTCTATCAGAAAAGGATCTTACGCTGGACAAGGCTTTCAGCATGGCAGTATCACACGAAGCAGCCGCACGGGGCGCTGCAGAGATACAATGGAGATCGCAAGAATATGGCACAAATGAAATGTCATATGGAGCAGTGAAGTGTTATCGCTGCGGCAGAACAACACACGACCATAAGGATTGTTGGTTCAAGGACCAAGTGTGCAGACAGTGTGGAAAAGTAGGACACATAGCAAGTGTCTGCAGGTCGGGAAAGAAAACCAGCAGCAAGAAATCTCCACAGGAGAAGTACAAAAAGGTACATAAGGTGACGGAGAGTAGTTCAGACGAACAGAAAAGTGATTCAGACTCCAGAAGCAAGGAGCTGGGTTGTCTGAAACTGCATCATGTAATCAAAATGGAGGATCACCAAACTATCTGGGTCACGCTCAAGATAGACGGAGTCCAAGTGAAAATGGAAGTGGACACAGGATCAGCCCTAACAGTCATAAACCGAAGGGACTACAAGCGGCTATTCTCACATATACCCTTGAGAGATACAGAGATTGTCTTGAAGACGTACATGGGGCAAAAAGTCTACCCCAAAGGAAAAATAAGGGTGAACGTGATATACAACGGCAAGGAAACACCAAAAATGGACATATATGTGTTGCCAGATGGAGGACCACCACTACTAGGGCGTGAATGGATCCGGAAGATACAGCTAGATTGGCATTCCATACAAGCACTGACTGTAGATGCCAAAAAGGATGACGATGTCACACCGGGACGACTGTCAAAAATGCTAACTGACGCACAAGAAGTGTTCCAGGAGGGACTCGGAACACTAAAAGGCATAACAGCAATGATCAAAATAGAGGAAAATGCAAACCCAAAGTTTTTTAAGGCCAGACCGGTACCTTATGCGATCCGCCCAGCCGTCAAAGCAGAGCTGGAAGGTTTGGAACGTTCAGGAGTACTATCCAAAGTGGACTGGAGTGAGTGGGCTACACTCATCGTTCCTGTAATGAAGAGGTCGTTGAGAAATACGCCTGGGGAACCAAAGAAGGTTCGCTGTGGGGACTTTAAGGTGACAGTGAACCCAGTCCTTCACACTGTACAATATCCACTTCCGCGGATTGAAGATATTTTCGCCTCGCTATCTGGAGGGAAACGCTTCACTAAGATTGATCTGGCCCAGGCGTACCTGCAAATGGAGGTAGAAGAAGCCTCGAAACAGTACTTCACGATCAACACTCGTAAAGGTCACTACCAATACAACCGGCTGGTGTTCGGGGTAGCATCATCTCTGGCTATTTGGCAAAGGGCAATGGATCAAGTGCTGCAAGGGATTCCAGGGACCCAGTGTTATTTGCACGACATCCTGGTCACGGGCGAAAATGACAGTGATCACCTCGCCAACCTGGAGCAGGTGCTCACTAGATTGAAGGATTATGGGCTCCGAGCTAATCGCCACAAATGCGAGTTTTTCCAGAAGCAGATCTCGTATTGTGGCCACGTTATTGATGAAGAGGGGTTACATAAGTCCCCTGAAAAGATTGAGGCAGTAGTCAAGGCTCCAGCACCGGAAAATGTGTCACAACTGAGGTCGTTCCTCGGGTTGGTGAACTACTACCATAAGTTCTTGCCGAATTTGTCTACAGTTCTACACCCACTGAACACCCTACTGCAAACGGGGGTACCATGGAAGTGGAATGACGAATGTAAACGAGCTTTCCAGAAGTGCAAAGAATTGATCACATCAAAAGAGGTGTTGGCTCATTTCAACCCAGCACTACCATTTCAGCTGGCGTGTGATGCATCACCCTATGGCATTGGAGCGGTGCTGTCGCACAAATTCCCGGACGGCTCGGAGAGGCCAGTAGCCTTTGTGTCTCGGTCACTAACCTCAGCCGAGCGTAACTACGCCCAGATTGACAGGGAGGCCCTCAGCCTAGTGTGGGGAGTGAAAAAGTTCAACTACTATCTGCACGGGCAGAAGTTCACCTTGCTGACTGACCACCAACCACTTGTCTCCATCTTTAATCCAAAGAAGGGCGTTCTGGTGATGACTGCACAACGGCTACAAAGATGGTCCCTTTTTCTAGGGGCACACCAATATGATATCGAGTATAAGGGCACGAAACAGCATGGAAACGCTGATGGGCTATCTCACCTGCCACTCCCTACTGCGGAGGAAGCACCAGCAGTGGATCCTGTCGAAATATTTCATTCGACTATAATTGAATGCTTGCCAGTAACTAACGCTGGTATAAAGAAGGAGACCCGAAATGACCCGACACTGTCTCGGGTATATGATTTGACGGTGAAGGGATGGCCGGCACATGGCGACTCACTTTTGCCAGCATTCTCATCCAGAAGAGAACAGCTGTCAGTATGCCAGGGGACCTTGATGTGTGGATCCCGAGTGGTAATTCCACCCAAGTTAAGGGAGAGAGTGCTCAATGAGCTTCACGAAGGCCATCTGGGAGGGGTGAAAATGAAAAGCCTTGCTAGGGCTTATGTGTGGTGGCCGGGGATCGATCAGCAAATCGAGGACCTGACAAAGAGCTGCTCAGGATGCCAGAAGGTCCAAAATGCACCACCACATGCCCCTCTACACCCAGGGGAGTGGCCCTCATCTCCATGGCAACGGGTGCATATTGATTTTGCTGGTCCATTCATGGACTCAATGTTTTTAATAGCTCTGGATGCGCACTCGAAATGGCCTGAGGTGATCAAAATGTCCTCCACCACCACAGAGAAAACTATTGCAGTCCTACGGACCATCTTTGCCAGGAACGGCTTGCCAGAGCAGATTTGTTCTGATAACGGACCACAGTTTGTGTCCGAAGAGTTTTGAAGATTTATGAAAAGGAATGGGGTAAGGCATTACACCTCCGCCCCGTATCATCCAGCCACCAATGGATTGGCTGAGAGGTTCGTACAAACCTTTAAAAAAAGCAGTAAGGGCCATGTGCGATGACGACATTCCACTGCAGCATAAGGTGGACAATTTCCTGTTAGCCTACAGAAATGCTGCACATGCAGTCACCAACCAGACCCCGGCCATGATGTTCTTTAACCGAAGGTTGAGATCTCGTCTGGATTTGCTCAGACCAAATGTACGAAGAGATGTTGAGAATAAGCAATTCCAGCACATCAATGAGAAGCCGACAAGGAGTTTCAATGTAGGGCAACCAGTCTTGGCCCGCGACTACCGAACAGAGAAATGGCAACAAGGAACGATATGCACACGGCAGGGGCCACTAATGTACACAGTGGATGTTGGGGAGAACATTGTGAGACGCCATGTCGACCAGATCCTAGAGTCACAGGAACGAGTCAACCCCAGGTCTCGCGTACCTGGTGATGAACCCGACATACCGGTAGCATCTACCCCAGAAACAGTAGCATCGGAAGCTGATGAATCAACCGATGACAGGGGGCCAGAATCGCCTGCGCACCAAGAGCAAGACACTCAGGAAAGGCGCTATCCAGAAAGGATCAGGAAGCCGCCCCAGAGACTGAATTTATAAATGGACTATTTGCCGTTAATGTTGCATGTTAAAAGTGTTCATTGTTAAATGAATGTTATGGTACTGTTAATCTAAAAGGGGAGGAATTGTAGTGTATGTACCTTTAAGGGGAGAACTACTTTTTACAGCTCCTGTATACTGTAGTACCGGCAGTGACCACACCTGTATATAAACCCTGAGTAGGGATCTGTACTTTAGTTTTAGAGTAACCCTCATCCAGTAAACACCTGTTAATTGTTCCTCTGCAGTCTGTCGATTTATTGAAGGACACCATACATCAACATTCACGGATTCAACAAGTTGAAGCATAACCCCCCTGCTCTTGTATTCTATGCCACAGCTAATAAAGGCAAGCATTCCGTATGCCTTCTTAACCACCTTATCTACTTGGCCTGCTACCTTCAGGGATCTGTGGACATGCACTCCAAGGTCCCTTTTTTCCTTTACGCTACTCAGTGTCCTACCATTTAATGTGTATTCCCTTTCCTTGTTAGCCCTCCCCAAATGCATTACCTCACATGGATTTAAAGAATTCCATTTGCCACTGTTCTGCCCACCTGACCAATTTATTGATATCTTCCTGCAGTTTACAGCTTCCTTCTTCAGTTTCAACCTCACAGCCGATCTTAGTATCATCTGCAAACTTCTTAATCATACCCCCTATATTCAAGTCAAGATCATTGATATATACCACAAAAAGCAAGGGACCTAGTACTGAGCCCTGCGGATCCCCACTGGAAACAGCCTTCCAGTCACAAAAACACCCATCAACCATTACCCTCTGCTTCCTGTCTCCGAGCCAGTTTTGAATCAAACTTGACACTTTGCCCTGGATCCCATGGGATTTTAACTTTGTGACCAGTCTGCCATGTGGAACCTTATCAAAAGCCTTGCTAAAGTCCATATACACTACATCAAACGCACTACCCTCATCTACCCTCCTTGTTACCCCCTCAAAAAATTCAATCAAGTTTGTCAGACACGACCTTCCCTTAACAAATCCGTGCTGAATATCCTTGATTAATCCGTGTCTTACTAAATGAAGATTTATCCTGTCCTTCAGAATTCTTTCCAATAATATTCCCACCACCGAGGTTAGGCTGAATGCAAGAGTTACAGAGTAATGACAGATGTAGACTGTCCACCTCTGGTGCAGCCTCACCGGTTTGGCATTTCTCATAACCCAGCAATAGCCTGCACCTTCAGGAGAGTGGAGAGGGAGTAAGTGTTATTGAGTGCAAGTAAAAGATATCTGCCCTGAGGGTTGATGTAAGCTCAGGACCAGCTTTCACAAGCATGCTTCCTGTCACAGTGTGAGGTGTTTGCTAACCGCTTGTGTGTAATGTTATCTTCTCAGCACTCAGTGTTTGGAAATCCACCAGTCTGAGCACATTGTTTAAAAGCACGTTTGCCATAAATGCCAGGCTGTGGAAACAGGCAAGCTCCGATCCCTCTGTAGAGTGTCAATAAATAATTGCTGATCCCCAGGGTCACTCACCCAACTTGGGGAAACTTAGTGCCCCCAGGATTAGGGATGTCACAGTATTCAGTGTCAGCAAGGAACAGCTGCCCCGTGATTCTCAGACCGGACCCCTGGACCCGATCATTCACCCGACCCCTGGATCCACTGACCCGAGGGCCGCTGCAACACTAGCAATGAGCCAGATCTCGGCCAAAGGCGCTCATTGTTGCACCGACTCCATTGACATGAAGCCCAAGGCCCAATAACTAGGGAGCCTCAGGCCTCACCATTCAGACACAGGGAATGCTCCCTGTGCCCCCCACGCGCCCAAAAAATATTGGGAGGGTTGTAGGGCCGGAGGTGGTTACAGGGATTGGGAGGGTTGTAGGGCTGGAGGAGGTTCCAGGGATCGGGAGGGTCTTAGGGGCTGGAGGAGGTTCCAGGGATCGGGAGGGTTTTAGGGCTGGAGGAGGTTACAGGGATTGGGAGGGTTGTAGGGCCGGAGGAGGTTACAGGGATTGGGAGGGTTGTAGGGCTGGAGGAGGTTCCAGGGATCGGGAGGGTTTTAGGGGCTGGAGGAGGTTCCAGGGATCGGGAGGGTTTTAGGGCTGGAGGAGGTTACAGGGATTGGGAGGGTTGTAGGGCTGGAAGAGGTTACAGGGATCGGGAGGGTTTTAGGGGCTGGAGGAGGTTCCAGGGATCGGGAGGGTTGTAGGGCTGGAGGAGGTTACAGGGATTGGGAGGGTTGTAGGGGGCTGGAGGAGGTTACAGGGATCAGGAGTGGTGCAGGGCTGGAGGAGGTTACAGAGATAGGGAGTGGTGTAGGGCTGGAGGAGGTTACAGAGATAAGGAGTGGTGTAGGGCTGGAGGAAATTACAGAGATAGGGAATGGTGTAGGGCTGGAGGAGGTTACAGAGATGGGGAGTGGTGTAGGGGGCTGGAGGAGGTTACAGGGATAGGGAGCGGTGTGGGGGGCTGGAGGGGGTTACAGAGATAGGAAGGGTTGTAGGGGGCTGGAGGAGGTTACAGAGATAGGGAGGGGTGTAGGGCTGGAGGAGGTTACAGAGATAGGGAGTGGTGTAGGGGGCTGGAGGAGGTTACAGGGATAGGAAGTGGTGCAGGGGGCTGGAGGAGGTTACAGAGATAGGGAGTGGTGTAGGGGGCTGGAGGAGGTTACAGGGATAGGGAGTGGTGTAGGGGGCTGGAGGGGGTTACAGAGATAGGGAGTGGTGTAGGGGGCTGGAGGAGGTTACAGGGATAGGGAGTGGTGTAGGGGGCTGGAGGAGGTTACAGGGATAGGGAGGGGTGTAGGGGGCTGGAGGAGGTTACAGGGATAGGGAGGAGTGTTGGGACCTGGAGGAGGTTACAGAGATAGGGAGGGTTGTAGGGGCTGGAGGTGGTTACAGAGATAGGGAGGGTTGTAGGGGCTGGAGGAGGTTACAGAGATAGGGAGGGTTGTAGGGGCTGGAGGAGTTTACAGAGATAGGGAGGGTTGTAGGGGCTGGAGGAGGTTACAGAGATAGGGAGGGTTGTAGGGGCTGGAGGAGGTTACAGAGATAGGGAGGGTTGTAGGGGGCTGGCGGAGGTTACAGAGATAGGGAGGGTTTCTAGGGACAGGAGGAGGTTACAGAGATAGGGAGGGGTGTAGGGACAGGAGGAGGTTACAGAGATAGGGAGAGTTGTAGGGACAGGAGGAGGTTACAGAGATAGGGAGGGTTGTAGGGACAGGAGGAGGTTACAGAGATAGGGAGGGTTGTAGGGACAGGAGGAGGTTACAGAGATAGGGAGGGTTGTAGGGGCTGGAGGAGGTTACAGAGATAGGGAGGGTTGTAGGGACAGGAGGAGGTTACAGAGATAGGGAGGGTTGTAGGGGCTGGAGGAGGTTACAGAGATAGGGAGGGTTGTAGGGACAGGAGGAGGTTACAGAGATAGGGAGGGGTGTAGGGACAGGAGGAGGTTACAGAGATAGGGAGAGTTGTAGGGACAGGAGGAGGTTACAGAGATAGGGAGGGTTGTAGGGAGAGGAGGAGGTTACAGAGATAGGGAGGGTTGTAGGGACAGGAGGAGGTTACAGAGATAGGGAGGGTTGTAGGGACAGGAGGAGATTACAGAGATAGGGAGGGTTGTAGGGACAGGAGGAGGTTACAGAGATAGGGAGGGGTGTCGGGAGAGGAGGAGGTTACAGAGATAGGGAGGGGTGTAGGGACAGGAGGAGGATACAGAGATAGGGAGGGCTGTAGGGACAGGAGGAGGTTACAGAGATAGGGAGGGGTGTCGGGGACAGGAGGAGGTTACAGAGATAGGGAGGGGTGTCGGGGACAGGAGGAGGTTACAGAAATAGGGAGGGTGTAGGGACAGGAGGGGGTCACAGAGACAGGGAGGGTTGTAGGGACAGGAGGAGGTTACAGAGATAGGGAGGGTTGTAGGGACAGGAGGAGGTTACAGAGATAGGGAGGGTTGTAGGGACAGGAGGAGGTTACAGAGATAGGGAGGGTTGTAGGGACAGGAGGAGGTTACAGAGATAGGGAGGGTTGTAGGGACAGGAGGAGGTTACCGAGATAGGGTGGGTTGTAGGGACAGGAGGAGGTTACAGAGATAGGGAGGGTTGTAGGGACAGGAGGAGGTTACAGAGATAGGGAGGGTTGTAGGGACAGGAGGAGGTTACAGAGATAGGGAGGGTTGTAGGGACAGGAGGAGGTTACAGAGATAGGGAGGGTTGTAGGGACAGGAGGAGGTTACAGAGATAAGGAGGGTTCTAGGGACAGGAGGAGGTTACAGAGATAGGGAGGGTGCGTTTGATGTAAATAGACTACTGAGCCTTCGGTTTCAGTATATAACAAGGCTTTAATCAACTGTTTCACAAGCATGAGATTTCTAGTTACAATCACTAGTTCCTGGTTACAGAAACATCCTGAGCAAGCTGGGCCCACGCCCGATTATTTATACTCCTTGGACGGCGCCACCAGCTGGCCGCTCAGTGTTACTTCACGAGTCATGATAAGATTCATGACATCCTTCATGCCTGAAAGTGGATTAGGCGGACCACGAATAGGCGCAGTATTTTGGACCTTCACTTGTGGCTGGAAGGCACGTCTCCTCGGACCTTGGTCCGTACTGGTAGATCGACGGGGCCCGTGTCACCTTGATCGACCTGCGGAAGACTGGGGAGATCGTGACTCCAGGTGCGGGTCCCCACAGGCGCTGAGCTGGCATCATCTTGGTTGGTAGCCGGGGATTGACCAGCGTCCTGGCTTCAGGTGGCCATCCCGTGGGGAGCGCTCGGCTCCCCGAGTTGATCCGGTGGAGTAGCCGGCAGACATTTACAGATAGAAATCAGTATTTGTAGGGAAATGGTGTTAGGGAAATTGATGGGATTGAAGGCCGATAAATCCCCAGGGCCTGATAATCTTCATCCTAGGATACTTAAGGAAGTGGCCCTAGAAATAGTAGATGCATTGCTGATCATCTTCCAACATTCGATGGAATCTGGAACAGTACCCATGGATTGGAGGGTAGCTAATGTTACCCCACTATTCAAAAAAGGTGGTAGAGAAACGTCGGGGAATTACAGACCGGTAAGCCTGACATCGGTAGTGGGGAAAATGCTAGAGCCAGTATAAAGGATGTAATAGCAGAGCACTTGGAAAACAGTGACAGGATCGGACAAAGTCAACATGGATTTACAAAAGGTAAATTGTGCTTGACTAATCTACTGGAATTTTTTGAGGATGTAACTAGTAAAATAGATAAGGGAGAACCAGTGGATGTGGTGTATTTGGACTTTCAAAAGGCTTTCGATAAGGTCCCGCATAAGAGATTAGCGTGTAAAGTTAAGGCACATGGGATTGGGGGCAAGGTATTGACTTGGATAGAGAACTGGTTGGCAGACAGAAAGCAAAGAGTTGGAATAAACGGCTCTTTTTCCGAGTGGCAGGCAGTGATTAGTGGGGTACCGCAGGGATCAGTTCTTGGACCCCAGCTTTTCACAATATATATTAATGATCTAGACGAGGGAACTGGATGTAATATCTCCCAAGTTTGCAGACGACACAAATCTGGGTGGGCGTGTGTGCTGTGAGGAGGATGCCAAGAAACTCCAGTATGATTTGGACAGGTTGGGTGATTGGGCAGAAGCATGGCAGATGCAATATAAAATGGATAAATGTGAGGTTATCCACTTTGGTGTCAAAAACAGGAAGGCAGATTATTATCTGAATGGCAATAGATTGGGAGAAGGGGAAGTGCAATGAGACCTGGGCGTCCTTGTGCACCAGTCACTGAAGGTAAGCATGCAGGTGCAGCAGGCGGTTAAGAAGGCAAATGGTATGTTGGCCTTCGTAGCGAGAGGATTTGAGTACAGGAGCAAGGATGTCTTGCTGCAGTTGTACAGGGCCTTGGTGAGACCACACCTTGAGTATTGTGTGCAGTTTTGGTCGCCTTATCTGAGGAAGGATGTTCTTGCCATGGAAGGAGTGCAGCGAAGATTCACTAGGCTGATACCTGGGATGGCAGGAATGACGTATGAGGAGAGATTGGGTCGATTGGGCTTATACTTGTTGGAGTTTCAAAGAATGAGAGGGGATCTCATTGAAACTTATAAAATTCTAACAGGACTAGACAGACTAGATGCAGGAAGGATGTTCCCGATGGTCGGTGGGTCCAGAACCAGGGATCACAGTCTAAGGATAAGGGGTAAGCCACTTAGGACAGAGATGAGGAGGAATTTCTTCACCCAGAGAGTGGTGAACCTGTGGAATTCTCTACCAAAGAAGGCAGTAGAGGCCAACTCATTAAATATATTCAAGAAGGAGTTAGATATATTTCTTATATATAAGGCTAAAGGGATCAAGGGATATGTAGAGAAGGCAGGAAAAGGCTACTGAATTTGGATGATCAGCCATGATCTCATTGAATGGCGGAGCAGGCTCGAGGGGCCGAACGGCCTACTCCTGCTCCTATCTTCTATGTTTAGATCCCTTGATGTCGCAGGTAGGGCATCATCCTCAAAGGAGCGCAGAGCATTGGTATCATTACCATGGGTTCCTCTACCAGTTGAGTCCGTGGGATTGGTTGGACAGGGAGCCAGATCTCGGAGTGAAATGGTGGACTCCCGGCCATCAGGGTAGCGCACGTGCGCGTAAGTGGGATTAATGTCCGTTAGCTCCACCTCATCGACATGGGGATCGTTTTTGGAAGGTCGGACGAATCTTCGGAGCAGCACGGGGCCGAGAGCTGCCAACCATGACAGTAGGGACGTCCCGTGAGTGGAGCGACGCTGGAACCTGAAGAATCGCTCGTGAGGAGTGACATTGGTGGACGTAGAAAGAAGAGACCTGATGGAATGCAATGCGTCAGGGAGCATAGTTTCCCACTGCTGGTCTGGTAGGTTGCGTGACCTCAGTGCAAGACGAATAGCGTTCCAAATAATAGCATTGTATCTCTCAACCTGTCCATTACCGATGGGATGATACGGTGTTGTTTTGCTTGTGGCGATTCCCCATTGGGAAAGATAACTTTTGAGTTCGCTTGACATGAAGGAGGGACCCCAATCAGAGTGGATGAAATTGGCCGTTCCACAAAGGGAAAAGACCTGATTGAGGCATTTGATCACTGTGGAAGTAAGCATATTGGGATAGGGGAAAGCAAAGGGAAAGCATGAATATTCATCCACCATAGTAAGTAAGTAGGTGTTTCGCGTTGAGGAAGGCAATGGCACTTTAAAGTCAATGCTGAGTTGCTGCATAGGCTGCATAGCGTGTATGAGTGAGCCATCCGATGGACGGAAGAATTGCGGTTTTAATTCTGCACAAATTCTACAGGAGGAGCACGTTCTTTTCACATCTTCCGTAGAAAATGGGAGATTTTTAGATCGCACAAAGTGCAACATACGGGTAACGCCAGGATGGCATAAGTCAGTATGAAGATCCGCAAGAGTCGAAGTTGACATAGAAGAGCAGAATGCATGCGTGAAGGTATTCGGGGCCACAATCTCTTTGCCGGGTCGATAATGTATGGTGTATCCAAAGGCAGCCAATTCCATCCTCCAGAGTTGTGTTTTGTTATTCTTGATCTTAGTGCGTTTCCGGTTATCCAGCATAAAGGCCACGGAGTGCTAATCGGTTATAAGTGTGAAATGGCGACGAGCGAGAAAATGACTCCATTTATGCACTGCTTCGATGATGGCCGTAGCCTCCTTCTCGACAGGAGGATAATGGAGCTCGCTACCCTGCAAAGTTCTGGACAGAAATACAACGGGTCGACCACCTTGATTCAAGGTAGCAGAGATCGCCACATCCGATGCATCGCACTCGACCACGAAAGGGAGGTTTTCATCAATGGAACGAAGCCTGGCTTTTTCCTGTTGTCGCTTGAGGAGGTTGAAAGCTGAAATAGCCGTTACCTCCAACGGAAATGACTTTGCGTGAAGCAGGGGCTGGATCTTGTCGGAGAAGACGGGTATCCACTTCGCATAATAGGCGAACATGCCGAGTGCCCGGCGAAGAGAGCCAAGATTCATAGGGGGAGGGAGCTCCTGAAGCGGACGAATTCGCTCCGGATCCGGTTTGATGACACCGTTGCCCACCCAATAGCCAAGGATGTTGACTGATGGTACTGATTTCATAGATTTGGACTCATTTAAGGTTAAGTTGCAACGACGGAGAACGTCAAAAAATTTCTGGAGGTTGGCATCATGCCCCTTCTGGTCATGACCAGCAATGTGATATTATCCAGATATGGAAAAGTGTCCGTTAAGTTCTCCTGTTTGACTAGGCTATCCATTGCCCGTTGGAAGACGGCCACCCCATTGGTGACCCCAACTGGAAGGCGACAAAACTGGTAAAGCCGACCATTGACATCAAAGGCCGTATACTTTTTGTCAGAGTCCTTTAACGGTACTTGATGGTATGCGCTCCTTAAATCAAAAGTTGAAAATACCTTGTAGTTGGCAAGGTTATTGACCATGTCATCAATGCGTGGTAGTGGGTAGGCATCCAGGTCGGTATACTGTTTTAATAGTTTGCGAGTAATCGATGCAAAGATGTTTCTTGTGTTGCTTCAGAGGATTTTTAACAATGACGACTTGAGCTCGCCAAGAAGATGAACATGGCTCAATGATTCCGTCAGTTAGAAAGCGAGAGATTTCTGCCTCGATAAAGGATCGATCATCTTGGCTGAAACATCGTGATTTAGTGACTATGGGCTTACATCGGGGGGAAAGATTGGCAAACAAGGAAGGCTTGTCGAGCGAAGCCGCCGAAAGCGCACAAAACAGTACTTTGGAAATAGTAAGCTCCGGCATTGACCCTCCAAACTCGAAAGTGAGTCTTTTGTGTTGTTTCTGGAAATCCTGTCCCAGGAGCACATCACTGCATAGGCTTTTGAGCACCCCGAGCCGGGTGGAGAAATAAGTGTGGCCATTGAGAATAAGGTCGATAAGACAAAAGCCGGAAGAGTTGGTGGTCAGTGTCGTCAGAGCCATTGCAATTTTCCTGTCCGAGGGGTAAATACGCAATTTTAACTTACTGACAGCCTGCTCACTAATGAAGCTGTCAGAGCTGCATGAGTCGATTAGTGCACTCAAAATGTGTCCATTTACTGAAACCTTCGTGACTGCATGGGACAGACTTTGGGGAAAAACAGCTGTGATGGGAGGAGGGGCAGTTTTACCCTTGACAGCTGTAACCTTATTAGTGGTTCTTGGGGGGAGGAGCAGTTTTATAGATAGCAGCTGCAAAACTAACAGGATCTCTCGACCAGTATACCTTAGAAAAGTGGC
Source organism: Somniosus microcephalus (assembly GCF_052327205.1). Lineage (NCBI taxonomy): Eukaryota > Metazoa > Chordata > Chondrichthyes > Squaliformes > Somniosidae > Somniosus > Somniosus microcephalus. The sequence continues at coordinate 627,021 of NW_028225332.1, read as the reverse complement.
CTTTCTTACTAACAGAGGCTCTTGACTGGCATACCTTAGAAAAGAGACCTTTGTTGCTGCAATGGTTGCAGGTTGCGTTACGAGCAGGACAAAATTTACTGTAGTGGAATGCACCTCCACAGAAGAAACACTTCCTTCCAGGTTGCAAAGGTGCCGCTAGGGCAGGGTCGTCATCAGTGAAGGCTTCTAGGGTAGGGTTGTCATCCACTAGGTTAGAGTCATCATTAGTGAGGGCTTCTGCCCGAGACCTATCAAAGGAGTCATTAAAAGTGATATAAGCAGCCCATGCCAGTGGTAAAAGATAGGTATCTGCATTCCTCTTTGCTAAGTCCAGGGAACACGCCTGGTCATAGGCAGCCTGTATCTCGAGGGTTTTATTCTCCAACAGTTGCTGGCATATGAAGGGAGACGTAATTCCGTTAATAAAAGAATCATGAATTAACTCCTCCTGGTACTGCTCAGCTGTGACAGCTTTAAGATTACAATCCTTGCTGAGCCTGCGAAGCTTTTGAAGGAATTCGTCAAGTGATTCCCCGGGTTGTTGTCGAGTAGTGGCCAGTAGATGCCGAGCAAAAATTTCATTTGGGGCCTTACATAAGAACATAAGAACATAAGAAATAGGAGCAGGAGTAGGCCAATCGGCCCCTCAAGCCTGCTCCGCCATTCAATAAGATCATGGCTGATCTGATCCTAACCGCCAATCCACTAACGCAGAACCATCTCCTGAATCTAACAGAATTAGACACACGAAATAGGAGCAGGATCAGGCTACATGGCCCCTGGGCCCGCTCCGCTACCCACAGGGCCATGACCGATCCGAACCTAGACTCATGTCCAAATTCCTGCCCGCTCCCCGTAACCCTTAATTCCCTTTACATATAGTCACTGGAATATTAGGATAGCGGAGTCATAGTCTACACAGTCTTCGATATTGTCAAACACATGAGGAGATACATAATTGGCAAGTATCTCTAATTTATCAGGAACATTCTCACCACACGCTCTGACGAAGTTGCTGAAGGTACGATATCAGTGTTTCCATACCTTAGCAGTTGTAGGTGAATTTGGGTCCAGGTCAAGATGGGCGGGTCTGAGTAGTTTGTCCATGATGGATTGATTACTACGCCGGAGTTCCCTTCTACAGTTGAAGTCATAGCTGGCTGTTCCTGAAATCACTCAGAGCGTGGAGCCGATACACAGTTGATTAAATTGATGTAAAAAGACTACTGAGCAATTGGTTTGAGTATAAAACAAGGCTTTAATCAAATGTTTCAAAACCATGAGATTTCTAGTTACATCACTAGTTCCTGGTTACAGAAACATCCTGAGCAAGCTGGGCCCACGCCCGAATATTTATACTCCTTGGACGGTGCCACCAGCTGGCCACACAGTGTTAATTCATGAGTCATGATAAGATTCATGACATAGGGCTGGAGGAGGTTACAGGGATCGTGAGGGGTGTAGGGCTGGAGGAGGTTACAGAGATAAGGAGTGGTGTAGGGCTGGAGGAGGGTACAGAGATAGGGAGTGGTGTAGGGCTGGAGGAGTTTATAGAGATCAGGAGGGTTGTAGGGCCAGAGGAGGTTACAGAGATAGGGAGGGGTGTAGGGCTGGAGGATTTTACAGAGTTCAGGAGTGTTATAGAGCTGGAGGAGGTTACAGAGGTAGCGAGGGGTGTAGGGCCTGGAGGAGGTTACAGAGATAGGGAGGGGTGTAGGGCTGGAGGATGCTACAGAGATGGGGAGGGGTGTAGGGCTGGAGGGGTTACAGAGATAGGGAGGGGTGTAGGGACGGGAGGAGATTACAGCGATAGGGAGGGTTGTAGGGACAGGAGGAGGTTACAGAGATAGGGAGGGATGTAGGGATGGGAGGAGGTTACAGAGATAGGGAGGGGTGTAGTGCTGGAGGAGGTTACAGAGATCGGGAAGGGTGTAGGGCTGGATGAGGTTACAGAGCTAGGGAGGGGTGTAGGGACGGGGGGAGGTTCCAGAGATAGGGAGAGTTGTAGTGAAAGGAGGAGGTTACAGAAATCGGGAGGGTTGTATGGCTGGAGGAGAGATCAGGAGGGTTGTAGGGGCTGGAGGAGGTTACAGAGATAGGGAGGGTTGTAGAGGCTGGAGGAGATTACAGAGATCAGGCAGGGTGTAGGGCTGGAGGAGGTTACAGAGATAGTGAGGGTTGTAGGGGGCTGGAGGAGGTTACAGAGATAGTGAGGGGTGTAGGGCTGGAGGAAGTTACAGAGATCAGGAAGGGTGTAGGGGCTGGAGGGGGTTACAGAGATGGGGAGGAATATAAGGTGGGAGGGGGTTACAGAGATAGGGAGGGGTGTAGGGCGGAAGGTGGTTCTAGAGATGGGGAGGGGTGTAGGGCCGGAGGGGGTTATAGAGATAGGGAGGGGTGTAGGGCCGTAGGACATTACAGAGATCAGGGGCGGGAGCTGGAGGAGGTTACAGAGGTCAGGGGTGGGGGTGGAGGAGGTTACAGAGGTCAGGGGTGGAGGCTGGAGGAGGTTACAGAAGTCGGGGTGGGGGCTGGAGGAGGTTACAGAGGTCGGGGCGGGGGCGGGGACTGGAGGAGGTTACAGAGGTCAGGGGTGGGGACTGGAAGAGGTTACAGAGATCGGGGTGGGGGCTGGAGGAGGTTACAGGGGTCGGGGCGGGGGCGGGGACTGGAGGAGGTTACAGAGATCAGGGGTGGGGGCTGGAGGAGGTTACAGAGGTCAGGGGTGGAGGCTGGAGGAGGTTACAGAAGTCGGGGTGGCGGCTGGAGGAGGTTACAGGGGTCAGGGCGGGGGTGGGGGCTGGAGGAGGTTACAGGGGTCAGGGCGGGGGCGGGGACTGGAGGAGGTTACAGAGGTCGGGGGCGGGGGCAGGGGCGGGGGTGGGGGCTGGAGGAGGTTACAGAGGGCGGGGGCGGGGACTGGAGGAGGTTACAGAGGTCAGGGGTCGGGGCGGAGGCGGGGACTGGAGGAGGTTACAGAGGTCGGGGCAGGGACTGGAGGAGGTTACAGAGGTCAGGGGTGGGGGCTGGGACTGGAGGAGGTTACAGAGGTCAGGGGCGGGGACTGGAGGAGGTTACAGAGGTCAGGGGTCGGGGCGGAGGCGGGGACTGGAGGAGGTTACAGAGGTCGGGGGCAGGGACTGGAGGAGGTTACAGAGGTCGGGGTCGGGGCGGAGGCGGGGACTGGAGGAGGTTACAGAGGTCGGGGGCAGGGACTGGAGGAGGTTACAGAGGTCGGGGTCGGGGTCGGGGGCGGGGACTGGAGGAGGTTACAGAGGTCAGGGGCGGGGACTGGAGGAGGTTACAGAGGTCAGGGGCGGGGACTGGAGGAGGTTACAGAGGTCAGGGGCGGGGACTGGAGGAGGTTACAGAGGTCAGGGGCGGGGACTGGAGGAGGTTACAGAGGTCAGGGGTCGGGGCGGAGGCGGGGACTGGAGGAGATTACAGAGGTCAGGGTTGGGGACTGGAGGAGGTTACAGAGGTCAGGGGCGGGGACTGGAGGAGGTTACAGAGGTCAGGGGTCGGGGCGGGGTCGGGGACTGGAGGAGGTTACAGAGGTCAGGGGCGGGGACTGGAGGAGGTTACAGATGTCGGGGGCGGGGACTGGAGGAGGTTACAGAGGTCAGGGGCGGGGACTGGAGGAGGTTACAGAGGTCAGGGTCGGGGACTGGAGGAGGTTACAGAGGTCAGGGGCGGGGACTGGAGGAGGTTACAGATGTCGGGGGCGGGGACTGGAGGAGGTTACAGAAGTCGGGGCGGGGACTGGAGGAGGTTACAGAGGTCAGGGGCGGGGACTGGAGGAGGTTACAGAGGTCAGGGGCGGGGACTGGAGGAGGTTACAGAGGTCAGGGGCGGGGACTGGAGGAGGTTACAGACGTCGGGGGCGGGTGCAGGGGCGGGGGCGGGGATGTGGGAGGGGTGAGTCCATGGAGCAGGAAGATGCAGTAACGTGCCATTGCTGAATGATGCTCAGACTGAACACAGCAGTGACGGGCCGAATGGTCTCCTCCTGTGCCAATAACACACAGGAAAGAGGCTGCTTACTTCATCTTATCATACAGATTGCAGCTTTCAAGTGACATCATCAGGCTTGCGTACGCCCTTCATTCGGTCTTATCGTACAGATTGCAGCTGTCCTGGTCGCTGCTGTCCCTCTGCGCTTACCGTGTTGTCTCTCACTGCCATTTGATATGTTTCCTGGGGTATTTTGAATGCTGAGCTTCATCCCACTGTACCAGTCCCCCTGTGATAATGGATTGCGTTTCCTAATCGCCCGTGGCCCTGAATATCAGGCGCTGTGTATAAGGGGCGGCCGATCCGTGACCCCCCATGTTGCACCTCCACCCAAGACAAATTTCTAGCCCTTAATCTTTTTGTCCCTCGCTCAGAATGCCGAGGGCGAGTCCGCATATTGTCTTCAAGGATCCTGGTGACCATCTCTGCATTTTCCAGGGACACTGGAAGCCCCAAATTTGGAAACAGAGGGGGAAAAATTCAGTTGTTTGCGCCACCCGTTAGCGCCTAAAGAGGCCGACAAGTGGGGCGCTAACCAACTAGCGCCCGGGCGCAGCGAACCCTGCGCCTCTCCCCATATTGAGCGGACATTTTGCGCTGGCGCTAAACCGTAGCGACCGCTCGCCGGCGCACGCAGATCATGACGTCATTTCAGTGTGCAACACCTTTGGGGCACCCCGGACCGCAAATTCAGTGGTGCCCCCCTCCGTTCCGCCTGGCGCTAATAAGGACAGCTTACCTGAAACGTTTCCCAGTCGCTATCGGGCTGGGGGGGCGTTCTTTATAGGGGACTGGTGAGGTTTAAATGCGGCAGCCATTTTTGGACCACAACTTCTTAGAGAGATACAGAGAGTTGCTCCGCTGCAGACGGAGAGCCATTTCAACATTGAGCCAGCGCTGGCAGAAGAACTTCAGCCTTCTGACCATTACCTTGCTGTTGGTGAGCATCTGAAATGGCAAAACTTTCTGTGCGCACTTAATATGGGGGTGGCATTGGATGGGAACGTCCTGCTTCTGAATCATCTTGACAGGACACAGAGACGCAGGGATAGAGGGACAGGCATGGCCAGACAGAGGAGGGCCAACAGACGTCGCCACATGAGACTTTACGCTGCCAGGGTTTTCAGACAGCAATTTTCATATTTGAACATGTCGGAGGAGCAGTGTTTCCGAAGGCTGCGCTTTAGTAGGGAGGTGGTGACTGAGCTGTGCCACCTGCTTCAGCCAGATCTGCAGCCTCAGCTAAGGTGCAGGACATCTCTGTCGGTGGCTGTGAAGATCACTGTTGCCCTTAACTTCTATGCAAGCGGCTCCTTTCAGGCCGCAACTGGGGACATAGCCAACATCTCGCAGTTCGCGGTGCATTGCTGCATCCGTCAAGTGACTGATGCCCTCTTTAAAAGGAGGCGGCAATACATGTCCTTCCCAATGACCCCGGACAAGCAGAGGGAGCGCGCAGAAGGCTTCGCAAGAATAGCAGACTTCCCCATGGTGCAGGGCGCCATTGACTGCACGCACGTGGCTTTGCGGGCGCCTCTAGAGAATGCGGAGAAGTTCCGCAACCGCAAGGGGTTCCATTCATTGAATGTACAGCTGGTCTGTGACCACCGACAGCTGATCCTCGCTGTGAATGCCCAGTTTCCAGGCAGCAGCCACGACGCCTTCATCTTGCGCCAGACCTCTGTGGCAGACCTATTCGAGGCCCCGGCTCACCCAGGAGGATGGCTTCTCGGGGACAAGGGCTATGCTCTGTGCCCGTGGCTGATGACCCGCTCCGTTCGCCCAGCGAGCCATCAAGCGACCAGGAACATTATTGAGCACACAATCGGCGTGTTAAAGCAACGGTTCCGTTGTCTGGATCATTCCGGAGGTGCGCTTCAGTACTCACCTGAGCGAGTCTCCAACTTCGTGGTTGTGTGTTGCATGTTACATAACCTCGCCATCCTGAGGACCCAGCCAATGCCACCAGACATTGAAGCACCAGCAGAGGAGGAGGAGGAGGAGGAGGAAGAGGAGGAGGAGGAGGAGGAGCAGCACCAAGACGGGAGGGAGACAGAAAGTGGAAGGGCCGTCCGTCAGAGGCTTATCAGAAGTCGCTTCTAGGCCACTCTCAGGGAACGTTTGCTGCCATTCCAAGAGCAGGAATGGAACTGTTCTGATACCCCAAAGCCTGTGAAGGGCAAAATGTATATAAAGAGCAGACATGGCCATTGTAAATAAAGAAATTTGTTTATTTAACAAGATGTGCTTCCTTCCCGCATGACAAAGTAATGGCAACAAAAGCTAAACAAACAGACTGCCACATAAGTGACTCGCACACCCGGGAGACTGTCCAAAACATCACTAACATTCAGACCAGCATCCTCGGCCTTGAATTCTACAAATAACAGGTAAGAGCAGCACCTTCTACTTTCTTCCCCTCGATGGTGATCTGCTTCGCTTGCGAGATTGGCCCCTTCCCTCCCTGCAGCTCCTCCGTAATGGGACCCCAGTGGCTGCAGCAAAGCTGGGGGAGGCCTGCTGACTGTCCGAAAGCGCAGATGCCCCTGAGGGACGGCCTGGACGAGCTCTGGGCTTGGAGGGCCCGGCTGCTGACTGCTCCAACTCTGCATGGGTGGAAGCAGTCTGTCCTACAGGTGGTGGCAGCTGCAGTGGAGACGTGCCAGTGGTGGCATCAGGAATGCTGTCATCCTGAGAGCGGACAGCAGCTCCCTGGTTGGCCGACACACTGGCACTCTGATGGGGCAGCACCGCAGCATGCGCACCAATCGGCTGGTCCACAGATTGCTGGCCTGCTGTGGTGCGGCAAGGGCCCCGGGTAATCCTGCCCGATCCAGCGAGGGTGGCAGCAGTCAGTGCTCACGTGGCCTCAATCTGCGTCTGCATGAGACCAGCGAGTGACTGCGTGGCAGCACTCAGCACTTGCGTGGCAGGTGCCAGTGCTTCGGCGAAGGCCTGGACAATCCTTTCCAGTGCTGTCCCGAAGTCCTGCGCAATCCTGGCCTGTGCTGCGTCAAAGTCTTGGACACTCCTTGCCAGTGTCTCGATGGATTCAGGCATCCTTGCCACTGCAGCCATGAGCTCAGTGTGCCTCAGCCCAGCCTGAGCGCTCATTTCTGTGAGGGCACGCACCTCTTCTGCGCTCTGTGCAGCAGCACTCGGGGCCCGACTCGCCCTCTGGGGAGATGGCCCCCGAGCTTCCCTATCCCCCTCGCGTTGCTGCAGGCCGCTGGTTCCTGGAGCTGGATCCTCCTCAGAGCATTCCCCCCCGCTCCCCTCCAGGGGAGTAGTCTCCCCAGTCTGCAGATGGGCTGGCTCGCCTGAGGGTGGTACGGATGGTCCGGCTTCCTCCTGCTCGTCACCTCCCGAGTCAGCCGCAGTGGCAGCTTGAGGGCCCGGCTCCCGAGCTGGTGCTGCAGCATCTGAAAGCAGGGAGGTTGAAGAGTGGCTTTAGCGAAAGGACAGGGTGGCAGCAAGGGATGCATGTGTGCTGCAATGCACTGACTTGGGTCCAGAGTGAAAAAGCATGCTGGTGTGGGGAACAAGTGGAAGGAGAGAGTTCAAATAGGTGATGACCTTACCACCGCTGCGCACAATGGGGTCGGCAGATCCAGAGGTGACGGGACCACTCATTCGGCTTGCAACGATCTGGTGGACTCGCTCCTCCAGGTCTGTAAGGGTCTGCAGGTGAGGCCGGCCTCCTCCGGTACGAAGCTGTTGCCTGCGGTTACTCGCCAGCTTGGCCTGCAAGAGAAAGGATGGGGTGTGATGAAACATGCTGCCCTGAGCTGACATCACATGCCTCCCATGGGAGAATAGCCCTTACATTATGCACTGAGCTGAATGTGCGTGTGTTTTTCCAGAAAGGGCCATGGGTGCTGGATGACAGCTGGCCATTGGGGCTCTGTGCACCCTCTGGCCATAAAGTGAGGTCCAGATGGAGGGATGAAGATAAATCTGAAAAAGGCACTCACCCTAACGACCCGAGTGAGGTCGTTGAACTTCTTCCTGCATTGCACAGGAGTCCTGGGCACCATGCTGCTGGAGGTGACTCTGTGGGAAACCTCCCTCCAAGCTCTGCGGTATTCGGTCTGATTAGGCCTCCTGCCATTCTCCGGGTGCAGCACAGCTCGCCGGTGGTCCATCACGCCAACCAGAGCATCCAATGCCCCCTCGCTGAAGCGCTGCGCTCTCTCCCTGACCCTCGCCATGTCCTTGAAGTTTTGGCTGCCACAGGTAGGTTGCCGTCGAGTTTGAGGCCTACAAGGCGCAGAGTGTAGCTGCAGATGAGAATCCATCAGCCCCTTTAAGGGCTGACCGGTGCCAGCGTGTCTAGGTCCAATCGATTATTGACAGCACCTGCGCTGCGCCCACCCGCGGGGAAATTGCGTTGCGCCGCCGGGTTAGCGCCTTAAGACTACCATGCAGCGCCTGATTTAGCGCCGCAATCACCTTCAGGGGCGCTACAACCCAATATCACTCGAGGTGGTGATCAATTGCGCCTGGCGCTAAACTTTGCGCACCGCCAGTACCAGCGCCCCAAATGGGGCGATACTGAATTTTTCCCCCAGAGTGTTTTATTTGGAATTTGGAAAGAGTGGAGATTCGGAGAAGAGGGGGAAGGAGTTTTTGCTTTTTGCCGACACTACTAGTGCTTTGTGTTACAGGGAGATATTTAATTACAGTACCCTTAACTTAATCTAAATCAAGTAAGTAGTCAAGAAACTACACTGTAAACAAAGTTACCTAATTACAAATTTAATTAAACTTAATTAAATAAAACCAATTCCTATCGGGATGGCAGTGCAGATGGTGTGCCGCAACTGCAGCATGTGGGAGTTTGTGGAGAACATTGTGATCCCGGACAACCACGTTTGCAGCAAGTGCCTGCATCTTGAGGAACTTCAGCTCAGAGTTGTTGAGCTGGAGTCTGAGATACAGACATTGCGGGGCATCAGGGATGGGGAGAGTTACCTGGACACTTTGATCCAGGAGGCAGTCACACCCCTTAGGTTAGGTATTGATACAGGTCTGGTTAGTGGTCAGGGACAGGAGGGTGTGACTGCAACTCAGGCAGGTAAGGGGAGCCCAGGTGCTGTGCTGGAGGAGCCTCAGCCTTTGCCCTTGTCCAACAGGTAGGTTCTTGCTGCCTGTGTGGATGAGGGAAAAGCCTGCAGGATGGATGAGCAAACTGACCACGGCACCATGGTACAGGAGACCATTCAAGTGGGGGGAGTGAAAGGGAATGTAGTTGTGGTAGGGGACAGTATACAGGGGGATAGATAGTGTTCTCTGCAGGCGCGACCGAGAGCTCCGAAAGTTGTGTTGCCAGGATTAAAGACATCTCCTCGCAGCTGGAGAAGAAGTTGGAAGGGGAGGGGGAGGATCCAGTTGCTGTGGTCCATGTAGGAGCCAACAACTTAGGTAGAACTAGGGATGAGGTTCTGCTGAGGGAATTTGAGGAGCTAGGATCCAAATTAAAAAGCAGAACCTCAAAGGTAATCATCTCTGGATTGTTACCTGAGCCACGCACCAATTGGCACAGGGACAAACAGATTAGAGGTTTAAAAGCGTGGCTCAAAGAGTGGTGTGGGAGGAAGGGGTTTCAGTTCATGGGGCACTGGCACCAGTACTGGGGAAAGAGGGAGCTGTTCCGTTGGGAACAGTGTCCTGGCGAATCTAATAACTAGGGCAGTAGACAGGGCTTTAAACTAATGAAGGAGGGGGGTGGGAGGATTCAGGAAAGAGTAAATTTAAAAGCAGCGAGAGAAATGTCAAAGCTCTCGCGCAGAGCAGAGTTTTGGGTAAAAATAAGCAGTGTGAGTCAGGAAGGGACAGAGAGAGTAACAAAGGTCATAGGGCATCAGTGACTGAGGTGACATCAGGGAAAAATAGAAATAAGTCAAAGCTAAAGGCACCATATCTGAATGTGCGAAGCATTCGCAACAAAATAGATGAATTAATAGCGCAGATAGAAATCAACAGGTTTGATCTAATAGCCATAACGGAGACGGGGTTGCAAAGTGGCCAAGGTTGAGAACTAAATATTTCAGGATACTTAACTTTTAGAAGAGATAGGCAAAATGGAAAAGGAGGAGGGGTAGCCCTGATAATAAAGGATGGTATAAAGACAGTGGAGAGAAAGGATCTTAGCTCCGAAAATCAATCAGTTTGGGTGGAGCCAAGAAACAGCAAGGGGCAGGAAACATTGGTGGGAGTTGTTTATAGGCCCCCAAATAGTAGTTGTAATGTAGGGCAGTGTATACATCAGGAAATTAGAGGCGCATATAACAAGGGTAATACAGTGATCATGGGGGACTTTAATCTACATATAGACTGGGCAAACCAAATTTGCAGTAATAGTGTGGAGGACGAGTTCATGGAATGTATGCAAGATAGTTTTCTAGATCAGTATGTTGAGGAACTAACTAGGGAACAGACTATTTTAGATCTAGTATTGTACAATGAGAAATGAATAATTAATAACCTTGTAGTAAAGGGGCCTGTTATAAATCTCATCATCAAGAAACTACTTATGAAATAACGCTGGACGGCCAGCTGGTGGCACCGTCCAAGGAGTATAAATACTCGGGCGTGGGCCCCAGCTTGCCAGGGACATTTTGTAAGACAAGGAGCTAGTGAAATACAACTAGACTTCCATGTCCTGAAACAAGTTGATTAAAGCCTTGCTTTATGCTCCAACCAAGTGTGCAGTGAGTTTTATTATGTCAGGGCCTTTAGGGAAGAGTGACCATAATATGATAGAATTTTATATTGAGTTTGAAAGTGATTTAGTTAAAACCGAACCTAGGGCCTTACATCTAAACAAAGCAAACTATATAGGTATGAGGGGCGAGTTGGCTAAGGTAGATTGGGAAACTACATTAAAAGGTATGACGGTAGAGAAGCAATGGCTAGCATTTAAAGAATTAATACATAATTTACAACAAAAATACATTCCTTTAAGGCACAAAAACCCCACAGGAAAAGTGGTCCAACCGTGACTAACAAGAGAAGTTAGCGATAGTATTAGATCAAAGGAAGAGGCTTATAATGCTGCCAATAATTGTAACCCTGAGGATTGGGAGGATTTTAGAATTCAGCAAAGGCAGACCAAGAAATTGATAAGAAAGGGAAAATAGAGAGTAAACTAGCGATGGAGACATAAAAAGACTGTAAAAGCTTCTATAGGTTTGTAAAAAGGGAAAGATTAGCGAAAGTAAATGTGGGTCCCTTACAGGCTGAGACAGGAGAAATTATAATGGGGAATAAGGAAATGGCAGAGACATTAAACAAATACTTTGGGGGAGAAATTCGGTATTGCCCCATTTGGGGGGCGTTATTATCGGCCGGGCGCAAAGCTTAGCGCTGGCAAAGCTCATGTGATGTCAGTTGGCAATGGAACACAGACACACTGGCGCCAGCCAGTTCTTAAAGCGAAGGGTCGATCTTGCTCTCCATCCACACCCTGCTCATTGCAGCCTTGAATCTCGGCCTGGAGAGACCCGTACATCAAATCTGCTGGAACCACCAATAGATAGGCCCAGGGAAACAGCTCAGTGCTTCAGCGACGGGGCCTTGGTGGCTCTGGTTGGTGCTGTGGCGTGGCGAAGGGCAGTGCTCTATCCATAGAGTGGCAGGAGGCCATTGCCCCATGACTACAGAAGAGTCTGGAGGGAGGTGGCTCAGCACGTCTCCTCCAGGAGCATGGTGCCCAGGACCCACACCCAATGTCAGAAAAGCTCAACAAACTCACTTGGGTGGTTAGGGTGAGTGGCTGCTTTTCAATGGCCCAGAAATTTGGGTCGGGGGCTTCCCGCGGGTGTAAGCCCCCGACCTGTACTTACCTAGCGCGCAGGCAGTTGAGCTGTGGGCCCGCGTGGGATTCCGATCCTGGGCCTGCTCCAGCTGCCGGCGCGCAGTGCTTGCGTATCCCAGGGGCGCAGTTAGTTCGATGCATCCCCTGGGATCACGTGGGCCATGGAGAGCCAATCGGAGCAGGGAATGCTCCATTCATAACTTTGACAGGAAGAGCTGTCAAAACCTATAAATACTACGGCCCCAAAACATCACTAAATCTTCAAATAATTTTTTTTTTAAATCACATCGCAAAGCCCAATGCGCGTTCATGCTGTTTGGCCCAGGTCATCGGGAAAGAGATGTACTGGCGTCTCCTTTTATAGAGGGCATTTGTGACCTGACAGATACAACAATGGACAGCAAACTGGGAGATATTGGCGATGTCCCCAGTAGCTGCTTGAAAGGAGCCCGTGGCATAAAAGTTCAGAGCCACTGTGACCTTCACTGCCACCGACAGAGACGTCCTGGTCTTCAGTTGAGGTTGCAGACCTGGTTGCAGCAGGTGGCAGAGCTCAGTGACCACCTCCTTGCGGAAGGGCAGCCGGCGCAAACACTGCTCCTCAGACAAATGAATGTAGGAGAATTGTTCCCGGAATACCCTGGGAGGGTAAGGTCTCCTGTGCAGGGGCCTGTTGGCCCTTCTCCCACTGGACATGTTTGCCACTCTGTCTCTGTGTCTCTGCTACCTCCGATTCTGCAGGTGCAGGGTGACGCCCCAAATCAGTGCAGCCCCCACAGTCTCTACTAAGTCGCTGCAAGGAAGGTCAAATCAAAATGAACCTGCAAAGTGCTGCTCAGTACCCAAAACTCCTTCACACAGCATTGAATCTCTCCAGGAGTCTCTCTCTCTCTCTCTCTCAGGATGCGTGGTGCAAAAATGTCGCCGACAAAAAAAGGCAGGAAGCGGCCGCCTTTAAATAGCACTCCCCAGCCCCTTCCCGACTGCAAAACATTCCCCTCGACCTGTCGTTGCTAGCAGCAGGCGGTAAGGCAAGGGGCGTCACTCAATATCCGGTCTGGGGCGCTACCGGGACGTTGCACACTCGACTGACGTCACGATCTGCGGGCGCAGGAGATCGTGGCAGTAGTGTTTAACACTGCCGCAACATGTCTGGTCAATTTCGCGAGCGGTGCCCTCTTAGGGCACTAACGGGAGGCGCTAATCAACCGAATTTTTCCCCCTTTGTATCTGTCTTCACGGAAGAAGATGCAAAAAACTTCCGAGAAATACTGGAGAACCAAGTGGAGTGTTTGAAATAAACACTCACACCAGGTCGGTGTTCGGAGATTCAGGCAGTCTTTATTCGCACCGGTGGGGAGACAACCTGCTATCGGTCTAGCCAGACTTCTCTCTGCTGATACAAAGTTTGAAGCCGTCTTTTATACAAAATATAGGCACATGATTAGCCTCGGGCATTACCCATCTTAACAATTTGATTGGGTTTTGCCCCGCGTGCACATTTAATGATTGGTTAGATAAAATAAAGCAGAGCTTACATTAACGCCGCCTACCAACGCGTGACATCAAGATACCGCCTTCATTACCGGAAAAGCATATGACCGTTATCACCGCAAGCTGTTGCTGCAACTGTGACATTGTACTTATGCCAGGTGGGGTTTCACCAACATTGTACATTCTTCTAAGAAGAAGATTCCATTGTTCTGCTTATCTGCCCCTCTAGGCCTCTTGTGGTTCAATGGTTCCAACTAGTTGCAATTATCTCCAAGTTACACAGCTAGCCGCAGTTAATCATTCTAACGCTACTGCAAAATCAATGTCATTCTTAGCGTTATCTCACCTGTCAGTTCAGCAACTTAAGACAGCTTACTTCTGCAAAAAGACTTATTAGCTCATTTAGTTCCTGAGACCCACTCTTAACCCTGTAATCATAATAGAGTTCTAAAGTCCCACTTCAGAAGGCTCCAGCGAGAATGAGGAACTGAAAGAAATTAGTATTAGCAAAAAAATAGTACTAGAGAAATGAATGGGACTGAAAGTCAATAAATCCCATGGACCTGATGGCCTACATCCTAGAGTTTTGAAAGAGGTGGCCATAGAAATAGTGGACGCATTGGTTGTCATTTTCCAATATTCCATAGATTCTGGAATGGTTCCCGTGGATTGGAAGGTAGCAAATGTAACCCCACTATTTACAAAAGAGGGAGAGAGAAAATGGGGAACTACAGACCAGTTAGCCTGACATCAGTAGTGGGGAAAATGTTAGAATCTATTATTAAGGACGTGGTAACAGGGCACTTAGAAAATAATAATTGGATTGGCAGAGTCAACTCAGATTTATGAAAGGGAAATCATGATTGATGAATCTGTTGGAGTTTTTTGAGGTTGTAACTAGCAGAATAGATAAGGGGGAACCAGTGAATGTGGTGTATTTGGATTTTCAGAAGGCATTCGATAAGGTGCCACACAAGAGGTTATTAAACAAAATTAGGGCTCATGGGATTGGGGGTAATATACTATCATGGATTGAGGATTGGTTAATGGACAGAAAACAGAGAGTAGGAATAAGCGGGTCATTTTCATGTTGGCAGGCTGTAACTAGTGGGGTACCGCAAGGATCAGTGCTTGGGCCTCAGCTATTCACAATCTACAGCAATGATTTGGATGAGGGGACCAAATGTAATCTATCCAAGTTTGCTGATGATACAAAGCTGGGTGGGAATGTAAGTTGTGAGGATGCTTGAAGGAGATATAGACGGGCGAAGTGAATGGGCAAGAACATGGTAAATGGAATATAATGTGGAGAAATGTGAAGTTATCCACTTTGGTAGGAAAAATAGAAAAGCAGAGTATTTTTTAAATGGTGAGAGATTGGGAAATGTTGGTGTTCACAGGGACCTGGGTGTCCTTGTACACGAATCACTGAAAGTTAACATGCAGGTACAGCAAGCAATTAGGAAAGCAAATGGTATGTTGGCCTTTATTACAAGAGGATTTGAGTATAAGAGTAAAGACATCACACTGCAATTATATAGGGCCCTGGTGAGACCACACCTGGAGTATTGTGTACAGTTTTGGTCTCCTTACCTAAGGAAGGATATACTTGCCATAGAGGGAGTGCAACAAAGGTTCACCAGACTGGTTCCTGGGATGGGGGGATTGTCCTATGAGGAGAGATTGAGTAGACTAGGCCTATATTCTCTAGAGTTTAGAAGAATGAGAGGTGATCTCATTGAAACATACAATATTCTTACAGGGCTTGACAGGGTCGATGCAGGGAGGATGTTTCCCCTGGCTGGGGAGTCTAGAACCAGGGGTCACAGTCTCAGAATAAGGGGTCGGCCATTTAGGACTGAGATGAGGAGGAATTTCTTCACTCAGAGGGTGGTGAATCTTTGGAATTCTCAACCCCAGAGGGCTGTGGAGGCTCAGTCGTTGAGTATATTCAAGACAGAGATCGATAGACTTTTAAATATTAAGGGAATCAAGGGATATGGGGATATTGCAGGAAAGTGGAGATGAGGTAGAAGATCAGCAGGCTCGAAGGGCCAAATGGCCGACTCCTGCTCCTATTTCTTATGTTATTGGCCCAGAAATTCGGGTTGGGGGCTTCCCGCGGGTGCAAGTACCCAACCTGCACTTACCAATGCGCCGGCTGTTGAGCTGTGGGCCCGCGTGGGATTCCGATCCTGGGCCTCCTCCAACTGCCGGCGCGCAGTGCTTGCGTATCCCAGGGGCGCAGTTAGTTCGATGTGTCCCCTGGGATCACGTGGGCCATGGAGAGCCAATGGTAGCAGGGAATGCTTCATTCATAAGTTTGACAGGAACCTGTCAAACCTATAAATACTATAAGCCCCAAAACATCTCAAAATAAAAAAAAAATTTTAATCACATTTTTAAAATAAACTATAAATTACATGAAATAACTATTTTAAACAATAATTTAAATTTTTGAAAAAATGAATTACATTTTCTAACGGGGCTAAAAATAAACTTACCTTTCTTTAACGTATTTAAAAATAATAAACCTGTGGAAATTTTTTTTTAATTTTAATTAATTCACCACTTACCTTGTAAAAAGCAGGCCCTGCGCCTGCTTTTTAAAAGTCTAACTCCTGGAGACTTACCTTCCCGGGAAAACCTGCAAAAAAACTAAGTTCGATGCGCACGCGCTGCCTCTTCTGCGCACGCGTTCCACCTCTGAAGCCCTTCTTTCAGGGGAACGGAAGTGCCGGTTTCCCGCGCATGCGCAGTGCATGCACGAAACCGGCACTTCTATTGGGCCTACGGGTGAGTACCCCGCGCGTACTCACCCGTGGAGACCCGAAGTTCTGGGCCATTATGTTTTCATAAATTAACCTCACCTTATCACCGTATCCCTCAAGCCCACCATCTCACCTTATCCCTCAATACCACCTACCCAGCCCGACAGGGAGCTGTTGCAGGAGCTAAAAGACCTACTAAAGTCCCAACACCGTGGGCGGGGAGCGCACTCTCTTTTCCAGCCGGGAATGCGCGCCCGCCATATTGGATAAGGTGGATGTGCTGGTGTCAGGAGCGTACGTCGGGATTATTTCAAGGGGAGAATATTTTATTTAAGTGAGGGTCCTGCGCATCTTGCCAGACCCACCTTCAATTTTCGATCGCCCTAGTGGGCATTTTTCCCCTGGGAAAATGTGGTCTGTTGAAAATCTAATTGTCATTTTGTTTTTACTGGTTTTAGATTAAAAGTCTTTCAATTGTGAAATACAAACGTGTTTAAAATGTACCTGAATACATCATTTTTAATGTAAACACTCAACATTTTCTGGGGTGCCTCAGACCTCCTAGAAACTCAGCACCAACTCACCAGTGATTGGTTGGTGAGTGTTTTGCTCAATTCTCTTAGCTTTAAAGCCCAGGAATTATATTAGTAATTGTCAGGTTTCATTAGTATTAGTAAAGTTTACTAGCAGTAATAAATATTATTGGGTGTAGTAGGGTTTATTCATTAATAATTAATCAAAATAAATAAATTAAGACTCAATATAGATGGCAGGGCAGGTGATGTGTTGTGACTGCAGTATGTGGGAGCTCCTGGACGCCAGTCTGATCCAGGACGAACACGTCTGCGGTAAGTGTCTGCGGCTCGAGGAGCTTCGGCTCAGAGTTGATGAGCTGGAGGCCGAGCTGAGGACTCTGCGATGCATCAGGGAGAGTGTAGGATTCGCAAAATTGTGCAGATCCCCCAAACCAAGAAGATTACCCCAAAAGAAGAGATTTTTGGACTGTTTAAAAACCATGTCAGAATGGTAAAAGAATATTGGGCCTAAAAGGGGCTTAAAGTCAAAACCCCAGGATTTTGGTTATTTTAAAAGGCATGTTGAAGCCTGAGAAAGGCTGCGACAAAGGGGTTGGGATGGGCCTCTGTAAAACGAGCAGTTTGGATATTGGCATAAGCCAAACTGTCTGGGAATGTTGTGGACTGTCTCAGTCATTTTACATAATGATAAAAGACCAGTGGAAGAGCCATTCCCGCCAAGAACTACAGAGCCATCCAAAGTATGCTTAATGCAGAACATGCCACTGACTAACAAAAGGGACCCTGACCCCAGCAGGAAAAGACAAATCTTACTAATCAAACCACAGGTTAAACAGTCATTTAAAGCCAATTTAGGTTTCGATGGACCATCCCGAAACTAATTCACACCAACCAATTAAGATAGATGGGACCAGCTCAAAACCCATTAAAGAATTCAAAAACGATTAATGTTAACGAGCCCACCAAAATGGACAATGGGCCAGAGAAGATTTGGCGGGCAGGTAAACAAGGCCTCAAACGGTATAATTGGGGCCTACTTTTTCAGTTGGTTAGTGAGTCGGTTCGTTCGGTCAAGGAGTTCGGTTCAGTACAGTCTGGAAGAAGATAGCAGTTCGGTTTCGGCCCATTCGATGCAGCACGGCTTGTGTAGAAGAGAAGAAGAAGAGGACTTCAAAATCCACGTCAATTCACAAAAGTATCCAGAGTCCGAGCCAGGAGAAGACATCATCGAATGCCTCACGGCAACCAAAGGCCCCAAGAAACAAACAACCAAAAATATTACCAGCAACTAGTTAATATTGGGCCACCGCGACCGACAAACATAGAAACATAGAGATAGGAACAGGAGTAGGCCATTCGGCCCTTCGAGCCTGCTCCGCCATTCAATGAGATCATGGCTGATCTTCGTCTGAGATCATAGCTGATCTTACCAGTTCAGTACCCCGTCCCCGCCTTTTCTCCGTAACCCTTAATCCCCTTAGCCTTCAGAAATATATCCAATTCTCTCTTGAAAATATTTATTGAATTAGCCTTCACAGCCCTCTGTGGCAGGGAATTCCACAGGCTCACCACTCTTTGAGTGAAGAAATTCTTCCTCATCTCTGTTTTAAATGATTTGCCCGCTATTTTTAGACTGTGGCCCCTGGTTCTGTGCTCCCCTGCCATTGGAAACATTCTCTCTGAATTCAGCCTGTCCAGGCCTGCCATAATTTTATATGTTTCGATGAGATCCCCTCTCAATCTTCTAAACTCCAGTGAGTACAAGCCCAAACTATTCAATCTCTCCTCGTAGGTCATTCCCGCCATTCCAGGTATCAGCCTGGTGAATCGCCGCTGCACTCTTTCCATGGCAAGAACATCCTTCCGCAGATGGGGCGACCAAAACTGTACACAATACTCCAGATGCGGTCTCACCAGCACCTTGTACAGCTGTAGTAAGGTATCCCTATTCCTATACTCGAACCCCCTTGATATGAACGCCAACATACCATTTGCCTTCTTAATCGCCTGTTGCACCTGCATGCTCTCCTTCAGTGACTGGTGCACAAGAACACCCAGGTCCCTCTGCACTTCCCCATCTCCCAATCTATTGCCATTTAGATAATAATCCACCCTCCTGTTTTTACCCCCAAAGTGGATAACCTCGCATTTATCCACATTATAGTGCATCTGCCACGTATCTGCCCATTCCCCCAACCTGTCCAAATCGCACTGTAGCCTCCTGACATCCTCATCAGAGCCCACCCCTCCTCCTAGTTTAGTGTCGTCAGCGAATTTGGAAATATTGCATCCAATTCCCTGATCCAGATCATTTATATATATTGTGAACAGCTGGGGTCCCAGGACAGATCCTTGCGGCACCCCGCTGGTCACTGCCTGCCACTCCGAAAACGAGCCGTTTATTCCAACTCTCTGTTTTCTATCCGCCAGCCAGTTCTCTATCCACGTTAATACTTTGCCCCCAATCCCATGAGCCTTAATTTTGCATGATAATCTTTTGTGTGGAACCTTATCGAAGGCTTTCTGGAAGTCAAGGTACATCACATCCACTGGCTCTCCCCCATCTATTTTACCAGTTACTTCCTCAAAAAATTCCAGCAGATTAGTCAAACACGATTTACCCTTTGTAAATCCATGTTGACTCTGTCCGATCCTTTCCCCATTTGTCAAGTGCTCCGCTATTTTATCCTTAATAATGGACTCTAGCATTTTGCCCACAACCGATGTAAGGCTTACTGGTCTATAATTCCCTGCTTTCTCTCTACCCCCCTTTTTAAATATTGGGGTAACATTAGCTACCCTCCAATCCACGGGTACTGTTCCCGAGTCAATGGAGTTCCGGAAGATGATCCTTAGAGCATCTGCTATCTCCAGGGCCACCTCCTTAAGTACCCTAGGATGTAGTTTATCAGGCCCCGGGGATTTGTCGGCCTTCAGTCCCCTCAACTTACCCAACACCATATCCCTAGAGATACTAATTTCTGTCAGCTCCTCCCTCTCATTAGTCCCTATGTTTGCCGATATTCCTGGGAGGTTATTTGTGTCCTCCTTTGTGAATACAGAACCAAAGTATGAGTTTAATTGGTCTGCCATTTCCTTATTCTCCATTATATATTCTCCCGAATCGGACTGCAAGGGACCGACTTGGGATTTTACCAGTCTTTTCCTCCTGATATACCGATAAAAGCTTTTGCAGTCTGTCTTTATGTTTGCTGCAAGTTTACTTTCGTATTCTATTTTCCCCTTCCTGATTAATCCCTTTGTCCTCTTTTGCTGTATCCTGTACTGCCCCCAATCTTCCGGTCTGCTGCTTTTTTTTGCCAGTTGATATGCCCTTTTTTTTGATTTTATGCTGTCCCTAATTTCCCTCGTTATCCACGGTTGAGTTACCTTTTTAGGTTTATTTTTATGCCAAACCGGTATAAACATGTTCTGGAATTCTTCCATTCTATCTTTGAATGCTTGCCATTGTCTATCCACTGTCAATCCCCCCAGAAACACCACCCAATCAATCTTACCCAATTCCCGTCTCATACCCTCGTAATTCCCTTTATTTAAGTTCTGGACCTTAGTCTCTGATTCAATTTCCTCACTCTCCATCTCGACTGAGAGCTCGATCATATTATGATCGCTCTGACCCAAGGGGCCTCGTACAAGAAGATTGCTGATAAGTCCCTTCTCATTGCACAATACCCAGTCTAAAATGGCCTGATCTCGAGTCGGCTCCTCGACATATTGGTCCAGATAACCGTCCCGAAAACATTCCAGGAATTCCTCCTCCTCAGAATTTTTACTAATTTGGGTAGTCCAATCAATATGTAAATTAAAGTCACCCATGATGACAGCTGTGCTCTTATCGCACGCTTCTCTAATTTCCCTTTTTATGCCTTCCCTCACCTCCATATTACTATTTGGAGGCCTATATATCACACCCACTAACGTTTTCCTCCCCTTGCTATTTCTCATTTCTACCCATACAGATTCCGTTTCATCCGAGTTAATATCCTTCCTTTCCATTGCATTAATCCCCTCCTTTACCAGCAATGCTACCCCACCTCCCCTACCTTTTTGCCGATCCTTCCTAAATATTGTATATCCCTGGATGTTAAGTTCCCAGCCTTGCCCACCCTGCAGCCACGTTTCTGTAATCCCAATCAAATCATACTTGTTTACCTCTATTTCCACAACTAATTCATCCACCTTGTTCCTAATGCTTCTAGCATTAAGATACAAAGCCTTCAGGCTTGCTTTTTTCACACTCTCATTATGAATTAGTTTGGCCCTTTGTGTTTCTCTCCTTTGCTTATTGCTTCTCACCTTTCTACCATCTATTTCTAACTTCATATGACTTCCCTCTTTTCCACTACCTAGGTTCCCATCCCCCTGCCAAATTAGTTTAAATCCTCCCGAACCGCCCCAAAAAATATTACCCCGAGGACATCGGCTCCCTCACAGTTCAGGTGTGGACCGTCCCCTTGGTACAGGTCACTCCTCCCCAAGAACTGGTTCCAATGCCTCAAGAATTTAAATCCCTCTCCCTTGCACCACTGCTCAAGCCACGTATTTAGCTTATCTATCTTACTCTCTCTAAACTGACAAGAAACCAACCTGGAAGAAACCGAAGATTCGCAAGTTTGTTTCCACTGTACAAACTATTCTGACTTACCCCTGGGTAAGATTTGATGAAAAGACGCTAGACCCTACGTCTGACCAAAAGAAATTGGGTACTTACCCGATAGATCCAATATGCACCTGACCGCATCAGCGGACACGCGGAGACTGAAACAGCAATGCAGGTGAAGTCTTCTACCGTGTCCGGGGTACGGCAGGCCCCAACCGCCACACCTAGAGAACCCCGAAATCACGAACCTCTACAACTGTCAAAAGAAGTCGTTTGGTGAGCATTATCCCTGGTCCTCTGGAGTCCAACTTAGTTAGTGTAGTGGGATTGGGAGGGGTGAAGTATTCTGTCTATTGTTGTTCTCCCTCGCATATTCCGAAGTGTTCCCCCTTTTAGAGTGATAAGATTATTGTGTTGTGTATATTTTCTTGCCTCAAATAAAATCCAAGTTCTTTTCACCAACTCAGTTGTCTGCTGCAATTTCATTACATCCCCCAAATAAGCCCAAGGTCTAGAACCAAGGGAGTGGGAGCGATTCGAACCGCTCAGGCAGTCAGAGGCAAAGCTGACCACACACACCACCCCCTACAAGGGGGAAAGTTGCCTGGACACTTTATTCCAGGAGGCAGTCACGCCCCTTAGGATCGGGTCTTCTGATTTGGTCAGTGGTCAGGGACAGGAGGGTGTGACTGCGAGTGAGGCAGGTATGGGGACCCAGGAGGTGGAGGAGTCTCAGCCTTTGCAATTGTCCAACAGGTTTGAGGTTCTTGCGGCCTGTATGGATGAAAGCAGTGGCTGCAGGGTGGATGAGCAAACTGACCATGGCACCGAGGTACAGGAAGCCATTCAAGTGGGGGGAGCTAATAGGAATGTAGTGGTAATAGGGGATAGCAGAGTCAGGGGGATAGATACAGTTCGCTGCGGCCAAGAGCAAGAGTCCAGACGGCTGTGTTGCCTGCCCGGTGCCAGGGTTCGGGACATCTACTCTGGGCTGGAGAGGAACTTGCAGTGGGAGGGGGAGGAGCCAGTGGTCGTGGTCCACGTAGGTACCAACGACATAGGTAGAACCAGGAAAAAGGTTCTGCTGAGGGAGTATGAGCAGCTAGGGGCTAAATTAAAAAGCAGAACCTCAAGGGTAACAATGTCTGCATTATTACCTGATCCACGAGCAATTTGGCATAAGGTAAATAAAATTAGAGAGATGAATGCATGGCTCAAAGACTGGTGTGGGAGAAATGGGTTTCGATTCCTGGGGCACTGGCACCACACTGGGGAAAGTGGGATCTGTATCGTTGGAATGGTCTTCACCTGAACCGTGCTGGGACCAGTGTTCTGGCGAGTCGTATAACTAGGGCAGTAGAGAGGGCTTTAAACTAAATAGTGGGGGCAAGGGATCAAATTTGGGAAGAATGTGGTAAATCAAAGAGTAGAGACAAGGCAATAGAGAAAGGTATTAATATGGGAAATGATAAACAGACCGTGACAGGACGGGATAGAGAATATAAATTAAGAGTAAATCAACAGTTAAGGCTGGAGGTTCCAAAAATAATAAAAGGACAAAACTAAAGGCTCTGCATCTGAATGCACGAAGCATGTGAAACAAAACAGATGGTCTGATAGTGCAAATAGAAATAAATAAGTACGATCTGATAGCCATTACAGGAACATGGCTGCAGGATGACAGAGATTGGGACCTGAATATTGAAGGGTACATGACATTTAGGAAGGACAGGAAGCTAGGAAAAGGTGGAGGGGTGGCTCTGTTAATTAATGATGGTATTAGCACAATAGAGAGGGATGACCTAAGTTCAGGAAACCAGGATGTAGAAGCAGTTTGGGTAGAAATGAGAAATGATAAAGGCAAGAAGTCACTTGTGGGAGTGGTGTACAGGCCCCCTAACAGTAACCACACGGTAGGATGGAGAATAAAGGAAAAAATAATGGGAGCTTGTCAGAAAGGTACGGCAATAATCATGGGGGATTTTAATCTACATATAGTCTGGAAAAATCAGATGGGCAAAGGTAGCCTAGATGAGGAGTTCATGGAATGTTTTCGGGATAGTTTCTTACAACAGCACGTTCTGGAGCCAACCAGAGAGCAGGCTATACTAGACCTGGTATTGTGCAACGAGATAGGATTAATTAATGACCTCATAGTGAAGGCGCCCCTAGGTAGCAGCGATCATAATATGATTGAATTTTACATTCAGTTTCAGGGAGAGAAGAGTGGGTCCAAGACTAGTATTTTAAACTTAAATAAGGGCAATTCTGAGGGCATGAAAGCAGAGCCAGCTAAAGTGAACGGGCAAATTAGGTTCAGGGACAGGTCAATAGAGTGGCAGTGGCAGACATTTAAGGGGATATTTCAGAATACACAGAATATATACATTCCAATGAGAAAGCAAAATTCCAAGGGGGGGGGACCCACCATCCGTGGTTAACTAAAAAAGTTAAAGATAATATGAAACTTAAAGAAAAAGCATATAACTGCGCAAAGATGGGTGGCAGGTCAGAAGATTGGACAGAATATAAAAACAGCAAAGAATGACTAAAAGATTAATAAGGAGAGAAAAATTAGAGTATGAGAGAAAGCTGGCTAGAAATATAAAAACAGATAGTAAGAGTTTCTGTAGATATTTTAAAAAGAAGAGTTAACAATCAATATCGAGTTCAACAATTTCAGATCATAACCTCGGCCCCCATTAAATTTTTACTGATTTTATTTTCCCACCCCTTTATTTTGGGTCTTCCCTTCCCCCCCACCTTTCCTTTTTTCTCTCTTCTCTCTCCCACATGGCAGCTGTCGCTTATCCTGCCAATACACTTCACACCTAATCTCAGCTGTCTTTTGTCTCCACTGTCCTATTACCATCTCGTCTGGTTTTGAATACCTCTTAATGTCTCTTTTACTTCTTTTGTTCTATCGCAGCCCGGCCTTCGATCTATTTTATTTCCTTTCCAGTTTTGAAAAAGGGTTTCAACCCGAAACATCGACTCTAATTTCTGTCCACAGATGTTGCCTGGCCTGCTGAGTTTTTCCAGCATTTTCTGTTATTATTTCGGATTTCCAGCATCTGCAGTATTTTGCTATCGTATTAACAAAGTGAGCATTGGTCCTATAAAAAGTGAGTCTGGGGAGGTAATAATGGAAAATAAGGAGATGGCAGTTGAATTGAACAGGTATTTTGCATCGGTCTTCACTATAGAGGATACAAGTAACATCCCAGAAATAGCTGGATATCAGGAAATGGAAGGGAGGGAGGAATTCAAGAAAATTACAATCACCAGGGAAGTGGTACTGAGCATATTGTTGGAGCTGCGGGCTGACAAGTCCCCGGATCCTGATGAACTTCATCCTAGGGTCTTAAAAGAAGTGGCTGGTGAGATAGTTGATTCATTAGTTTTAATTTTCCAAAATTCCCTAGATTCGGGGAAGGTTCTATTAGATTGGAAAATAGCGAATGCAACTCCTTTATTCAAAAAGGGAGGGAGACAAAAAGCAGGAAACTACAGGCCAGTTAGCTTAACATCTGTCCCAGGGAAGATGTTAGAAGCTATTATTAAAGGCGTTATAGCAGTCCAACACCGCCCTCAGTGTGCCAGTGCAGCTTTCAGTCGCCTGAAGAAAAGTGTTTGAAGACCAGGACCTCAAACCCAGCACTAAGCTCATGGTCTACAGGGCAGTAGTGATACCTGCCCTCCTGTATGCTTCAGAGACATGGACCATGTACAGCAGGCACCTCAAAGCACTGGAGAGGTACCACCAATGCTGCCTCCGCAAGATCCTGCAAATCCATTGGCAGGATAGGCGCACCAACATCAGTGTTCTCGCTCAGGGAAACATCCCCAGCATCGAAGCTTTGACCACGCTCGATCAGCTCCGATGGATGGGTCACATGCTCCGCATGCCCGGTATGAGACTCCCAAAACAAGCGCTCTACTCGGAGCTCTGACACGGCAAGAGAGCCCCAGGTGGGAAGAGGAAACGCTTCAAGGACACCTTCAAAGCCTCCTTGAAAAAGTGTAACATCCCCACCGACACCTGGGAATCCCTGGCCCAAGACCGCACAAAGTGGGGGAGAAGCATCCGGGAAGGCGCCGTAAACCTCGAGTCTCTTTGCCGGGAGCAAGCGGAAGCCAAGCGCAAACAGCTGAAGGAGCGCACATCAACCCAAGCACCCCACCCACCCGCCCCTTGAACCATCATCTCTCCCACCTGTGACAGAGACTGTAGGTCCCGCATTGGACTCATCAGTCACCTGCGAACTCATTTTTAGTGTCATCCTCGGTTCCAAGAGACTGCCTGAGAAAAGATAGCAGGGCACTTAGAAAAGTTCAAGATAATCAGGCAGAGTCAACATGGTTTTGTGAAAGGGAAATCATGTTTAACCAATTTATTGGAGTTCTTTGAGGAAGTAACATGTGCTATGGATAAAGGGGAACTGGTGGATGTACTGTACTTAGATTTCCAGAAGGCATTTGATAAGTTGCCACATCAAAGGTTATTGCGGAAAATAAAAGCTCATGGTGTTGGGGGTAACATATTGGCATGGATAGAAGATTGGCTAGCTAACAGGAAACAGAGAGTAGGCATAAATGGGTTATTTTCTGATTGGCATGATGTAACGAGTGGTGTGCCACAGGGATCAGTGCTGGGGCCTCAACTTTTTACAATTTATAAAAATGACTTGGATGAAGGGACCGAAGGTATGGTTGCTAAATTTGCTGATGACACAAAGATAGGTAGGAAAGTAAATTGTGAAGAGGACATAAGGAGGCTACAAAGGGTTATAGATAGATTAAGTGAGTGGGCAAAGATCTGGCAAATGGAGTATAATGTGGGAAAATGTGAAGTTGTCCATTTTGGCAGGAAGAATAAAAAATGAAGTAAATTATCTAAATGGTGAGAGATTGCAGAGCTCTGAGATGCAGAGGGATCTGGGTGTCCTAGTGCATGAATCGCAAAAGGTTAGTATTCAGGTACAACAAGTAATTAGGAAAGCTAATAGAATGTTATCGTTAATTGCGAGGGGAATTGAATACAAAAGTAGGGAGGTTATGCTTCAGTTATACAGGGCATTGGTGAGACCACATCTGGAGTACTGTGTACAGTATTGGTCTCCTTATTTAAGGAAGGATGTAAATGCGTTGGAAGCAGTTCAGAGAAGGTTTACTAGACTAATACCTGGAATGGGTGGGTTGTCTTATGAGGAAAGGTTGGACAGGCTAGGCTTGTATCCGCTGGAGTTTAGAAGAGTAAGAGGTGACTTGATTGAAACATATAAGATCCTGAGGGGTCTGGACAGGGTGGATGTGGAGAGGATGTTTCCTCTTGTGGGAGAATCTAGAACTAGGGGTCACTGTTTAAAAATATGAGGTCGCCCATTTAAGACAGAGATGAGGAGACATTTTTTCTCACAGAGGGTTGTGAGTTTTTGGAACTCTCTTCCTCAGAGGGCGGAGGAAGCAGAGTCTTTGAATATTTTTAAGGCAGAGGTCGATAGATTCTTGATAAGGGGATTGTGATATACTTGAACAAACTAATATTGAGAGGGAGGAGGTGCTAGCGGTTTTAGCGGGCTTAAAAGTGGATAAATCCCCAGGCCCAGACGAGATGTATCCCAGGCTGCTGTGTGAGGCAAGGGAGGAGATTGCAGGGGCTCTGACACAAATTTTCAGAACCTCTCTGGCCACAGGGGAGGTGCCAGATGACTGGAGGACAGCTAATGTAGTACCATTATTCAAGAAGTGTAGTAGGGATAAACCAGGGAATTACAGGCCAGTGAGCCTAACATCAGTGGTAGGGAAATTATTGGACAAAATTCTGATGGACAAAATTAGTCTCCACTTGGAGAGGCAAGGATTAATCAAGGATAGTCAACATGGCTTTGTCAGGGGGAGATCATGTCTAACCCATTTCATTGAATTTTTCGAGGGGTTGACTAGGTGTGTGGATGAGGGTAATGCAGTTGATGTAATTTACATGGACTTCATTAAGGCTTTTGACAAAGTCCCGCACGGGAGACTGGTCAAGAAGGTAAGCGCCCATGGGATCCAGGGCAATTTGGCACATTGGATCCAAAATTGGCTTTGTGGCAGGAGGCAGAGGGTGATGGTCGAAGGTTGTTTTTGTGACTGGAAGCCTGTGTCCAGTGGTGTACCGTAGGGATCGGTGCTGGGCCCTTTGCTGTTTGTAGTGTACATTAATGATTTAGATATGAATGTAGCTGGTATGATCATCAAGTTCGCAGATGACACGAAAATTGGTGGAGTAGTAAATAGCAAGGAGGGAAGCCTCAGGCTACAGGACGATATAGATGGGTTGGTTAGATGGGCAGAACGTGGCAAATGGAATTTAACCCTGAAAAGTGTGAGGTGATGCATTTTGGGAGGACTAACAAGGCAAGGGAATACACAATGAATGGTAGTACCCTAGGAAGGACAGAGGATCAGAGGGACCTTGGTGTGCATGTACATAGATCCCTGAAGGCAGCAGGGCAGAAAGATAAGGTGGTTAAAAAGGCATATGGGATACTTACCTTCATTAGTCGAGGCATAGAATATAAGAGCAGGGAGGTTATGATGGAGCTGTACAAAACGCTAGTTAGGCCACAGCTGGAATACTGTGTGCAGTTCTGGTCGCCACACTATAGGAAGGATGTGATTGCATTTGAGAGGGTGCAGAGGAGATTCACCAGGATGTTACCTGGGCTGGAGCGTTTCAGTTATAGAGAGACTGGACAGGCTGGGGTTGTTTTCCTTAGAGCAGAGAAGGCTGAGGGGGGACCTGATTGAGGTGTACAAAATTATGAGGGGCATAGATAGGGTAGATAGAAAGGAACTTTTCCCCTTAGTAGAGAGGTCAATAACCAGGGGGCATAGTTTCAAGGTAAGGGGCAGGAGGTTTAGAGGGGATTTGAGGAAAACTTTTTCACCCAGAGGGTGGTTGGAATCTGGAACTCACTGCCTGAAAGGTTGGTAGAGGCAGGAACCCTCACAACATTCAAGAAGCATTTAGGTGAGCACTTGAAATGCCATAGCATACAAGGCTATGGACCAAGTGCTGGAAAATTGGATTAGAATAGACAGGGCTTGATGGCTGGCGCGGACACGATGGGCCGAAGGGCCTCTTTCTGTGCTGTATAACTCTATGACTCTATAAGCAAGTGGGTGAGAGTTTATCGGGGGTAGGTGGGAATGTGGAGTAATCAGATCGGCCACGATCTTATTGAATGGCGGAGCAGGCTCGAGGGGCCGAGTGGCCGACTCCTGCTCCTATTTCTTATGTTTGTTCGTCCTATCAACCATTAAATTTCCCCCTCAGCTTTTTATGTACTTACGGGTTTTCCGTCCAATACAAGAGCAGGAATGTTGGCAACACATGGTTTAAATGTCAAAGCTTGTGCTGGCACGTCAGTTGCTTCCTGGCTGGCTGTGTTTGTTCCCACGGTTGGCCTGTACGCGGCAGGTGTCTGCTCCCCTCTCACGTCCTGGACTTACCTTACATTGAACATTCTCTCATATTGACAGATCACTGGGACATTCAATCAGTGCCCCAGGAGATAACTCTGCCGCTGTCCCTGACTGTTCTCCTGGCTCATCTCCAGACCAAACATAGGCCAAGCAAATCAAGCCCAGCCTGGCTCTCTGACTAACCAGCAACATCCAACAGTGCTGTTTGATTCCAGCTCCATTCTTTTTCCCATGCAGATTGAGCAGGATGAAATCCAGTTCACTGGGAGAACTCCATGCCAGGATTTGATTCCTGCTCTTCCTTTTGGCAAGGCCCTTGAGGATTAAAGTGAGTTCATTAGGGCAGAGTGCGAGGGAGCAGCACATTAACCAGGAGAAAGAGGGCGTCGACGGTTCATGTTTGTTCCCTTGCCGTGCCTGATAAGATCCTGCTCAGTGGATTTACAGGCAGCAGAGTTGAGTGGGATCCCACCTCGGAGGTGTCAGCCTGGGACACAGCTGTCTGTGAGGGTAAGAGTGGCATTTAACAGGAATTCAGTGCGCTTTCATCCTGGAACGGGGAGCAATTAAGACAGAGGTGTGTGTTGCAGAGGCAACACAGCAACCAGATCCAGGGCCATTAGTCTGCAGGCCTAGAACATAAGAAGTAGGAGCAGGAGTAGGCCATACGGCCCCTCGAGCCTGCTCCGCCACTCAATAGGATCATGGCTGATCCGAACCTAGACTCACGTCCACTTCCCTGCCCGCTTCCCATAACCCCTAATTCCCTTATCAGCTAGGAAACTGTCTATCTCCGTTTTAAATTTATTTAATGTCGCAGCTTCCACAGCTCTCTGAGGTAGCAAATTCCATAGATTTACTACCCTCTGAGTGAAGAAGTTTCTCCTTATCTCAGTTTTGAAACGGCAGCCCCTTATTCTAAGATTATGCCCCCTAGTTCTAGTCTCACCCATCAGTGGAAACATCCTCCCCGCATCCACCCGATCAAGCCCCCTCACAATCTTATATGTTTCGATAAGATCGCCTCTCATTCTTCTGAACTCCAATGAGTAGAGGCCCAACCTACTCAACCTTTCCTCATAAGTCAACCCCCTCATCTCCGGAATCAACCGAGTGAACCTTCTCTGAACTGCCTCGAGAGCAAGTATATCTTTTCTTAAATATGGAAACCAAAACTGTACGCAGTATTCCAGGTGTGGCCTCACCAATACCCTGTATAACTGAAGCAAGACTTCCCTGCTTTTATACTCCATCCCCCTTGCAATAAAAGCCAAGATTCCATTGGCCTTCCTGATCACCTGCTGTACCTGCATACTAACCTTCTGTGTTTCATGCACCAGGGCCCCCAGATCCCTTTGTACTATAGCAGTTTGCAGTTTCTTTCCATTTAGATAATAACTTGCTCTTTGATTTTTTTCTGCCAAAGTGCATAACCTCACACTTTCCAACATTATATTCCATCTGCCAAATTTCTGCCCACTCACTTAGCCTGTCTATGTCCTTTTGCAGGTTTTTTATGTCCTCCTCACTCACTGCTTTCCCTCCCATCTTTGTATCGTCGGCAAACTTGGATACGTTGCACTCGGTCCCTTCCTCCAAATTGTTAATATAGATTGTAAAGAGTTGGGGTCCCAGCACCGACCCCTGCGGAACACCACTAGTCACTGATTGCCAACCCGAGAATGAACCATTTATCCCAACTCTCTGTTTTCTGTTAGATAGCCAATCTTCCACCCATGCCAGTATATTACCCCCAATCCTGTGATTTTTTATCTTGTGCAGTAATCTTTTGTGTGGCACCTTGTCAAATGCCTTTTGGAAGTCCAAATACACCACATCCACTGGTTCCCCTTTATCCACCCTGTTTGTTACATCCTCAAAGAATTCGAGCAAATTTGTCAAACATGATTTCCCCTTCATAAAACCATGCTGACTCTGTCCGATTAAATTATGCTTATCCAAATGTCCTGTTACTGCTTCCTTAATAATGGACTCCAACATTTTACCAACCACAGATGTTAGGCTAACTGGTCTATAGTTTCCAGCCTTTTGTCTACCTCCCTTTTTAAATAAGGGCATTACATTAGCAGTTTTCAAATCTGCTGGGACCTTTCCTGAATCCAGGGAGTTTTGGAAACATAGAAACATAGAAGATAGGAGCAGGAGTAGGCCATTCGGCCCCTCGAGCCTGCTCCGCCATTCGATGAGATCATGGCTGATCATCCAAACTCAGTACCCCGTACCTGCCTTCTCCCCATATCCCTTGATACCTTTAGTTCTAAGAAATATATCTAACTCCTTCTTGAATATATTTAATGACTTGGCCTCAACCGCCTTCTGTGGTAGAGAATTCCATTGGTTCACCACTCTCTGGGTGAAGAAATTCTTCCTCATCTCTGTCCTAAATGGCTTATCCCTTATCCTTAGACTGTGACCCCTGGTTCTGGACTCTCTGACCATCGGGAACATTCTACCTGCATCTAGTTTGTCCAGATCTGTTAGAATTTTATAAGTTTCGATGAGATCCCCTCTCATTCTTCTAAACTCCAGCGAGTATAAGTCCAATCGACCCAATCTCTCCTCATATGTCATTCCTGCCATCCCAGGGATCAGCCTTGTGAATCTTCGCTGAACTCCTTCCATGGCAAGAACATCCTTCCTCAGATAAGGCGAC
The DNA here is from genome assembly GCF_052327205.1 of Somniosus microcephalus. Lineage (NCBI taxonomy): Eukaryota > Metazoa > Chordata > Chondrichthyes > Squaliformes > Somniosidae > Somniosus > Somniosus microcephalus. The sequence goes on along the minus strand of NW_028225332.1, from coordinate 595,619 downwards.
CAAAACTGCACACAGTACTCAAGGTGTGGTCTCACCAAGGCCCTGTACAACTGCAGCAGGACATCCTTGCTCCTGTACTCAAACCCTTTCGCTATGAAGGCCAACATACCATTTTCCTTATTCACCGCCTGCTGCACCTGCATGCTTACCTTCAGCGACTGGTGCACAAGGACACCCAGGTCTCATTGCACTTCCCCTTCTCCCAATCTATTGCCATTCAGATAATAGTCTGCCTTTCTGTTTTTGACACCAAAGTGGATAACTTGCATTTATCCGCATTATATTGCATCTGCCACGCTTCTGCCCAATCACCCAACCTGTCTAAATCATCCTGGAGTTTCTCGGTATCCTCCTCGCAGCACACACTCCCACCCAGCTTTGTGTCGTCTGCAAACTTGGAGATATTACATCTAGTTCCCTTATCTAGATCATTAATGTATATTGTGAATAGCTGGGGTCCAAGGACCGATCCCTGCGGTACCCCACTAGTCACTGCCTGCCACTCGGCAAAAGACCCGTTAATTCCTACTCTCTGCTTTCTGTCCGCCAACCAGTTCTCTATCCAAGTCAATACCTTACCCCCAATCCCATGTGCCTTAACTTTACACGCTAATCTCTTATGCGGGACCTTATCGAAAGCCTTTTGAAAGTCCAAATACACCACATCTACTGGTTCTCCCTTATCTATTTTCCCAGTTACATCCTCAAAAAATTCCAGTAGATTAGTCAAGCACGATTTACCTTTTGTAAATCCATGTTGACTTTGTCCGATCCTGTCACTGTTTTCCAAGTGCTCAGCTATTACATCCTTTATAATGGACTCTAGCATTTTCCCCACTATGTCAGGCTTACCGGTCTGCAATTCCCTGCTTTCTCACTACCCCCCTTTTTGAATAGTGGGGTAACATTAGCTACCCTCCAATCCATGGGTACAGTTCCAGATTCCAGCGAATTTTGGAAGATGATCAGCAATGCATCTACTATTTCTCGGGCCACCTCCTTAAGTACCCTAGGATGTAGATTATCAGGCCCTGGGGATTTATCGGCCTTCAATCCCGTCAATTTCCCTAACACCATTTCCCTACAAATACTGATTTCTTTCAGTTCCTCCCTCTCATCAGACCCTATGTTCTCCAACATCTCTGGGAGGTTATTTGTGTCCTCCTTTGTGAAGACAGAACCAAAATATGCATTTAATTGGTCTGCCATTTCTTTGTTCCCCATTATAATTTCCCCTGCTTCTGACTGCAAGGGACCTACACTTGATTTCACTAATCTTTTTCTCTTCACATATCTATAAAAGCTCTTACAGTCAGCTTTTATGTTCCCTGCAGGCTTACTTTCATATTCTATTTTCCCCTTCTTAATTAATCCCTTTGTCCTCCTTTGTTGAATCCTAAACTGCTCCCAATCCTCAGGGTTACTGCTTTTTCTGGCCAATTTATATGCACTCTCCTTGGATCTTATGCTATCCCTAATTTCCCTTGTTAGCCACGGTTGAGTCACCCTTTTTGTTTTATTCTTATCCCAAACTGGGTTGAACAACTTCTGTAGTTCATCCATGCGGTCTTTGAATGTTTGCCATTGCCTATCCACCGTCAACTCTTTGAGTGACATTCCCCAATCAATCCTACCCAATTCACGCCTCATACCATCGTAGTTTCTTTTATTTAAATTCAGGACCCTAGTCTCTGATTCAACTACTTCACTCTCCATCCTAATGAAGAATTCTATCATATTATGATCGCTCTGACCCAAGGGGCCTCGTACAACAAGATTGCTAATTAATCCTCTCTCATTACATAATACCCAGTCTAAGATGGCCTGATCTCTGGTTGGTTCCTCGACATATTGTTCCAGAAAACCATCCCGTAAACATTCTAGGAATTCCTCCTCCACAGTATTTTTACTAATTTGGTTAGCCCAATCTATATGTAAATTAAAGTTACCCATGATGACTGCTGTGCCTTTACTGCATGCTTCTCTAATTTCACTTTTAATGCCATCCCCAACCTCCGTATTACTGTTTGGAGGTCTATATACCACTCCCACTAACATTTTCTGCCCTTTGATATTTCTCAGTTCTACCCATACAGATTCCGCATCACCAGAGTTAATAGCCTTCCTTTCAGTTGTGTTAATCCCCTCTTTAACCAGCAATGCTACCCCACCTCCCTTTCTTTTTTGCCTATCCTTCCTAAATATTGAATACCCCTGGATGTTGAGTTCCCAGCCTTGGCCATCCTAGAGCCATGCTTCTGTAATCCCAATCAAATCATATTCGTTTACCTCTATTTGCGCAGCTAATTCATCCACCTTGTTCCGAATGCTCCTTGCATTAAAACACAAAGCCTTCAGGCTTGTTTTTTTAACGCTCTCAGACCTAGATGAATTATTATTTACTGTGACCATGTTTGAGTTAAACCGTTGAGTTCTTTGCCTTCTAATTTTGTTTTTCTCCTTCCTGTCTTTTGCTTTTTTCCTTGTTTCCTTTTTCTCTGTCTCCCTGCTCAGGTTCCCAACCCCCTGCCACTTTAGTTTAATCCCGCCCCAACAGCACTAGCAAACACTCCCCCTAGGACATTGGTCCCAGCCCTGCCCAGGTGCAAACCATCCCGTCTGTACTGGTCCCACCTCTCCCAGAACCGGTTCCAATGTCCAAGGAATTTGAATCCCTCCCCCTTGCACCATTCCTCTAGCCACATATTCATTTGAAATATCCTCCTATTTCTACTCTGACTAGCACGTGGCACTGGTAGCAATCCTGAGATTACTACCTTTGAGGTCCTATTTTTTAATTTACCTCCTAACTCCCTATATTCTGCTTTTAGGACCTCATCCCGTTTTTTACCTATATCGTTGGTGCCTATGTGCGCCACGAGAACTGGCTGTTCGCCCTCCCCCTCCAAAATGTTCTGCAGCCGCTCCGAGACGTCCTTGACCCTTGCACCAGGGAGGCAACACACCATCCTGGAGTCTCGATTGCGGCCGCAAAAACGCCTATCTATTCCCCTTACAATTGAGTCCCCTATCACTATAGCTCTTCCACTCTTTTTCCTCCCAGCCTGTGCAGCAGAGCCACCCATGGTGCCAGGAAGTTGGCTGCTGCTGCCTTCCCCTGATGAGTCATCCCCCCCAACAGTATTCAAAGTGGTATATCTGTTGGAGAGGGGGATGGCCGCAGGGGATTCCTGCACTACCTGCCTGCGCCTCTTACTCTGCCTGCTGGTCACCCATTCCCTTCCTGCCTGTACACCCTTTACCTGCGGTGTGACCAACTCGCTAAATGTGATATTCACGACGTCCTCAGCATCGTGAATGCTCCAAAATGAATCCAGCCACAGCTCCAGTGCCGCAATGCGGTCTGTCAGTAGCTGCAGCTGGACACACTTCCCACACACATGGTCGTCAGGGATGCAGGAAGCGTCCCTGATTTCCCACATAGAGCATGAGGAGCACACTACGGGGCTGGGCTGCCCTGCCATGACTGACCCTTTAATTAATTAATTAAAATTAAATGAATCCCACCAATTTCACTTCAATTAAATGATATACTCAAAGGCCCTTGCTTAATAGTAGTCCCCACTACACAACAGAGACCTTAGAAACCACAAAATTTAAGTTTAGAAAAATTTAGAAAGAAAATACTCACCAACCAATCACTTACCCGCTTCTTGGTGACATCACACTTCGATTACTTTTTGCTTCCCTCTCCCGGAACCTGGATTGGTAAGCTCCTTAAATACCGTCGCCGCCTCTGGTGCTCCCTCGCAGGTCCACTGCCTCTCCGCTCTCTCGGGGCTCTGGGCCTCGCTGCTCGCCGCCTCGGGGCTGCTCCTTAAATATCGCCGCCGCCTCTGGTACTCCCTCGCAGGTCCGCCGCCTCATCCACAATCCCTACCGCTACTTCTCTCAAGACCCTAGGATGTAAGCCATCAGGTCCAGGGGACTTATCCACCTTAAGTCCCATTATCTTACCAAGTACCATCTCCTTAGTGATTTTAATTGTGTTTAGCTCCTCCCCCCCATAGCCCCCTGTTTGTCCAGTGTTGGGATATTTTTAGTGTCCTCTACTGTAAAGACTGATACAAAATATTTGTTCAGCGTATTTGCCATCTCCATGTTCCCCACTACTAATTTCCCGGTCTCGTCCTCTAAGGGACCAACATTCACTTTAGCCACCCTTTTACTTTTTATATAACTGTAGAAACTCTTGCTATCTGTTTTTATATTTTTTGCTAGTTTACTTTCATAATCTATCTTCCCTTTCTTAATTAAACTTTTAGTTATTCTTTGCTGGCTTTTAAATGCTTCCCAATCTTCTATCCTCCCACTAGATTTGGCTACTTTATATGCCCTTGTTTTCAGTTGGGTACTATCCTTTATTACTTTACTTAGCCGCGGATGGCTGTCTTTTCTTTTACGCCCCTTTTTCCTCAGTGGAATATATTTTTCTTGAAAGTTGTGAAATATCTCCTTGAATGTACACCACTGCTCCTGTACTGTCTTACACCTTAATCTATTTTCCCAGTCCACTTTAGTCAACTCTGCTCTCATACCTTCATAGTCTCCTTTATTTAAGCTTAGTACGCTGGTTTGAGATCCAACTCTCTCACCCTCCAACTGAATTTGGAATTCAACCATGTTATGGTCACTCATTCCAAGGGGATCCTTTACTAGGACATTTTTTTATTAATCCTGTCTCATTACACAGGACCAGATCTAAGATTGCCTGCCCCCTGGTTGGTTCAGTAACATACTGCTCAAGGAAACCGTCCCTAATGCACTCTATGAACTCTTCATCAAGGCTGCCCTGCCCAATTTGATTTGTCCAGTCAATATGAAAGTTAAAATTTCCCATGATTATAGCTGTTCCCTTATTACAAGCCCCAATTATTTCCTGATTTATACTCCGACCAATAGAGTTGCAACTGTTAGGAGGCCTATAGATGGCGCCCACTAGTGACTTTTTCCCCTTATTATTCCTTATCTCCACCCAAACTGTTTCACTATCCTGATCCTTTGACCCAAAATCATTTCTCACTATTGCAGTGGTTCCATCCTTTATTAACATAGCCACCCCACCTCCCTTTCCTTCCTGTCTGTCCTTCCTAATAGTCAAATACCCCTGGATGTTTAGTTCCCAGTCATGGTCACCTCGCAGCCATGTTTCTGTAATGGCCACCAGATCATACCCATGTGTAGTTATTTGTACCGTCAACTCGTCTATTTTGTTACGAATGCTGCGTGCATTCAGATAAAGAACTTTCAAATAGGTTTTGTGACAATTTATTCCTGCTTTTACCCCCTTTACTACTTTACCTTTATCTTTATACATTCTGACCTTCCTGACACGCTCTGGTTTTTAATTTCCCCACTGCTACTTTGCTCTATTGCCTTCTCCACTGACATTTTTATTTTTCGCTCTCTTGAAACCTCCCCCCCACTAATTAGTTTAAAACCCTCTCTACAGCCCTAGTTATTACCACTTCTGTCAGCAGCGAGTTCCAGGTCATCACCACTCGCTGCATAAAAAAGTTTTTGCTCACATCCCCCCTGTATCTCTTGCCCAAAACCTTAAATCTGTGTCCCCTAGTCCTTGTACCATCAACTAGTGTGAACAGCCTTTCCCCGTCTAGCCTATCCAAACCCATCATAATCTTGTACACCTCTATCAAATCACCCCTCAACCTCCTTTGTTCTAATGAAAACAAATCCAGCTTCTCCAACCTGTCCTTGTAGCTAAGATTCCCCCATCCCCAGAACCATTCTGGTAAATCTCCTCTGCACCCTTTCAAGGGCCTTCACATCCTTCCTAAAGTGTGGTGACCAGAACTGGACGCAATACTCCAGTTGTGGCCTAACCAGCGCTTTATAAAGGTTCAGCATAACTTCTCTACTTTTGTACTCAATACCTCTATTTATGAAGCCCAAGATCCCATATGCTTTGTTAACCACTCTCTCAATATGTCCCGCCACCTTCAGGGACCTATGCACATTAACTCCCGGGTCCCTCTGTCCCTGCACACTCTGTAAAACTGTGCCATTAAGTGTATATTGCCTCTCCCTGTTCCTTCTGCCAAAATGTATCACCTCACACTTCTCTGTATTAAATTCCATCCGCCACTTGTCTGCCCATTCTGCTAGCCTTTCTATGACCTGTTGCAGTCGATTGATATCATCCTCACTGTTTGCCACACCCCTAAGTTTGGTATCATTGGCAAATTTAGAAATTCTACTTTGTATTCCAATATCCAGGTCATTTATATATATCAAAAAAAGCAGTGGCCCCACCTATTCCATGAACCTCAATTTTGTTAACCTGCCTTCTATGTGGTACTTTGTCAAACTCCTTCCGAAAATCCATGTAGACAACATCCATTGCATTCCCTTCATCTATTCTCCCTGTTACTTCATCAAAAAATTCAATTAGATTCGTCAAACATGATCTGCCTTTTACAAATCCGTGTTGGCTCTCCTTAATTAGCTTAAACCTCTCCAAGCCCCATTAATGTTTTCCTTGATTATTGTTTGTAAAACTTTACCCACCACTGATCTTAAACTGACCGGCCTGTAGTTACTAGGATTGTCCTTACACCCTTTCTTGAACAATGGGGTCACATTTGTCACTTTCCAATCCTCAGGCACCTCCCCATAAACGTCATCCTGTGGTCTTGGCAATGGCCACGGCTATATGTGAGAATTTATAGTTCCAATGAATTCCTGAAGCATAGCGCCCAATCGTGGGATATAAATATACTCCAGGAACTGCCAGTTACAAAAACAAACGCAGAAGGCTACATCTCTGAACATTGGAACAGGAGGAGGCCATTCAGCCCCTCGAGCCTGTTCTCCCATTCAATGAGGCCATGGCTGATCTGCGTCTCAACTCCATTTATCCGCCTTTGCTCCATATCTCTTAATGACCTTCACTAATAAAAATCTAGCAATATCAGTCTTGACTTTTTCACTTTACCCCCAGCCTCAACAGAGCTCCAGATTTCCACTACTCTTTGTGTGAAGAAGTGCTTCCTGACATCGAAACATCGAACAATAGGAGTAGGAGTCGGCCATTCGCCCTTCGAGCCTTCTCCGCCATTCAATATGATCATGGCTGATCCTCTATCGCAATACCATATTCTGGCTCTCTCCCCATAACCCTTGATGCCTTTTGTGTCTAGAAATCTATCTACAGGAAACTTTGTGTTATCCGGAGGCTAAATGTCCGGCAAGCTCGAGCCACCGGCAAAAATCAGGAGCCGTATTTTTTCTTTTTGTTTCTTTTCGTTGCTTTTTTCTCAACAGTCAAGCTCTGCAAGGTCTGTAGCTAAGCAACAGCTTCAGCTAGAGATGCTACAGAGAGGCTTGCCGACTGTTTAGAAGCTGTTGCTAAGCAACAGTGTTTGTTGTCAGATACGGAGATGAAAACCTCCGTATGCTTCAACATTACAGCTGGAGTGTCCGGCAGTTTTGAGGGAACGGCAACAGCTGAGTCCCGTCGGTGCCGGATAGCACAAAGTTTCCTGTATCTCCTTCTTAAATATATTCAGTGACTTGGCCTCCACAGTCTTCTGTGGTAGAGAATTCCACAGGTTTACTGCCCTCTGAGTGAAGAGATTTCTCCTCATCTCAGTCCTAAATGTCCTACCCTGTATCCTGAGACGGTGACCCCTCGTTCTAGACCCCCCCCAGCCAGGGGAAACATCCTCCCTGCATCCAGTCTGTCTAATCCTGTCAGAATTTTATACGTTTCAATGAGATCCCCTCTCATTCTTCTAAACTCTAGTGAATACAGGCCTAGTCGACCCGATCTCTCCTCATACGACAGTCCTGCCAACCCAGGAATCAGTCTGGTGAACCTTCGCTGCACTCCCTCTATGGCAAGTATATCCTTCCTTAGTCACCGCCTGCCACCCCGAAGTGGAGTGCAGCAGAGAATGAGAGAAAATTCCCCAGTGCTGTTGCCACACCGCTGCACCTGGATGTATCTCCATCTCACCAGGACAGCCGTTGGCTGCTCCAGCCTCACCTGCCACGTACAAATGACGTGGGGGGCATAGCGCCAGATTTAGCTGGCATCTGTCCTCTTACAGCCTCTTTATAGTAGCAGGAGGCCCCCGGAAATGAGAGTAACCCGTGCATCAGAGGTGATGCTTGAGCCAGGGAAATGGGTGGGATGGGGTCGGGTGTGGGGGGGACGGGGGATGGGTGTGGAGGGGATGGGGGACGGGTGTGGGGGCAACGGGGGATTGGGTGTGGGGGGGACAGGGGAATGGGTGTGGGGGGGATGGGGGATGGGTGTGGGGGGAAACGAGGGAGACGGGGATGGGTGTGGGGGGGACTGGGGCGGGTGTGGGGCGGACGGGGGACGGGTGTGGGGGGGACTGGGGCGGGTGTGGGGCGGACGGGGGACGCGAGTGGGGGGGATGGGTGTGGGGGGGACTGGGGCGGGTGTGGGGGGGACGGGTGTGGGGGGGACGGGTGTGGGGGGGACGGGGGACGGGTGTGGGGGGGACGGGTGTGGGGGGGACGGGGGACGGGTGTGGGGGGGACGGGTGTGGGGGGGACGGGGGACGGGTGTGGGGGGGACGGGGGACGGGTGTGGGGGGGACGGGGGACGGGTGTGGGGGGGACGGGTGTGGGGGTGACGGGGGGGACGGGGGACGGGTGTGGGGGGGACGGGGGGGACGGGGGACGGGTGTGGGGGGGACGGGGGACGGGTGTGGGGGGGACGGGGGGGACGGGGGACGGGTGTGGGGGGGACGGGGGGGACGGGGGACGGGTGTGGGGGGGACGGGGGGGACGGGGGACGGGTGTGGGGGGGACGGGGGACGGGTGTGGGGGGGACGGGTGTGGGGGGGACGGGGGGGACGGGGGACGGGTGTGGGGGTGACGGGGGGGACGGGTGTGGGGGGGACGGGTGTGGGGGGGACGGGGGACGGGTGTGGGGGGGACGGGGGACGGGTGTGGGGGGGACGGGGGACGGGTGTGGGGGGGACGGGGGACGGGTGTGGGGGGGACGGGGGATGGGTGTGGGGGGGACGGGGGACGGGTGTGGGGGGGACGGGTGTGGGGGGGACGGGAGGGACGGGGGATGGGTGTGCTGGTCCACCTGAACAGAAGAAGCTCTGAGTATCAGCATGTTGTTGGATTATTGATAACCGCGCCCAACGCTGATGCCCTCAGCAGTCACGGGACGGTGCTCAGAAATCTTCCCCTCCCTTGCCCAGGTCAATGAGCCCAATTGTCGTGCCCTCACCATGCCCTATATCATCTAAGTCAGCACAGCAAGGCTGAAAGGTGGTCTTTGTGTTGTACAAGGCTGACTACTGGCCTGTTCTGATGTGAACCCTCTCTCTCCAATAACAGAACTGTTAATGTTTGAGCCAATCCAGTTGTGCGAATTCTCATTGCAGGAAACATCAGCATGTCGGACAAGCAGTGTCACGTGACCGAGCTCCACAGCCAACAGCAAGTGTCCCTTTGCTTTGATGTGATGGTGCAGTCCCAGGTCAATTGGGAGAAGTTTCTGATGCCAGCACCCACATCTGTCGCTATTTTGGGTGAACTGGTGCATCTGGCTACGAGGATGGAGGACTTCAAACTAAATCAAGGCAGTGCAGGCAAGAAATCCCTGTTTAAACGTCCAGATTCATTCAAGAGGTGCCTGATGGAGGTTTGCAACCAAACCGTAAACTCGTTTCAACAGACCCGCACTAATCTGAACAAAATCTGCATGTGTTGTGAGGACCTCCTTGTCCATGTGAAGAATGTGGGTGAAGGGACATCTCTGAACAAAGACCTTCCCAAGCAGCTGCAGAACATTCGGGTTTGTGCAGACAAATCCAAAACATGTGCCGAATCTGTGGAAAAGGAGCTCTCCAATCTCAGCGATCTACTGAGTGAGCTGCTGGAGACCTGTACAGATTCCCAGAGTATCAGCCAGGATAAGCTGGGGGAAGTAAGGAAAGTCCTGTCGGAAACACAACAGAAGAATGAGTTAGTAGAGGAGAAGAAGTGCAATTTACAGAAGCAATGGATCGAGGCTTCCCGAAAACGTGAGGAAGTCACCAGTGAATACGACAATGTAAGGGCGAGTGCTCTCATTGATCAGTTCTGTTTGGAAGGACTGAAACAGATGAAGAAGCTTCTCCCAAAGATTGTTGATCTTTTGAGCAATGTGACCAGCCCAGTGCTTCTGGTGGTGGAGCTGGGGAAAGGGTTGATCTTTCTCATACAACTGGTGTCTGAGCTGAAAGACAAAGAATCCTCTGAATCAAACCCTGAAATCAGCAGTTTCCTCAGCAAGGTTAGAGAGGAAGCCTCACTGAAGATCAAGGAAGTCCAATCCCAGTTGGAGGAGTCGCAAAAAATGTACAATGAATGTCACCAAAATATGAAAAGTTCGTGTGATGAGAGTGAGACGTTGTTGAGAGAGATAAAGAACAATCAGGCACAAGAGATGGATATCAGCACACGTGTAGCGTTGATGGCTAAAGGGCTTGGGGCACTGGGGAGCATCAAGTCCAACTGGTCAGAGATGATCAACTTCATTCATATCATACCAAAATTAACTGAAGGTTGCCAGAAGACATTTAAGAGACTTAGTGCGGTGAGTGGTGAAGGCACGCAGGGTGCTCCAGGTGCGTTAGCCAGTAGTCAGATGATGAACTTTCAAGTGTCCCAGGCAGTCAGCATCATGACCCACATCGGTGACATGTCAAAAACCTATGTGGAGATTCACGACAAGTACCTTGCAGGTCAACTGGGCGAGCTGAGCTCATTGCTGGGCGGGCAGGGGTCTGAATACAAGTTTAAGAAGGTCCAGGATAAATGTGACGAAGCAAGAAAGGAAATCCATCACAGGGCCGCTGTGAATCAGGAGCAACTTCAGAAGAATGCCCAGCAGGGAAGTGAAGCCATTGCTAAACTTACAGACCTGCTGCTGCCCAGGAAGTGAATGGAAATCCTGCAATGAAACATATTCTCAGCTGTGCGAGTGACCAACCCCTGGAATCTCCAATCCAATCATCAACCACCTCTCCCAACCCCTGGAATCTCCAATCCAATCACCAACCACCTCTCCCAACCCCTGGAATCTCCAATCCAATCATCAACCTCCTCTCCCAACCCCTGGAATCTCCAATCCAATCATCAACCACCTCTCCCAACCCCTGGAATCTCCAATCCAATCATCAACCTCTTCTCCCAACCCCTGGAATCTCCAATCCAATCCAATTAAGGGTTACGGGGAGCGGGCAGGAATTTGGACATGAGCCTAGGTTCGGATCGGTCATGGCCCTGTGGGTAGCGGAGCGGGCCCAGGGGCCGTGTAGCCTGATCCTGCTCCTATTTCATGTGTCTAATTCTGTTAGATTCAGGAGATGGTTCTGTGATAGTGGATTGGCGGTTAGGATCAGATCAGCCATGATCTTATTGAATGGCGGAGCAGGCTCGAGGGGCCGATTGGCCTACTCCTGCTCCTATTTCTTATGTTCTTATGTTCTTATCAACCTCTTCTCCCAACCCCTGGAATCTCCAATCCAATCATCAACCACCTCTCCCAACCCCTGGAATCTCCAATCCAATCATCAACCACCTCTCCCAATCCCTGGAATCTCCAATCCAATCATCAACCACCTCTCCCAACCTCTGGAATCTCCAATCCAATCATCAACCACCTCTCCCAACCCCTGGAATCTCCAATCCAATCATCAACCACCTCTCCCAATCCCTGGAATCTCCAATCCAATCATCAACCACCTCTCCCAACCTCTGGAATCTCCAATCCAATCATCAACCACCTCTCCCAACCCCTGGAATCTCCAATGCAATCAACCTCCTCTCCCAACCCCTGGAATCTCCAACCCAATCATCAACCTCCTCTCCCAACCTCTGGAATCTCCAATCCAATCATCAACCACCTCTCCCAACCCCTGGAATCTCCAATCCAATCATCAACCACCTCTCCCAACCCCTGGAATCTCCAATCCAATCATCAACCACCTCTCCCAACCCCTGGAATCTCCAATCCAATCATCAACCTCCTCTCCCAACACCTGGAATCTCCAATCCAATCATTAACATCCTCTCCCAACCCCTGGAAACTCCAATCCAATCATCAACCTCCTCTCCCAACCCCTGGAATTCCGGTGACCTTCCATTTGAGGTGAGGGAATGTGAAAGTTCTGATTAAATCCCGCGGGCAGGTCCGGAGAATTCTTTGATTGAATTACTGCAAAGTTTTGAAGGATTCTGGAAGATCCAATCAGACAGAATAGTCATCAATTGATCATGTTTGATTGGTGTTTGCTTTCTCTGTCCCTTTTAAGCTTATATTGAAATCTGAAAAAAAATTAATCACATTAATCTGATTTTTACGATTATCTGTGCCACTGATTAATTTCCTCCTCTCGCAGTTTTAAATACTTTAACCATCAACTTTACACAGTTATGAAATTCACCAAAAGTATAGAAACAGTCAAACAACTCCCCTGCTCCACTTTGAGATAGTGGCCATGGGATCTCTCAGTACTGACCCTCTGACTGTGCAGCGCTCCCTCAGTACTGCCCCTCTGACAGTGTGGCGCTCCCTCAGTACTGTCCCTTCCACAGTGTGGCGCTCCCTCAGTACTGCCCCTCCCACAGTGCAGCGCTCCCTCAGTACTGTCCCTTCGACAGTGCGGCGCTCCCTCAGTACTGCCCCTCTGACAGTGTGACGCTCCCTCAGTACTGCCCCTCTCACAGTGCAGCGCTCCCTCAGTACTGCCCCTCCGACAGTGCGGCGCTCCCTCAGTACTGCCCCTCCCACAGTGCGGCGCTCCCTCAGTACTGCCCCTCCCACAGTGCAGCGCTCCCTCAGTACTGCCCCTCCGGCAGTGCGGCGTTCCCTCAGTACTGCCTCTCCGACAGTGCAGCGCTCCCTCAGTACTGCCACTCCCACAGTGAAGCACTCCCTCATTAGTGCCCATTCGACAGTGCAGCGCTCCCTCAGTACTGCCACTCCCACAGTGCAGCGCTCCCTCAGTAGTGCCCATTCGACAGTGCAGTGCTCCCTCAGTACTGCCTCTCCGACAGTGCAGCACTCCCTCAGTACTGCCCCTCTGACAGGGCAGCGCTCCCTCAGTACTGCCCCTCCCACAGTGCAGCACTCCCTCACTACTGCCCCTCCGACAGAGCAGCGCTCCCTCAGTACAGCCACTCCCACAGTGCGCCGCTCCCTCAGTGGTGCCCCACTGACAGTGCGGCGCTCCCTCAGTACTGCCCCTCAATTACAAGAGGAATGCAGGGAACAGCACCAACCGCTTATACATGGCCTTCTTTGATCTCACAAAGGCCTTCGACACTGTCAACTGTGAGGGATTATGGAGTGTCCTCCTCAAATTTGGCTGCCCTCAAAAGTTTGTCACTATCCTTCGCCTGCTTCACGACGACATGCAAGCCGTGATCCTAAGTAATGGTTCCACCACAGACCCAATTCACGTACGAACCGGGGTCAAGCCAGGCGGTGTCATCGCACCAACACCCTTCTCGATCTTCCTTGCTCTAATGCTCCATCTCACCCTCAGTAAGCTCCCCACTGGAGTGGAGCTAATTTACAGAACAAACGGGAAACTGTTCAACCTCCGTCGCCTCCAGTCCAGATCCAAGGTCGTCCCATCCTCTGTCGTCGAATTACAGTACGCAGACGATGCTTGCGTCTGCGCTCACTCGGAGGTCGAACTCCAAACCTTCGTCAACACCTTCACCAAAGCATACGAGAGCATGGGCCATACACTAAACATCCGTAAGACAAAGGTCCTCTACCAACCTGCCCCCACCACACAGTACTACCCCCCGATTATCAAAATCCACGACAAAGCCTTGGAAAACGTGGACCACTTTCCATACCTCGGGAGCCTACTGTCAACAAGGGCAGACGTCGACGACGAAGTCCAACACCACCTTCAGTGTGCCAGTGCAGCCTTCAGTCGCCTGAGGAAGAGAGTGTTTGAAGACCAGGACCTCAAACCCAGCACTAAGCTCATAGTCTACAGAGCAGCAGTGATACCCGCCCTGCTGTATGCCTCAGAGACATGGACCATGTACAGCAAGCACCTCAAAGCACTGGAGAGGTACCACCAATGCTGCCTCCACAAGATCCTGCAAATCCATTGGCAGGATAGGCGCACCAACATCAGTGTTCTTGCTCAGGCCAACATCCCCAGCATCGAAGCTCTGACCACGCTCAATCAGCTCCGATGGACGGGTCACATTGTCCGCATGCCCGATACGAGACTCCCAAAACAAGCGCTCTACTCGAAGCTCCAGCACGGCAAGAGAGCCCCAGGTGGGCAGAGGAAACGCTTCAAGGACACCCTCAAAGCCTCCTTGAAAAAGTGTAACATCCCCACCGACACCTGGGAATCCCTGGCCCAAGACCGCACAAAGTGGAGGAGAAGCATCCGGGAAGGCGCCGAACACCTCGAATCTCTTCGCCGGGAACAAGCGGAAGCCAAGCGCAGGCAGCACAAGGAGCGCACGTCAACCCAAGCACCCCACCCACCTGCCCCTTCAACCACCGTCTGCCCCACCTGTGACAGAGACTGTAGGTCCCGCATTGGACTCATCAGTCACCTGAGAACTCATTTTTAATGTGGAAGCAAGTCATCCTCGGTTCCGAGGGACTGCCTAAGAAGAAGAAGCTCCATCAGTACTGCCCCTGCGACAGTGCGGCGCTCTCTCAGTACTGCCCCTCCGCCAGTGCAGCACTCCCTCAGTAGTGCCCCTCCGACAGTGCAGCACTCCCTCAGTACTGCCCCTCCGACAGTGCAGCACTCCCTCAGTACTGCCCCTCTGACAGTGCGTCACTCCCTCAATACTGACCCTCCGACAGTGCGGCGCTCCCTCAGTACTGCCTCTCCGACAGTGCAGCGCTCCCTCAGTACTGCCCCTCCATCAGTGCGGCATTTGATCGAGTGTGGCATCAAGGAGCCCTAGCAAAACTGAAGTCAATGGGAATCAAGGGGAAAACTCTCCATTGGTTGGAATCATACCTAGCACAAAGGAAGTTGGCTGTGGTTGTTGGAGGTCATTCATCTCAATCACATGACATCACTACAATAGTTCCTCAGGGCAGTGTCCTAGGCCCAACCATCTTCAGCTGTTTCAACAATGACGTTCCCTCCATCATAAGGTCAGAAGTGGGGATGTTCGCTGATGATTGCACACTGTTCAGCACCATTCGAGACTCGTCAGATACTGACGCAGTCCGTGTCCATATGC
Organism: Somniosus microcephalus; assembly: GCF_052327205.1. NCBI lineage: Eukaryota > Metazoa > Chordata > Chondrichthyes > Squaliformes > Somniosidae > Somniosus > Somniosus microcephalus. The sequence goes on along the minus strand of NW_028225332.1, from coordinate 580,355 downwards.
AGCAAGACCTGGACAACATTCAGACTTGGGCTGACAAGTGGCAAGTAACATTCGCACCACACAAGTGCCAGGCAATGACCATCTCCAACAAGCGAGACTCTAACCATCTCCCCTTGACATTCAATGGCATTATCATCGCTGAATCCCCCACTATCAACATCCGGGGAGTTACCATTGATCAGAAACTGAACTGGACCAGCCATATAAATACTGTGGCTACAAGAGCAGGCCAGAGGCTGGGAATTCTGCGGCGAGTGTCTCACCTCCTGACTCCCCAAAGCCTTTTCACCATCTACAAGGCACAAGTCAGGAGTGTGATGGAATACTCTCCACTTGCCTGGATGAGTGCAGCTCCAACAACACTCAAGAAGCTCGACACCATTCAGGATAAAGCAGCCCGCTTGATTGGCACTCCATCCAGCACCTTCAACATTCACTCCCTCCACCACCGGCGCACTGTGGCTGCAGTGTGTACCATCTACAAGATGCACTGCAGCAACTCGCCAAAGCTCCTTCAGCAGCACCTTCCAAACCCGCGACCTCTACCACAAGGGCAGCAGACGCATGGGAACATCACCACCTACAAGTTCCCCTCCAAGCCACATACCATCCTGACTTGGACCTGTATCGCCGTTCCTTCACTGTCTCTGGGCCAAAATCCTGGAACTCCCTTCCTAACAGCATTGTGGGTGTACCTACACCATATGGACTGCAGCGGTTCAAGAAGGCGGCTCACCACCACCTTCTCAAGGGCAATTAGGGATGGGCACTAAATGCAGGCCTTGCCAGCGACGCCCACATCCCATCAATGAATAAAAAAAATCCCTCAGTACTGCCCCTCCGACAGTGCGGTGCTCTGTAAGAAAGGAGGAAATCTTCATTTCTGTGTCTCCCTACTAACTAACCTGAACTAAATCAGTTGATTCTATTGCTAATTTTAGTTTAATGATTTCATTATGTTATTGCTGCAATTATAATGATACTTGTAAACCCTACTGTTAGATGCCCTGGGTAGACTAGGTTAGATTTTAAAATGGAAGAGACCGAAGTGCTGGGCCTTGGTTGGCGAAGTTAAAGATGTATTCCTGGCAGAACAAGGGGTTACACACGAGAGGCCCGGGCTGACTGGGGTTGACCCGTGGAGATTGCGTCTTCTACCCAGGGCCCAACAAGTAATAGATACCTTGATTGTGCTTTGTTTGACTACTGCTCAGGTGCTGTAATGTATCAATCTCTCTCTTTCACTGAATAAAATATAATTACTGTCAACAAATCGAGGCAAGTCGAATCTATTGGAACATAGGAGGAAAACGGTAAATTGGCGCAGACCCGGAAAATCAGCAGCTCCCTCAGGACTGCCCCTCTGACAGTGCAGCACTCCCTCAGTACTGCCTCTCCGACAGTGTGGCGCTTCCTCAGTACTGCCCCTCTGACAGTGTGGCGCTTCCTCAGTACTGCCCCACTGACAGTGCAGCACTCCCTCAGTACTGCCCCTCCGACAGTGCAGCGCTCCCTCAGTACTGCCCCTCCGACAGTGCGGCGCTCCCTCAGTACTGCCCCTCCGACAGTGCGGCGTTCCCTCAAGACTGCCCCTCTGACAGTGCAGCACTCCCTCAGTAATGCCTCTCCGACAGTGTGGCACTTCCTCAGTACTGCCCCTCCGACAGTGTGGCGCTCCCTCAGTACTGCCCCTCTGACAGTGCGGCGCTCCCTCAGTACTGCCCCTCCGACAGTGCGGCGCTCCCTCAGTACTGCCCCTCCGACAGTGCGGCGCTCCCTCAGTACTGCCCCTCCGACAGTGTGGTGCTCCCTCAGTACTGACCCTCCGAAAGTGCAGTGCTCCCTCAGTACTGCCCCTCTAACAGTGCAGCACTCCCTCAGTACTGCCCCTCTGACAGTGCGGCGCTCCCTCAGTACTGCCCCTCCGACATTGCAGCGCTCCCTCAGTACTGCCCCTCCGACAGTGCAGCACTCCCTCAGTACTGCCCCTCTGACAGTGCAGCACTCCCTCAGTACTGCCCCTCCGACAGTGCGGCGCTCCCTCAGTACTGTCCCTCCGACATTGCAGCACTCCCTCAGCACTGCCCCTCCGACAGTGCAGTGCTCCCTCAGTACTGCCTCTGCGACAGTGCAGCACTCCCTCAGTACTGCCCCTCCGACAGTGCGGCGCTCCCTCAGTACTGACCCTCCAACAGTGCGGCGCTCCCTCAGTACTGCCCCTCTGACAGTGCAACACTCCCTCAGTACTGCCCCCCTGACAGTGCGGCACTCCCTCAGCACTGCCCCTCCGAAAGTGCAGTGCTCCCTCAGTACTGCTCCTCTGACAGTGCAGCACTCCCTTAGTACTGCCCCTCTGACAGTGCGGCGCTCCCTCAGTACTGCCCCTCTGAAATAAAGAATAGATTTGCCTTCCAAAGCTAGGCTTTATTAACTTTAAAATCTGCAGCACATCTTCCCACATCCAGTCCCAACCAAAGCTGGAAAAGAACTGAATTTAAGGTGGCCACAACACATCATGTGATCATCAACTACCAATGAGATTACAACATATATCCCAAGGCAGTTAACAAACAACCAATCACAATACTTTTACTAAACAAGGAATAATCACCACATTCACCCCTCTTAAAATATGCTCCACCTAAATAACATAGAGATAGGAACAGGAGTCGGCCATTCGGCCCTTCGAGCCTGCTCCGCCATTCAATGAGATCATGGCTGATCTTCGTCTGGGATCATAGCTGATCTTACCAGTTCAGTACCCCGTCCCCGCCTTTTCTCCGTAACCCTTAATCCCCTTAGCCTTCAGAAATATATCCAATTCTCTCTTGAAAATATTTATTGAATTAGCCTTCACAGCCCTCTGTGGCAGGGAATTCCACAGGCTCACCACTCTTTGAGTGAAGAAATTCTTCCTCATCTCTGTTTTAAATGATTTGCCCGCTATTTTTAGACTGTGGCCCCTGGTTCTGTGCTCCCCTGCCATTGGAAACATTCTCTCTGAATTCAACCTGTCCAGGCCTGCCATAATTTTATATGTTTCGATGAGATCCCCTCTCAATCTTCTAAACTCCAGTGAGTACAAGCCCAAACTATTCAATCTCTCCTCGTAGGTCATTCCCGCCATTCCAGGTATCAGCCTGGTGAATCGCCGCTGCACTCTTTCCATGGCAAGAACATCCTTCCGCAGATGGGGCGACCAAAACTGTACACAATACTCCAGATGCGGTCTCACCAGCACCTTGTACAGCTGTAGTAAGGTATCCCTATTCCTATACTCGAACCCCCTTGATATGAAGGCCAACATACCATTTGCCTTCTTAATCGCCTGTTGCACCTGCATGCTCTCCTTCAGTGACTGGTGCACAAGAACACCCAGGTCCCTCTGCACTTCCCCATCTCCCAATCTATTGCCATTTAGATAATAATCCACCCTCCTGTTTTTACCCCCAAAGTGGATAACCTCGCATTTATCCACATTATAGTGCATCTGCCACGTATCCGCCCATTCCCCCAACCTGTCCAAATCGCACTGTAGCCTCCTGACATCCTCATCAGAGCCCACCCCTCCTCCTAGTTTAGTGTCGTCAGCGAATTTGGAAATATTGCATCCAATTCCCTGATCCAGATCATTTATATATATTGTGAACAGCTGGGGTCCCAGGACAGATCCTTGCGGCACCCCGCTGGTCACTGCCTGCCACTCCGAAAACGAGCCGTTTATTCCAACTCTCTGTTTTCTATCCGCCAGCCAGTTCTCTATCCACGTTAATACTTTGCCCCCAATCCCATGAGCCTTAATTTTGCATGATAATCTTTTGTGTGGAACCTTATTGAAGGCTTTCTGGAAGTCAAGGTACACCACATCCACTGGCTCTCCCCCATCTATTTTACCAGTTACTTCCTCAAAAAATTCCAGCAGATTAGTCAAACACGATTTACCCTTTGTAAATCCATGTTGACTCTGTCCGATCCTTTCCCCATTTGTCAAGTGCTCCGCTATTTTATCCTTAATAATGGACTCTAGCATTTTGCCCACAACCGATGTAAGGCTTACTGGTCTATAATTCCCTGCTTTCTCTCTACCCCCCTTTTTAAATATTGGGGTAACATTAGCTACCCTCCAATCCACGGGTACTGTTCCCGAGTCAATGGAGTTCCGGAAGATGATCCTTAGAGCATCTGCTATCTCCAGGGCCACCTCCTTAAGTACCCTAGGATGTAGTTTATCAGGCCCCGGGGATTTGTCGGCCTTCAGTCCCCTCAACTTACCCAACACCATATCCCTAGAGATACTAATTTCTGTCAGCTCCTCCCTCTCATTAGTCCCTATGTTTGTCGATATTCCTGGGAGGTTATTTGTGTCCTCCTTTGTGAATACAGAACCAAAGTATGAGTTTAATTGGTCTGCCATTTCCTTATTCTCCATTATATATTCTCCCGAATCGGACTGCAAGGGACCGACTTGGGATTTTACCAGTCTTTTCCTCCTGATATACCGATAAAAGCTTTTGCAGTCTGTCTTTATGTTTGCTGCAAGTTTACTTTCGTATTCTATTTTCCCCTTCCTGATTAATCCCTTTGTCCTCTTTTGCTGTATCCTGTACTGCCCCCAATCTTCCGGTCTGGTGCTTTTTTTTGCCAGTTGATATGCCCTTTTTTTTGATTTTATGCTGTCCCTAATTTCCCTCGTTATCCACGGTTGAGTCACCTTTTTAGGTTTATTTTTATGCCAAACCGGTATAAACATGTTCTGGAATTCTTCCATTCTATCTTTGAATGCTTGCCATTGTCTGTCCACTGTCAATCCCCCCAGAAACACCACCCAATCAATCTTACCCAATTCCCGTCTCATACCCTCGTAATTCCCTTTATTTAAGTTCTGGACCTTAGTCTCTGATTCAATTTCCTCACTCTCCATCTCGACTGAGAGCTCGATCATATTATGATCGCTCTGACCCAAGGGGCCTCGTACAAGAAGATTGCTGATAAGTCCCTTCTCATTGCACAATACCCAGTCTAAAATGGCCTGATCTCGAGTCGGCTCCTCGACATATTGGTCCAGATAACCGTCCCGAAAACATTCCAGGAATTCCTCCTCCTCAGAATTTTTACTAATTTGGGTAGTCCAATCAATATGTAAATTAAAGTCACCCATGATGACAGCTGTGCTCTTATCGCACGCTTCTCTAATTTCCCTTTTTATGCCTTCCCTCACCTCCATATTACTATTTGGAGGCCTATATATCACACCCACTAACGTTTTCCTCCCCTTGCTATTTCTCATTTCTACCCATACAGATTCCGTTTCATCCGAGTTAATATCCTTCCTTTCCATTGCATTAATCCCCTCCTTTACCAGCAATGCTACCCCAGCTCCCCTACCTTTTTGCCGATCCTTCCTAAATATTGTATATCCCTGGATGTTAAGTTCCCAGCCTTGCCCACCCTGCAGCCACGTTTCTGTAATCCCAATCAAATCATACTTGTTTACCTCTATTTCCACAACTAATTCATCCACCTTGTTCCTAATGCTTCTAGCATTAAGATACAAAGCCTTCAGGCTTGCTTTTTTCACACTCTCATTATGAATTAGTTTGGCCCTTTGTGTTTCTCTCCTTTGCTTATTGCTTCTCACCTTTCTACCATCTATTTCTAACTTCATATGACTTCCCTCTTTTCCACTACCTAGGTTCCCATCCCCCTGCCAAATTAGTTTAAATCCTCCCGAACCGCCCTAGAAAATATTACCCCGAGGACATCGGCTCCCTCACAGTTCAGGTGTAGACCGTCCCCTTGGTACAGGTCACTCCTCCCCAAGAACTGGTTCCAATGCCTCAAGAATTTAAATCCCTCTCCCTTGCACCACTGCTCAAGCCACGTATTTAGCTTATCTATCTTACTCTCTCTAAACTTATTAGCTCGTGGCACTGGTAGCAATCCAGAGATTACTACCTTTGAGGTCCTACTTTTCAATTTAGCTCCTAACTCCCTAAATTCAGCTTGTAGGACCTCCTCCCTCTTTTTACCTACATCGTTGGTACCTACATGTACCACGACAACTGGCTGATCCCCCTCCCCCTTCAGAATGCTCTGCACCCGCTCCGAGACATCCTTGACCCTTGCACCAGGGAGGCAACATACCATCTTGGAGTCTCGGTCTCGGCCACAGAAACTCCTATCTATCCCCCTTACAATTGAATCCCCTATCACTATAGCCCTATCCCTCTTTTTCCTGCCCTTCTGTGCAGCAGAGCCAGTCATGGTGCCCTGAACCTGGCTGCTGGTGCCTTCCCCTGATAAGTCATCTCCCCCAACAGTACCCAAAACGGTAAACCTGTTTTGGAGGGAGATGACCGCAGGTGACTCCTGCACTACCTTCCTGCCTTTACCCTGCCTTTTGGTCACCCATTTACTGTCTGAGCTAGCCTTTACCTGCGGTGTGACCAACTCACTGAATGTGCTATCCACAACATCCTCAGCATCGCGTATGCTCCAGAGTGAGTCCATTCGCAGCTCCAGCGCCGCCATGCGGTCTGCTAGGAGCTGCAGCTGGACACACTTCCTGCACACATAGTTGTCAGGGACAGTGTCCCTGATTTCCCACATGGCACAGGAGAAGCATGACACGGGTCCGAGCTGCCCTTCCATGACTTAACCCTTACAATACCCTTTTATTTACTACGATTTAGCTTAATTATTGAATTCTACTTAGAATAAGTTTGTGAAAGTACTCACCAACCAGTCACCTACCTGTTTTCTGGTGTTGTATTTTCACTGCCGCCTCCTGTCCTGGAACCTTTTCCTCCTAGGTTAGGCTCCTGAAATAAAATAAATTGAACCTACCTTTTCAACTTCCCCTAACCCCTAAAAGGTTAGAGGAGGTGGAAGGGTGGGAGACACTACACTGTAGTGTTTCGGGTTTAGCAACAGCTCCACCTATATAAGAGTTACTGGCCTCCTGCTCTCCCGACTGCACCAGCTGTGAAAGAAAAAGCCCGCGAAAGGTGAGCTTTTAAACTCACCAGTTACTGGCCTCCTGCTCTCCCGACTGCCCCAGCAGTTACTGGCCTCCTGCTCTCCCGACTGCCCCAGCTGTGGTCTCGGGCCTCGCTGGTCGCCGGGTTTTCTCCCGAGCTCCTACTCGCTGCTCCCGCTGGTCCCGACTCCGCCTCCACCCGCTGCCGATGCCGCACTGGGGCCTACCTGAGCCTCTGGGGCCTCTTGTAGTCGCTCTGCCGCTCAGCTCCGCCTCCACCCGCTGCCGATGCCGCACTGGGACCTACCTGAGCCTCTGGGGCCTCTTGTAGTCGCTCTGCCGCTCAGCTCCGCCTCCACCCGCTGCCGATGCCGCACTGGGGCCTACCTGAGCCTCTGGGGCCTCTTGTAGTCGCTCTGCCGCTCAGCTCCGCCTCCACCCGCTGCCGATGCCGCACTGGGGCCTACCTGAGCCTCTGGGGCCTCTTGTAGTCGCTCTGCCGCTCAGCTCCGCCTCCACCCACTGCCGATGCCGCACTGGGGCCTACCTGAGCCTCTGGGGCCTCTTGTAGTCGCTCTGCCGCTCAGCTCCGCCTCCACCCGCTGCCGATGCCGCACTGGGGCCTACATGAGCCTCTGGGGCCTCATGTAGTCGCTCTGCCGCTCAGCTCCGCCTCCACCCGCTGCCGATGCCGCACTGGGGCCTACCTGAGCCTCTGGGGCCTCTTGTAGTCTCTCTGCTGCTCAGCTCCGCCTCCACCCGCTGCCGATGCCGCACTGGGGCCTACCTGAGCCTCTGGGGCCTCTTGTAGTCGCTCTGCCGCTCAGCTCCGCCTCCACCCGCTGCCGATGCCGCACTGGGGCCTACCTGAGCCTCTGGGGCCTCTTGTAGTCGCTCTGCCGCACAGCTCCGCCTCCACCCGCTGCCGATGCCGCACTGGGGCCTACATGAGCCTCTGGGGCCTCATGTAGTCGCTCTGCCGCTCAGCTCCGCCTCCACCCGCTGCCGATGCCGCACTGGGGCCTTTACAATTTATAATTAATTATTTACAACTAAAACTATGCACAAGAATAAAACTGTTCACATGACACAATACTAAGTGAACAACAACAAATAGTAACATTGCACATAAGTATTAAGTATCTCTCAACTAAAACAATATACTATAATATTTCAACAATTTTAAAACATTACTATCAATTTAAAAGTCCATTTTCAATCGGTTGACCGGATATCTTGTTCGTGTCGACCTTCTTAACCTTGGTGAAATTCCTTGCCCTCCCACACCAGAAGGCACAGAAGTATCTTCAGCAGGAAGGCTATCCATATCCCGATTTTCCACGGTTTCCGGATTAGAAATCCCATCAGAAGGTAAACTGGGACGGTCATAAACATCTATCAAAGGCTGACTAATAGAAGTATAATTATCTGCAATCGGATTGGAAATATTCGTAGTATCTGTAACAGCATCCACATTATCTGAATCATGACTATTGTTAATATCCTCAGAAGAGGGCTGGCCCCCACAAGGAGCCAAGTCTTTAATTGAAACAGTACTTTCTTTCCCATCTTGGAATCGAATATGAGCATATTGGGAATTTGCCTCCAACAGCTCCACCTCCTCCACCAAAGGATCATATTTTGACAATCTAACATGGCGTCGAAGCAGCACAGGTCCCTGCATAGTAAGCCATGAAGGTACCGTATATCCCGTAGTAGATCTCCGCGGATAGTTAAAGAGCCTTTCATGGGGGGTCACATTAGTAGCCGTTGAAAGCAATGATCTAATGGAATGCAGGGCATCAGGCAGTACCATTTCCCACTGTGTATTCTTAAGGTTCCGGGATGTCAAAGCCAACATAACTGCCTTCCAGATCACCCCATTGTATCGTTCGCACTGTCCATTACCCTGGGGATTATACGGGGTAGTTCTACTAGTAGAAATTCCCCGACTCTGAAGGTATTCCTTCAACTGGGAAGACATAAAAGAACTTCCCTGATCCGAATGGATGTACGCAAGCATCCCAAAGATGACAAAAAGTTGAGTCAGACATTTAATAACTGTAGCAGCTGATACATCTGCACAAGGAAAAGCAAAAGGGAACCTTGAAAACTCATCCACAACAGTAAATATATATCAGTTTTGAGTAGTTGAAGGAAGAGGCCCCTTAAAATCGACGCTCAAACGTTCAAAAGGAGAAGTAGCCTTTATAAGATGAGCTTGTTGAGGCTTAAAGAAATTCGGTTTACACCGAGCACAGATAGAACATGATGAAGTCATCCGCTTGACGTCTTCAACTGAAAAAGGCAAGTTCTTACTGCGTACAAAGTGTATCATCCTCGTAACCCCAGGATGACATAAGGCATTGTGAAGATTAATAAGCGTATCTCCGTGAATCACAGAACAATAAGCCCTCGACAGTGCATCAGCAGCAATATTATCCTTCCCCGGACGATAAACTATGTCAAAATGGTAACATGCCAACTCAATCCTCCATCTCATTATTTTATCATTTTTGATCTTTCCAAAATGTTTAACATCAAACATAAAGGACACAGATTTTTCATCAGTTACCAACGTGAAGTGTCACCCCGATAAATAATGTCTCCATTTACGCAATGCTTCTACTATTGCGTATGCCTCTTTCTCTATTGAAGAATGTCTTTTTTCACTATTGTTCAAAGTACGTGAGAAAAAGGCCACAGGTCTTCCATTTTGGTTCAGAGTAGCCCCAATTGCAAAATCCGAAGCATCCGTCTCGATCACAAAGGGAACCTGCTCATCAATAGAATGCACAACTGCTCCTAAAATATCCTTTTTAAAATTCTCAAAACATGTCCTGGCCTCCCATGATAGAGGATATGTCGTAACCCGAGTAAGAGGCTGGATCTTCCATGAAAAATTTGCAATCCAATTAGAATAATAAGAAAACAGTCCAACAACTCGTTGCAAAGCCTTAGAATTAGTAGGACAAGGTAAATCAATCAATGTTCGCAGACGTTCTGGATCTGGTTTAATCTTGTTTCCCGAGATAATATACCCCAATAGATTTACCTCAGTAGTCGAAAAGATACATTTCTCTTTGTTAAAAGTTAAACCAACTTTCTCCGCAGCTTGAAGGAATCTTTTTAAATTAGAATCATGCTCCACCCTTGATTTGCCACACACTGTGATGTCATCTAAGTATGAAAAGGTGTCAGAGAGGGAGTTATCACTTATAAAAGCATCCATTGCCCGTTGAAAACAAGCAACACCATTAGTAACACCAAATGGTATTCGGCAAAACTGATACAGCTTTCCACCAGCCTCAAAGGCCGTATATGGTTGATCCTTCTTAACAATAGGAATCTGATGATAAGCACTCTTTAAATCAATAGTGCTAAAAACCTTATACTGAGATACTTTGTTGATAAGCTCATCAATCTTAGGCAAAGGGTACGCATCTAATTGAGTATACCTATTAATAGTTTGGGAATAGTCTATCACCATTCGTTTCTTGTGTCTCTCGTTAGTCGTGACAACTACCTGTGCTCGCCAAGGTGAACAACTAGGTTCAATGATTCCTTCCAATAAGAGACATTGAACTTCAGAATTAATAAATTCTCTATCCTGACTACTATATCTTCTTGACTTAGTAGCAATTGGCTTACAATCCGACATCAAATTGGAAAAAAGTGATAATGGAGAAATAGATAAAGAGGTTAATCCACAAATAGATAAAGGTGGCTTAGTCCCTCCAAATGAAAGACTAAGAGACTCGTGTAACTGAAGCACATCATGTCCAATCAAAATATCCGCACAGAGATTAGGCAAAACAGATAGGCGTATATCAGTATACGTATTACCTAGAAGAATCATTTTCACAAAGCAACAATCAGCTATTTGTGAAGTAAGGGTCATCTGAGCCATACACACCTGATACGTAACAGGCGAAATTTTCAAATGCTTGCTTCTCCTTCGCAAACTGAAAACTTATAAAACTCTCAGTACTGCCCGTATCTATAAGGGCCTTCACTTCCAACCCATTAACTTGAGCCGTAACTATAGCTTTGTTTAGGCCATGAGCAAATGCAGCAGAAATTGATGCAATAAACGCCCTATCTAAAGGCTGAATAGTCACAGAGGAGGTAGTGGAGGAGGGCCCTCCCACACCAGGAGAGGAGGAGGTAATTGAACCTGATGATTTGCACACACGTGCATAATGACCTCTCTTGCCGCATTTACTACACACAGCCTCCCGAGCAGGACACTTCAGACGAGGGTGCCGGATATTCCCACAAAAATAACACTTCTGAATCCTAGAGGCAACAGCCACCGAAGTAGAAACTGTTTCAGAATCTAGTAAACCACTCCCATTAAGTCCACATAGTTCCTTTTCATCCGAAACTGCCGAAACCATAGTCGCAGGCCGATTAAAAAGAGCATAAGAATCCGAACTTCTCTGAGCCACATCCAATGTAGAAGCTTGCTCAAAAGCACTTTTAAGATCCAAAGTCTTATTTTCTAACAACCGCTGACGAATTGATCTAGACAGTAATCCATTAATAAAAGCATCCCGTACCGATTCTTCCTTATATTCTTCAGCCGTCACGGCCTTATAATTACAGTTAACACTAAGGCACCGAAGTGCTTGTAAATAAGTATCCAAAGATTCTCCCACCTGCTGCCTACGGGCAGATAGAAGGTGACGTGCAAATACCTCATTCTTTGGTTTGACAAAAATCTTTTCCAATGTAGAAATAGCCACTTCATAAGTTTTACAGTCCAAAATATATTTATATACATCCGGAGCAATGTAGTTGATCAGCATATTCAGCTTATTTAGAGACTCTTGATCCAACACGCCCAAAAAGTTTTTAAATGTACAATACCAATGTTTCCATTTATCATCCACTCCAGCAGAATTGGGGTCAGCCTTGAATCGTTCTGGTTGAAGATATCGCTCCATTCTAACATAAAGTTAATAAATTGAAATAAAGAATAGATTTGCCTTCCAAAGCTAGGCTTTATTAACTTTAAAATCTGCAGCACATCTTCCCACATCCAGTCCCAACCAAAGCTGGAAAAGAACTGAATATAAGGTGGCCACAACACTTCATGTGATCATCAACTACCAATGAGATTACAACATATATCCCAAGGCAGTTAACAAACAACCAATCACAATACTTTTACTAAACAAGGAATAATCACCACACCCTCTGACAATGCTGCGCTCCCTCGGTACTGCCCCTCCAATAGTGCGGCACTCCCTCAGTACTGCCCCTCTGAGAGTGCGGCGCTCCCTCAGTACTGCCCCTCTGACAGTGTGGCACTCCCTCAGTACTACCCCTCCGACAGTGCTGCGCTCCCTCAGTACTGCCCCTCCGACAGCGCAGTGCTCCCTCAGTACTGCCCCCCCGACAGTGCAGCACTCCCTCAGTACTGCACCTCCGACAGTGCAGCGCTCCCTCAGTACTGCCCCTCTGAAAGTGCAGTGCTCCCTCAGTACTGCCCCTCCGACAGTGCGGCGCTCCCTCAGTACTGCCCCTCTGACAGCATGCAGCCAACAGTAACCACTCTGTTCATTGGCTGCATACATCGGCAAGGGGCCCAAAATTGTAACTTGTTAGCACCCCTTAAAGCTAGCCTGCACTGCTTAACAGGTTGGTGCACTGTAGCTGGAGCAGGTGTAGGCAGTTCAGGAAGTGAATTTGACGTGTTGTGATTTGGGTAAAGCTAAGCAGAGTGTGACAGGAAGGGAGGGAGAGTTTAATGGTAATAGTGCATCACTGAATGTCAAATCAGGAAAAAATGGTAAAAAGTTAAAAGTAAACCGTTTTATCTGAATGCACAAAGCATTCGTGACAAGATAGACAAATTAATGGCAAATATAGATTCAAGTGGCTTTGATCTAATAGCCGTTACAGAGATTTGGTTGCAAGGTGGCCAAGGTTGGGAACTAAATATTCCAGGATAGTAGATGTTTCAAAAAGACAGACAAAATGGAACAGGTAGTGGGATAACCTTGATAATAAAGGATGACATAAGGACAGTAGTGAGTAATGATCTTGACTCGGAAGAGTAGGAAGTAGAATCAGTATTTTGTATCTGTCTTCACAGTAGAAGACACAAAAAATACCAGAAATAGTGCGGAACCAAGTGTCTAATGAGAGTAAGTAATTAATATCAGTAAAGAAAAAGTGCTGGAGAAATTAATGGGACTAAAAGCCGACAAATCCCCTGGACCTGATGGCCTACATCCTCGGGTTCTAAAAGAAGTGGCTGCAGAGATAATGGATGTATTGGTTGTGATCTTCCAAAATTCCCTAGATTCTAGAACGGTCCCAGCGAATTGGAAGGTAACAAATGTAACACCGCTATTCAGGAAAGGATGGCTAGAGATAACAGGGAAATACAGGCAAGTTAGCCTGATATCAGGCGTTGGGAAAATGCAGGACTCCATTATTAAGAAAATGGTAATGGCATTTAGAATGATTAGGAAGAGTTTTCATGGTTTTATGAAAGGGACATCTTGTTTGACCAGTCTATTCGAGGTTTTTGAGGATGTAACTAGCAAGATAGATAAAGGGTAACCAGTGGATGTAGTATGTTTGGATTTTCAAAAGGCATTCGATAAGGTATCACACAAAAGGTTGTTACACAAGATTAGGGCTCATGGGGTTGGGGGTAATATGTTAGCATGGATAGAGGATTGGTTAAGAGAGAAAACAGAGTCGAGATAAATGGGTCATTTTCAGCCTGGCAGGATGTTACTAGTGGGGTGCTGCAAGGATCAGTGCTTGGGCCTCAGCTATTTACAATCTAGATTAATGACTTAGATGAAGGGTCTGAATGAAATGTATCTAAATTTGCTCACAATACAAAGCTGGGTGAGAATGTAAGCTGTGAGGAGGACACAAAGAGTCTGTAAAGGGATAGAGACGGGTTAAATGAGTGGGCAAGAAGGTGGCAGATGGAATATAATGTGGGGAAATCACTCTGGGAGGAAGAGTAGAAAAACAGGATATTTTTTAAATGGTGAGAAACTTTCAAATGTTGGTGTTCAGTAGGATTTGGGTGTCTTTGTACAGGAAACACAGAAAGTTAACATGCAGCTACAGCAAGCAATGAGGAAGGCAAATGGGAATTATTGCAAAGAGGCTGGAGTATAAGAGTAAGGAAGTCTTGCTCCAATTGTACAGGGCCTTGGTGAGACCACACCTGGAGTACTGGGCACAGTTTTGGTCTCCTTATCTGAGGAAGGATACACTTGCCTTGGAGGCGGTGCAACGAAGGTTCACTAGATTGATCCCTGGGAGGAGAGGGCTGTCCTATGATGAGAGATTGTGTAGATTGGGCCGATACTCTCTGGAGTTTAGAAGAATGAGAGGTGATCTCATTGAAACATACAAGACTCTGAGGCCTAGAAATTGGATAAGGCCTGTAAACGGGCGGTGTCACGGACCAGCGCTGTTTGCCTCGCCTCTTCTAAGTGGAGCAGGCAACACACAAAATTCATGCTGCCTGCTCATTAACATGATTGGAGCACTGCTCGCAGTGCTAAACATGCTGCTGATTGACTGAGTGCTCAACGGGGGCCGGGGGTGGGGTATAATATCAGGTGCAGTCTACTGGCCAGTAATGTTTGGTCGAGGCTCAGTCCACTACTTAAAAGGGAGGTGCTTTGGAACAAAGCGCCTCATTGTTAGTCTGGAGACACAATGGACAACGAGAATGAGCTAGAAGATTTTCAAATGCTGCGCCGGAGGCCTTGATCCCGGGGGCCCAACAAAGGCAAGCTGTCTCACCCTCAGGGAGGCAAGAAGCCATCCATAGTCATGTGCAGAAGGTTCTGGGAAGAGATTGCACAATCGGTCACGGCCACCAGTGTTGTCCCAAGGACCTGGATCCAGTGCTGCAAAAAGTTAAATGACCTCACACGGCTAGTCAAGGTGACTGAAGGCTTCAACAAATGCCTTATCCCACCATCTGCACCACAAGCTTCACACACTGCTCAACTCACACCTCACAATTAAAGCTTCACTTCACCCTCACACACTGCTCAATGAACCTCACCCCATTACTCATCTACCAACAATCTCTAGCCAGTGTAAGATCCGCAAAATTGATATTGTCAGATAGGGGTCCCTTGGTAGAAGAGGCCTTTACTTTTAAAGACTGTTTTTAAAAGAAGGCCAGGAAAAAGGGCACACAAAATGGCCGCCAGACCCCGTGACCAGCTTTTGGACACTTTTAAAATGGTTCCTGCAGCCCCCAGACAGCCTTTGTGGATTCAGCCCACAGTAAGTTCTGGAAGGCCGTTTCGGAAAAAATGAAACCAGACAGAACCCTATACATATGGATTGGATGCAGATCCAGTCAGATCGGCCTGTAGATAAAGGCCATCTAAATGTTTACCCAGACAAAGGGAAACAATTTTATATTCATAGGGGGAGCATCAAAGACCCACTAAAGACATCAAGAAGACACTCAAAACAATACAAGGCCATTCCAGACCAGAGATGGCCATCACCGGCCATCCCGAAAGCAGTTTAAATATAATAACTACCCCGTTGTGATACCAGCCCGACAAAAATTAAACAAAGACTAACCTTGATCTAGGCGGGAGATAAGGCCTCGATTGAGAAGTATAATTGGGGATCCCGGAGAAAAGATAGTGTGCTACGAATTGAGCATCAGGTTGGAGCGTTGTTTGAAGAATTGAGCGCCCAGATAGCCGAGGACACTGGGGAGATCCATGAGGAAGCTTGTAGATGCTTCTGAAAGACAAGCACGCTAAAACCTCGTAGCCAGAGAGAGAATTCGGTAGCGGGAATGCCTCGGCCATTCCCGAGTCCAGAAGGTGGTTCGGGTTTGCGTTCGGCCTCCGGGGTACTCGTCGGGAGATCATCGACCAAAAACCCCGGGGCCACTGCAAAATGAGGAGAAAGTGGAGGAGAAGAAAAGAGGACGAAACGCCCCACCACATCGTGGGCTGGAGCACAGAAGAAAACGAGCTGTGAATGGGGCGAGGGTCTACTCGTCTTGCTGAAGTAGAGGAGCCATCAGCCTGAGCAGCCCACTGCTCCTACAGCCCAACGACCACGTGGAGACAGGACGCCTGAGAGGATCTAAACGCAGACCTTTCAAAATCTTGCAGTTCCTAACTGGATTGGTGAGCATGTTTCTGGCCCCTCATAATTCGATCTAGATAGGTTTAGGGGGTGGGTATTTCAGGGGATAATTAATTATGAGTTGTTGTCCCTCGATGTTCCGTGTGTTTCCCCATTTCATGATGACTTTTGTGAAGTATAATATGCCTGTATTTATCTCAGTTAGCAATGTATTATGAATTTCTTTTCCCCTCCCATGTACCTTTTATTGACTTGCATTTGATTTGTTTTTCTCTATGCAATAAAATTTCATTTTGTTTCCATTAAACCTGGCCTATAGAGTATTCTCTACATTGTAGTTCCTGCCTCAACGTCCAGTGTCTAGAACCTAAGGGGCGAGTGGGTCGAACCACTCAAGGTTTTACTGTGTAAGAGGGAGAGGCCTCGAGAGAGAGAAACCTCTGCGATCTAAAACCCCTTACACCAGCACCACTCACACCTCACAATTAGTGCTTCACTTCACCCTCACACTCTTACCACTGCTGCAACACTCACACCCACATCTCACACCTTGCACAAACTGACAACTATTCAACCATGGCAGGCACATCACCCAAAGACATTGCACCACACTCACTGACACAATTCCCTTTCTCTTGCAGGCCAAGGAGGCACATAACAAGAGAGAAAAGCAGCAGACGGGAGGAGGCCAAGCCACAATTGAGAACCTGACAGGCCTCGAGGAGCCGTCCTTGAATTGATTGGAGGGGCAGTGACAGAGTCCGCGGCCAGCAGCGAAGCTGAAACCGTTGCTGATGATGACGGTATGCTCATCCCTACTCCTTCTTCTCACATCCCACTTCCCCCTCAATCTCTTCTCACTTACAAGCTGCTGATGGTGTATGCATGGATGTCTTGCTTTCCCCCCTCCCCTCACCACAACCCGACCCTTGGGCCTTCCTGCTTTCAAGTCCCTTTCAGAAGTGCCACCAACCCAGCCTGTCCCTCATCATCAGCAAACTGACGGAGGAGCGATACCGTCACTGCATTTGACGCTCGCAGACACCAGCTCAGAAAATGGCACTGCACGCACTTTAGTAGGTAGTTCTTCTTCTTCTTAGGCAGTCCCTCGGAACCGAGGATGACTTGCTTCCACATTAAAAATGAGTTTGCAGGTGACTGATGAGTCCAGTGCGGGACCTACAGTCTCTGTCACAGGTGGGGCAGACGGTGGTTGAAGGGCCGGGTGGGTGGGGTGCTTGGGTTGATGTGCGCTCCTTCCGCTTCCTGCGCTTGCTCTCAGCGAAGAGACTCGAGGTGTTCGGCGCCTTCCCGGATGCTTCTCCTCCACTTTGTGCGGTCTTGGGCCTGGGATTCCCAGGTGTCGGTGGGGATGTTGCACTTTTTCAAGGAGGCTTTGAGGGTGTCCGTGAAACATTTCCTCTGCCCACCTGGGGCTCTCTTGCCGTGTCGGAGCTCCGAGTAGAGCGCTTGTTTTGGGTAGTATAGAGGCATGATCAGCACGTGGTGAGTCACTGGGCACGAGTGGGCTGCAGCCAGGCCAGGGGGAAAGGCTAGCTCGGTTGCCAGTTCCCCGGAGGGCGACTTCGCGCATGAGTTCTGATGATGACCTTGATGGACAGGCCTTTAGAAGAAGGGTGATGGGCGTGCACATGGAAATGCTTGGTGCAACGGCAGGCCTGCCAGAGAGCCTCTTGTCAGTGTCAAGGAGCATGGAGGAGTCCGGCTCCAACATCGCACGGGGCTTTGTGTGGAGCTTGGAGCCCATGATTTCCAGGATGGATAACTTCAGGAGAGACCTTGTGGATCCACGGGTGATGCTGGGTGTGATGGGCGATCTCGCAGCTTCCATTGCAGCACAGGCAGAAGTGACCCAGTGTCTCAGTGCTGCAGTGGAAGTGCAGACTGCTCTCCTGCAAGCTCAGCTTGCTGCCACACAAGCTCAGAGTCGCTGGGTTTACGAGTGTTGAAAGGGGCTTGCAGGGTGTCGCAGCAGGTCAGCAATCTGCCCTCCAACAGGAGGCTTTGAGGGTGTCCTTTAAGCATTTCCTCTGCCCACCTGGGGCTCTCTTGCTGTGCCAAAGCTCCGAGTAGTGCGCTGGTTTCTGAGGCATACAGCAGGACGGGTATCACTGCTGCCCTGTAGACCATGAGCTTAGTGCCGGGTTTGAGGTCCTGGTCTTCAAACACTCTCTTCCTCAGGCGACCGAAGGCTGCACTGGCACACTGAAGGCGGTGTTTGACTTCGTCATCGATGTCTGCCCTTGTTGACAGTAGGCTCCCGAGGTATGGAAAATGGTCCACGTTGTCCAAGGCCTTGTCATGGATTTTGATAATCGGGGGGCAGTACTGTGTGGCGGGGGCAGGTTGGTAGAGGACCTTTGTCTTACGGATGTTTAGTGTAAGGCCCATGCTCTCGTACACTTTGGTGACGGTGCTGACGATGGTTTGGAGTTCGACCTCCGATTGAGCGCAGACGCAAGCATCATCTGCATACTGTAATTCGACGACAGAGGATGGGACGACCTTGGATCTGGACTGGAGGTGACGGAGGTTGAACAGTTTCCCGTTTGTTCTGTAAATTAGCTCCACTCCAGCGGGCAGCTTACTGAGGGTGAGATGGAGCATTGCAGCCAGGAAGATCGAGAAGAGCGTTGGTGCGATGACACAACCTTGCTTGACCCCGGTCCGTACGTGAATTGGGTCTGTGGTGGAACCGTTGGTGTGGTGGAACGAGTCTGCAAAGGGATATAGATAGGTTAAGTGAGTGGACAAAAATTTGGCAGATGGAGTATAATGTGGGAAAATGTGAGGTTATTTAAATGGAGAGAGACTACAGAATGCTGAGGTACAGAGGGATCGGGGGGTCCTTGTACATGAAACACAAAAAGTTAGCATGCAGGTACAGCAAGTAATTAGGAAGGCAAATGGAATGTTGGCCTTTATTGCAAAGGGGAATGGAGTATGAAAGTAGGGAAGGCCTGCTACAACTGTTCAGGGCGTTGGTGAGACCACACCTGGAGTACTGCGTACAGTTTTGGTCTCCTTATTTAAGGAAGGATATACTTGCATTGGAGGCAGTTCAGAGAAGGTTCACGAGGTTGATTCCTGAGATGAAGGGGTTGTCTTATGAAGAAAGGTTGAGCAGGTTGGGCCTCATTGGATTTAGAAGAATGAGAGGGGATCTTATTGAAACATATAGGGGTAAAAGTTGGGTAGCGCCGCCTTTGGGCACTAATTTTAGCGCTTCGAAAAAGTTAGCGCGTCCGTGGCTGATTTTCCCAGGTAGCGCCCCGAGAGGGCGAATGGGCGCAACTGGAAGCGCCCCGCATCCCTCTTGGGGCGCCGTGAGCCAATATCGCAGCGCGACATGGCGCAGTGACACGTCGCACCGCGGTACTGCAGGCCTTCCTCCAGGTGGAGCAGTAGAAGCAGGCAGGTAGTGCAGGGGACCCCTGTGGCCATCCCCCTCTCAAACAGATATACCAATTTGGATACTGTTGAGGGGGATGACTTACCAGGGGAAGGCAGCAGCAGCCAACTTCCTGGCACCAGGGGTGCTCTTGCTGCTCAGGAAGGGAGGAAAAAGAGTGGGAGAGCAATAGTGGTAGGGGATTCTATCGTAAGGGGAACAGATAGGCATTTCTGTGGCCATAGACGTGACTCCAGGATGGCTTGTTGCTTCCCTGGTGCCAGGGTCAAGGATGTCACTGAACGGCTGCAGGGCATTCTGAAGGGGGAGGGTGAACAGTCAGAGGTCGTGGTTCACATTGGGACCAACGACATGGGTAGGAAGAGGGATGAGGTCCTGCAGCAAGAATTTAGGGAGCTAGGTAGCAGATTAAAGAGCAGGACCTCAAAGGTTGTAATCTCTGGATTACTCCCGGTGCCACATGCTAGTGAGTATCGGAATAGGAGGATAGAGCAGATGAATGCGTGGCTAAAGAGTTGGTGCAGGAGGGAGGGCTTTAGTTTCCTGGATCACTGGGTCTGCTTCTGGGGAAGGTGGGACTTGTGCAAGTCGGACGGGTTGCACCTGAACCGGAACGGGACAAATATCCTTGCGGGGAGGTTTGCTAGCACTGGTCGGGGGGGTTTAAACTAACTTGGCAGGGGGATGGGATACAGAGTGGAGCTATAATAGGGGGTGATGTACAGCCAAATATAGAGGAAAAAACAAGTCAGACTGGAAGGCAGAGCAAATATGTAATGGCACAAGGGAGCAGGGCAAGGCTGGGTGGCATTTATTTAATGCAAGGAGTCTTGCGAATAAGGTGGATGAACTGAAGGTGTTGATGAACACATGGGAGTGTGGTAAACCACTGTCATACCTGTCTGTGTCTGTATGTGTATTCCACTAGGTACAGGTCTGGACATGCCTCGGCTGACTCCTCCCACTATTCCAGGTATATAAGTGACTACCTCCCAGTCCCTTAGTATTCTGGACGGGTCGACCACTCGAGACAAGACCTTCATTCTTTAGTTAATAAAAGCCTGATTGTTACTCGCTCAACCTCAGTCTTTTGAGTAATTGATGGCGCATCAGGGAGTATGATATTGTTGCTATCACGGAGACATGGTTGAGGGAGGGGCAATACTGGCAGCTCAATATTCTGGGGTATAGGATCTTCAGGCGAGACGGGGGGGTAAAAGGGGAGGGGGTGTCGCAATATTAATTAAGGAGTCAATTACTGCTGTAAGGAGGGATGATATATTAACAGGTTCCTCTAATGAGGCCATATGGGTGGAACTTAAAAGCAAAAAGGGGGCAAGCACTTTGCTGGGAGTGTACTATAGGACCCCAAATAGTCAGGGGGAGATAGAGGAACAGATATGTAGGCAAATCTCAGAGAACTGTGCAAAAAATAGGGTAATAATAGTGGGGGATTTCAACTTTCCCAATATTAACTGGGATAGTCAGAGTGTGAAAGACTTAGAGGGTGCAGAATTCTTAAAGTGCATCCAGGAGAGCTTTTTGAGCCAGCATGTAGAAAGTCCTACAAGAGAGGGGGCAGTACTGGACCTAATTCTAGGGAATGTGGCCGGGCAAGTGGTAGAAGTGTTAGTAGGTGAGCACTTTGGTGACAGTTGTAATGTTATCTTATATTTTAGTATTAAGAGGCTTACAAGTAGATATTGTTGAGTACTCTTTATTAGGTCTTGAGTCAGTGCCAGCGCTTGCAGTACTGCCGCATGGCCAAGATGGCTTCCTATTTATACGACTGCCATCAAGCAGCTCTCTTTACTACAGCTACCGTCAAGCAGCTGTCTTTACTACAGCTACAGTTATCTGTACAACAGTGACCATAATTCGGTGAGATTTAAGGTAGTCATGGGAAAGGACAGAGATGGGCAGGAAATAAAGGTTCTAAATTGGGGGAAGGCCGATTTTAATATGATAAGGCAGGATCTGGCCAAAGTGGACTGGGATCAGCTACTTGTAGGAAAATCCACATCAGAGCAGTGGGAGTCTTTCAGAAAGGAAATTGAGAGAGTACAATGGCAACATGTTCCCGTAAAGGTCAAGGGTGGGACCAACAAGCCCAGGGAACCCTGGATGTCAAGGAATATACGAGAATGGATTAGGAAAAAAAGGAGGGTTTTTGGCAGATACAAAGGACTAAAGACAGAGGAAGCACTAGAGGAGTATAAAAAGTGCAGGTATAAAAAGTATATAAAAGTATATAAAAAGTACTTAAAAAAGAAATTAGGAGAGCGAGGAGGGGCCATGAAATAACACTGGCGAGCAAAATAAAGGAAAATCCTAAGATGTTTTATAAGTATATTAAGGGCAAGAGGATAACTAGGGTAAGAGTAGGGCCCATTAGGGACCAAAGTGGCAAACTGTGTGTAGAGCCAGAGGATGTAGGTGGGGTTTTAAATGAATTTTTTGCATCTGTGTTCACTATGGAGAAGGACGATGTAGACATAAAAATCGGGCAGAGGGACTGTGATATACTTGAACATATTAGCATCGAGAGGGAGGAGGTACTAGCGGTTTTAGAAGGCTTAAAAGTGGATAAATCCCCAGGCCTGGACGAGATGTATCCCAGGCTGCTGTGTGAGACAAAGGAGGAGATTGCAGGGGCTCTGACACAAATTTTCAGAACCACTCTGGCCACAGGGGATGTGCCAGAGGACTGGAGAACAGCTAACGTAGCACCATTATTCAAGAAGGGTAGTAGGGATAAACCAGGGAATTACAGGTCAGTGAGCCTAACATCAGTGGTAGGGAAATTATTGGAAAAAATTCTGAGGGACAGAATTAGTCTCCACTTGGAGAGGCAAGGATTAATCAGGGATAGTCAGCATGGCTTTGTCAAGGGAAGATCATGTCTGACTAATTTGATTGAATTTTTTGAGGGGGTGACGAGGTGTGTGGATGAGGGTAGTGCAGTGGATGTGGTATACATGGATTTCAGTAAGGCTTTCGTTAAAGTCCCGCATAGGAGACTGGTCAAGAAGGTAAGAGCCCATGGGATCCAGGGTGCCTTGGCACATTGGATCCAAAACTGGCTTAGTGGCAGAAGGCAGAGGGTGATGGTCGACAGTTGTTTTTGTGACTGGAAGCCTGTGTCCAGTGGGGTACCGCAGGGATCGGTGCTGGGTCCCTTGCTGTTTGTGGTCTACATTAATGATTTGGATGTGAATGTAAAAGGTATGATCAGTAAGTTCGCAGATGACACGTAAATTGGTGGGGTGGTAAATAGCGAGGAGGGTAGCCTCAGTCTGCAGGGCGATATTGATGGGTTGGTCAGATGGGCGGAACAGTGGCAAATGGAATTTAACCCTGAAAAGTGTGAGGTGATGCATTTTGGAGGGACTAACAAGGCAAGGGAATACACAGTGACTGGTAAGACCCAAGGAAAGACAGAGGATCACAGGGACCTTGGTGTGCATGTACATAGATCCCTGAAGGCAGCAGAACAGGTGGATAAGGTGGTTAAAATGCATATGGGATACTTGCCTTCATTAGCCGAGGCATAGAATATAAGAGCAGGGAGGTTATGATGGAGCTGTACAAAACGCTGGTAAGGCCACAGCTGGAGTACTGTGTGCAGTTCTGGTCGCCACACTATAGGAAGGATGTGATTGCTTTGGAGAGGGTGCAGAGGAGATTCACCAGGATGTTACCTGGGCTGGAGCGCCTCAGCTATGAAGAAAGACTGGACAGGCTGGGGTTGTTTTCCTTGGAGCAGAGAAGGCTGAGGGGGGGACCTGATTGAGGTGTACAAAATTATGAGGGGCATAGATAGGGTGGATAGAAAGGAACCTTTCCCCTTAGTAGAGGGGTCAATAACCAGGGGGCCTAGTTTCAAGGTAAGGGGCAGGAGGTTTAGAGGGGATTTGAGGAAAAACTTTTTCACCCAGAGGGTGGTTGGAGTCTGGAACTCACTGCCTGAAAGGCTGGTAGAGGCAGGAACCCTCACAACATTCAAGAAGCATTTGGGTGAGCACTTGAAACGCCATAGCATACAAGGCTACGGACCAAGTGCTGGAAAATGGGGTTAGATTAGACAGGGCTTGATGGCCGGCGCAGACACGATGGGCCGAAGGGCCTCTTTCTGTGCTGTATGACTCTAAAGGGAAGGGGCCTAGCGCAGCGAGACCCGGGGCCCAGCTGGACCACCAGGGATCGGGAGTGCCGGCAAACATGCCTGGCACTCCCGCGGGGGGCTTCACGGGGGGCCAGGGACCGCAACGGGGGCAGGCGCTGGCAGGCGGCCAACAACCAATATAGCCGCCCGGCACCTCCCCTTTAACTAACGCCGCCCCGGCTGCAGGTCGGCCCCCCTGACCCTGGCGGACATAGCGTCCGGTCTCAGGCTCCAGCTCTGCTCGGGCCTGCTCCCCTCTCGCTGTGCTCGCTCCAGCTCCGCTCGGGCCTGCTCCCCTCTCGCTGTGCTCGCTCCAGCTCCGCTCGGGCCTGCTCCCCCCTCGCTGTGCTCCCTCCAGCTCCGCTCGGGCCTGCTCCGCTCTCGCTGTGCTCCCTCCAGCTCCGCTCGGGCCTGCTCCCCTCTCGCTGAGCTCCCTCCAGCTCCGCTCGGGCCTGCTCCGCTCTCGCTGTGCTCGCTCCAGCTCCGCTCGGGCCTGCTCCGCTCTCGCTGTGCTCGCCCCAGCTCCGCTCGGGCCTGCTCCGCTCTCGCTGTGCTCGCTCCAGCTCCGCTCGGGCCTGCTCCGCTCTCGCTGTGCTCCTTCCAGCTCCGCTCGGGCCTGCTCCGCTCTCGCTGTGCTCGCTCCAGCTCCGCTCGGGCCTGCTCCACTCTCGCTGTGCTCGCTCCAGCTCCGCTCGGGCCTGCTCCGCTCTCGCTGTGCTCGCTCCAGCTCCGCTCGGGCCTGCTCCGCTCTCGCTGTGCTCGCTCCAGCTCTGCTCGGGCCTGCTCCGCTCTCGCTGTGCTCCCTCCAGCTCCGCTCGGGCCTGCTCCGCTCTCGCTGTGCTCGCTCCAGCTCCGCTCGGGCCTGCTCCGCTCTCGCTGTGCTCGCTCCAGCTCCGCTCGGGCCTGCTCCGCTCTCGCTGTGCACCCTCCAGCTCCGCTCGGGCCTGCTCCGCTCTCGCTGTGCTCGCTCCAGCTCCGCTCGGGCCTGCTCCTCTCTCGCTGTGCTCGCTCCAGCTCCGCTCGGGCCTGCTCCGCTCTCGCTGTGCACCCTCCAGCTCCGCTCGGGCCTGCTCCGCTCTCGCTGTGCTCGCTCCAGCTCTGCTCGGGCCTGCTCCGCTCTCGCTGTGCTCCCTCCAGCTCCGCTCGGGCCTGCTCCGCTCTCGCTGTGCTCGCTCCAGCTACGCTCGGGCCTGCTCCGCTCTCGCTGTGCTCGCTCCAGCTCCGCTCGGGCCTGCTCCGCTCTCGCTGTGCACCCTCCAGCTCCGCTCGGGCCTGCTCCGCTCTCGCTGTGCTCGCTCCAGCTCCGCTCGGGCCTGCTCCTCTCTCGCTGTGCTCGCTCCAGCTCCGCTCGGGCCTGCTCCGCTCTCGCTGTGCACCCTCCAGCTCCGCTCGGGCCTGCTCCGCTCTCGCTGTGCTCGCTCCAGCTCCGCTCGGGCCTGCTCCGCTCTCGCTGTGCTCGCTCCAGCTCCGCTCGGGCCTGCTCCGCTCTCGCTGTGCTCCCTCCAGCTCCGCTCGGGCCTGCTCCGCTCTCGCTGTGCTCCCTCCAGCTCCGCTCGGGCCTGCTCCACTCTCGCTGTGCTCCCTCCAGCTCCGCTCGGGCCTGCTCCGCTCTCGCTGTGCTCCTTCCAGCTCCGCTCGGGCCTGCTCTGCTCTCGCTGTGCTCGCTCCAGCTCCGCTCGGGCCTGCTCCGCTCTCACTGTGCTCGCTCCAGCTCCGCTCGGGCCTGCTCCGCTCTCGCTGTACTCTCTCCAGCTCCGCTCGGGCCTGCTCCGCTCTCGCTGTACTCTCTCCAGCTCCGCTCGGGCCTGCTCCGCTCTCACTGTGCTCCCTCCAGCTCCGCTCGGGCCTGCTCCGCTCTCGCTGTGCTCGCTCCAGCTCCGCTCGGGCCTACTCCGCTCTCGCTGTGCTCCCTCCAGCTCCGCTCGGGCCTACTCCGCTCTCGCTGTGCTCCGTCCAGCTCCGCTCTGCCTGGACTCAGCTACCAAATGAGCCATGGCTGACACAATTTCATTTGCCCATTATTTGCCCATTCTGCGGGTTTATTAATGTCCTCCTGTAATTTATGGGCAGGACTGTGGTGAGTGATTTCCTTTGCTGTGATAACAATTCACTGAACTGCTCCCACCGACATGCTTTTGACTTGTCCTCACAGCTTTAGGTTTGGCGATGGCTTTGTGACTGTAGACCTCAGCTGCCCCAGTCACTTGAGTTGGACGGAGCTCCCTAGCATTCTTAGACAGTATCTCCATAGATGGGACAATTTTGCATGCTATGTCAAACGTTAGGTTCGGAGTGTTCAGTAACTTGGACTGTGTGCGCTCATCCACCAGTCCACACACAAACTTATCTCACAACGCACGATCCAACAATGTGTCGAAGTTACAATGCAGACAGGCTTTTAAGAGCTACAATGTACTCACTGATGGTTTCACTTTGTTTTTGTTTACTTTCTTGACTACTTACTTGATCTAGATTACATAGAAACATAAAAGATAGGAGCAGGAGTAGGCCATTCGGCCCCTCGAGCCTGCTCCGCCATTCAATGTTGTAGTAACCTGGGAGGTTATGAGTAACCTGATCCACCAGGTGGTGCTGTGGCAATTGCTCTCCTGAGTTAAGTCTGGTCTGTACTGGTTGTACTCTTTGTTTTTGCTGCCTCATGGCAGAAGCTTTTATGTGCAAGTGTTGATTAAACCATGTTACGGAGTTAACCGGTGTCCGTCTCCATCTATGGCCACCTCAAGATACCACAAATGTGATCATGGCTGATCATCCAAATTCAGTACCCTGTCCCTGCTTTCTCCCCATACCCCTTGATCCCTTTGGCCTTAAGAAATATATCCAACTCCTTCTTGAATATATTTAATGAATTGGCCTCTACTGCCTTCTGTGGTAGAAAATTCCACAGGTTGACCACTCTCTGGGTGAAGAAATTCCTCCTCATTTCTGTCCTAAATGGCTTACCCCTTATCCTTAGACTGTGACCCCCTGGTTCTGGACTCCCCGACCATCGGGAACATCCTTCCTGCATCTAGTCTGTCCAGTCCTGTCAGAATTTTATAAGTTTCAATGAGATCCCCTCATTCTTCTAAACTCCAGCGAGTACAAGCTCAATCGACCCAATCTCTCCTCATACGTCATTCCTGCCATCCCAGGTATCAGCCTGGTGAATCTTTGCTGAACTCCTTCCATGGCAAGAACATCCTTCCTCAGATAAGGTGACCAAAACTGCACACAATACTCAAAATGTGGTCTCACCAAGGCCCTGTACAACTGCAGCAAGACATTCTTGTTCCTGTACTCAAACCCTCTCGCTACGAAGGCCAACATACCATTTGCCTTCTTAACCGCCTGCTGCACCTGCATGCTTACCTTCAGCGACTGGTGCACAAGGACACCCAGGTCTCGTTGCACTTCCCCTTCTCCCAATCTATTGCCATTCAGATAATAATCTGCCTTTCTGTTTTTGCCACCAAAGTGGATAACCTCACATTTAACCACGTTATATTGCATCTGCCATGCTTTTGCCCAATCACCCAACCTGTCCAAATCATCCTGGAGTTTCTCGGCATCCTCCTCACAGCACACACACCCACACAGCTTTGTGTCATCTGCAAACTTGGAGATATTACATCTAGTTCCCTCGTCTAGATCATTAATATATATTGTGAATAGCTGGGGTCCTAGGACCGATCCCTGCGGTACCCCACTAGTCACTGCCTTCCACTCGGAAAAAGACCCGTTTATTCCAACTCTTTGCTTCCTGTCTGCCAACCAGTTCTCTATCCAAGTCAATACCTTGCCCCCAATCCCATGTGCCTTAACTTTACACGCTAATCTCTTATGCGGGACCTTATCGAAAGCCTTCTGAAAGTCCAAATACACCACATCCACTGGTTCTCCCTTATCTATTTTACCAGTTACATCCTCAAAATATTCCAGTAGATTAAGTTATGGGTAATGAAATTAAATATCTACCTGTAACACAAAGCACTACAAGTAGTGTCAGCAAAAAGCAACAACTCCTTTCCCCTCTTCTCCAAATCCCCACTCTTTCCAAATTCCCAAACAAAGCCCCTTGTTCAGGTCCAGTCTGTTTAATCCCGCTCTGTTTCTAACGGAGATCAGGCCAGGGAAAGCGAATGATGCGTCGTTTGAAGACATTGTCGAGAAACTCGAGGACCATTTCGACCCAAAGCCATTGGAAATAGCAGAGAGCTATAAATGCAAATGAGATGAAGCAGCTGTTTGGGAGGTGTTGGTTTAGGGAGGAACGTTGGCCAGGACTGTGGGAGAATTTCCTGCTGCTCAGAACGCCTGGCAGCACAGGCCTGCCTCAGCATTGCACTGAACTATCAGCACATTATCAGCTCAAGCCTTGCAGTGGGGCTTGAACCTGCAGTCGATTGATTCACAGGGGAGAATGCTAGCACTGAGCCAAGCTAACATTGTGCCTTTAGGAGCTGGGCTTGTGGATGGGGAGTTCAGGGCTGGGCCTTCTTCCCGAGCAGGTGAGAACAGCAGGTTTGAAGCTGGGAGAAAACTAGCTGAGGAAAGGGAGAGTTTGCCGACATTGGCAAGCATTAGATGAAGGAAGCGTAGCTGAATGGTCAGGTGCTGGAGAGATCGTGGGAGCGGGTGGTGGGTGATGGACAAGAACAGTCTGACAGCTGAGGGAGGCTGCAGAGCATTGCATGTTGGGGGCTGGAGAGGGGTTCTGGGAGAGGTCGGGGGTGTAGAGATTTGAGAGGAGACAGATGCTCATTCCCTAAGCCGGGGTTCCACGATTCTTTGTCGGCCCCCCATATATGTACCATAAAGCCTTGAGGGAGGGGGGGGCACATATCTGATGTAAGAAAACTACTAGGCACTTGGTCTAAGCGTTAAACAAAGCTTTAATCAGCTGTTTTACAACATGGAGGTCTAGTTTTGTCCTTCACTAGTTCCTGTTAAGAATGTCCTGCGCAGGTTGGGCCCGTGCCCGAGTATTTATACTCTCCCTGGACAGCGCCACCCGCAGGCCGCTCAGTATTATTTCATAAGACTTTCTTTCATGAATGACTGATTCATGTCAGTATTCATTTACAGATATCTCAACAAACTGATCTGGGGGCTGTGATTTAGGATTTACCCACCAATGAGGAAACAGCGCTGAGAACAGCCCTTCCCAAACCTCCAGGCCCACAAAACCAAGGAAGTGTGAACAGACTGCCAGGAGGAGATTCCCAAGTTGCTAATCAGCCTTTTCCCGAGTTCCCCACCATCGTAGCTGCCAGAGTCCAGCCACTTTGGTTCACTCCACAGGGAATTAAAACGTGGTTGAGTGCACTGGACACAGCAAATTCTAACCTTTTAGCTCTAGTGTTGATCTGTGCACCAGAACGAGTCGCTCCCGTAACCAAGGTGACACTGGCAGCAACCTGACAAGATTGCCCAGGTAAGTCCTGTCCACAACAAACAGAATAAATCTAATCCGGCCAATTACCAACCTATCAGTCTCCTCTCAACCATCAGTAAAATGAAGCAAGATGTCATCAATTGTGCCATCAAACGACACCGAGTCACCAATAAATACTCACCAATGCTCAATTCGGGTTCTGCCAGAACTGCCCAGCTCCAGACCTGATCACAGCCTCGATCCAGACATGGATACAAGAGCTGAATGGTGGAGGAGAGATGAGGGTAACTGTCCTACTGCCCCACTGACCCTGGGGTGCTCTCCCAGCTTGCTGCCGATGGATAGTGAGGGATGTGCTGGGCCAACTTGTCATGGATTTAAACTCATGACCTCTGGGCGGCCAGCCCACTACCATAATCATCTGGTTCGGCATCAGCTGGAGTATTGGGTTCAATTCTGGGCACCGCACTTTGGGTCGGCTGTGAAGGCCTTGGAGAGGGTGCGGAGGGGATTGATGAGAATGAGTACAGGGATGAGAGGAATTATGTGGAGAGACTGGAGAAGCTGGGATTGTTCTCCTTGGAGCAGAGAAGGTTAAGGGGAGATTTGATAGAGGTGTTCAAAATCATGAAGGGTTTTGATGGAGTAAATAAGGAGAAACTGTTTCCACTGGCAGGAGGGTCGGTAACCAGGGGACACAGATTGAAGATAACTGGTCAAAGGACCAGAGGGAGATGAGGAGAATGTTTCTCCGCAGCGAGTTGTTGTGATCTGGAATGTGCTGCCTGAAAGGGCGGTGGAAGCAGATTCAATAGGAACTTTCAAAAGGGAATTGGAAAAATACTTGAAATTGAAATATATGCAGGGCTACGGGGAAAGAGCGGGGGAGTGGGATTAATTGGAGAGCTCTTTCAAAGAGCTGTGACAGGCGTCCTGGAGTCACAGAAAGTTACAGCACGGAAGGAGGCCATTTGGCCCATCGTGTCCTCACCGGCCAACAAAGAGCTATCCAGCCTAATCCCACCTCCCAGCTCTTGGTCCGTAGCCCTGTAGGTTACAGCATCCCAAGTGCACATCCGAGTACTTTTTAAATGTGGTTAGGGTTCCTGCCTCTACCACCCTTTCAGGCAGTGAGTTCCAGACCCCCACAACCCTCTGGGTGAAGAAATTTCCCCTCAAATCCCCTCTAAACCTTCCCCCAATTACTTTAAATCTGTGCCCCCTGGTTTTTGACCCCTCTGCTAATGGAAATAGCTCCTTTCTATCCTCTTTATCTATGCCCCTCATAATTTTATACACCTCAATAAGGTCTCCCCTCAGTCTCCTCTGTTCCAAGGAAAACAGACCCAGCCTATCCAGTCTTTCCTCAGAGCTAAGATTCTCTACTCCCGGCAACATCCTTGTAAATCTCCTCTGTACCCTCTCTAGTGCAATCACATCTTTCCTGTAATGTGGTGACCAGAACTGCACGCAGTACTCTAGCTGAGGCCTAACTAGTGTTTTATACAGTTGTGTAGTGTATGTACCTTTAAGGGGAGAACTACTTTTTACAGCTCCCATATACTGTAGTACCGGCAGTGACCACACCTGTATATAAACCCTGAGTAGGGATCTGTACTTTAGTTTTTGAGTAACCTGCTTCCAGTAAACACCTGTTGATTGTTCCTCTGCAGTCTCTGTCGATTTATTGAAGGACACCATACATCAACATTCACGGATTCAACAGTGGCAACGAGTCGATTCGAACCTACCTGCAACTCTGTAGAAGAAGGCCGATTCCACCAGTGCGGGCGTCGACCATCCAGAGAGGACTTGAACATCGCAGAGGAGGCTGTGGAGAGCTGGGCTTGGTTCCCCAGTCGAGATGATCCAGCACAGTGGGCTGGCAGCAGGTACGGCGCAGACCCTTCCCGGACGGCAGTGGCTGGAGCCGACCGATGGCACAGAAAAAGGCTGAGCAGCGTCGACGGGGTAAGAGAGAGGGTAAAGCGCACAGGGCGCAGCCGGGGTTGAAGACCGAGCGGCGTCAACGAGAGAAGGGAAAACGCGCAGAGCGCGGCTGGGGTTTCAAGTGGTGAGCAGCGTCCGCGGGAGAAGAAAGAAGCACGGGAGATGCCATTTTGAGCCAGCGGAGAAGAAGGGAGAGCGAGGGAGACGCCATTTTTAGCCAGTCTAACCACACCCAGGGTTGCAGAAGAGTCGCAGTGTCACAGCGTTCGAGAATGAAGTCGAAGATTGGGCAACATATACAGAATGTGCAGAAGTGTACTGCAAGGCGAATGAAGTGCCAGATGCCAGGAAAGCACTGGTATTGTTGAATTCCAAGGGTGCAAAAACGTACGGCTTACTGCGAAACCTAATAACCGCAGAGAAGCCAGTAGAAAAGGATTTTGGAAACATAGTGTCAATCCTACAGAACCACTTAAACCCCACACCACTGCTGATAGCAGAAAGATTTAAGTTTCACTAAAGGAACCAGCATAAAGACGAAAGTAATGCTCAGTATTTAACGGAACTGTGCAAACTATCGAAACACTGCCAGTTTGGAACGGGACTAGCAGATACTTTAAGGGACAAGTTTGTGTGTGGGCTTCAAAGAGAAGGAACCCAGAAACAGCTTCTATCAGAAAAGGATCTTACGCTGGACAAGGCTTTCAGCATGGCAGTATCACACGAAGCAGCCGCACGGGGCGCTGCAGAGATACAATGGAGATCGCAAGAATATGGCACAAATGAAATGTCATATGGAGCAGTGAAGTGTTATCGCTGCGGCAGAACAACACACGACCATAAGGATTGTTGGTTCAAGGACCAAGTGTGCAGACAGTGTGGAAAAGTAGGACACATAGCAAGTGTCTGCAGGTCGGGAAAGAAAACCAGCAGCAAGAAATCTCCACAGGAGAAGTACAAAAAGGTACATAAGGTGATGGAGAGTAGTTCAGACGAACAGAAAAGTGATTCAGACTCCAGAAGCAAGGAGCTGGGTTGTCTGAAACTACATCATGTAATCAAAATGGAGGATCACCAAACTATCTGGGTCACGCTCAAGATAGACGGAGTCCAAGTGAAAATGGAATTGGACACAGGATCAGTCCTAACAGTCATAAACCGAAGGGACTACAAGCGGCTATTCTCACATATACCCTTGAGAGATACAGAGATTGTCTTGAAGACGTACACGGGGCAAAAAGTCTACCCCAAAGGAAAAATAAGGGTGAACGTGATATACAACGGCAAGGAAACACCAAAAATGGACATATATGTATTGCCAGATGGAGGACCACCACTACTAGGGCGTGAATGGATCCGGAAGATACAGCTAGATTGGCATTCCATACAAGCACTGATTGTAGATGCCAAAAAGGATGACGATGTCACACCGGGACGACTGTCAAAAATGCTAACTGACGCACAAGAAGTGTTCCAGGAGGGACTCGGAACACTAAAAGGCATAACAGCAATGATCAAAATAGAGGAAAATGCAAGCCCAAAGTTTTTTAAGGCCAGACCGGTACCTTATGCGATCCGCCCAGCCGTCGAAGCAGAGCTGGAAGGTTTGGAACGTTCAGGAGTACTATCCAAAGTGGACTGGAGCGAGTGGGCTACACCCATCGTTCCTGTAATGAAGAGGTCGTTGAGAAATACGCCTGGGGAACCAAAGAAGGTTCGCATCTGTGGGGACTTTAAGGTGACAGTGAACCCAGTCCTTCACACTGTACAATATCCGCTTCCGCGGATTGAAGATATTTTCGCCTCGCTATCTGGAGGGAAACGCTTCACTAAGATTGATCTGGCCCAGGCGTACCTGCAAATGAAGGTAGAAGAAGCCTCGAAACAGTACTTCACGATCAACACTCGTAAAGGTCACTACCAATACAACCGGCTGGTGTTCGGGGTAGCATCAGCTCTGGTTATTTGGCAAAGGGCAAAGGATCAAGTGCTGCAAGGGATTCCAGGGACCCAGTGTTATTTGCACGACATCCTGGTCACGGGCGAAAATGACAGTGATCACCTCGCCAACCTGGAGCAGGTGCTCACTAGATTGAAGGATTATGGGCTCCGAGCTAATCGCCACAAATGCGAGTTTTTCCAGAAGCAGATCTCGTATTGTGGCCACGTTATTGATGAAGAGGGGTTACATAAGTCCCCTGAAAAGATTGAGGCAGTAGTCAAGGCTCCAGCACCGGAAAATGTGTCACAACTGAGGTCGTTCCTCGGGTTGGTGAACTACTACCATAAGTTCTTGCCGAATTTGTCTACAGTTCTACACCCACTGAACACCCTACTGCAAACGGGGGTACCATGGAAGTGGAATGACGAATGTAAACGAGCTTTCCAGAAGTGCAAAGAATTGATCACATCAAAAGAGGTGTTGGCTCATTTCAACCCAGCACTACCATTTCAGCTGGCGTGTGATGCATCACCCTATGGCATTGGAGCGGTGCTGTCGCACAAATTCCCGGACGGCTCGGAGAGGCCAGTAGCCTTTGTGTCTCGGTCACTAACCTCAGCCGAGCGTAACTACGCCCAGATTGACAGGGAGGCCCTCAGCCTAGTGTGGGGAGTGAAAAAGTTCAACTACTATCTGCACGGGCAGAAGTTCACCTTGCTGACTGACCACCAACCACTTGTCTCCATCTTTAATCCAAAGAAGGGCGTTCTGGTGATGACTGCACAACGGCTACAAAGATGGTCCCTTTTTCCAGGGGCACACCAATATGATATTGAGTATAAGGGCACGAAACAGCATGGAAACGCTGATGGGCTATCTCACCTGCCACTCCCTACTGCGGAGGAAGCACCAGCAGTGGATCCTGTCGAAATATTTCATTCGACTATAATTGAATGCTTGCCAGTAACTAACACTGGTATAAAGAAGGAGACCCGAAATGACCCGACACTGTCTCAGGTATATGATTTGACGGTGAAGGGATGGCCGGCACATGGCGACTCACTTTTGCCAGCATTCTCATCCAGAAGAGAACAGCTGTCAGTATGCCAGGGGAGCTTGATGTGTGGATCCCGAGTGGTAATTCCACCCAAGTTAAGGGAGAGAGTGCTCAATGAGCTTCACGAAGGCCATCTGGGAGGGGTGAAAATGAAAAGCCTTGCTAGGGCTTATGTGTGGTGGCCGGGGATCGATCAGCAAATCGAGGACCTGACAAAGAGCTGCTCAGGATGCCAGAAGGTCCAAAATGCACCACCACATGCCCCTCTACACCCAGGGGAGTGGCCCTCATCTCCATGGCAACGGGTGCATATTGATTTTGCTGGTCCATTCATGGACTCAATGTTTTTAATAGCTCTGGATGCGCACTCGAAATGGCCTGAGGTGTTCAAAATGTCCTCCACCACCACAGAGAAAACTATTGCAGTCCTACGGACCATCTTTGCCAGGAACGGCTTGCCAGAGCAGATTTGTTCTGATAACGGACCACAGTTTGTGTCCGAAGAGTTTTGAAGATTTATGAAAAGGAATGGGGTAAGGCATTACACCTCCGCCCCGTATCATCCAGCCACCAATGGATTGGCTGAGAGGTTCGTACAAACCTTTAAAAAAAGCAGTAAGGGCCATGTGCGATGACGACATTCCACTGCAGCATAAGGTGGACAATTTCCTGTTAGCCTACAGAAATGCTGCACATGCAGTCACCAACCAGACCCCGGCCATGATGTTCTTTAACCGAAGGTTGAGATCTCGTCTGGATTTGCTCAGACCAAATGTACGAAGAGATGTTGAGAATAAGCAATTCCAGCACATCAATGAGAAGCCGACAAGGAGCTTCAATGTAGGGCAACCAGTCTTGGCCCGCGACTACCGAACAGAGAAATGGCAACAAGGAACGATATGCACACGGCAGGGGCCACTAATGTACACAGTGGATGTTGGGGAGAACATTGTGAGACGCCATGTCGACCAGATCCTAGCGTCACAGGAACGAGTCAACCTGGTGATGAACCCGACATACCGGTAGCATCTACCCCAGAAACAGTAGCATCGGAAGCTGATGAATCAACCGATGACAGGGGGCCAGAATCGCCTGCGCACCAAGAGCAAGACACTCAGGAAAGGCGCTATCCAGAAAGGATCAGGAAGCCGCCCCAGAGACTGAATTTATAAATGGACTATTTGCCGTTAATGTTGCATGTTAAAAGTGTTCATTGTTAAATGAATGTTATGGTACTGTTAATCTAAAAGGGGAGGAATTGTAGTGTATGTACCTTTAAGGGGAGAACTACTTTTTACAGCTCCTGTATACTGTAGTACCGGCAGTGACCACACCTGTATATAAACCCTGAGTAGGGATCTGTACTTTAGTTTTAGAGTAACCCTCATCCAGTAAACACCTGTTAATTGTTCCTCTGCAGTCTGTCGATTTATTGAAGGACACCATACATCAACATTCACGGATTCAACAAGTTGAAGCATAGCCCCCCTGCTCTTGTATTCTATGCCACAGCTAATAAAGGCAAGCATTCCGTATGCCTTCTTAACCACCTTATCTACTTGGCCTGCTACCTTCAGGGATCTGTGGACATGCACTCCAAGGTCCCTTTATTCCTTTACGCTACTCAGTGTCCTACCATTTAATGTGTATTCCCTTTCCTTGTTAGCCCTCCCCAAATGCATTACCTCACATGGATTTAAAGAATTCCATTTGCCACTGTTCTGCCCACCTGACCAATTTATTGATATCTTCCTGCAGTTTACAGCTTCCTTCTTCAGTTTCAACCTCACAGCCGATTATAGTATCATCTGCAAACTTCTTAATCATACCCCCTATATTCAAGTCAAGATCGTTGATATATATCACAAAAAGCAAGGGACCTAGTACTGAGCCCTGCGGAACCCCACTGGAAACAGCCTTCCAGTCACAAAAACACCCATCAACCATTACCCTCTGCTTCCTGTCTCCGAGCCAGTTTTGAATCAAACTTGACACTTTGCCCTGGATCCCATGGGATTTTAACTTTGTGACCAGTCTGCCATGTGGAACCTTATCAAAAGCCTTGCTAAAGTCCATATACACTACATCAAATGCACTACCCTCATCTACCCTCCTTGTTACCCCCTCAAAAAATTCAATCAACTTTGTCAGACACAACCTTCCCTTAACAAATCCCTGCTGAATATCCTTGATTAATCCGTGTCTTACTAAATGAAGATTTATCCTGTCCTTCAGAATTCTTTCCAATAATATTCCCACCACCGAGGTTAGGCTGAATGCAAGAGTTACAGAGTAATGACAGATGTAGACTGTCCACCTCTGGTGCAGCCTCACCGGTTTGGCATTTCTCATAACCCAGCAATAGCCTGCACCTTCAGGAGAGTGGAGAGGGAGTAAGTGTTATTGAGTGCAAGTAAAAGATATCTGCCCTGAGGGTTGATGTAAGCTCAGGACCAGCTTTCACAAGCATGCTTCCTGTCACAGTGTGAGGTGTTTGTTAACCGCTTGTGTGTAATGTTATCTTCTCAGCACTCAGTGTTTGGAAATCCACCAGTCTGAGCACATTGTTTAAAAGCACGTTTGCCATAAATGCCAGGCTGTGGAAACAGGCAAGCTCCGATCCCTCTGTAGAGTGTCAATAAATAATTGCTGATCCCCAGGGTCACTCACCCAACTTGGGGAAACTTAGTGCCCCCAGGATTAGGGATGTCACAGTATTCAGTGTCAGCAAGGAACAGCTGCCCCGTGATTCTCAGACCGGACCCCTGGACCCGATCATTCACCCGACCCCTGGATCCACTGACCCGAGGGCCGCTGCAACACTAGCAATGAGCCAGATCTCGGCCAAAGGCGCTCATTGTTGCACCGACTCCATTGACATGAAGCCCAAGGCCCAATAACTAGGGAGCCTCAGGCCTCACCATTCAGACACAGGGAATGCTCCCTGTGCCCCCCACGCGCCCAAAAAATATTGGGAGGGTTGTAGGGCCGGAGGTGGTTACAGGGATTCGGAGGGTTGTAGGGCTGGAGGAGGTTCCAGGGATCGGGAGGGTTTTAGGGGCTGGAGGAGGTTCCAGGGATCGGGAGGGTTTTAGGGCTGGAGGAGGTTACAGGGATTGGGAGGGTTGTAGGGCTGGAGGAGGTTACAGGGATTGGGAGGGTTGTAGGGGGCTGGAGGAGGTTACAGGGATCGGGAGTGGTGTAGGGCTGGAGGAGGTTACAGAGATAGGGAGTGGTGTAGGGCTGGAGGAGGTTACAGAGATAAGGAGTGGTGTAGGGCTGGAGGAAATTACAGAGATAGGGAATGGTGTAGGGCTGGAGGAGGTTACAGAGATGGGGAGTGGTGTAGGGGGCTGGAGGAGGTTACAGGGATAGGGAGCGGTGTGGGGGGCTGGAGGGGGTTACAGAGATAGGAAGGGTTGTAGGGGGCTGGAGGAGGTTACAGAGATAGGGAGGGGTGTAGGGCTGGAGGAGGTTACAGAGATAGGAAGTGGTGTAGGGGGCTGGAGGAGGTTACAGGGATAGGAAGTGGTGCAGGGGGCTGGAGGAGGTTACAGAGATAGGGAGTGGTGTAGGGGCTGGAGGAGGTTACAGGGATAGGGAGTGGTGTAGGGGGCTGGAGGGGGTTACAGAGATAGGGAGTGGTGTAGGGGGCTGGAGGAGGTTACAGGGATAAGGAGTGGTGTAGGGGGCTGGAGGAGGTTACAGGGATAGGGAGGGGTGTAGGGGGCTGGAGGAGGTTACAGGGATAGGGAGGAGTGTTGGGAGCTGGAGGAGGTTACAGAGATAGGGAGGGTTGTAGGGCTGAAGGAGGTGACAGAGATAGGGAGGGTTGTAGGGCTGGAGGAGGTGACAGAGATAGGGAGGGTTGTTGGGGCTGGAGGAGGTTACAGAGATAGGGAGTGGTGTAGGGGGCTGGAGGAGGTTACAGAGATAGGGAGGGTTGTTGGGGCTGGAGGAGGTTACAGAGATAGGGAGCGGTGTAGGGGGCTGGAGGAGGTTACAGAGATCGGGAGGGTTGTAGGGCTGGAGGAGGTGACAGAGATAGGGAGGGTTGTAGGGGCTGGAGGAGGTTACAGGGATCGGGAGGGTTGTAGGGGCTGGAGGAGATTACAGAGACCGGGAGGGTTGTAGGGGCTGGAGGAGGGTACAGAGATAGGGAGTGGTGTAGGGCTGGAGGAGGTTGCAGAGATTGGGAGGGGTGTAGGGGCTGGAGGAGGTTACAGAGATAGGGAGGGTTGTAGGGGCTGGAGGAGGTTACAGAGATAGGGAGGGTTGTAGGGGCTGGAGGAGGTTACAGAGATAGGGAGGGTTGTAGGGGCTGGAGGAGTTCACAGGGATCGGGAGGGTTGTAGGGGCTGGAGGAGGTTACAGAGATAGGGAGGGTTGTAGGGGCTGGAGGAGGTTACAGAGATAGGGAGATTTGTAGCGGCTGGAGGAGGTTACAGAGATAGGGAGGGTTGTAGGGGCTGGAGGTGGTTACAGAGATAGGGAGGGTTGTAGGGTCTCGAGGAGGTTACAGAGATAGGGAGGGTTGTAGGGGCTGGAGGAGTTTACAGAGATAGGGAGGGTTGTAGGGGCTGGAGGAGGTTACAGAGATAGGGAGGGTTGTAGGGGCTGGAGGAGGTTACAGAGATAGGGAGGGTTGTAGGGGGCTGGCGGAGGTTACAGAGATAGGGAGGGTTTCTAGGGACAGGAGGAGGTTACAGAGATAGGGAGGGGTGTAGGGACAGGAGGAGGTTACAGAGATAGGGATAGTTGTGGGGACAGGAGGAGTTTACAGAGATAGGAAGGGTTGTAGGGGCTGGAGGAGGTTACAGGGATCGGGAGGGTTGTAGGGGCTGGAGGAGGTTACAGAGACCGGGAGGGTTGTAGGGGCTGGAGGAGGGTACAGACATAGGGAGTGGTGTAGGGCTGGAGGAGGTTGCAGAGATTGGGAGGGGTGTAGGGGCTGGAGGAGGTTACAGAGATAGGGAGGGTTGTAGCGGCTGGAGGAGGTTACAGAGAGAGGGAGGGTTGTAGGGGCTGGAGGAGGTTACAGAGATAGGGAGGGTTGTAGGGGCTGGAGGAGTTCACAGGGATCGGGAGGGTTGTAGGGGCTGGAGGAGGTTACAGAGATAGGGAGGGTTGTAGGGGCTGGAGGAGGTTACAGAGATAGGGAGAGTTGAAGGGGCTGGAGGAGGTTACAGAGATAGGGAGGGTTGTAGGGGCTGGAGGTGGTTACAGAGATAGGGAGGGTTGTAGGGGCTGGAGGAGGTTACAGAGATAGGGAGGGTTGTAGGGGCTGGAGGAGTTTACTGGGATAGGGAGGGTTGTAGGGACAGGAGGAGGTTACAGAGATAGGGAGGGTTCTAGGGACAGGAGGAGGTTACAGAGATAGGGAGGGTTGTAGGGACAGGAGGAGGTTACAGAGATAGGGAGGGTTCTAGGGACAGGAGGAGGTGACAGAGATAGGGAGGGTTCTAGGGACAGGAGGAGGTTACAGAGATAGGGAGGGTGCGTTTGATGTAAATAGACTACTGAGCCCTCGGTTTCAGTATATAACAAGGCTTTAATCAACTGTTTCACAAGCATGAGATTTCTAGTTACAATCACTAGTTCCTGGTTACAGAAACATCCTGAGCAAGCTGGGCCCACGCCCGATTATTTATACTCCTTGGACGGCGCCACCAGCTGGCCGCTCAGTGTTACTTCACGAGTCATGATAAGATTCATGACATCCTTCATGCCTGAAAGTGGATTAGGCGGACCACGAATAGGCGCAGTATTTTGGACCTTCACTTGTGGCTGGAAGGCACGTCTCCTCGGACCTTGGTCCGTACTGGTAGATCGACGGGGCCCGTGTCACCTTGATCGACCTGCGGAAGACTGGGGAGATCGTGACTCCAGGTGCGGGTCCCCACAGGCGCTGAGCTGGCATCATCTTGGTTGGTAGCCGGGGATTGACCAGCGTCCTGGCTTCAGGTGGCCATCCCGTGGGGAGCGCTCGGCTCCCCGAGTTGATCCGGTGGAGTAGCCGGCAGACATTTACAGATAGAAATCAGTATTTGTAGGGAAATGGTGTTAGGGAAATTGATGG
Organism: Somniosus microcephalus; assembly: GCF_052327205.1. NCBI lineage: Eukaryota > Metazoa > Chordata > Chondrichthyes > Squaliformes > Somniosidae > Somniosus > Somniosus microcephalus. The sequence goes on along the minus strand of NW_028225332.1, from coordinate 540,235 downwards.
GATTGAAGGCTGATAAATCCCCAGGGCCTGATAATCTTCATCCTAGGATACTTAAGGAAGTGGCCCTAGAAATAGTAGATGCATTGCTGATCATCTTCCAACATTCGATGGAATCTGGAACAGTACCCATGGATTGGAGGGTAGCTAATGTTACCCCACTATTCAAAAAAGGTGGTAGAGAAAAGGCGGGGAATTACAGACCGGTAAGCCTGACATCGGTAGTGGGGAAAATGCTAGAGCCAGTATAAAGGATGTAATAGCAGAGCACTTGGAAAACAGTGACAGGATCGGACAAAGTCAACATGGATTTACAAAAGGTAAATTGTGCTTGACTAATCTACTGGAATTTTTTGAGGATGTAACTAGTAAAATAGATAAGGGAGAACCAGTGGATGTGGTGTATTTGGACTTTCAAAAGGCTTTCGATAAGGTCCCGCATAAGAGATTAGCGTGTAAAGTTAAGGCACATGGGATTGGGGGCAAGGTATTGACTTGGATAGAGAACTGGTTGGCAGACAGAAAGCAAAGAGTTGGAATAAACGGCTCTTTTTCCGAGTGGCAGGCAGTGATTAGTGGGGTACCGCAGGGATCAGTCCTTGGACCCCAGCTTTTCACAATATATATTAATGATCTAGACGAGGGAACTGGATGTAATATCTCCCAAGTTTGCAGACGACACAAATCTGGGTGGGCGTGTGTGCTGTGAGGAGGATGCCAAGAAACTCCAGTATGATTTGGACAGGTTGGGTGATTGGGCAGAAGCATGGCAGATGCAATATAAAATGGATAAATGTGAGGTTATCCACTTTGGTGTCAAAAACAGGAAGGCAGATTATTATCTGAATGGCAATAGATTGGGAGAAGGGGAAGTGCAATGAGACCTGGGCGTCCTTGTGCACCAGTCACTGAAGGTAAGCATGCAGGTGCAGCAGGCGGTTAAGAAGGCAAATGGTATGTTGGCCTTCGTAGCGAGAGGATTTGAGTACAGGAGCAAGGATGTCTTGCTGCAGTTGTACAGGGCCTTGGTGAGACCACACCTTGAGTATTGTGTGCAGTTTTGGTCGCCTTATCTGAGGAAGGATGTTCTTGCCATGGAAGGAGTGCAGCGAAGATTCACTAGGCTGATACCTGGGATGGCAGGAATGACGTATGAGGAGAGATTGGGTCGATTGGGCTTATACTTGTTGGAGTTTCAAAGAATGAGAGGGGATCTCATTGAAACTTATAAAATTCTAACAGGACTAGACAGACTAGATGCAGGAAGGATGTTCCCGATGGTCGGTGGGTCCAGAACCAGGGATCACAGTCTAAGGATAAGGGGTAAGCCACTTAGGACAGAGATGAGGAGGAATTTCTTCACCCAGAGAGTGGTGAACCTGTGGAATTCTCTACCAAAGAAGGCAGTAGAGGCCAACTCATTAAATATATTCAAGAAGGAGTTAGATATATTTCTTATATATAAGGCTAAAGGGATCAAGGGATATGTAGAGAAGGCAGGAACAGGCTACTGAATTTGGATGATCAGCCATGATCTCATTGAATGGCGGAGCAGGCTCGAGGGGCCGAACGGCCTACTCCTGCTCCTATCTTCTATGTTTAGATCCCTTGATGTCGCAGGTAGGGCATCATCCTCAAAGGAGTGCAGAGCATTGGTATCATTACCATGGGTTCCTCTACCAGTTGAGTCCGTGGGATTGGTTGGACAGGGAGCCAGATCTCGGAGTGAAATGGTGGACTCCCGGCCATCAGGGTAGCGCACGTGCGCGTAAGTGGGATTAATGTCCGTTAGCTCCACCTCATCGACATGGGGATCGTTTTTGGAAGGTCGGACGAATCTTTGGAGCAGCACGGGGCCGAGAGCTGCCAACCATGACAGTAGGGACGTCCCGTGAGTGGAGCGACGCTGGAACCTGAAGAATCGCTCGTGAGGAGTGACATTGGTGGACGTAGAAAGAAGAGACCTGATGGAATGCAATGCGTCAGGGAGCATAGTTTCCCACTGCTGGTCTGGTAGGTTGCGTGACCTCAGCGCAAGACGAATAGCGTTCCAAATGATAGCATTGTATCTCTCAACCTGTCCATTACCGATGGGATGATACGGTGTTGTTTTGCTTGTGGCGATTCCCCATTGGGAAAGATAACTTTTGAGTTCGCTTGACATGAAGGAGGGACCCCAATCAGAGTGGATGAAATTGGCCGTTCCACAAAGGGAAAAGACCTGATTGAGGCATTTGATCACTGTGGAAGTAAGCATATTGGGATAGGGGAAAGCAAAGGGAAAGCATGAATATTCATCCACCATAGTAAGTAAGTAGGTGTTTCGCGTTGAGGAAGGCAATGGCACTTTAAAGTCAATGCTGAGTTGCTGCATAGGCTGCATAGCGTGTATGAGTGAGCCATCCGATGGACGGAAGAATTGCGGTTTTAATTCTGCACGAATTCTACAGGAGGAGCACGTTCTTTTCACATCTTCCGTAGAAAATGGGAGATTTTTAGATCGCACAAAGTGCAACATACGGGTAACGCCAGGATGGCATAAGTCAGTATGAAGATCCGCAAGAGTCGAAGTTGTGATAGAAGAGCAGAATGCATGCGTGAAGGTATTCGGGGCCACAATCTCTTTGCCGGGTCGATAATGTATGGTGTATCCAAAGGCGGCCAATTCCATCCTCCAGAGTTGTGTTTTGTTATTCTTGATCTTAGTGCATTTCCGGTTATCCAGCATAAAGGCCACGGAGTGCTGATCGGTTATAAGCGTGAAATGGCGACGAGCGAGAAAATGACTCCATTTATGCACTGCTTCGATGATGGCCGTAGCCTCCTTCTCGACAGGAGGATAATGGAGCTCGCTACCCTGCAAAGTTCTGGACAGAAATACAACGGGTCGACCACCTTGATTCAAGGTAGCAGAGATCGCCACCTCCAATGCATCGCACTCGACCACGAAAGGGAGGTTTTCATCAATGGAACGAAGCGTGGCTTTTTCCTGTTGTCGCTTGAGGAGGTTGAAAGCTGAAATAGCCGTTACCTCCAACGGAAATGACTTTGCGTGAAGCAGGGGCTAGACCTTGTCGGAGAAGATGGGTATCCACTTCGCATAATAGGCGAACATGCCGAGTGCCCGGCGAAGAGAGCCAAGATTCATAGGGGGAGGGAGCTCCTGAAGCGGACGAATTCGCTCCGGATCCGGTTTGATGACACCGTTGCCCACCCAATAGCCAAGGATGTTGACTGATGGTACTGATTTCATAGATTTGGACTCATTTAAGGTTAAGTTGCGACGATGGAGAACGTCAAAAAATTTCTGGAGGTTGGCATCATGCTCCTTCTGGTCATGACCAGCAATGGTGATATTATCCAGATATGGAAAAGTGTCCGTTAAGTTCTCCTGTTTGACTAGGCTATCCATTGCCCGTTGAAAGATGGCCACCCCATTGGTGACCCCAACTGGAAGGCGACAAAACTGGTAAAGCCGACCATTGACATCAAAGGCCGTATACTTTTTGTCAGAGTCCTTTAACGGTACTTGATGGTATGCGCTCCTTAAATCAAAAGTTGAAAATACCTTGTAGTTGGCAAGGTTATTGACCATGTCATCAATGCGTGGTAGTGGGTAGGCATCCAGGTCGGTATACTGTTTTAATAGTTTGCGAGTAATCGATGCAAAGATGTTTCTTGTGTTGCTTCAGAGGATTTTTAACAATGACGACTTGAGCTCGCCAAGAAGATGAACATGGCTCAATGATTCCGTCAGTTAGAAAGCGAGAGATTTCTGACTCGATAAAGGATCGATCATCTTGGCTGAAACATCGTGATTTAGTGACTATGGGCTTACATCGGGGGGAAAGATTGGCAAACAAGGAAGGCTTGTCGAGCGAAGCCGCCAAAAGCGCACAAAACAGTACTTTGGAAATAGTAAGCTCCAGCATTGACCCTCCAAACTCGAAAGTGAGTCTTTTGTGTTGTTTCTGGAAATCCTGTCCCAGGAGCACATCACTGCATAGGCTTTTGAGCACCCCGAGCCGGGTGGAGAAATAAGTGTGGCCATTGAGAATAAGGTCGATAAGACAAAAGCCGGAAGAGTTGGTGGTCAGTGTCATCAGAGCCATTGCAATTTTCCTGTCCGAGGGGTAAATACGCAATTTTAACTTACTGACAGCCTGCTCACTAATGAAGCTGTCAGAGCTGCATGAGTCGATTAGTGCACTCAAAATGTGTCCATTTACTGAAACCTTCGTGACTGCATGGGACAGACTTTGGGGAAAAACAGCTGTGATGGGAGGAGGGGCAGTTTTACCCTTGACAGCTGTAACCTTATTAGTGGTTCTTGGGGGAGGAGCAGTTTTATAGATAGCAGCTGCAAAACTAACAGGATCTCTCGACCAGTATACCTTAGAAAAGTGGCCTTTCTTACTAACAGAGGCTCTTGACTGGCATACCTTAGAAAAGAGACCTTTGTTGCTGCAATGGTTGCAGGTTGCGTTACGAGCAGGACAAAATTTACTGTAGTGGAATGCACCTCCACAGAAGAAACACTTCCTTCCAGGTTGCAAAGGTGCCGCTAGGGCAGGGTCGTCATCAGTGAAGGCTTCTAGGGTAGGGTTGTCATCCACTAGGTTAGAGTCATCATTAGTGAGGGCTTCTGCCCGAGACCTATCAAAGGAGTCATTAAAAGTGATATAAGCAGCCCATGCCAGTGGTAAAAGATAGGTATCTGCATTCCTCTTTGCTAAGTCCAGGGAACACGCCTGGTCATAGGCAGCCTGTAACTCGAGGGTTTTATTCTCCAACAGTTGCTGGCATATGAAGGGAGACGTAATTCCGTTAATAAAAGAATCATGAATTAACTCCTCCTGGTACTGCTCAGCTGTGACAGCTTTAAGATTACAATCCTTGCTGAGCCTGCGAAGCTTTTGAAGGAATTCGTCAAGTGATTCCCCGGGTTGTTGTCGAGTAGTGGCCAGTAGATGCCGAGCAAAAATTTCATTTGGGGCCTTACATAAGAACATAAGAAATAGGAGCAGGAGTAGGCCAATCGGCCCCTCGAGCCTGCTCCGCCATTCAATAAGATCATGGCTGATCTGATCCTAACCGCCAATCCACTATCACTGAACCATCTCCTGAATCTAACAGAATTAGACACACGAAATAGGAGCAGGATCAGGCTACACGGCCCCTGGGCCCGCTCCGCTACCCACAGGGCCATGACCGATCCGAACCTAGACTCATGTCCAAATTCCTGCCCGCTCCCCGTAACCCTTAATTCCCTTTACATATAGTCACTGGAATATTAGGATAGCGGAGTCATAGTCTACACAGTCTTCGATATTGTCAAACACATGAGGAGATACATAATTGGCAAGTATCTCTAATTTATCAGGAACATTCTCACCACACGCTCTGACGAAGTTGCTGAAGGTACGATATCAGTGTTTCCATACCTTAGCAGTTGTAGGTGAATTTGGGTCCAGGTCAAGATGGGCGGGTCTGAGTAGTTTGTCCATGATGGATTGATTACTACGCCGGAGTTCCCTTCTACAGTTGAAGTCATAGCTGGCTGTTCCTGAAATCACTCAGAGCGTGGAGCCGATACACAGTTGATTAAATTGATGTAAAAAGACTACTGAGCAATTGGTTTGAGTGTAAAACAAGGCTTTAATCAAATGTTTCAAAACCATGAGATTTCTAGTTACATCACTAGTTCCTGGTTACAGAAACATCCTGAGCAAGCTGGGCCCACGCCCGAATATTTATACTCCTTGGACGGTGCCACCAGCTGGCCACACAGTGTTAATTCATGAGTCATGATAAGATTCATGACATAGGGCTGGAGGAGGTTACAGGGATCGTGAGGGGTGTAGGGCTGGAGGAGGTTACAGAGATAAGGAGTGGTGTAGGGCTGGAGGAGGGTACAGAGATAGGGAGTGGTGTAGGGCTGGAGGAGTTTATAGAGATCAGGAGGGTTGTAGGGCCAGAGGAGGTTACAGAGATAGGGAGGGGTGTAGGGCTGGAGGATTTTACAGAGATCAGGAGTGTTATAGAGCTGGAGAAGGTTACAGAGGTAGCGAGGGGTGTAGGGCCTGGAGGAGGTTACAGAGATAGGGAGGGGTGTAGGGCTGGAGGATGCTACAGAGATGGGGAGGGGTGTAGGGCTGGAGGGGTTACAGAGATAGGGAGGGGTGTAGGGACGGGAGGAGATTACAGCGATAGGGAGGGTTGTAGGGACAGGAGGAGGTTACAGAGATAGGGAGGGATGTAGGGATGGGAGGAGGTTACAGAGATAGGGAGGGGTGTAGTGCTGGAGGAGGTTACAGAGATCGGGAAGGGTGTAGGGCTGGATGAGGTTACAGAGCTAGGGAGGGGTGTAGGGACGGGGGGAGGTTCCAGAGATAGGGAGAGTTGTAGTGAAAGGAGGAGGTTACAGAAATCGGGAGGGTTGTATGGCTGGAGGAGAGATCAGGAGGGTTGTAGGGGCTGGAGGAGGTTACAGAGATAGGGAGGGTTGTAGAGGCTGGAGGAGATTACAGAGATCAGGCAGGGTGTAGGGCTGGAGGAGGTTACAGAGATGGGGAGGGCTGTAGGGCCTGGAGGAGGTTACAGAGATAGTGAGGGTTGTAGGGGGCTGGAGGAGGTTACAGAGATAGTGAGGGGTGTAGGGCTGGAGGGGGTTACAGAGATGGGGAGGAATATAAGGTGGGAGGGGGTTACAGAGATAGGGAGGGGTGTAGGGCGGAAGGTGGTTCTAGAGATGGGGAGGGGTGTAGGGCCGGAGGGGGTTATAGAGATAGGGAGGGGTGTAGGGCCGTAGGACATTACAGAGATCAGGGGCGGGAGCTGGAGGAGGTTACAGAGGTCAGGGGTGGGGGCTGGAGGAGGTTACAGAGGTCAGGGGTGGGGGCTGGAGGAGGTTACAGAGGTCAGGGGTGGGGGCTGGAGGAGGTTACAGAAGTCGGGGTGGGGGCTGGAGGAGGTTACAGAGGTCGGGGCGGGGGCGGGGACTGGAGGAGGTTACAGAGGTCAGGGGTGGGGACTGGAAGAGGTTACAGAGATCGGGGTGGGGGCTGGAGGAGGTTACAGGAATCGGGGCGGGGGCGGGGACTGGAGGAGGTTACAGAGATCAGGGGTGGGGGCTGGAGGAGGATACAGAGGTCAGGGGTGGAGGCTGGAGGAGGTTACAGAAGTCGGGGCGGGGACTGGAGGAGGTTACAGAGGCCGGGGGCGGGGGCAGGGGCGGGGGTGGGGGCTGGAGGAGGTTACAGAGGGCGGGGGCGGGGACTGGAGGAGGTTACAGAGGTCAGGGGTCGGGGCGGAGGCGGGGACTGGAGGAGGTTACAGAGGTCGGGGCAGGGACTGGAGGAGGTTACAGAGGTCAGGGGTGGGGGCTGGGACTGGAGGAGGTTACAGAGGTCAGGGGCGGGGACTGGAGGAGGTTACAGAGGTCAGGGGTCAGGGCGGAGGCGGGGACTGGAGGAGGTTACAGAGGTCGGGGGCAGGGACTGGAGGAGGTTACAGAGGTCGGGGTCGGGGGCGGGGACTGGAGGAGGTTACAGAGGTCAGGGGCAGGGACTGGAGGAGGTTACAGAGGTCAGGGGCGGGGACTGGAGGAGGTTACAGAGGTCAGGGGCGGGGACTGGAGGAGGTTACAGAGGTCAGGGGCGGGGACTGGAGGAGGTTACAGAGGTCAGGGGTCGGGGCGGAGGCGGGGACTGGAGGAGATTACAGAGGTCAGGGGCGGGGACTGGAGGAGGTTACAGAGGTCAGGGGTCGGGGCGGGGTCGGGGACTGGAGGAGGTTACAGAGGTCAGGGGCGTGGACTGGAGGAGGTTACAGAGGTCGGGGCGGGGACTGGAGGAGGTTACAGAAGTCGGGGCGGGGACTGGAGGAGGTCACAGAGGTCGGGGGCGGGGGCAGGGGCGGGGGTGGGGGCTGGAGGAGGTTACAGAGGGCGGGGGTGGGGGCGGGGCCTGGAGGAGGTTACAGAGGTCAGGGGTCGGGGCGGAGGCGGGGACTGGAGGAGGTTACAGAGGTCGGGGCAGGGACTGGAGGAGGTTACAGAGGTCAGGGGTGGGGGCTGGGACTGGAGGAGGTTACAGAGGTCAGGGGCGGGGACTGGAGGAGGTTACAGAGGTCAGGGGTCGGGGCGGAGGCGGGGACTGGAGGAGGTTACAGAGGTCGGGGGCAGGGACTGGAGGAGGTTACAGAGGTCGGGGTCGGGGTCGGGGTGGGGACTGGAGGAGGTTACAGAGGTCAGGGGCGGGGACCGGAGGAGTTTACAGAGGTCAGGGGCGGGGACTGGAGGAGGTTACAGAGGTCAGGGGCGGGGACTGGAGGAGGTTACAGAGGTCAGGGGCGGGGACTGGAGGAGGTTACAGAGGTCAGGGGTCGGGGGCGGAGGCGGGGACTGGAGGAGATTACAGAGGTCAGGGTTGGGGACTGGAGGAGGTTACAGAGGTCAGGGGTGGGGACTGGAGGAGGTTACAGAGGTCAGGGGTCGGGGCGGGGTCGGTGACTGGAGGAGGTTACAGAGGTCGGGGTCGGGGGCGGGGACTGGAGGAGGTTACAGAGGTCAGGGGCGGGGACTGGAGGAGGTTACAGAGGTCAGGGGCGGGGACTGGAGGAGATTACAGAGGTCAGGGGCGGGGACTGGAGGAGGTTACAGAGGTCAGGGGTCGGGGGCGGAGGCGGGGACTGGAGGAGATTACAGAGGTCAGGGTCGGGGACTGGAGGAGGTTACAGAGGTCAGGGGCGGGGACTGGAGGAGGTTACAGAGGTCAGGGGTCGGGGGCGGGGTCGGGGACTGGAGGAGGTTACAGAGGTCAGGGTCGGGGACTGGAGGAGGTTACAGAGGTCAGGGGCGGGGACTGGAGGAGGTTACAGAGGTCAGGGGTCGGGGCGGGGTCGGGGACTGGAGGAGGTTACAGAGGTCAGGGGCGGGGACTGGAGGAGGTTACAGACGTCAGGGGTCGGGGCGGGGTCGGGGACTGGAGGAGGTTACAGAGGTCAGGGGCGGGGACTGGAGGAGGTTACAGAGGTCAGGGGCGGGGACTGGAGGAGGTTACAGAGGTCAGGGTCGGGGACTGGAGGAGGTTACAGAGGTCAGGGGTGGGGACTGGAGGAGGTTACAGACGTCGGGGGCGGGTGCAGGGGCGGGGGCGGGAATGTGGGAGGGGTGAGTCCATGGAGCAGGAAGACGCAGTAACGTGCCATTGCTGAATGATGCTCAGACTGAACACAGCAGTCACGGACCGAATGGTCTCCTCCTGTGCCAATAACACACAGGAAAGAGGCTGCTTACTTCATCTTATCATACAGATTGCAGCTTTCAAGTGACATCATCAGGCTTGCGTACGCCCTTCATTCGGTCTTATCGTACAGATTGCAGCTGTCCTGGTCGCTGCTGTCCCTCTGCGCTTACCGTGTTGTCTCTCACTGCCCTTTGATATGTTTCCTGGGGTATTTTGAATGCTGAGCTTCATCCCACTGTACCAGTCCCCCTGTGATAATGGATTGCGTTTCCTAATCGCCCGTGGCCCTGAATATCAGGCGCTGTGTATAAGGGGCGGCCGATCCGTGACCCCCCATGTTGCACCTCCACCCAAGACAAATTTCTAGCCCTTAATCTTTTTGTCCCTCACTCAGAATGCCGAGGGCGAGTCCGCATATTGTCTTCAAGGATCCTGGTGACCATCTCTGCATTTTCCAGGGACACTGGAAGCCCCAAATTTGGAAACAGAGGGGGAAAAATTCAGTTGTTTGCGCCACCCGTTAGCGCCTAAAGAGGCCGAAAAGTGGGGCGCTAACCAACTAGCGCCCTGGCGCAGCGAACCCTGCGCCTCTCCCCATATTGAGCGGACATTTTGCGCTGGCGCTAAACCGTAGCGACCGCTCGCCGGCGCACGCAGATCATGACGTCATTTCAGTGTGCAACACCTTTGGGGCACCCCGGACCGCAAATTCAGTGGCGCCCCCCTCCGTTCCGCCTGGCGCTAATAAGGACAGCTTACCTGAAATGTTTCCCAGTCGCTATCGGGCTGGGGGGGCGTTCTTTATAGGGGACTGGTGAGGTTTAAATGCGGCAGCCATTTTTGGACCACAACTTCTTAGAGAGATACAGAGAGTTGCTCCGCTGCAGACGGAGAGCCATTTCAACATTGAGCCAGCGCTGGCAGAAGAACTTCAGCCTTCTGACCATTACCTTGCTGTTGGTGAGCATCTGAAATGGCAAAACTTTCTGTGCGCACTTAATATGGGGGTGGCATTGGATGGGAACGTCCTGCTTCTGAATCATCTTGACAGGGCACAGAGACGCAGGGATAGAGGGACAGGCATGGCCAGATGGAGGAGGGCCAACAGACGTCGCCACATGAGACTTTACGCTGCCAGGGTTTTCAGACAGCAATTTTCATATTTGAACATGTCGGAGGAGCAGTGTTTCCGAAGGCTGCGCTTTAGTAGGGAGGTGGTGACTGAGCTGTGCCACCTGCTTCAGCCAGATCTGCAGCCTCAGCTAAGGTGCAGGACATCTCTGTCGGTGGCTGTGAAGATCACTGTTGCCCTTAACTTCTATGCAAGCGGCTCCTTTCAGGCCGCAACTGGGGACATAGCCAACATCTCGCAGTTCGCGGTGCATTGCTGCATCCGTCAAGTGACTGATGCCCTCTTTAAAAGGAGGCGGCAATACATGTCCTTCCCAATGACCCCGGACAAGCAGAGGGAGCGCGCAGAAGGCTTCGCAAGAATAGCGGACTTCCCCATGGTGCAGGGCGCCATTGACTGCACGCACGTGGCTTTGCGGGCGCCTCTAGAGAATGCGGAGAAGTTCCGCAACCGCAAGGGGTTCCATTCATTGAATGTACAGCTGGTCTGTGACCACCGACAGCTGATCCTCGCTGTGAATGCCCAGTTTCCAGGCAGCAGCCACGACGCCTTCATCTTGCGCCAGACCTCTGTGGCAGACCTATTCGAGGCCCCGGCTCACCCAGGAGGATGGCTTCTCGGGGACAAGGGCTATGCTCTGTGCCCGTGGCTGATGACCCCGCTCCGTTCGCCCAGCGAGCCATCAAGCGACCAGGAACATTATTGAGCACACAATCGGCGTGTTAAAGCAACGGTTCCGTTGTCTGGACCATTCCGGAGGTGCGCTTCAGTACTCACCTGAGCGAGTCTCCAACTTCGTGGTTGTGTGTTGCATGTTACATAACCTCGCCATCCTGAGGACCCAGCCAATGCCACCAGACATTGAAGCACCAGCAGAGGAGGAGGAGGAGGAGGAGGAAGAGGAGGAGGAGGAGGAGGAGCAGCACCAAGACGGGAGGGAGACAGAAAGTGGAAGGGCCGTCCGTCAGAGGCTTATCAGAAGTCGCTTCTAGGCCACTCTCAGGGAACGTTTGCTGCCATTCCAAGAGCAGGAATGGAACTGTTCTGATACCCCAAAGCCTGTGAAGGGCAAAATGTATATAAAGAGCAGACATGGCCATTGTAAATAAAGAAATTTGTTTATTTAACAAGATGTGCTTCCTTCCCGCATGACAAAGTAATGGCAACAAAAAGCTAAACAAACAGACTGCCACATAAGTGACTCGCACACCCGGGAGACTGTCCAAAACATCACTAACATTCAGACCAGCATCCTCGGCCTTGAATTCTACAAATAACAGGTAAGAGTCAGGAAGGGACAGAGAGAGTAACAAAGGTCATAGGGCCTCAGTGACTGAGGTGACATCAGGGAAAAATAGAAATAAGTCAAAGCTAAAGGCACCATATCTGAATGTGCGAAGCATTCGCAACAAAATAGATGAATTAATAGCGCAGATAGAAATCAACAGGTTTGATCTAATAGCCATAACGGAGACGGGGTTGCAAAGTGGCCAAGGTTGAGAACTAAATATTTCAGGATACTTAACTTTTAGAAGAGATAGGCAAAATGGAAAAGGAGGCGGGGTAGCCCTGATAATAAAAGATGGGGTAAAGACAGTAGAGAGAAAGGATCTTAGCTCCGAAAATCAATCAGTTTGGGTGGAGCCAAGAAACAGCAAGGGGCAGGAAACATTGGTGGGAGTTGTTTATAGGCCCCCAAATAGTAGTTGTAATGTAGGGCAGTGTATACATCAGGAAATTAGAGGCGCATGTAACAAGGGTAATACAGTGATCATGGGGGACTTTAATCTACATATAGACTGGGCAAACCAAATTTGCAGTAATAGTGTGGAGGACGAGTTCATGGAATGTATGCAAGATAGTTTTCTAGATCAGTATGTTGAGGAACTAACTAGGGAACAGACTATTTTAGATCTAGTATTGTACAATGAGAAATGGTTAATTAATAACCTTGTAGTAAAGGGGCCTGTTATAAATCTCATCATCAAGAAACTACTTATGAAATAACGCTGGACGGCCAGCTGGTGGCGCCGTCCAAGGAGTATAAATACTCGGGCGTGGGCCCCAGCTTGCCAGGGACATTTTGTAAGACAAGGAGCTAGTGAAATACAACTAGACTTCCATGTCCTGAAACAAGTTGATTAAAGCCTTGCTTTATGCTCCAACCAAGTGTGCAGTGAGTTTTATTATGTCAGGGCCTTTAGGGAAGAGTGACCATAATATGATAGAATTTTATATTGAGTTTGAAAGTGATTTAGTTAAAACCGAACCTAGGGCCTTACATCTAAACAAAGCAAACTATGTAGGTATGAGGGGCGAGTTGGCTAAGGTAGATTGGGAAACTACATTAAAAGGTATGACGGTAGAGAAGCAATGGCTAGCATTTAAAGAATTAATACATAATTTACAACAAAAATACATTCCTTTAAGGCACAAAAACCCCACAGGAAAAGTGGTCCAACCGTGACTAACAAGAGAAGTTAGCGATAGTATTAGATCAAAGGAAGAGGCTTATAATGCTGCCAATAATTGTAACCCTGAGGATTGGGAGGATTTTAGAATTCAGCAAAGGCAGACCAAGAAATTGATAAGAAAGGGAAAATAGAGAGTAAACTAGCGATGGAGACATAAAAAGACTGTAAAAGCTTCTATAGGTTTGTAAAAAGGGGAAGATTAGCGAAAGTAAATGTGGGTCCCTTACAGGCTGAGACAGGAGAAATTATAATGGGGAATAAGGAAATGGCAGAGACATTAAACAAATACTTTGGGGGAGAAATTCGGTATTGCCCCATTTGGGGGGCGTTATTATCGGCCGGGCGCAAAGCTTAGCGCTGGCAAAGCTCATGTGATGTCAGTTGGCAATGGAACACAGACACACTGGCGCCAGCCAGTTCTTAAAGCGAAGGGTCGATCTTGCCCTCCATCCACACCCTGCTCATTGCAGCCTTGAATCTCGGCCTGGAGAGACCCGTACATCAAATCTGCTGGAACCACCAATAGATAGGCCCAGGGAAACAGCTCAGTGCTTCAGCGACGGGGCCTTGGTGGCTCTGGTTGGTGCTGTGGCATGGCGAAGGGCAGTGCTCTATCCATAGAGTGGCAGGAGGCCATTGCCCCATGACTACAGAAGAGTCTGGAGGGAGGTGGCTCAGCACGTCTCCTCCAGGAGCATGGTGCCCAGGACCCACACCCAATGTCAGAAAAGCTCAACAAACTCACTTGGGTGGTTAGGGTGAGTGGCTGCTTTTCAATGGCCCAGAAATTTGGGTCGGGGGCTTCCCGCGGGTGTAAGCCCCCGACCTGTACTTACCTAGCGCGCCGGCAGTTGAGCTGTGGGCCCGCGTGGGATTCCGATCCTGGGCCTGCTCCAGCTGCCGGCGCGCAGTGCTTGCGTATCCCAGGGGCGCAGTTAGTTCGATGCATCCCCTGGGATCACGTGGGCCATGGAGAGCCAATCGGAGCAGGGAATGCTCCATTCATAACTTTGACAGGAAGAGCTGTCAAAACTTATAAATACTACGGCCCCAAAACATCACTAAATCTTCAAATAATTTTTTTTTTAAATCACATCGCAAAGCCCAATGCGCGTTCATGCTGTTTGGCCCAGGTCATCGGGAAAGAGATGTACTGGCGTCTCCTTTTATAGAGGGCATTTGTGACCTGACAGATACAACAATGGACAGCAAACTGGGAGATATTGGCGATGTCCCCAGTAGCTGCTTGAAAGGAGCCCGTGGCATAAAAGTTCAGAGCCACTGTGACCTTCACTGCCACCGACAGAGACGTCCTGGTCTTCAGTTGAGGTTGCAGATCTGGTTGCAGCAGGTGGCAGAGCTCAGTGACCACCTCCTTGCTGAAGCGCAGCCGGCGCAAACACTGCTCCTCAGACAAATGAATGTAGGAGAATTGTTCCCGGAATACCCTGGGAGGGTAAGGTCTCCTGTGCAGGGGCCTGTTGGCCCTTCTCCCACTGGTCATGTTTGCCACTCTGTCTCTGTGTCTCTGCTACCTCCGATTCTGCAGGTGCAGGGTGACGCCCCAAATCAGTGTAGCCCCCACAGTCTCTACTAAGTCGCTGCAAGGAAGGTCAAATCAAAATGAACCTGCAAAGTGCTGCTCAGTACCCAAAACTCCTTCACACAGCATTGAATCTCTCCAGGAGTCTCTCTCTCTCTCTCTCAGGATGCGTGGTGCAAAAATGTCGCCGACAAAAAAAGGCAGGAAGCGGCCGCCTTTAAATAGCACTCCCCCAGCCCCTTCCCGACTGCAAAACATTCCCCTCGACCTGTCGTTGCTAGCAGCAGGTGGTAAGTCAGGGGGTGCCACTCAATATCCGGTCTGGGGCGCTACCGGGACGTTGCACACTCGACTGACGTCACGATTTGCGGGCGCAGGAGATCGTGGCGGTAGTGTTTAACGCTGCCGCAACATGTCTGGTCAATTTCGTGAGCGGTGCCCTCTTAGGGCACTAACGGGAGGCGCTAATCAACCGAATTTTTCCCCCTTTGTATCTGTCTTCACGGAAGAAGACGCAAAAAACTTCCGAGAAATACTGGAGAACCAAGTGGAGTATTTGAAATATACACTCACACCAGGTCGGTGTTCGGAGATTCAGGCAGTCTTTATTCGCACCGGTGGGGAGACAACCTGCTATCGGTCTAGCCAGACTTCTCTCTGCTGATACAAAGTTTGAAGCCGTCTTTTATACAAAATATAGGCACATGATTAGCCTCGGGCATTACCCATCTCAACAATTTGATTGTGTTTCGCCCCGCGTGCACATTTAATGATTGGTTAGATAAAATAAAGCAGAGCTTACATTAACGCCGCCTACCAACGCGTGACATCAAGATACCGCCTTCATTACCGGAAAAGCATATGACCGTTATCACCGCAAGCTGTTGCTGCAACTGTGACATTGTACTTATGCCAGGTGGGGTTTCACCAACATTGTACATTCTTCTAAGAAGAAGATTCCATTGTTCTGCTTATCTGCCCCTCTAGGCCTCTTGTGGTTCAATGGTTCCAACTAGTTGCAATTATCTCCAAGTTACACAGCTAGCCGCAGTTAATCATTCTAACGCTACTGCAAAATCAATGTCATTCTTAGCGTTATCTCAACTGTCAGTTCAGCAACTTAAGACAGCTTACTTCTGCAAAAAGACTTATTAGCTCATTTAGTTCCTGAGACCCACTCTTAACCCTGTAATCATAATAGAGTTCTAAAGTCCCACTTCAGAAGGCTCCAGCGAGAATGAGGAACTGAAAGAAATTAGTATTAGCAAAAAAATAGTACTAGAGAAATGAATGGGACTGAAAGTCAATAAATCCCATGGACCTGATGGCCTACATCCTAGAGTTTTGAAAGAGGTGGCCATAGAAATAGTGGACGCATTGGTTGTCATTTTCCAATATTCCATAGATTCTGGAATGGTTCCCGCGGATTGGAAGGTAGCAAATGTAACCCCACTATTTACAAAAGAGGGAGAGAGAAAATGGGGAACTACAGACCAGTTAGCCTGACATCAGTAGTGGGGAAAATGTTAGAATCTATTATTAAGGACGTGGTAACAGGGCACTTAGAAAATAATAATTGGATTGGCAGAGTCAACTCAGATTTATGAAAGGGAAATCATGATTGATGAATCTGTTGGAGTTTTTTGAGGTTGTAACTAGCAGAATAGATAAGGGGGAACCAGTGAATGTGGTGTGTGATAATAATAATAACTTCCGGGAAGTTATGTCATCACTTCCTGTGAACTGTGAACTATGAACTATGAACTGTGTTCATACCTCACTTCCTGTCATATGTCACTTCCTGTTGGACTGGTATAAATACTGGTCTGTTCAGTATTGTAAGAGGCTTCTACCAGAGGCATGGTAAAGACCTCTCTTGTATATAGTGTGTTTATAAGTTACTTAAAGCTTACTTTAAATTTACTTGATGGTACGACTCCTTTTTCTTACATCATGGTGTATTTGGATTTTCAGAAGGCATTCAATAAGGTGCCACACAAGAGGTTATTAAACAAAATTAGGGCTCATGGGATTGGGGGTAATATACTATCATGGATTGAGGATTGGTTAATGGACAGAAAACAGAGAGTAGGAATAAGCGGGTCATTTTCATGTTGGCAGGCTGTAACTAGTGGGGTACCGCAAGGATCAGTGCTTGGGCCTCAGCTATTCACAATCTACAGCAATGATTTGGATGAGGGGACCAAATGTAATATATCCAAGTTTGCTGATGATACAAAGCTGGGTGGGAATGTAAGTTGTGAGGAGGATGCAAGGAGGCTTCAAGGGGATATAGACAGGCTAAGTGAGTGGGCAAGAACATGGTAAATGGAATATAATGTGGAGAAATGTGAAGTTATCCACTTTGGTAGGAAAAATAGAAAAGCAGTGTATTTTTTAAATGGTGAGAGATTGGGAAATGTTGGTGTTCAGAGGGACCTGGGTGTCCTTGTACACAAATCACTGAAAGTTAACATGCAGGTACAGCAAGCAATTAGGAAAGCAAATGGTATGTTGGCCTTTATTACAAGAGGATTTGAGTATAAGAGTAAAGACGTCTTACTGCAATTATATAGGGCCCTGGTGAGACCACACCTGGAGTATTGTGGACAGTTTTGGTCTCCTTACCTAAGGAAGGATATACTTGCCATAGAGGGAGTGCAACGAAGGTTCACCAGACTGGTTCCTGGGATGGGGGGATTGTCCTATGAGGAGAGATTGAGTAGACTAGGCCTATATTCTCTAGAGTTTAGAAGAATGAGAGGTGATCTCATTGAAAGATACAAAATTCTTACAGGGCTTGACAGGGTCGATGCAGGGAGGATGTTTCCCCTGGCTGGGGAGTCTAGAACCAGGGGTCACAGTCTCAGGATAAGGGGTCGGCCATTTAGGACTGAGATGAGGAGAAATTTCTTCACTCAGAGGGTGGTGAATCTTTGGAATTCTCAACCCCAGAGGGCTGTGGAGGCTCAGTCGTTGAGTACATTCAAGACAGAGATCGATAGATTTTTAAATATTAAGGGAATCAAGGGATATGGGGATATTGCAGGAAAGTGGAGATGAGGTAGAAGATCAGCAGGCTCGAAGGGCCAAATGGCCGACTCCTGCTCCTATTTCTTATGTTATTGGCCCAGAAATTCGGGTTGGGGGCTTCCCGCGGGTGCAAGTACCCAAGCTGCACTTACCAATGCGCCGGCTGTTGAGCTGTGGGCCCGCGTGGGATTCCGATCCTGGGCCTCCTCCAACTGCCGGCGCGCAGTGCTTGCGTATCCCAGGGGCGCAGTTAGTTCGATGTGTCCCCTGGGATCACGTGGGCCATGGAGAGCCAATGGTAGCAGGGAATGCTTCATTCATAAGTTTGACAGGAACCTGTCAAACCTATAAATACTATAAGCCCCAAAACATTTCGAAATAAAAAAAAAATTTTAATCACATTTTTAAAATAAACTATAAATTACATGAAATAACTATTTTAAACAATAATTTAAATTTTTGAAAAAATGAATTACATTTTCTAACGGGGCTAAAAATAAACTTACCTTTCTTTAACGTATTTAAAAATAATAAACCTGTGGAAATTTTTTTTTAATTTTAATTAATTCACCACTTACCTTGTAAAAAGCAGGCCCTGCGCCTGCTTTTTAAAAGTCTAACTCCTGGAGACTTACCTTCCCGGGAAAACCTGCAAAAAAACTGTAAGTTCGATGCGCACGCGCTGCCTCTTCTGCGCACGCGTTCCACCTCTGAAGCCCTTCTTTCAGGGGAACGGAAGTGCCGGTTTCCCGCGCATGCGCAGTGCATGCACGAAACCGGCACTTCTATTGGGCCTACGGGTGAGTACCCCGCGCGTACTCACCCGTGGAGACCCGAAGTTCTGGGCCATTATGTTTTCATAAATTAACCTCACCTTATCACCGTATCCCTCAAGCCCACCATCTCACCTTATCCCTCAATACCACCTACCCAGCCCGACAGGGAGCTGTTGCAGGAGCTAAAAGACCTACTAAAGTCCCAACACCGTGGGCGGGGAGCGCACTCTCTTTTCCAGCCGGGAATGCGCGCCCGCCATATTGGATAAGGTGGATGTGCTGGTGTCAGGAGCGTACGTCGGGATTATTTCAAGGGGAGAATATTTTATTTAAGTGAGGGTCCTGCGCATCTTGCCAGACCCACCTTCAATTTTCGATCGCCCTAGTGGGCATTTTTCCCCTGGGAAAATGTGGTCTGTTGAAAATCTAATTGTCATTTTGTTTTTACTGGTTTTAGATTAAAAGTCTTTCAATTGTGAAATACAAACGTGTTTAAAATGTACCTGAATACATCATTTTTAATGTAAACACTCAACATTTTCTGGGGTGCCTCAGACCTCCTAGAAACTCAGCACCAACTCACCAGTGATTGGTTGGTGAGTGTTTTGCTCAATTCTCTTAGCTTTAAAGCCCAGGAATTATATTAGTAATTGTCAGGTTTCATTCGTATTAGTAAAGTTTACTAGCAGTAATAAATTTATTGGGTGTAGTAGGGTTTATTCATTAATAATTAATCAAAATAAATAAATTAAGACTCAATATAGATGGCAGGGCAGGTGATGTGTTGTGACTGCAGTATGTGGGAGCTCCTGGACGCCAGTCTGATCCAGGACGAACACGTCTGCGGTAAGTGTCTGCGGCTCGAGGAGCTTCGGCTCAGAGTTGATGAGCTGGAGGCCGAGCTGAGGACTCTGCGATGCATCAGGGAGAGTGTAGGATTCGCAAAATTCTGCAGATCCCCCAAACCAAGAAGATTACCCCAAAAGAAGAGATTTTTGGACTGTTTAAAAACCATGTCAGAATGGTAAAAGAATATTGGGCCTAAAAGGGGCTTAAAGTCAAAACCCCAGGATTTTGGTTATTTTAAAAGGCATGTTGAAGCCTGAGAAAGGCTGCGACAAAGGGGTTGGGATGGGCCTCTGTAAAACGAGCAGTTTGGATATTGGCATAAGCCAAACTGTCTGGGAATGTTGTGGACTGTCTCAGTCATTTTACATAATGATAAAAGACCAGTGGAAGAGCCATTCCCGCCAAGAACTACAGAGCCATCCAAAGTATGCTTAATGCAGAACATGCCACTGACTAACAAAAGGGACCCTGACCCCAGCAGGAAAAGACAAATCTTACTAATCAAACCACAGGTTAAACAGTCATTTAAAGCCAATTTAGGTTTCGATGGACCATCCCGAAACTAATTCACACCAACCAATTAAGATAGATGGGACCAGCTCAAAACCCATTAAAGAATTCAAAAACGATTAATGTTAACGAGCCCACCAAAATGGACAATGGGCCAGAGAAGATTTGGCGGGCAGGTAAACAAGGCCTCAAACGGTATAATTGGGGCCTACTTTTTCAGTTGGTTAGTGAGTCGGTTCGTTCGGTCAAGGAGTTCAGTTCAGTACAGTCCGGAAGAAGATAGCAGTTCGGTTTCGGCCCGTTCGATGCAGCACGGCTTGTGTAGAAGAGAAGAAGAAGAGGACTTCAAAATCCATGTCAATTCACAAAAGTATCCAGAGTCCGAGCCAGGAGAAGACATCATCGAATGCCTCACGGCAACCAAAGGCCCCAAGAAACAAACAACCAAAAATATTACCAGCAACTAGTTAATATTGGGCCACCGCGACCGACAAGAAACCAACCTGGAAGAAACCGAAGATTCGCAAGTTTGTTTCCACTGTACAAACTATTCTGACTTACCCCTGGGTAAGATTTGATGAAAAGACGCTAGACCCTACTTCTGACCAAAAGAAATTGGGAACTTACCCGATAGATCCAATATGCACCTGACCGCATCAGCGGACACGCGGAGACTGAAACAGCAACGCAGGTGAAGTCTTCTACCGTGTCCGGGGTACGGCAGGCCCCAACCGCCACACCTAGAGAACCCCGAAATCACGAACCTCTACAACTGTCAAAAGAAGTCGTTTGGTGAGCATTATCCCTGGTCCTCTGGAGTCCAACTTAGTTAGTGTAGTGGGATTGGGAGGGGTGAAGTATTCTGTCTATTGTTGTTCTCCCTCGCATATTCCGAAGTGTTCCCCCTTTTAGAGTGATAAGATTATTGTGTTGTGTATATTTTCTTGCCTCAAATAAAATCCAAGTTCTTTTCACCAACTCAGTTGTCTGCTGCAATTTCATTACATCCCCCAAATAAGCCCAAGGTCTAGAACCAAGGGAGTGGGAGCGATTCGAACCGCTCAGGCAGTCAGAGGCAAAGCTGACCACACACACCACCCCCTACAAGGGGGAAAGTTGCCTGGACACTTTATTCCAGGAGGCAGTCACGCCCCTTAGGATCGGGTCTTCTGATTTGGTCAGTGGTCAGGGACAGGAGGGTGTGACTGCGAGTGAGGCAGGTATGGGGACCCAGGAGGTGGAGGAGTCTCAGCCTTTGCAATTGTCCAACAGGTTTGAGGTTCTTGCGGCCTGTATGGATGAAAGCAGTGGCTGCAGGGTGGATGAGCAAACTGACCATGGCACCGAGGTACAGGAAGCCATTCAAGTGGGGGGAGCTAATAGGAATGTAGTGGTAATAGGGGATAGCAGAGTCAGGGGGATAGATACAGTTCGCTGCGGCCAAGAGCAAGAGTCCAGACGGCTGTGTTGCCTGCCCGGTGCCAGGGTTCGGGACATCTACTCTGGGCTGGAGAGGAACTTGCAGTGGGAGGGGGAGGAGCCAGTGGTCGTGGTCCACGTAGGTACCAACGACATAGGTAGAACCAGGAAAAAGGTTCTGCTGAGGGAGTATGAGCAGCTAGGGGCTAAATTAAAAAGCAGAACCTCAAGGGTAACAATGTCTGCATTATTACCTGATCCACGAGCAATTTGGCATAAGGTAAATAAAATTAGAGAGATGAATGCATGGCTCAAAGACTGGTGTGGGAGAAATGGGTTTCGATTCCTGGGGCACTGGCACCACACTGGGGAAAGTGGGATCTGTATCGTTGGAATGGTCTTCACCTGAACCGTGCTGGGACCAGTGTTCTGGCGAGTCGTATAACTAGGGCAGTAGAGAGGGCTTTAAACTAAATAGTGGGGGCAAGGGATCAAATTTGGGAAGAATGTGGTAAATCAAAGAGTAGAGACAAGGCAATAGAGAAAGGTATTAATATGGGAAATGATAAACAGACCGTGACAGGACGGGATAGAGAATATAAATTAAGAGTAAATCAACAGTTAAGGCTAGAGGTTCCAAAAATAATAAAAGGACAAAACTAAAGGCTCTGCATCTGAATGCACGAAGCATGTGAAACAAAACAGATGGTCTGATAGTGCAAATAGAAATAAATAAGTACGATCTGATAGCCATTACAGGAACATGGCTGCAGGATGACAGAGATTGGGACCTGAATATTGAAGGGTACATGACATTTAGGAAGGACAGGAAGCTAGGAAAAGGTGGAGGGGTGGCTCTGTTAATTAATGATGGTATTAGCACAATAGAGAGGGATGACCTAAGTTCAGGAAACCAGGATGGAGAAGCAGTTTGGGTAGAAATGAGAAATGATAAAGACAAGAAGTCACTTGTGGGAGTGGTGTACAGGCCCCCTAACAGTAACCACACGGTAGGATGGAGAATAAAGGAAAAAATAATGGGAGCTTGTCAGAAAGGTATGGCAATAATCATGGGGGATTTTAATCTACATATAGTCTGGAAAAATCAGATGGGCAAAGGTAGCCTAGATGAGGAGTTCATGGAATGTTTTCGGGATAGTTTCTTACAACAGCACGTTCTGGAGCCAACCAGAGAGCAGGCTATACTAGACCTGGTATTGTGCAACGAGATAGGATTAATTAATGACCTCATAGTGAAGGCGCCCCTAGGTAGCAGCGATCATAATATGATTGAATTTTACATTCAGTTTCAGGGAGAGAAGAGTGGGTCCAAGACTAGTATTTTAAACTTAAATAAGGGCAATTCTGAGGGCATGAAAGCAGAGCCAGCTAAAGTGAACGGGCAAATTAGGTTCAGGGACAGGTCAATAGAGTGGCAGTGGCAGACATTTAAGGGGATATTTCAGAATACACAGAATATATACATTCCAATGAGAAAGCAAAATTCCAAGGGGGGGGGACCCACCATCCGTGGTTAACTAAAAAAGTTAAAGATAATATGAAACTTAAAGAAAAAGCATATAACTGCGCAAAGATGGGTGGCAGGTCAGAAGATTGGACAGAATATAAAAACAGCAAAGAATGACTAAAAGATTAATAAGGAGAGAAAAATTAGAGTATGAGAGAAAGCTGGCTAGAAATATAAAAACAGATAGTAAGAGTTTCTGTAGATATTTTAAAAAGAAGAGTTAACAATCAATATCGAGTTCAACAATTTCAGATCATAACCTCGGCCCCCATTAAATTTTTACTGATTTTTTTTCCCCACCCCTTTATTTTGGGTCTTCCCTTCCCCCCCACCTTTCCTTTTTTCTCTCTTCTCTCTCCCACCTGGCAGCTGTCGCTTATCCTGCCAATACACTTCACA
Organism: Somniosus microcephalus; assembly: GCF_052327205.1. Taxonomy (NCBI): domain Eukaryota; kingdom Metazoa; phylum Chordata; class Chondrichthyes; order Squaliformes; family Somniosidae; genus Somniosus; species Somniosus microcephalus. The sequence continues at coordinate 517,327 of NW_028225332.1, read as the reverse complement.
CCTAATCTCAGCTGTCTTTTGTCTCCACTGTCCTATTACCATCTCGTCTGGTTTTGAATACCTCTTAATGTCTCTTTTACTTCTTTTGTTCTATCGCAGCCCGGCCTTCGATCTATTTTATTTCCTTTCCAGTTTTGAAAAAGGGTTTCAACCCGAAACATCGACTCTAATTTCTGTCCACGGATGTTGCCTGGCCTGCTGAGTTTTTCCAGCATTTTCTGTTATTATTTCGGATTTCCAGCATCTGCAGTATTTTGCTATCGTATTAACAAAGTGAGCATTGGTCCTATAAAAAGTGAGTCTGGGGAGTTAATAATGGAAAATAAGGAGATGGCAGTTGAATTGAACAGGTATTTTGCATCGGTCTTCACTATAGAGGATACAAGTAACATCCCAGAAATAGCTGGATATCAGGAAATGGAAGGGAGGGAGGAATTCAAGAAAATTACAATCACCAGGGAAGTGGTACTGAGCATATTGTTGGAGCTGCGGGCTGACAAGTCCCCGGATCCTGATGAACTTCATCCTAGGGTCTTAAAAGAAGTGGCTGGTGAGATAGTTGATTCATTAGTTTTAATTTTCCAAAATTCCCTAGATTCGGGGAAGGTTCTATTAGATTGGAAAATAGCGAATGCAACTCCTTTATTCAAAAAGGGAGGGAGACAAAAAGCAGGAAACTACAGGCCAGTTAGCTTAACATCTGTCCCAGGGAAGATGTTAGAAGCTATTATTAAAGGCGTTATAGCAGTCCAACACCGCCCTCAGTGTGCCAGTGCAGCTTTCAGTCACCTGAAGAAAAGTGTTTGAAGACCAGGACCTCAAACCCAGCACTAAGCTCATGGTCTACAAGGCAGTAGTGATACCTGCCCTCCTGTATGCTTCAGAGACATGGACCATGTACAGCAGGCACCTCAAAGCACTGGAGAGGTACCACCAATGCTGCCTCCGCAAGATCCTGCAAATCCATTGGCAGGATAGGCGCACCAACATCAGTGTTCTCGCTCAGGGAAACATCCCCAGCATCGAAGCTTTGACCACGCTCGATCAGCTCCGATGGATGGGTCACATGCTCCGCATGCCCGGTATGAGACTCCCAAAACAAGCGCTCTACTCGGAGCTCTGACACGGCAAGAGAGCCCCAGGTGGGAAGAGGAAACGCTTCAAGGACACCTTCAAAGCCTCCTTGAAAAAGTGTAACATCCCCACCGACACCTGGGAATCCCTGGCCCAAGACCGCACAAAGTGGGGGAGAAGCATCCGGGAAGGCGCCGTAAACCTCGAGTCTCTTTGCCGGGAGCAAGCGGAAGCCAAGCGCAAACAGCTGAAGGAGCGCACATCAACCCAAGCACCCCACCCACCCGCCCCTTGAACCATCATCTCTCCCACCTGTGACAGAGACTGTAGGTCCCGCATTGGACTCATCAGTCACCTGCGAACTCATTTTTAGTGTCATCCTCGGTTCCAAGAGACTGCCTGAGAAAAGATAGCAGGGCACTTAGAAAAGTTCAAGATAATCAGGCAGAGTCAACATGGTTTTGTGAAAGGGAAATCATGTTTAACCAATTTATTGGAGTTCTTTGAGGAAGTAACATGTGCTATGGATAAAGGGGAACTGGTGGATGTACTGTACTTAGATTTCCAGAAGGCATTTGATAAGTTGCCACATCAAAGGTTATTGTGGAAAATAAAAGCTCATGGTGTTGGGGGTAACATATTGGCATGGATAGAAGATTGGCTAGCTAACAGGAAACAGAGAGTAGGCATAAATGGGTTATTTTCTGATTGGCATGATGTAACGAGTGGTGTGCCACAGGGATCAGTGCTGGGGCCTCAACTTTTTACAATTTATAAAAATGACTTGGATGAAGGGACCGAAGGTATGGTTACTAAATTTGCTGATGACACAAAGATAGGTAGGAAAGTAAATTGTGAAGAGGACATAAGGAGGCTACAAAGGGTTATAGATAGGTTAAGTGAGTGGGCAAAGATCTGGCAAATGGAGTATAATGTGGGAAAATGTGAAGTTGTCCATTTTGGCAGGAAGAATAAAAAATGAAGTAAATTATCTAAATGGTGAGCGATTGCAGAGCTCTGAGATGCAGAGGGATCTGGGTGTCCTAGTGCATGAATCGCAAAAGGTTACTATTCAGGTACAGCAAGTAATTAGGAAAGCTAATAGAATGTTATCGTTAATTGCGAGGGGAATTGAATACAAAAGTAGGGAGGTTATGCTTCAGTTATACAGGCCATTGGTGAGACCACATCTGGAGCACTGTGTACAGTATTGGTCTCCTTATTTAAGGAAGGATGTAAATGCGTTGGAAGCAGTTCAGAGAAGGTTTACTAGACTAATACCTGGAATGGGCGGGTTGTCTTATGAGGAAAGGTTGGACAGGCTAGGCTTGTATCCGCTGGAGTTTAGAAGAGTAAGAGGTGACTTGATTGAAACATATAAGATCCTGAGGGGTCTGGACAGGGCAGATGTGGAGAGGATGTTTCCTCTTGTGGGAGAATCTAGAACTAGGGGTCACTGTTTAAAAATATGAGGTCGCCCATTTAAGACAGAGATGAGGAGACATTTTTTCTCACAGAGGGTTGTGAGTTTTTGGAACTCTCTTCCTCAGAGGGCGGTGGAAGCAGAGTCTTTGAATATTTTTAAGGCAGAGGTAGAGAGATTCTTGATAAGGGGATTGTGATATACTTGAACAAACTAATATTGAGAGGGAGGAGGTGCTAGCGGTTTTAGCGGGCTTAAAAGTGGATAAATCCCCAGGCCCAGACGAGATGTATCCCAGGCTGCTGTGTGAGGCAAGGGAGGAGATTGCAGGGGCTCTGACACAAATTTTCAGAACCTCTCTGGCCACAGGGGAGGTGCCAGATGACTGGAGGACAGCTAATGTAGTACCATTATTCAAGAAGTGTAGTAGGGATAAACCAGGGAATTACAGGCCAGTGAGCCTAACATCAGTGGTAGGGAAATTATTGGACAAAATTCTGATGGACAAAATTAGTCTCCACTTGGAGAGGCAAGGATTAATCAAGGATAGTCAGCATGGCTTTGTCAGGGGGAGATCATGTCTAACCCATTTCATTGAATTTTTCGAGGGGTTGACTAGGTGTGTGGATGAGGGTAATGCAGTTGATGTAATCTACATGGACTTCATTAAGGCTTTTGACAAAGTCCCGCACGGGAGACTGGTCAAGAAGGTAAGAGCCCATGGGATCCAGGGCAATTTGGCACATTGGATCCAAAATTGGCTTTGTGGCAGGAGGCAGAGGGTGATGGTCGAAGGTTGTTTTTGTGACTGGAAGCCTGTGTCCAGTGGTGTACCGTAGGGATCGGTGCTGGGCCCTTTGCTGTTTGTAGTGTACATTAATGATTTAGATATGAATGTAGCTGGTATGATCATCAAGTTCGCAGATGACACGAAAATTGGTGGAGTAGTAAATAGCAAGGAGGGAAGCCTCAGGCTACAGGACGATATAGATGGGTGGGTTAGATGGGCAGAACGTGGCAAATGGAATTTAACCCTGAAAAGTGTGAGGTGATGCATTTTGGGAGGACTAACAAGGCAAGGGAATACACAATGAATGGTAGTACCCTAGGAAGGACAGAGGATCAGAGGGACCTTGGTGTGCATGTACATAGATCCCTGAAGGCAGCAGGGCAGAAAGATAAGGTGGTTAAAAAGGCATATGGGATACTTACCTTCATTAGTCGAGGCATAGAATATAAGAGCAGGGAGGTTATGATGGAGCTGTACAAAACGCTAGTTAGGCCACAGCTGGAATACTGTGTGCAGTTCTGGTCGCCACACTATAGGAAGGATGTGATTGCATTTGAGAGGGTGCAGAGGAGATTCACCAGGATGTTACCTGGGCTGGAGCATTTCAGTTATAGAGAGACTGGACAGACTGGGGTTGTTTTCCTTAGAGCAGAGAAGGCTGATGGGGGACCTGATTGAGGTGTACAAAATTATGAGGGGCATAGATAGGGTAGATAGAAAGGAACTTTTCCCCTTAGTAGAGGGGTCAATAACCAGGGGGCATAGTTTCAAGGTAAGGGGCAGGAGGTTTAGAGGGGATTTGAGGAAAACTTTTTCACCCAGAGGGTGGTTGGAATCTGGAACTCACTGCCTGAAAGGTTGGTAGAGGCAGGAACCCTCACAACATTCAAGAAGCATTTAGGTGAGCACTTGAATCGCCATAGCATACAAGGCTACGGACCAAGTGCTGGAAAATGGGATTAGAATAGACAGGGCTTGATGGCTGGCGCGGACACGATGGGCCGAAGGGCCTCTTTCTGTGCTGTATAACTCTATGACTCTATAAGCAAGTGGGTGAGAGTTTATCGGGGGTAGGCGGGAATGTGGAGTAATCAGATCGGCCACGATCTTATTGAATGGCGGAGCAGGCTCGAGGGGCCGAGTGGCCGACTCCTGCTCCTATTTCTTATGTTTGTTCGTCCTATCAACCATTAAATTTCCCCCTCAGCTTTTTATGTACTTACGGGTTTTCCGTCCAATACAAGAGCAGGAATGTTGGCAACACATGGTTTAAATGTCAAAGCTTGTGCTGGCACGTCAGTTGTTTCCTGGCTGGCTGTGTTTGTTCCCACGGTTGGCCTGTATGCGGCAGGTGTCTGCTCCCCTCTCACGTCCTGGACTTACCTTACATTGAACATTCTCTCATATTGACAGATCACTGGGACATTCAATCAGTGCCCCAGGAGATAACTCTGCCGCTGTCCCTGACTGTTCTCCTGGCTCATCTCCAGACCAAACATAGGCCAAGCAAATCAAGCCCAGCCTGGCTCTCTGACTAACCAGCAACATCCAACAGTGCTGTTTGATTCCAGCTCCATTCTTTTTCCCATGCAGATTGAGCAGGATGAAATCCAGTTCACTGGGAGAACTCCATGCCAGGATTTGATTCCTGCTCTTCCTTTTGGCAAGGCCCTTGAGGATTAAAGTGAGTTCATTAGGGCAGAGTGCGAGGGAGCAGCACATTAACCAGGAGAAAGAGGGCGTCGACGGTTCATGTTTGTTCCCTTGCCGTGCCTGATAAGATCCTGCTCAGTGGATTTACAGGCAGCAGAGTTGAGTGGGATCCCACCTCGGAGGTGTCAGCCTGGGACACAGCTGTCTGTGAGGGTAAGAGTGGCATTTAACAGGAATTCAGTGCGTTTTCATCCTGGAACGGGGAGCAATTAAGACAGAGGTGTGTGTTGCAGAGGCAACACAGCAACCAGATCCAGGGCCATTAGTCTGCAGGCCTAGAACATAAGAAGTAGGAGCAGGAGTAGGCCATACGGCCCCTCGGGCCTGCTCCGCCACTCAATAGGATCATGGCTGATCCGAACCTAGACTCACATCCACTTCCCTGCCCGCTTCCCATAACCCCTAATTCCCTTATCAGCTAGGAAACTGTCTATCTCCGTTTTAAATTTATTTAATGTCGCAGCTTCCACAGCTCTCTGAGGTAGCAAATTCCATAGATTTACTACCCTCTGAGTGAAGAAGTTTCTCCTCATCTCAGTTTTGAAACGGCAGCCCCTTATTCTAAGATTATGCCCCCTAGTTCTAGTCTCACCCATCAGTGGAAACATCCTCCCCGCATCCACCCGATCAAGCCCCCTCACAATCTTATATGTTTCGATAAGATCGCCTCTCATTCTTCTGAACTCCAATGAGTAGAGGCCCAACCTACTCAACCTTTCCTCATAAGTCAACCCCCTCATCTCCGGAATCAACCGAGTGAACCTTCTCTGAACTGCCTCGAGAGCAAGTATATCTTTTCTTAAATATGGAAACCAAAACTGTACGCAGTATTCCAGGTGTGGCCTCACCAGTACCCTGTATAACTGAAGCAAGACTTCCCTGCTTTTATACTCCATCCTCCTTGCAAGAAAAGCCAAGATTCCATTGGCCTTCCTGATCACCTGCTGTACCTGCATACTAACCTTCTGTGTTTCATGCACCAGGGCCCCCAGATCCCTTTGTACTATAGCAGTTTGCAGTTTCTTTCCATTTAGATAATAACTTGCTCTTTGATTTTTTTCTGCCAAAGTGCATAACCTCACACTTTCCAACATTATATTCCATCTGCCAAATTTCTGCCCACTCACTTAGCCTGTCTATGTCCTTTTGCAGGTTTTTTATGTCCTCCTCACTCACTGCTTTCCCTCCCATCTTTGTATCGTCGGCAAACTTGGATACGTTGCACTTGGTCCCTTCCTCCAAATTGTTAATATAGATTGTAAAGAGTTGGGGTCCCAGCACCGACCCCTGCGGAACACCACTAGTCACTGATTGCCAACCCGAGAATGAACCATTTATCCCAACTCTCTGTTTTCTGTTAGATAGCCAATCTTCCACCCATGCCAGTATATTACCCCCAATCCTGTGATTTTTTATCTTGTGCAGTAATCTTTTGTGTGGCACCTTGTCAAATGCCTTTTGGAAGTCCAAATACACCACATCCACTGGTTCCCCTTTATCCACCCTGTTTGTTACATCCTCAAAGAATTCGAGCAAATTTGTCAAACATGATTTCCCCTTCATAAAACCATGCTGACTCTGTCCGATTAAATTATGTTTATCCAAATGTCCTGTTACTGCTTCCTTAATAATGGACTCCAACATTTTACCAACCACAGATGTTAGGCTAACTGGTCTATAGTTTCCAGCCTTTTGTCTACCTCCCTTTTTAAATAAGGGCATTACATTAGCAGTTTTCAAATCTGCTGGGACCTTTCCTGAATCCAGGGAGTTTTGGAAACATAGAAACATAGAAGATAGGAGCAGGAGTAGGCCATTCGGCCCCTCGACCCTGCTCCGCCATTCGATGAGATCATGGCTGATCATCCAAACTCAGTACCCCGTACCTGCCTTCTCCCCATATCCCTTGATACCTTTAGTTCTAAGAAATATATCTAACTCCTTCTTGAATATATTTAATGACTTGGCCTCAACCGCCTTCTGTGGTAGAGAATTCCAAAGGTTCACCACTCTCTGGGTGAAGAAATTCTTCCTCATCTCTGTCCTAAATGGCTTACCCCTTATCCTTAGACTGTGACCCCTGGTTCTGGACTCGCTGACCATCGGGAACATTCTACCTGCATCTAGTTTGTCCAGATCTGTTAGAATTTTATAAGTTTCGATGAGATCCCCTCTCATTCTTCTAAACTCCAGCGAGTATAAGTCCAATCGACCCAATCTCTCCTCATATGTCATTCCTGCCATCCCAGGGATCAGCCTTGTGAATCTTCGCTGAACTCCTTCCATGGCAAGAACATCCTTCCTCAGGTAAGGCGACCAAAACTGCACACAGTACTCAAGGTGTGGTCTCACCAAGGCCCTGTACAACTGCAGCAGGACATCCTTGCTCCTGTACTCAAACCCTTTCGCTATGAAGGCCAACATACCATTTTCCTTATTCACCGCCTGCTGCACCTGCATGCTTACCTTCAGCGACTGGTGCACAAGGACACCCAGGTCTCATTGCACTTCCCCTTCTCCCAATCTATTGCCATTCAGATAATAGTCTGCCTTTCTGTTTTTGACACCAAAGTGGATAACTCGCATTTATCCACATTATATTGCATCTGCCACGCTTCTGCCCAATCACCCAACCTGTCTAAATCATCCTGGAGTTTCTCGGTATCCTCCTCGCAGCACACACTCCCACCCAGCTTTGTGTCGTCTGCAAACTTGGAGATATTACATCTAGTTCCCTTATCTAGATCATTAATGTACATTGTGAATAGCTGGGGTCCAAGGACCGATCCCTGCGGTACCCCACTAGTCACTGCCTGCCACTCGGCAAAAGACCCGTTAATTCCTACTCTCTGCTTTCTGTCCGCCAACCAGTTCTCTATCCAAGTCAATACCTTGCCCCCAATCCCATGTGCCTTAACTTTACACGCTAATCTCTTATGCGGGACCTTATCGAAAGCCTTTTGAAAGTCCAAATACACCACATCTACTGGTTCTCCCTTATCTATTTTCCCAGTTACATCCTCAAAAAATTCCAGTGGATTAGTCAAGCACGATTTACCTTTTGTAAATCCATGTTGACTTTGTCCGATCCTGTCACTGTTTTCCAAGTGCTCAGCTATTACATCCTTTATAATGGACTCTAGCATTTTCCCCACTATGTCAGGCTTACCGGTCTGCAATTCCCCGCTTTCTCTCTACCCCCCTTTTTGAATAGTGGGGTAACATTAGCTACCCTCCAATCCATGGGTACAGTTCCAGATTCCAGCGAATTTTGGAAGATGATCAGCAATGCATCTACTATTTCTCAGGCCAGCTCCTTAAGTACCCTAGGATGTAGATTATCAGGCCCTGGGGATTTATCGGCCTTCAATCCCGTCAATTTCCCTAACACCATTTCCCTACAAATACTGATTTCTTTCAGTTCCTCCCTCTCATCAGACCCTATGTTCTCCAACATCTCTGGGAGGTTATTTGTGTCCTCCTTTGTGAAGACAGAACCAAAATATGCATTTAATTGGTCTGCCATTTCTTTGTTCCCCATTATAATTTCCCCTGCTTCTGACTGCAAGGGACCTACACTTGATTTCACTCATCTTTTTCTCTTCACATATCTATAAAAGCTCTTACAGTCAGTTTTTATGTTCCCTGCAGGCTTACTTTCATATTCTATTTTCCCCTTCTTAATTAATCCCTTTGTCCTCCTTTGTTGAATCCTAAACTGCTCCCAATCCTCAGGGTTACCGCTTTTTCTGGCCAATTTATATGCACTCTCCTTGGATCTTATGCTATCCCTAATTTCCCTTGTTAGCCACGGTTGAGTCACCCTTTTTGTTTTATTCTTATCCCAAACTGGGTTGAACAACTTCTGTAGTTCATCCATGCGGTCTTTGAATGTTTGCCATTGCCTATCCACCGTCAACTCTTTGAGTGACATTCCCCAATCAATCCTACCCAATTCGCGCCTCATACCATCGTAGTTTCTTTTATTTAAATTCAGGACCCTAGTCTCTGATTCAACTACTTCACTCTCCATCCTAATGAAGAATTCTATCATATTATGATCGCTCTGACCCAAGGGGCCTCGTACAACAAGATTGCTAATTAATCCTCTCTCATTACATAATACCCAGTCTAAGATGGCCTGATCTCTGGTTGGTTCCTCGACATATTGTTCCAGAAAACCATCCCGTAAACATTCTAGGAATTCCTCCTCCACAGTATTTTTACTAATTTGGTTAGCCCAATCTATATGTAAATTAAAGTTACCCATGATGACTGCTGTGCCTTTACTGCATGCTTCTCTAATTTCACTTTTAATGCCATCCCCAACCTCCGTATTACTGTTTGGAGGTCTATATACCACTCCCACTAACATTTTCTGCCCTTTGATATTTCTCAGTTCTACCCATACAGATTCCGCATCACCAGAGTTAATAGCCTTCCTTTCAGTTGTGTTAATCCCCTCTTTAACCAGCAATGCTACCCCACCTCCCTTTCTTTTTTGCCTATCCTTCCTAAATATTGAATACCCCTGGATGTTGAGTTCCCAGCCTTGGCCATCCTAGAGCCATGCTTCTGTAATCCCAATCAAATCATATTCGTTTACCTCTATTTGCGCAGCTAATTCATCCACCTTGTTCCGAATGCTCCTTGCATTAAAACACAAAGCCTTCAGGCTTGTTTTTTTAACGCTCTCAGACCTAGATGAATTATTATTTACTGTGACCATGTTTGAGTTAAACCGTTGAGTTCTTTGCCTTCTAATTTTGTTTTTCTCCTTCCTGTCTTTTGCTTTTTTCCTTGTTTCCTTTTCCTCTGTCTCCCTGCTCAGGTTCCCAACCCCCTGCCACTTTAGTTTAATCCCGCCCCAACAGCACTAGCAAACACTCCCCCTAGGACATCGGTCCCGGCCCTGCCCAGGTGCAAACCATCCCGTCTGTACTGGTCCCACCTCTCCCAGAACCGGTTCCAATGTCCAAGGAATTTGAATCCCTCCCCCTTGCAACATTCCTCTAGCCACATATTCATTTGAAATATCCTCCTATTTCTACTCTGACTAGCACGTGGCACTGGTAGCAATCCTGAGATTACTACCTTTGAGGTCCTATTTTTTAATTTACCTCCTAACTCCCTATATTCTGCTTTTAGGACCTCATCCCGTTTTTTACCTATATCGTTGGTGCCTATGTGCATCACGACAACTGGCTGTTCGCCCTCCCCCTCCAAAATGTTCTGCAGCCGCTCCGAGACGTCCTTGACCCTTGCACCAGGGAGGCAACACACCATCCTGGAGTCTCGATTGCGGCCGCAAAAACGCCTATCTATTCCCCTTACAATTGAGTCCCCTATCACTATAGCTCTTCCACTCTTTTTCCTCCCAGCCTGTGCAGCAGAGCCACCCATGGTGCCAGGAAGTTGGCTGCTGCTGCCTTCCCCTGATGAGTCATCCCCCCCAACAGTATTTAAAGTGGTATATCTGTTGGAGAGGGGGATGGCCGCAGGGGATTCCTGCACTACCTGCCTGCGCCTCTTACTCTGCCTGCTGGTCACCCATTCCCTTCCTGCCTATACACCCTTTACCTGCGGTGTGACCAACTCGCTAAATGTGACATTCACGACGTCCTCAGCATCGTGAATGCTCCAAAATGAATCCAGCCACAGCTCCAGTGCCGCAATGCGGTCTGTCAGTAGCTGCAGCTGGACACACTTCCCACACACATGGTCGTCAGGGATGCAGGAAGCGTCCCTGATTTCCCACATAGAGCAGGAGGAGCATACTACGGGGCTGGGCTGCCCTGCCATGACTGACCCTTTAATTAATTAATTAAAATTAAATGAATCCCACCAATTTCACTTCAATTAAATGATATACTCAAAGGCCCTTGCTTAATAGTAGTCCCCACTACACAACAGAGACCTTAGAAACCACAAAATTTAAGTTTAGAAAAATTTAGAAAGAAAATACTCACCAACCAATCACTTACCCGCTTCTTGGTGACATCACACTTCGATTACTTTTTGCTTCCCTCTCCCGGAACCTGGATTGGTAAGCTCCTTAAATACCGCCGCCGCCTCTGGTGCTCCCTCGCAGGTCCACCGCCTCTCCGCTCTCTCGGGGCTCTGGGCCTCGCTGCTCGCCGCCTCGGGGCTGCTCCTTAAATACCGCCTCTGGTACTCCCTCGCAGGTCCGCCGCCTCATCCACAATCCCTACCGCTACTTCTCTCAAGACCCTAGGATGTAAGCCATCAGGTCCAGGGGATTTATTCACCTTAAGTCCCATTATCTTACCGAGTACCATCTCCTTAGTGATTTTAATTGTGTTTAGCTCCTCCCCCCCATAGCCTCCTGTTTGTCCAGTGTTGGGACATTTTTAGTGTCCTCTACTGTAAAGACTGATACAAAATATTTGTTCAGCGTTTTTGCCATCTCCATGTTCCCCACTACTAATTTCCCGGTCTCGTCCTCTAAGGGACCAACATTCACTTTAGCCACCCTTTTACTTTTTATATAACTGTAGAAACTCTTGCTATCTGTTTTTATATTTTTTGCTAGTTTACTTTCATAATCTATCTTCCCTTTCTTAATTAAACTTTTAGTTATTCTTTGCTGGCTTTTAAATGCTTCCCAATCTTCTATCCTCCCACTAGATTTGGCTACTTTATATGCCCTTGTTTTCAGTTGGGTACTATCCTTTATTACTTTACTTAGCCGCGGATGGCTGTCTTTTCTTTTACGCCCCTTTTTCCTCAGTGGAATATATTTTTCTTGAAAGTTGTGAAATATCTCCTTGAATGTACACCACTGCTCCTGTACCGTCTTACACCTTAATCTATTTTCCCAGTCCACTTTAGTCAACTCTGCTCTCATACCTTCATAGTCTCCTTTATTTAAGCTTAGTACGCTGGTTTGAGATCCAACTCTCTCACCCTCCAACTGAATTTGGAATTCAACCATGTTATGGTCACTCATTCCAAGGGGATCCTTTACTAGGACATTTTTTTATTAATCCTGTCTCATTACACAGGACCAGATCTAAGATTGCCTGCCCCCTGGTTGGTTCAGTAACATACTGCTCAAGGAAACCGTCCCTAATGCACTCTATGAACTCTTCATCAAGGCTGCCCTGCCCAATTTGATTTGTCCAGTCAATATGAAAGTTAAAATTTCCCATGATTATAGCTGTTCCCTTATTACAAGCCCCAATTATTTCCTGATTTATACTCCGACCAATAGAGTTGCAACTGTTAGGAGGCCTATAGACGGCGCCCACTAGTGACTTTTTCCCCTTATTATTCCTTATCTCCACCCAAACTGTTTCACTATCCTGATCCTTTGACCCAAAATCATTTCTCACTATTGCAGTGATTCCATCCTTTATTAACATAGCCACCCCACCTCCCTTTCCTTCCTGTCTGTCCTTCCTAATAGTCAAATACCCCTGGATGTTTAGTTCCCAGTCATGGTCACCTCGCAGCCATGTTTCTGTAATGGCCACCAGATCATACCCATGTGTAGTTATTTGTACCGTCAACTCGTCTATTTTGTTACGAATGCTGCGTGCATTCAGATAAAGAACTTTCAAATAGGTTTTGTGACAATTTATTCCTGCTTTTACCCCCTTTACTACTTTACCTTTATCTTTATACATTCTGTCCCTTCCTGACACGCTCTGGTTTTTAATTTCCCCACTGCTACTTTGCTCTATTGCCTTCTCCACTGACATTTTTATTTTTCGCTCTCTTGAAACCTCCCCCCCACTAATTAGTTTAAAGCCCTCTCTACAGCCCTAGTTATTACCACTTCTGTCAGCAGCGAGTTCCAGGTCATCACCACTCGCTGCATAAAAAAGTTTTTGCTCACATCCCCCCTGTATCTCTTGCCCAAAACCTTAAATCTGTGTCCCCTAGTCCTTTTACCATCAACTAGTGTGAACAGCCTTTCCCCGTCTAGCCTATCCAAACCCGTCATAATCTTGTACACCTCTATCAAATCACCCCTCAACCTCCTTTGTTCTAATGAAAACAAATCCAGCTTCTCCAACCTGTCCTTGTAGCTAAGATTCCCCCATCCCCAGAACCATTCTGGTAAATCTCCTCTGCACCCTTTCAAGGGCCTTCACATCCTTCCTAAAGTGTGGTGACCAGAACTGGACGCAATACTCCAGTTGTGGCCTAACCAGCGCTTTATAAAGGTTCAGCATAACTTCTCTACTTTTGTACTCAATACCTCTATTTATGAAGCCCAAGATCCCATATGCTTTGTTAACCACTCTCTCAATATGTCCCGCCACCTTCAGGGACCTATGCACATTAACTCCCAGGTCCCTCTGTCCCTGCACACTCTGTAAAACTGTGCCATTAAGTGTATATTACCTCTCCCTGTCCCTTCTGCCAAAATGTATCACCTCACACTTCTCTGTATTAAATTCCATCCGCCACTTGTCTGCCCATTCTGCTAGCCTTTCTATGACCTGTTGCAGTCGATTGATATCATCCTCACTGTTTGCCACACCCCTAAGTTTAGTGTCATCGGCAAATTTAGAAATTCTACTTTGTATTCCAATATCCAGGTCATTTATATATATCAAAAAAAGCAGTGGCCCCAGCACTGACCCTTGGGGAACACCACTGTCTACCATCCTCCAATCTGAAAATCAACCATTTACCACAACTCGCTGTTTTCTGTCCTTAAGCCAATCCCTTATCCAAGCTGCCACTGACCCACCTATTCCATGAACCTCAATTTTGTTAACCTGTCTTCTATGTGGTACTTTGTCAAACTCCTTCCGAAAATCCATGTAGACAACATCCATTGCATTCCCTTCATCTATTCTCCCTGTTACTTCATCAAAAAATTCAATTAGATTAGTCAAACATGATCTGCCTTTTACAAATCCGTGTTGGCTCTCCTTAATTAGCTTAAACCTCTCCAAGCCCCATTAATGTTTTCCTTGATTATTGTTTGTAAAACTTTACCCACCACTGATCTTAAACTGACCGGCCTGTAGTTACTAGGATTGTCCTTACACCCTTTCTTGAACAATGGGGTCACATTTGTCACTTTCCAATCCTCAGGCACCTCCCCATAAACGTCATCCTGTGGTCTTGGTAATGGCCACGGCTATATGTGAGAATTTATAGTTCCAATGAATTCCTGAAGCATAGCGCCCAATCGTGGGATATAAATATACTCCAGGAACTGCCAGTTACAAAAACAAACGCAGAAGGCTACATCTCTGAACATTGGAACAGGAGGAGGCCATTCAGCCCCTCGAGCCTGTTCTCCCATTCAATGAGGCCATGGCTGATCTGCGTCTCAACTCCATTTATCCGCCTTTGCTCCATATCTCTTAATGACCTTCACTAATAAAAATCTAGCAATATCAGTCTTGACTTTTTCACTTTACCCCCAGCCTCAACAGAGCTCCAGATTTCCACTACTCTTTGTGTGAAGAAGTGCTTCCTGACATCGAAACATCGAACAATAGGAGTAGGAGTCGGCCATTCGCCCTTCGAGCCTTCTCCGCCATTCAATATGATCATGGCTGATCCTCTATCGCAATACCATATTCTGGCTCTCTCCCCATAACCCTTGATGCCTTTTGTGTCTAGAAATCTATCTACAGGAAACTTTGTGTTATCCGGAGGCTAAATGTCCGGCAAGCTCGAGCCACCGGCAAAAATCAGGAGCCGTATTTTTTCTTTTTGTTTCTTTTCGTTGCTTTTTTCTCAACAGTCAAGCTCTGCAAGGTCTGTAGCTAAGCAACAGCTTCAGCTAGAGATGCTACAGAGAGGCTTGCCGACTGTTTAGAAGCTGTTGCTAAGCAACAGTGTTTGTTGTCAGATACGGAGATGAAAACCTCCGTATGCTTCAACATTACAGCTGGAGTGTCCGGCAGTTTTGAGGGAACGGCAACAGCTGAGTCCCGTCGGTGCCGGATAGCACAAAGTTTCCTGTATCTCCTTCTTAAATATATTCAGTGACTTGGCCTCCACAGTCTTCTGTGGTAGAGAATTCCACAGGTTTACTGCCCTCTGAGTGAAGAGATTTCTCCTCATCTCAGTCCTAAATGTCCTACCCCGTATCCTGAGACGGTGACCCCTCGTTCTAGACCCCCCCCAGCCAGGGGAAACATCCTCCCTGCATCCAGTCTGTCTAATCCTGTCAGAATTTTATACGTTTCAATGAGATCCCCTCTCATTCTTCTAAACTCTAGTGAATACAGGCCTAGTCGACCCGATCTCTCCTCATACGACAGTCCTGCCAACCCAGGAATCAGTCTGGTGAACCTTCGCTGCACTCCCTCTATGGCAAGTATATCCTTCCTTAGTCACCGCCTGCCACCCCGAAGTGGAGTGCAGCAGAGAATGAGAGAAAATTCCCCAGTGCTGTTGCCACACCGCTGCACCTGGATGTATCTCCATCTCACCAGGACAGCCGTTGGCTGCTCCAGCCTCACCTGCCACGTACAAATGACGTGGGGGGCATAGCGCCAGATTTAGCTGGCATCTGTCCTCTTACAGCCTCTTTATAGTAGCAGGAGGCCCCCGGAAATGAGAGTAACCCGTGCATCAGAGGTGATGCTTGAGCCAGGGAAATGGGTGGGATGGGGTCGGGTGTGGGGGGGACGGGGGATGGGTGTGGAGGGGATGGGGGAATGGGTGTGGGGGCAACGGGGGATTGGGTGTGGGGGGGACAGGGGAATGGGTGTGGGGGGGACGGGGGATTGGGTGTGGGGGGGACGGGGGATTGGGTGTGGGGGGGACAGGGGAATGGGTGTGGGGGGGACGGGGGACGGGTGTGGGGGGAAACGAGGGAGACGGGGATGGGTGTGGGGGGGACTGGGGCGGGTGTGGGGCGGACGGGGGACGCGAGTGGGGGGGATGGGTGTGGGGGGGACGGGGGACGGGTGTGGGGGGGACTGGGGCGGGTGTGGGGGGGACGGGGGACGGGTGTGGGGGGGACGGGGGACGGGTGTGGGGGGGGGCGGGGGACGGGGGATGGGTGTGGGGGGGACGGGGGACGGGTGTGGGGGGGACGGGGGACGGGTGTGGGGGGGACGGGTGTGGGGGGGACGGGTGTGGGGGGGACGGGTGTGGGGGGGACGGGTGTGGGGGGGACGGGGGACGGGTGTGGGGGGGACGGGGGGGACGGGGGATGGGTGTGGGGGGGACGGGGGACGGGTGTGGGGGGGACGGGGGACGGGTGTGGGGGGGACGGGTGTGGGGGGGACGGGTGTGGGGGGGACGGGTGTGGGGGGGACGGGGGACGGGTGTGGGGGGGACGGGGGACGGGTGTGGGGGGGACGGGGGGGACGGGGGATGGGTGTGGGGGTGACGGGGGGGACGGGTGTGGGGGGGACGGGTGTGGGGGGGACGGGGGGGGACGGGGGACGGGTGTGGGGGTGACGGGGGGGACGGGTGTGGGGGGGACGGGTGTGGGGGGGACGGGGGACGGGTGTGGGGGGGACGGGGGGGACGGGGGATGGGTGTGCTGGTCCACCTGAACAGAAGAAGCTCTGAGTATCAGCATGTTGTTGGATTATTGATAACCGCGCCCAACGCTGATGCCCTCAGCAGTCACGGGACGGTGCTCAGAAATCTTCCCCTCCCTTGCCCAGGTCAATGAGCCCAATTGTCGTGCCCTCACCATGCCCTATATCATCTAAGTCAGCACAGCAAGGCTGAAAGGTGGTCTTTGTGTTGTACAAGGCTGACTACTGGCCTGTTCTGATGTGAACCCTCTCTCTCCAATAACAGAACTGTTAATGTTTGAGCCAATCCAGTTGTGCGAATTCTCATTGCAGGAAACATCAGCATGTCAGACAAGCAGTGTCACGTGACCGAGCTCCACAGCCAACAGCAAGTGTCCCTTTGCTTTGATGTGATGGTGCAGTCCCAGGTCAATTGGGAGATGTTTCTGATGCCAGCACCCACATCTGTCGCTATTTTGGGTGAACTGGTGCATCTGGCTACGAGGATGGAGGACTTCAAACTAAACCAAGGCAGTGCAGGCAAGAAATCCCTGTTTAAACGTCCAGATTCATTCAAGAGGTGCCTGATGGAGGTTTGCAACCAAACCGTAAACTCGTTTCAACAGACCCGCACTAATCTGAACAAAATCCGCATGTGTTGTGAGGACCTCCTTGTCCATGTGAAGAATGTGGGTGAAGGGACATCTCTGAACAAAGACCTTCCCAAGCAGCTGCAGAACATTCGGGTTTGTGCAGACAAATCCAAAACATGTGCCGAATCTGTGGAAAAGGAGCTCTCCAATCTCAGCGATCTACTGAGTGAGCTGCTGGAGACCTGTACAGATTCCCAGAGTATCAGCCAGGATAAGCTGGGGGAAGTAAGGAAAGTCCTGTCGGAAACACAACAGAAGAATGAGTTAGTAGAGGAGAAGAAGTGCAATTTACAGAAGCAATGGATCGAGGCTTCCCGAAAACGTGAGGAAGTCACCAGTGAATACGACAATGTAAGGGCGAGTGCTCTCATTGATCAGTTCTGTTTGGAAGGACTGAAACAGATGAAGAAGCTTCTCCCAAAGATTGTTGATCTTTTGAGCAATGTGACCAGCCCAGTGCTTCTGGTGGTGGAGCTGGGGAAAGGGTTGATCTTTCTCATACAACTGGTGTCTGAGCTGAAAGACAAAGAATCCTCTGAATCAAACCCTGAAATCAGCAGTTTCCTCAGCAAGGTTAGAGAGGAAGCCTCACTGAAGATCAAGGAAGTCCAATCCCAGTTGGAGGAGTCGCAAAAAATGTACAATGAATGTCACCAAAATATGAAAAGTTCGTGTGATGAGAGTGAGACGTTGTTGAGAGAGATAAAGAACAATCAGGCACAAGAGATGGATATCAGCACACGTGTAGCGTTGATGGCTAAAGGGCTTGGGGCACTGGGGAGCATCAAGTCCAACTGGTCAGAGATGATCAACTTCATTCATATCATACCAAAATTAACTGAAGGTTGCCAGAAGACATTTAAGAGACTTAGTGCGGTGAGTGGTGAAGGCACGCAGGGTGCTCCAGGTGCGTTAGCCAGTAGTCAGATGATGAACTTTCAAGTGTCCCAGGCAGTCAGCATCATGACCCACATCGGTGACATGTCAAAAACCTATGTGGAGATTCACGACAAGTACCTTGCAGGTCAACTGGGCGAGCTGAGCTCATTGCTGGGCGGGCAGGGGTCTGAATACAAGTTTAAGAAGGTCCAGGATAAATGTGACGAAGCAAGAAAGGAAATCCATCACAGGGCCGCTGTGAATCAGGAGCAACTTCAGAAGAATGCCCAGCAGGGAAGTGAAGCCATTGCTAAACTTACAGACCTGCTGCTGCCCAGGAAGTGAATGGAAATCCTGCAATGAAACATATTCTCAGCTGTGCGAGTGACCAACCCCTGGAATCTCCAATCCAATCATCAACCACCTCTCCCAACCCCTGGAATCTCCAATCCAATCACCAACCACCTCTCCCAACCCCTGGAATCTCCAATCCAATCATCAACCTCCTCTCCCAACCCCTGGAATCTCCAATCCAATCATCAACCACCTCTCCCAACCCCTGGAATCTCCAATCCAATCATCAACCTCTTCTCCCAACCCCTGGAATCTCCAATCCAATCCAATTAAGGGTTACGGGGAGCGGGCAGGAATTTGGACATGAGCCTAGGTTCGGATCGGTCATGGCCCTGTGGGTAGCGGAGCGGGCCCAGGGGCCGTGTAGCCTGATCCTGCTCCTATTTCATGTGTCTAATTCTGTTAGATTCAGGAGATGGTTCTGTGATAGTGGATTGGCGGTTAGGATCAGATCAGCCATGATCTTATTGAATGGCGGAGCAGGCTCGAGGGGCCGATTGGCCTACTCCTGCTCCTATTTCTTATGTTCTTATGTTCTTATCAACCTCTTCTCCCAACCCCTGGAATCTCCAATCCAATCATCAACCACCTCTCCCAACCCCTGGAATCTCCAATCCAATCATCAACCACCTCTCCCAATCCCTGGAATCTCCAATCCAATCATCAACCACCTCTCCCAACCCCTGGAATCTCCAATCCAATCATCAACCACCTCTCCCACCCCCTGGAATCTCCAATCCAATCATCAACCACCTCTCCCAACACCTGGAATCTCCAATCCAATCATCAACCTCCTCTCCCAACCCCTGGAAACTCCAATCCAATCATCAACCTCCTCTCCCAACCCCTGGAATTCCGGTGACCTTCCATTTGAGGTGAGGGAATGTGAAAGTTCTGATTAAATCCCGCGGGCAGGTCCGGAGAATTCTTTGATTGAATTACTGCAAAGTTTTGAAGGATTCTGGAAGATCCAATCAGACAGAATAGTCATCAATTGATCATGTTTGATTGGTGTTTGCTTTCTCTGTCCCTTTTAAGCTTATATTGAAATCTGAAAAAAAATTAATCACATTAATCTGATTTTTACGATTATCTGTGCCACTGATTAATTTCCTCCTCTCGCAGTTTTAAATACTTTAACCATCAACTTTACACAGTTATGAAATTCACCAAAAGTATAGAAACAGTCAAACAACTCCCCTGCTCTACTTTGAGATAGTGGCCATGGGATCTCTCAGTACTGACCCTCTGACTGTGCAGCGCTCCCTCAGTACTGCCCCTCTGACAGTGTGGCGCTCCCTCAGTACTGTCCCTTCCACAGTGCGGCGCTCCCTCAGTACTGCCCCTCTGACAGTGTGGCGCTCCCTCAGTACTGCCCCTCCCACAGTGCAGCGCTCCCTCAGTACTGTCCCTTCCACAGTGCGGCGCTCCCTCAGTACTGCCCCTCTGACAGTGTGACGCTCCCTCAGTACTGCCCCTCTCACAGTGCAGCGCTCCCTCAGTACTGCCCCTCCGACAGTGCGGCGCTCCCTCAGTACTGCCCCTCCCACAGTGCGGCGCTCCCTCAGTACTGCCCCTCCCACAGTGCAGCGCTCCCTCAGTACTGCCCCTCCGGCAGTGCGGCGTTCCCTCAGTACTGCCTCTCCGACAGTGCAGCGCTCCCTCAGTACTGCCACTCCCACAGTGAAGCACTCCCTCATTAGTGCCCATTCGACAGTGCAGCGCTCCCTCAGTACTGCCACTCCCACAGTGCAGCGCTCCCTCAGTAGTGCCCATTCGACAGTGCAGTGCTCCCTCAGTACTGCCTCTCCGACAGTGCAGTGCTCCCTCAGTACTGCCCCTCCGACAGTGCAGCGCTCCCTCAGTACTGCCCCTCCCACAGTGCAGCACTCCCTCAGTACTGCCCCTCTGACAGGGCAGCGCTCCCTCAGTACTGCCCCTCCCACAGTGCGGTGCTCCCTCAGTACTTTCCCTCCGACAGAGCAGCGCTCCCTCAGTACAGCCACTCCCACAGTGCGCCGCTCCCTCAGTGGTGCCCCACTGACAGTGCGGCGCTCCCTCAGTACTGCCCCTCAATTACAAGAGGAATGCAGGGAACAGCACCAACCGCTTATACATGGCCTTCTTTGATCTCACAAAGGCCTTCGACACTGTCAACTGTGAGGGATTATGGAGTGTCCTCCTCAAATTTGGCTGCCCTCAAAAGTTTGTCACTATCCTTCGCCTGCTTCACGACGACATGCAAGCCGTGATCCTAAGTAATGGTTCCACCACAGACCCAATTCACGTACGAACCGGGGTCAAGCCAGGCTGTGTCATCGCACCAACACCCTTCTCGATCTTCCTTGCTCTAATGCTCCATCTCACCCTCAGTAAGCTCCCCACTGGAGTGGAGCTAATTTACAGAACAAACGGGAAACTGTTCAACCTCCGTCGCCTCCAGTCCAGATCCAAGGTCGTCCCATCCTCTGTCGTCGAATTACAGTACGCAGACGATGCTTGCGTCTGCGCTCACTCGGAGGTCGAACTCCAAACCTTCGTCAACACCTTCACCAAAGCATACGAGAGCATGGGCCATACACTAAACATCCGTAAGACAAAGGTCCTCTACCAACCTGCCCCCACCACACAGTACTACCCCCCGATTATCAAAATCCACGACAAAGCCTTGGAAAACGTGGACCACTTTCCATACCTCGGGAGCCTACTGTCAACAAGGGCAGACGTCGACGACGAAGTCCAACACCACCTTCAGTGTGCCAGTGCAGCCTTCAGTCGCCTGAGGAAGAGAGTGTTTGAAGACCAGGACCTCAAACCCAGCACTAAGCTCATAGTCTACAGAGCAGCAGTGATACCCGCCCTGCTGTATGCCTCAGAGACATGGACCATGTACAGCAAGCACCTCAAAGCACTGGAGAGGTACCACCAATGCTGCCTCCACAAGATCCTGCAAATCCATTGGCAGGATAGGCGCACCAACATCAGTGTTCTTGCTCAGGCCAACATCCCCAGCATCGAAGCTCTGACCACGCTCAATCAGCTCCGATGGACGGGTCACATTGTCCGCATGCCCGATACGAGACTCCCAAAACAAGCGCTCTACTCGAAGCTCCAGCACGGCAAGAGAGCCCCAGGTGGGCAGAGGAAACGCTTCAAGGACACCCTCAAAGCCTCCTTGAAAAAGTGTAACATCCCCACCGACACCTGGGAATCCCTGGCCCAAGACCGCACAAAGTGGAGGAGAAGCATCCGGGAAGGCGCCGAACACCTCGAATCTCTTCGCCGGGAACAAGCGGAAGCCAAGCGCAGGCAGCACAAGGAGCGCACGTCAACCCAAGCACCCCACCCACCTGCCCCTTCAACCACCGTCTGCCCCACCTGTGACAGAGACTGTAGGTCCCGCATTGGACTCATCAGTCACCTGAGAACTCATTTTTAATGTGGAAGCAAGTCATCCTCGGTTCCGAGGGACTGCCTAAGAAGAAGAAGCTCCATCAGTACTGCCCCTGCGACAGTGCGGCGCTCTCTCAGTACTGCCCCTCCGCCAGTGCAGCACTCCCTCAGTAGTGCCCCTCCGACAGTGCAGCACTCCCTCAGTACTGCCCCTCCGACAGTGCAGCACTCCCTCAGTACTGCCCCTCCGACAGTGCGTCACTCCCTCAATACTGACCCTCCGACAGTGCGGCGCTCCCTCAGTACTGCCTCTCCGACAGTGCAGCGCTCCCTCAGTACTGCCCCTCCATCAGTGCGGCATTTGATCGAGTGTGGCATCAAGGAGCCCTAGCAAAACTGAAGTCAATGGGAATCAAGGGGAAAACTCTCCATTGGTTGGAATCATACCTAGCACAAAGGAAGTTGGCTGTGGTTGTTGGAGGTCATTCATCTCAATCACATGACATCACTGCAATAGTTCCTCAGGGCAGTGTCCTAGGCCCAACCATCTTCAGCTGTTTCAACAATGACGTTCCCTCCATCATAAGGTCAGAAGTGGGGATGTTCGCTGATGATTGCACACTGTTCAGCACCATTCGAGACTCGTCAGATACTGACGCAGTCCGTGTCCATATGCAGCAAGACCTGGACAACATTCAGACTTGGGCTGACAAGTGGCAAGTAACATTCGCACCACACAAGTGCCAGGCAATGACCATCTCCAACAAGCGAGACTCTAACCATCTCCCCTTGACATTCAATGGCATTATCATCGCTGAATCCCCCACTATCAACATCCGGGGAGTTACCATTGATCAGAAACTGAACTGGACCAGCCATATAAATACTGTGGCTACAAGAGCAGGCCAGAGGCTGGGAATTCTGCGGCGAGTGTCTCACCTCCTGACTCCCCAAAGCCTTTTCACCATCTACAAGGCACAAGTCAGGAGTGTGATGGAATACTCTCCACTTGCCTGGATGAGTGCAGCTCCAACAACACTCAAGAAGCTCGACACCATTCAGGATAAAGCAGCCCGCTTGATTGGCACTCCATCCAGCACCTTCAACATTCACTCCCTCCACCACCGGCGCACTGTGGCTGCAGTGTGTACCATCTACAAGATGCACTGCAGCAACTCGCCAAAGCTCCTTCAGCAGCACCTTCCAAACCCGCGACCTCTACCACAAGGGCAGCAGACGCATGGGAACATCACCACCTACAAGTTCCCCTCCAAGCCACATACCATCCTGACTTGGACCTGTATCGCCGTTCCTTCACTGTCTCTGGGCCAAAATCCTGGAACTCCCTTCCTAACAGCATTGTGGGTGTACCTACACCATATGGACTGCAGCGGTTCAAGAAGGCGGCTCACCACCACCTTCTCAAGGGCAATTAGGGATGGGCACTAAATGCAGGCCTTGCCAGCGACGCCCACATCCCATCAATGAATAAAAAAAATCCCTCAGTACTGCCCCTCCGACAGTGCGGTGCTCTGTAAGAAAGGAGGAAATCTTCATTTCTGTGTCTCCCTACTAACTAACCTGAACTAAATCAGTTGATTCTATTGCTAATTTTAGTTTAATGATTTCATTATGTTATTGCTGCAATTATAATCATACTTGTAAACCCTACTGTTAGATGCCCTGGGTAGACTAGGTTAGATTTTAAAATGGAAGAGACCGAAGTGCTGGGCCTTGGTTGGCGAAGTTAAAGATGTATTCCTGGCAGAACAAGGGGTTACACACGAGAGGCCCGGGCTGACTGGGGTTGACCCGTGGAGATTGCGTCTTCTACCCAGGGCCCAACAAGTAATAGATACCTTGATTGTGCTTTGTTTGACTACTGCTCAGGTGCTGTAATGTATCAATCTCTCTCTTTCACTGAATAAAATATAATTACTGTCAACAAATCGAGGCAAGTCGAATCTATTGGAACATAGGAGGAAAACGGTAAATTGGCGCAGACCCGGAAAATCAGCAGCTCCCTCAGGACTGCCCCTCTGACAGTGCAGCACTCCCTCAGTACTGCCTCTCCGACAGTGTGGCGCTTCCTCAGTACTGCCCCTCTGACAGTGTGGCGCTTCCTCAGTACTGCCCCACTGACAGTGCAGCACTCCCTCAGTACTGCCCCTCCGACAGTGCAGCGCTCCCTCAGTACTGCCCCTCCGACAGTGCGGCGCTCCCTCAGTACTGCCCCTCCGACAGTGCGGCGTTCCCTCAAGACAGCCCCTCTGACAGTGCAGCACTCCCTCAGTAATGCCTCTCCGACAGTGTGGCACTTCCTCAGTACTGCCCCTCCGACAGTGTGGCGCTCCCTCAGTACTGCCCCTCTGACAGTGCGGCGCTCCCTCAGTACTGCCCCTCCGACAGTGCGGCGCTCCCTCAGTACTGCCCCTCCGACAGTGCGGCGCTCCCTCAGTACTGCCCCTCCGACAGTGTGGTGCTCCCTCAGTACTGACCCTCCGAAAGTGCAGCACTCCCTCAGTACTGCCCCTCTGACAGTGCGGCGCTCCCTCAGTACTGCCCCTCCGACATTGCAGCGCTCCCTCAGTACTGCCCCTCCGACAGTGCAGCACTCCCTCAGTACTGCCCCTCTGACAGTGCAGCACTCCCTCAGTACTGCCCCTCCGACAGTGCGGCGCTCCCTCAGTACTGTCCCTCCGACATTGCAGCACTCCCTCAGCACTGCCCCTCCGACAGTGCAGTGCTCCCTCAGTACTGCCTCTGCGACAGTGCAGCACTCCCTCAGTACTGCCCCTCCGACAGTGCGGCGCTCCCTCAGTACTGACCCTCCAACAGTGCGGCGCTCCCTCAGTACTGCCCCTCTGACAGTGCAACACTCCCTCAGTACTGCCCCCCTGACAGTGCGGCACTCCCTCAGCACTGCCCCTCCGAAAGTGCAGTGCTCCCTCAGTACTGCTCCTCTGACAGTGCAGCACTCCCTTAGTACTGCCCCTCTGACAGTGCGGCGCTCCCTCAGTACTGCCCCTCTGAAATAAAGAATAGATTTGCCTTCCAAAGCTAGGCTTTATTAACTTTAAAATCTGCAGCACATCTTCCCACATCCAGTCCCAACCAAAGCTGGAAAAGAACTGAATTTAAGGTGGCCACAACACATCATGTGATCATCAACTACCAATGAGATTACAACATATATCCCAAGGCAGTTAACAAACAACCAATCACAATACTTTTACTAAACAAGGAATAATCACCACATTCACCCCTCTTAAAATATGCTCCACCTAAATAACATAGAGATAGGAACAGGAGTCGGCCATTCGGCCCTTCGAGCCTGCTCCGCCATTCAATGAGATCATGGCTGATCTTCGTCTGAGATCATAGCTGATCTTACCAGTTCAGTACCCCGTCCCCGCCTTTTCTCCGTAACCCTTAATCCCCTTAGCCTTCAGAAATATATCCAATTCTCTCTTGAAAATATTTATTGAATTAGCCTTCACAGCCCTCTGTGGCAGGGAATTCCACAGGCTCACCACTCTTTGAGTGAAGAAATTCTTCCTCATCTCTGTTTTAAATGATTTGCCCGCTATTTTTAGACTGTGGCCCCTGGTTCTGTGCTCCCCTGCCATTGGAAACATTCTCTCTGAATTCAACCTGTCCAGGCCTGCCATAATTTTATATGTTTCGATGAGATCCCCTCTCAATCTTCTAAACTCCAGTGAGTACAAGCCCAAACTATTCAATCTCTCCTCGTAGGTCATTCCCGCCATTCCAGGTATCAGCCTGGTGAATCGCCGCTGCACTCTTTCCATGGCAAGAACATCCTTCCGCAGATGGGGCGACCAAAACTGTACACAATACTCCAGATGCGGTCTCACCAGCACCTTGTACAGCTGTAGTAAGGTATCCCTATTCCTATACTCGAACCCCCTTGATATGAAGGCCAACATACCATTTGCCTTCTTAATCGCCTGTTGCACCTGCATGCTCTCCTTCAGTGACTGGTGCACAAGAACACCCAGGTCCCTCTGCACTTCCCCATCTCCCAATCTATTGCCATTTAGATAATAATCCACCCTCCTGTTTTTACCCCCAAAGTGGATAACCTCGCATTTATCCACATTATAGTGCATCTGCCACGTATCCGCCCATTCCCCCAACCTGTCCAAATCGCACTGTAGCCTCCTGACATCCTCATCAGAGCCCACCCCTCCTCCTAGTTTAGTGTCGTCAGCGAATTTGGAAATATTGCATCCAATTCCCTGATCCAGATCATTTATATATATTGTGAACAGCTGGGGTCCCAGGACAGATCCTTGCGGCACCCCGCTGGTCACTGCCTGCCACTCCGAAAACGAGCCGTTTATTCCAACTCTCTGTTTTCTATCCGCCAGCCAGTTCTCTATCCACGTTAATACTTTGCCCCCAATCCCATGAGCCTTAATTTTGCATGATAATCTTTTGTGTGGAACCTTATTGAAGGCTTTCTGGAAGTCAAGGTACACCACATCCACTGGCTCTCCCCCATCTATTTTACCAGTTACTTCCTCAAAAAATTCCAGCAGATTAGTCAAACACGATTTACCCTTTGTAAATCCATGTTGACTCTGTCCGATCCTTTCCCCATTTGTCAAGTGCTCCGCTATTTTATCCTTAATAATGGACTCTAGCATTTTGCCCACAACCGATGTAAGGCTTACTGGTCTATAATTCCCTGCTTTCTCTCTACCCCCCTTTTTAAATATTGGGGTAACATTAGCTACCCTCCAATCCACGGGTACTGTTCCCGAGTCAATGGAGTTCCGGAAGATGATCCTTAGAGCATCTGCTATCTCCAGGGCCACCTCCTTAAGTACCCTAGGATGTAGTTTATCAGGCCCCGGGGATTTGTCGGCCTTCAGTCCCCTCAACTTACCCAACACCATATCCCTAGAGATACTAATTTCTGTCAGCTCCTCCCTCTCATTAGTCCCTATGTTTGTCGATATTCCTGGGAGGTTATTTGTGTCCTCCTTTGTGAATACAGAACCAAAGTATGAGTTTAATTGGTCTGCCATTTCCTTATTCTCCATTATATATTCTCCCGAATCGGACTGCAAGGGACCGACTTGGGATTTTACCAGTCTTTTCCTCCTGATATACCGATAAAAGCTTTTGCAGTCTGTCTTTATGTTTGCTGCAAGTTTACTTTCGTATTCTATTTTCCCCTTCCTGATTAATCCCTTTGTCCTCTTTTGCTGTATCCTGCACTGCCCCCAATCTTCCGGTCTGGTGCTTTTTTTTGCCAGTTGATATGCCCTTTTTTTTGATTTTATGCTGTCCCTAATTTCCCTCGTTATCCACGGTTGAGTCACCTTTTTAGGTTTATTTTTATGCCAAACCGGTATAAACATGTTCTGGAATTCTTCCATTCTATCTTTGAATGCTTGCCATTGTCTGTCCACTGTCAATCCCCCCAGAAACACCACCCAATCAATCTTACCCAATTCCCGTCTCATACCCTCGTAATTCCCTTTATTTAAGTTCTGGACCTTAGTCTCTGATTCAATTTCCTCACTCTCCATCTCGACTGAGAGCTCGATCATATTATGATCGCTCTGACCCAAGGGGCCTCGTACAAGAAGATTGCTGATAAGTCCCTTCTCATTGCACAATACCCAGTCTAAAATGGCCTGATCTCGAGTCGGCTCCTCGACATATTGGTCCAGATAACCGTCCCGAAAACATTCCAGGAATTCCTCCTCCTCAGAATTTTTACTAATTTGGGTAGTCCAATCAATATGTAAATTAAAGTCACCCATGATGACAGCTGTGCTCTTATCGCACGCTTCTCTAATTTCCCTTTTTATGCCTTCCCTCACCTCCATATTACTATTTGGAGGCCTATATATCACACCCACTAACGTTTTCCTCCCCTTGCTATTTCTCATTTCTACCCATACAGATTCCGTTTCATCCGAGTTAATATCCTTCCTTTCCATTGCATTAATCCCCTCCTTTACCAGCAATGCTACCCCAACTCCCCTACCTTTTTGCCGATCCTTCCTAAATATTGTATATCCCTGGATGTTAAGTTCCCAGCCTTGCCCACCCTGCAGCCACGTTTCTGTAATCCCAATCAAATCATACTTGTTTACCTCTATTTCCACAACTAATTCATCCACCTTGTTCCTAATGCTTCTAGCATTAAGATACAAAGCCTTCAGGCTTGCTTTTTTCACACTCTCATTATGAATTAGTTTGGCCCTTTGTGTTTCTCTCCTTTGCTTATTGCTTCTCACCTTTCTACCATCTATTTCTAACTTCATATGACTTCCCTCTTTTCCACTACCTAGGTTCCCATCCCCCTGCCAAATTAGTTTAAATCCTCCCGAACCGCCCTAGAAAATATTACCCCGAGGACATCGGCTCCCTCACAGTTCAGGTGTAGACCGTCCCCTTGGTACAGGTCACTCCTCCCCAAGAACTGGTTCCAATGCCTCAAGAATTTAAATCCCTCTCCCTTGCACCACTGCTCAAGCCACGTATTTAGCTTATCTATCTTACTCTCTCTAAACTTATTAGCTCGTGGCACTGGTAGCAATCCAGAGATTACTACCTTTGAGGTCCTACTTTTCAATTTAGCTCCTAACTCCCTAAATTCAGCTTGTAGGACCTCCTCCCTCTTTTTACCTACATCGTTGGTACCTACATGTACCACGACAACTGGCTGATCCCCCTCCCCCTTCAGAATGCTCTGCACCCGCTCCGAGACATCCTTGACCCTTGCACCAGGGAGGCAACATACCATCTTGGAGTCTCGGTCTCGGCCACAGAAACTCCTATCTATCCCCCTTACAATTGAATCCCCTATCACTATAGCCCTATCCCTCTTTTTCCCGCCCTTCTGTGCAGCAGAGCCAGTCATGGTGCCCTGAACCTGGCTGCTGGTGCCTTCCCCTGATAAGTCATCTCCCCCAACAGTACCCAAAACGGTAAACCTGTTTTGGAGGGAGATGACCGCAGGTGACTCCTGCACTACCTTCCTGCCTTTACCCTGCCTTTTGGTCACCCATTTACTGTCTGAGCTAGCCTTTACCTGCGGTGTGACCAACTCACTGAATGTGCTATCCACAACATCCTCAGCATCGCGTATGCTCCAGAGTGAGTCCATTCGCAGCTCCAGCGCCGCCATGCGGTCTGTTAGGAGCTGCAGCTGGACACACTTCCTGCACACATAGTTGTCAGGGACAGTGTCCCTGATTTCCCACATGGCACAGGAGAAGCATGACACGGGTCCGAGCTGCCCTTCCATGACTTAACCCTTACAATACCCTTTTATTTACTACGATTTAGCTTAATTATTGAATTCTACTTAGAATAAGTTTGTGAAAGTACTCACCAACCAGTCACCTACCTGTTTTCTGGTGTTGTATTTTCACTGCCGCCTCCTGTCCTGGAACCTTTTCCTCCTAGGTTAGGCTCCTGAAATAAAATAAATTGAACCTACCTTTTCAACTTCCCCTAACCCCTAAAAGGTTAGAGGAGGTGGAAGGGTGGGAGACACTACACTGTAGTGTTTCGGGTTTAGCAACAGCTCCACCTATATAAGAGTTACTGGCCTCCTGCTCTCCCGACTGCACCAGCTGTGAAAGAAAAAGCCCGCGAAAGGTGAGCTTTTAAACTCACCAGTTACTGGCCTCCTGCTCTCCCGACTGCCCCAGCAGTTACTGGCCTCCTGCTCTCCCGACTGCCCCAGCTGTGGTCTCGGGCCTCGCTGGTCGCCGGGTTTTCTCCCGAGCTCCTCCTCGCTGCTCCCGCTGGTCCCGACTCCGCCTCCACCCGCTGCCGATGCCGCACTGGGGCCTACCTGAGCCTCTGGGGCCTCTTGTAGTCGCTCTGCCGCTCAGCTCCGCCTCCACCCGCTGCCGATGCCGCACTGGGGCCTACCTGAGCCTCTGGGGCCTCTTGTAGTCGCTCTGCCGCACAGCTCCGCCTCCACCCGCTGCCGATGCCGCACTGGGGCCTACATGAGCCTCTGGGGCCTCATGTAGTCGCTCTGCCGCTCAGCTCCGCCTCCACCCGCTGCCGATGCCGCACTGGGGCCTTTACAATTTATAATTAATTATTTACAACTAAAACTATGCACAAGAATAAAACTGTTCACATGACACAATACTAAGTGAACAACAACAAATAGTAACATTGCACATAAGTATTAAGTATCTCTCAACTAAAACAATATACTATAATATTTCAACAATTTTAAAACATTACTATCAATTTAAAAGTCCATTTTCAATCGGTTGACCGGATATCTTGTTCGTGTCGACCTTCTTAACCTTGGTGAAATTCCTTGCCCTCCCACACCAGAAGGCACAGAAGTATCTTCAGCAGGAAGGCTATCCATATCCCGATTTTCCACGGTTTCCGGATTAGAAATCCCATCAGAAGGTAAACTGGGACGGTCATAAACATCTATCAAAGGCTGACTAATAGAAGTATAATTATCTGCAATCGGATTGGAAATATTCGTAGTATCTGTAACAGCATCCACATTATCTGAATCATGACTATTGTTAATATCCTCAGAAGAGGGCTGGCCCCCACAAGGAGCCAAGTCTTTAATTGAAACAGTACTTTCTTTCCCATCTTGGAATCGAATATGAGCATATTGGGAATTTGCCTCCAACAGCTCCACCTCCTCCACCAAAGGATCATATTTTGACAATCTAACATGGCGTCGAAGCAGCACAGGTCCCTGCATAGTAAGCCATGAAGGTACCGTATATCCCGTAGTAGATCTCCGCGGATAGTTAAAGAGCCTTTCATGGGGGGTCACATTAGTAGCCGTTGAAAGCAATGATCTAATGGAATGCAGGGCATCAGGCAGTACCATTTCCCACTGTGTATTCTTAAGGTTCCGGGATGTCAAAGCCAACATAACTGCCTTCCAGATCACCCCATTGTATCGTTCGCACTGTCCATTACCCTGGGGATTATACGGGGTAGTTCTACTAGTAGAAATTCCCCGACTCTGAAGGTATTCCTTCAACTGGGAAGACATAAAAGAACTTCCCTGATCCGAATGGATGTACGCAAGCATCCCAAAGATGACAAAAAGTTGAGTCAGACATTTAATAACTGTAGCAGCTGATACATCTGCACAAGGAAAAGCAAAAGGGAACCTTGAAAACTCATCCACAACAGTAAATATATATCGGTTTTGAGTAGTTGAAGGAAGAGGCCCCTTAAAATCGACGCTCAAACGTTCAAAAGGAGAAGTAGCCTTTATAAGATGAGCTTGTTGAGGCTTAAAGAAATTCGGTTTACACCGAGCACAGATAGAACATGATGAAGTCATCCGCTTGACGTCTTCAACTGAAAAAGGCAAGTTCTTACTGCGTACAAAGTGTATCATCCTCGTAACCCCAGGATGACATAAGGCATTGTGAAGATTAATAAGCGTATCTCCGTGAATCACAGAACAATAAGCCCTCGACAGTGCATCAGCAGCAATATTATCCTTCCCCGGACGATAAACTATGTCAAAATGGTAACATGCCAACTCAATCCTCCATCTCATTATTTTATCATTTTTGATCTTTCCAAAATGTTTAACATCAAACATAAAGGACACAGATTTTTCATCAGTTACCAACGTGAAGTGTCGCCCCGATAAATAATGTCTCCATTTACGCAATGCTTCTACTATTGCGTATGCCTCTTTCTCTATTGAAGAATGTCTTTTTTCACTATTGTTCAAAGTACGTGAGAAAAAGGCCACAGGTCTTCCATTTTGGTTCAGAGTAGCCCCAATTGCAAAATCCGAAGCATCCGTCTCGATCACAAAGGGAACCTGCTCATCAATAGAATGCACAACTGCTCCTAAAATATCCTTTTTAAAATTCTCAAAACATGTCCTGGCCTCCCATGATAGAGGATATGTCGTAACCCGAGTAAGAGGCTGGATCTTCCGTGAAAAATTTGCAATCCAATTAGAATAATAAGAAAACAGTCCAACAACTCGTTGCAAAGCCTTAGAATTAGTAGGACAAGGTAAATCAATCAATGTTCGCAGACGTTCTGGATCTGGTTTAATCTTGTTTCCCGAGATAATATACCCCAATAGATTTACCTCAGTAGTCGAAAAGATACATTTCTCTTTGTTAAAAGTTAAACCAACTTTTTCCGCAGCTTGAAGGAATCTTTTTAAATTAGAATCATGCTCCACCCTTGATTTGCCACACACTGTGATGTCATCTAAGTATGAAAAGGTGTCAGAGAGGGAGTTATCACTTATAAAAGCATCCATTGCCCGTTGAAAACAAGCAACACCATTAGTAACACCAAATGGTATTCGGCAAAACTGATACAGCTTTCCACCAGCCTCAAAGGCCGTATATGGTTGATCCTTCTTAACAATAGGAATCTGATGATAAGCACTCTTTAAATCAATAGTGCTAAAAACCTTATACTGAGATACTTTGTTGATAAGCTCATCAATCTTAGGCAAAGGGTACGCATCTAATTGAGTATACCTATTAATAGTTTGGGAATAGTCTATCACCATTCGTTTCTTGTGTCTCTCGTTAGTCGTGACAACTACCTGTGCTCGCCAAGGTGAACAACTAGGTTCAATGATTCCTTCCAATAAGAGACATTGAACTTCAGAATTAATAAATTCTCTATCCTGACTACTATATCTTCTTGACTTAGTAGCAATTGGCTTACAATCCGACATCAAATTGGAAAAAAGTGATAATGGAGAAATAGATAAAGAGGTTAATCCACAAATAGATAAAGGTGGCTTAGTCCCTCCAAATGAAAGACTAAGAGACTCGTGTAACTGAAGCACATCATGTCCAATCAAAATATCCGCACAGAGATTAGGCAAAACAGATAGGCGTATATCAGTATACGTATTACCTAGAAGAATCATTTTCACAAAGCAACAATCAGCTATTTGTGAAGTAAGGGTCATCTGAGCCATACACACCTGATACGTAACAGGCGAAATTTTCAAATGCTTGCTTCTCCTTCGCAAACTGAAAACTTATAAAACTCTCAGTACTGCCCGTATCTATAAGGGCCTTCACTTCCAACCCATTAACTTGAGCCGTAACTATAGCTTTGTTTAGGCCATGAGCAAATGCAGCAGAAATTGATGCAATAAACGCCCTATCTAAAGGCTGAATAGTCACAGAGGAGGTAGTGGAGGAGGGTCCTCCCACACCAGGAGAGGAGGAGGTAATTGAACCTGATGATTTGCACACACGTGCATAATGACCTCTCTTGCCGCATTTACTACACACAGCCTCCCGAGCAGGACACTTCAGACGAGGGTGCCGGATATTCCCACAAAAATAACACTTCTGAATCCTAGAGGCAACAGCCACCGAAGTAGAAACTGTTTCAGAATCTAGTAAACCACTCCCATTAAGTCCACATAGTTCCTTTTCATCCGAAACTGCCGAAACCATAGTCGCAGGCCGATTAAAAAGAGCATAAGAATCCGAACTTCTCTGAGCCACATCCAATGTAGAAGCTTGCTCAAAAGCACTTTTAAGATCCAAAGTCTTATTTTCTAACAACCGCTGACGAATTGATCTAGACAGTAATCCATTAATAAAAGCATCCCGTACCGATTCTTCCTTATATTCTTCAGCCGTCACGGCCTTATAATTACAGTTAACACTAAGGCACCGAAGTGCTTGTAAATAAGTATCCAAAGATTCTCCCACCTGCTGCCTACGGGCAGATAGAAGGTGACGTGCAAATACCTCATTCTTTGGTTTGACAAAAATCTTTTCCAATGTAGAAATAGCCACTTCATAAGTTTTACAGTCCAAAATATATTTATATACATCCGGAGCAATGTAGTTGATCAGCATATTCAGCTTATTTAGAGACTCTTGATCCAACACGCCCAAAAAGTTTTAAAATGTACAATACCAATGTTTCCATTTATCATCCACTCCAGCAGAATTGGGGTCAGCCTTGAATCGTTCTGGTTGAAGATATCGCTCCATTCTAACATAAAGTTAATAAATTGAAATAAAGAATAGATTTGCCTTCCAAAGCTAGGCTTTATTAACTTTAAAATCTGCAGCACATCTTCCCACATCCAGTCCCAACCAAAGCTGGAAAAGAACTGAATATAAGGTGGCCACAACACTTCATGTGATCATCAACTACCAATGAGATTACAACATATATCCCAAGGCAGTTAACAAACAACCAATCACAATACTTTTACTAAACAAGGAATAATCACCACACCCTCTGACAATGCTGCGCTCCCTCGGTACTGCCCCTCCAATAGTGCGGCACTCCCTCAGTACTGCCCCTCTGAGAGTGCGGCGCTCCCTCAGTACTGCCCCTCTGACAGTGTGGCACTCCCTCAGTACTACCCCTCCGACAGTGCTGCGCTCCCTCAGTACTGCCCCTCCGACAGCGCAGTGCTCCCTCAGTACTGCCCCCCCGACAGTGCAGCACTCCCTCAGTACTGCACCTCCGACAGTGCAGCGCTCCCTCAGTACTGCCCCTCTGAAAGTGCAGTGCTCCCTCAGTACTGCCCCTCCGACAGTGCGGCGCTCCCTCAGTACTGCCCCTCTGACAGCATGCAGCCAACAGTAACCACTCTGTTCATTGGCTGCATACATCGGCAAGGGGCCCAAAATTGTAACTTGTTAGCACCCCTTAAAGCTAGCCTGCACTGCTTAACAGGTTGGTGCACTGTAGCTGGAGCAGGTGTAGGCAGTTCAGGAAGTGAATTTGACGTGTTGTGATTTGGGTAAAGCTAAGCAGAGTGTGACAGGAAGGGAGGGAGAGTTTAATGGTAATAGTGCATCACTGAATGTCAAATCAGGAAAAAATGGTAAAAAGTTAAAAGTAAACCGTTTTATCTGAATGCACAAAGCATTCGTGACAAGATAGACAAATTAATGGCAAATATAGATTCAAGTGGCTTTGATCTAATAGCCGTTACAGAGATTTGGTTGCAAGGTGGCCAAGGTTGGGAACTAAATATTCCAGGATAGTAGATGTTTCAAAAAGACAGACAAAATGGAACAGGTGGTGGGATAACCTTGATAATAAAGGATGACATAAGGACAGTAGTGAGTAATGATCTTGACTCGGAAGAGTAGGAAGTAGAATCAGTATTTTGTATCTGTCTTCACAGTAGAAGACACAAAAAATACCAGAAATAGTGCGGAACCAAGTGTCTAATGAGAGTAAGTAATTAATATCAGTAAAGAAAAAGTGCTGGAGAAATTAATGGGACTAAAAGCCGACAAATCCCCTGGACCTGATGGCCTACATCCTCGGGTTCTAAAAGAAGTGGCTGCAGAGATAGTGGATGCATTGGTTGTGATCTTCCAAAATTCCCTAGATTCTAGAACGGTCCCAGCGAATTGGAAGGTAACAAATGTAACACCGCTATTCAGGAAAGGATGGCTAGAGATAACAGGGAAATACAGGCAAGTTAGCCTGATATCAGGCGTTGGGAAAATGCAGGACTCCATTATTAAGAAAATGGTAATGGCATTTAGAATGATTAGGAAGAGTTTTCATGGTTTTATGAAAGGGACATCTTGTTTGACCAGTCTATTCGAGGTTTTTGAGGATGTAACTAGCAAGATAGATAAAGGGTAACCAGTGGATGTAGTATGTTTGGATTTTCAAAAGGCATTCGATAAGGTATCACACAAAAGGTTGTTACACAAGATTAGGGCTCATGGGGTTGGGGGTAATATGTTAGCATGGATAGAGGATCGGTTAAGAGAGAAAACAGAGTCGAGATAAATGGGTCATTTTCAGCCTGGCAGGATGTTACTAGTGGGGTGCTGCAAGGATCAGTGCTTGGGCCTCAGCTATTTACAATCCAGATTAATGACTTAGATGAAGGGTCTGAATGAAATGTATCTAAATTTGCTCACAATACAAAGCTGGGTGAGAATGTAAGCTGTGAGGAGGACACAAAGAGTCTGTAAAGGGATAGAGACGGGTTAAATGAGTGGGCAAGAAGGTGGCAGATGGAATATAATGTGGGGAAATCACTCTGGGAGGAAGAGTAGAAAAACAGGATATTTTTTAAATGGTGAGAAACTTTCAAATGTTGGTGTTCAGTAGGATTTGGGTGTCTTTGTACAGGAAACACAGAAAGTTAACATGCAGCTACAGCAAGCAATGAGGAAGGCAAATGGGAATTATTGCAAAGAGGCTGGAGTATAAGAGTAAGGAAGTCTTGCTCCAATTGTACAGGGCCTTGGTGAGACCACACCTGGAGTACTGGGCACAGTTTTGGTCTCCTTATCTGAGGAAGGATACACTTGCCTTGGAGGCGGTGCAACGAAGGTTCACTAGATTGATCCCTGGGAGGAGAGGGCTGTCCTATGATGAGAGATTGTGTAGATTGGGCCGATACTCTCTGGAGTTTAGAAGAATGAGAGGTGATCTCATTGAAACATACAAGACTCTGAGGCCTAGAAATTGGATAAGGCCTGTAAACGGGCGGTGTCACGGACCAGCGCTGTTTGCCTCGCCTCTTCTAAGTGGAGCAGGCAACACACAAAATTCATGCTGCCTGCTCATTAACATGATTGGAGCACTGCTCGCAGTGCTAAACATGCTGCTGATTGACTGAGTGCTCAACGGGGGCCGGGGGTGGGGTATAATATCAGGTGCAGTCTACTGGCCAGTAATGTTTGGTCGAGGCTCAGTCCACTACTTAAAAGGGACGTGCTTTGGAACAAAGCACCTCATTGTTAGTCTGGAGACACAATGGACAACGAGAATGAGCTAGAAGATTTTCAAATGCTGCGCCGGAGGCCTTGATCCCGGGGGCCCAACAAAGGCAAGCTGTCTCACCCTCAGGGAGGCAAGAAGCCATCCATAGTCATGTGCAGAAGGTTCTGGGAAGAGATTGCACAATCGGTCACGGCCACCAGTGTTGTCCCAAGGACCTGGATCCAGTGCTGCAAAAAGTTAAGTGACCTCACACGGCTAGTCAAGGTGACTGAAGGCTTCAACAAATGCCTTATCCCACCATCTGCACCACAAGCTTCACACACTGCTCAACTCACACCTCACAATTAAAGCTTCACTTCACCCTCACACACTGCTCAATGAACCTCACCCCATTACTCATCTACCAACAATCTCTAGCCAGTGTAAGATCCGCAAAATTGATATTGTCAGATAGGGGTCCCTTGGTAGAAGAGGCCTTTACTTTTAAAGACTGTTTTTAAAAGAAGGCCAGGAAAAAGGGCACACAAAATGGCCGCCAGACCCCGTGACCAGCTTTTGGACACTTTTAAAATGGTTCCTGCAGCCCCCAGACAGCCTTTGTGGATTCAGCCCACAGTAAGTTCTGGAAGGCCGTTTCGGAGAAAATGAAACCAGACAGAACCCTATACATATGGATTGGATGCAGATCCAGTCAGATCGGCCTGTAGATAAAGGCCATCTAAATGTTTACCCAGACAAAGGGAAACAATTTTATATTCATAGGGGGAGCATCAAAGACCCACTAAAGACATCAAGAAGACACTCAAAACAATACAAGGCCATTCCAGACCAGAGATGGCCATCACCGGCCATCCCGAAAGCAGTTTAAATATAATAACTACCCCGTTGTGATACCAGCCCGACAAAAATTAAACAAAGACTAACCTTGATCTAGGCGGGAGATAAGGCCTCGATTGAGAAGTATAATTGGGGATCCCGGAGAAAAGATAGTGTGCTACGAATTGAGCATCAGGTTGGAGCGTTGTTTGAAGAATTGAGCGCCCAGATAGCCGAGGACACTGGGGAGATCCATGAGGAAGCTTGTAGATGCTTCTGAAAGACAAGCACGCTAAAACCTCGTAGCCAGAGAGAGAATTCGGTAGCGGGAATGCCTCGGCCATTCCCGAGTCCAGAAGGTGGTTCGGGTTTGCGTTCGGCCTCCGGGGTACTCGTCGGGAGATCATCGACCAAAAACCCCGGGGCCACTGCAAAATGAGGAGAAAGTGGAGGAGAAGAAAAGAGGACGAAACGCCCCACCACATCGTGGGCTGGAGCACAGAAGAAAACGAGCTGTGAATGGGGCGAGGGTCTACTCGTCTTGCTGAAGTAGAGGAGCCATCAGCCTGAGCAGCCCACTGCTCCTACAGCCCAACGACCACGTGGAGACAGGACGCCTGAGGGGATCAAAACGCAGACCTTTCAAAATCTTGCAGTTCCTAACTGGATTGGTGAGCATGTTTCTGGCCCCTCATAATTCGATCTAGATAGGTTTAGGGGGTGGGTATTTCAGGGGATAATTAATTATGAGTTGTTGTCCCTCGATGTTCCGTGTGTTTCCCCATTTCATGATGACGTTTGTGAAGTATAATATGCCTGTATTTATCTCAGTTAGCAATGTATTATGAATTTCTTTTTCCCTCCCATGTACCTTTTATTGACTTGCATTTGATTTGTTTTTCTCTATGCAATAAAATTTCATTTTGTTTCCATTAAACCTGGCCTATAGAGTATTCTCTACATTGTAGTTCCTGCCTCAACGTCCAGTGTCTAGAACCTAAGGGGCGAGTGGGTCGAACCACTCAAGGTTTTACTGTGTAAGAGGGAGAGGCCTCGAGAGAGAGAAACCTCTGCGATCTAAAACCCCTTACACCAGCACCACTCACACCTCACAATTAGTGCTTCACTTCACCCTCACACTCTTACCACTGCTGCAACACTCACACCCACATCTCACACCTTGCACAAACTGACAACTATTCAACCATGGCAGGCACATCACCCAAAGACATTGCACCACACTCACTGACACACTTCCCTTTCTCTTGCAGGCCAAGGAGGCACATAACAAGAGAGAAAAGCAGCAGACGGGAGGAGGCCAAGCCACAATTGAGAACCTGACAGACCTCGAGGAGCCGTCCTTGAATTGATTGGAGGGGCAGTGACAGAGTCCGCGGCCAGCAGCGAAGCTGAAACCGTTGCTGATGATGACGGTATGCTCATCCCTACTCCTTCTTCTCACATCCCACTTCCCCCTCAATCTCTTCTCACTTACAAGCTGCTGATGGTGTATGCATGGATGTCTTGCTTTCCCCCCTCCCCTCACCACAACCCGACCCTTGGGCCTTCCTGCTTTCAAGTCCCTTTCAGAAGTGCCACCAGCCCAGCCTGTCCCTCATCATCAGCAAACTGACGGAGGAGCGATA
Source organism: Somniosus microcephalus (assembly GCF_052327205.1). Lineage (NCBI taxonomy): Eukaryota > Metazoa > Chordata > Chondrichthyes > Squaliformes > Somniosidae > Somniosus > Somniosus microcephalus. The sequence goes on along the minus strand of NW_028225332.1, from coordinate 478,379 downwards.
CCGTCACTGCATTTGACGCTCGCAGACACCAGCTCAGAAAATGGCACTGCACGCACTTTAGTAGGTAGTTCTTCTTCTTCTTAGGCAGTCCCTCGGAACCGAGGATGACTTGCTTCCACATTAAAAATGAGTTTGCAGGTGACTGATGAGTCCAGTGCGGGACCTACAGTCTCTGTCACAGGTGGGGCAGACGGTGGTTGAAGGGGCGGGTGGGTGGGGTGCTTGGGTTGATGTGCGCTCCTTCCGCTTCCTGCGCTTGCTCTCAGCGAAGAGACTCGAGGTGTTCGGCGCCTTCCCGGATGCTTCTCCTCCACTTTGTGCGGTCTTGGGCCAGGGATTCCCAGGTGTCGGTGGGGATGTTGCACTTTTTCAAGGAGGCTTTGAGGGTGTCCTTGAAACGTTTCCTCTGCCCACCTGGGGCTCTCTTGCCGTGTCGGAGCTCCGAGTAGAGCGCTTGTTTTGGGTAGTATAGAGGCATGATCAGCACGTGGTGAGTCACTGGGCACGAGTGGGCTGCAGCCAGGCCAGGGGGAAAGGCTAGCTCGGTTGCCAGTTCCCCGGAGGGCGACTTCGCGCATGAGTTCTGATGATGACCTTGATGGACAGGCCTTTAGAAGAAGGGTGATGGGCGTGCACATGGAAATGCTTGGTGCAACGGCAGGCCTGCCAGAGAGCCTCTTGTCAGTGTCAAGGAGCATGGAGGAGTCCGGCTCCAACATCGCACGGGGCTTTGTGTGGAGCTTGGAGCCCATGATTTCCAGGATGGATAACTTCAGGAGAGACCTTGTGGATCCACGGGTGATGCTGGGTGTGATGGGCGATCTCGCAGCTTCCATTGCAGCACAGGCAGAAGTGACCCAGTGTCTCAGTGCTGCAGTGGAAGTGCAGACTGCTCTCCTGCAAGCTCAGCTTGCTGCCACACAAGCTCAGAGTCGCTGGGTTTACGAGTGTTGAAAGGGGCTTGCAGGGTGTCGCAGCAGGTCAGCAATCTGCCCTCCAACAGGAGGCTTTGAGGGTGTCCTTGAAGCATTTCCTCTGCCCACCTGGGGCTCTCTTGCTGTGCCAAAGCTCCGAGTAGTGCGCTGGTTTCTGAGGCATACAGCAGGACGGGTATCACTGCTGCCCTGTAGACCATGAGCTTAGTGCCGGGTTTGAGGTCCTGGTCTTCAAACACTCTCTTCCTCAGGCGACCGAAGGCTGCACTGGCACACTGAAGGCGGTGTTTGACTTCGTCATCGATGTCTGCCCTTGTTGACAGTAGGCTCCCGAGGTATGGAAAATGGTCCACGTTGTCCAAGGCCTTGTCATGGATTTTGATAATCGGGGGGCAGTACTGTGTGGCGGGGGCAGGTTGGTAGAGGACCTTTGTCTTACGGATGTTTAGTGTAAGGCCCATGCTCTCGTACACTTTGGTGACGGTGCTGACGATGGTTTGGAGTTCGACCTCCGATTGAGCGCAGACGCAAGCATCATCTGCATACTGTAATTCGACGACAGAGGATGGGACGACCTTGGATCTGGACTGGAGGTGACGGAGGTTGAACAGTTTCCCGTTTGTTCTGTAAATTAGCTCCACTCCAGCGGGCAGCTTACTGAGGGTGAGATGGAGCATTGCAGCCAGGAAGATCGAGAAGAGCGTTGGTGCGATGACACAACCTTGCTTGACCCCGGTCCGTACGTGAATTGGGTCTGTGGTGGAACCGTTGGTGTGGTGGAACGAGTCTGCAAAGGGATATAGATAGGTTAAGTGAGTGGACAAAAATTTGGCAGATGGAGTATAATGTGGGAAAATGTGAGGTTATTTAAATGGAGAGAGACTACAGAATGCTGAGGTACAGAGGGATCGGGGGGTCCTTGTACATGAAACACAAAAAGTTAGCATGCAGGTACAGCAAGTAATTAGGAAGGCAAATGGAATGTTGGCCTTTATTGCAAAGGGGAATGGAGTATGAAAGTAGGGAAGGCCTGCTACAACTGTTCAGGGCGTTGGTGAGACCACACCTGGAGTACTGCGTACAGTTTTGGTCTCCTTATTTAAGGAAGGATATACTTGCATTGGAGGCAGTTCAGAGAAGGTTCACGAGGTTGATTCCTGAGATGAAGGGGTTGTCTTATGAAGAAAGGTTGAGCAGGTTGGGCCTCATTGGATTTAGAAGAATGAGAGGGGATCTTATTGAAACATATAGGGGTAAAAGTTGGGTAGCGCCGCCTTTGGGCACTAATTTTAGCGCTTCGAAAAAGTTAGCGCGTCCGTGGCTGATTTTCCCAGGTAGCGCCCCGAGAGGGCGAATGGGCGCAACTGGAAGCGCCCCGCATCCCTCTTGGGGCGCCGTGAGCCAATATCGCAGCGCGACATGGCGCAGTGACACGTCGCACCGCGGTACTGCAGGCCTTCCTCCAGGTGGAGCAGTAGAAGCAGGCAGGTAGTGCAGGGGACCCCTGTGGCCATCCCCCTCTCAAACAGATATACCAATTTGGATACTGTTGAGGGGGATGACTTACCAGGGGAAGGCAGCAGCAGCCAACTTCCTGGCACCAGGGGTGCTCTTGCTGCTCAGGAAGGGAGGAAAAAGAGTGGGAGAGCAATAGTGGTAGGGGATTCTATCGTAAGGGGAACAGATAGGCATTTCTGTGGCCATAGACGTGACTCCAGGATGGCTTGTTGCTTCCCTGGTGCCAGGGTCAAGGATGTCACTGAACGGCTGCAGGGCATTCTGAAGGGGGAGGGTGAACAGTCAGAGGTCGTGGTTCACATTGGGACCAACGACATGGGTAGGAAGAGGGATGAGGTCCTGCAACAAGAATTTAGGGAGCTAGGTAGCAGATTAAAGAGCAGGACCTCAAAGGTTGTAATCTCTGGATTACTCCCGGTGCCACATGCTAGTGAGTATCGGAATAGGAGGATAGAGCAGATGAATGCGTGGCTAAAGAGTTGGTGCAGGAGGGAGGGCTTTAGTTTCCTGGATCACTGGGTCTGCTTCTGGGGAAGGTGGGACTTGTGCAAGTCGGACGGGTTGCACCTGAACCGGAACGGGACAAATATCCTTGCGGGGAGGTTTGCTAGCACTGGTCGGGGGGGTTTAAACTAACTTGGCAGGGGGATGGGATACAGAGTGGAGCTATAATAGGGGGTGATGTACAGCCAAATATAGAGGAAAAAACAAGTCAGACTGGAAGGCAGAGCAAATATGTAACGGCACAAGGGAGCAGGGCAAGGCTGGGTGGCATTTATTTTAATGCAAGGAGTCTTGCGAATAAGGTGGATGAACTGAAGGTGTTGATGAACACATGGGAGTGTGGTAAACCACTGTCATACCTGTCTGTGTCTGTATGTGTATTCCACTAGGTACAGGTCTGGACATGCCTCGGCTGACTCCTCCCACTATTCCAGGTATATAAGTGACTACCTCCCAGTCCCTTAGTATTCTGGACGGGTCGACCACTCGAGACAAGACCTTCATTCTTTAGTTAATAAAAGCCTGATTGTTACTCGCTCAACCTCAGTCTTTTGAGTAATTGATGGCGCATCAGGGAGTATGATATTGTTGCTATCACGGAGACATGGTTGAGGGAGGGGCAATACTGGCAGCTCAATATTCTGGGGTATAGGATCTTCAGGCGAGACGGGGGGGTAAAAGGGGAGGGGGTGTCGCAATATTAATTAAGGAGTCAATTACTGCTGTAAGGAGGGATGATATATTAACAGGTTCCTCTAATGAGGCCATATGGGTGGAACTTAAAAGCAAAAAGGGGGCAAGCACTTTGCTGGGAGTGTACTATAGGACCCCAAACAGTCAGGGGGAGATAGAGGAACAGATATGTAGGCAAATCTCAGAGAACTGTGCAAAAAATAGGGTAATAATAGTGGGGGATTTCAACTTTCCCAATATTAACTGGGATAGTCAGAGTGTGAAAGACTTAGAGGGTGCAGAATTCTTAAAGTGCATCCAGGAGAGCTTTTTGAGCCAGCATGTAGAAAGTCCTACAAGAGAGGGGGCAGTACTGGACCTAATTCTAGGGAATGTGGCCGGGCAAGTGGTAGAAGTGTTAGTAGGTGAGCACTTTGGTGACAGTTGTAATGTTATCTTATATTTTAGTATTAAGAGGCTTACAAGTAGATATTGTTGAGTACTCTTTATTAGGTCTTGAGTCAGTGCCAGCGCTTGCAGTACTGCCGCATGGCCAAGATGGCTTCCTATTTATACGACTGCCATCAAGCAGCTCTCTTTACTACAGCTACCGTCAAGCAGCTGTCTTTACTACAGCTACAGTTATCTGTACAACAGTGACCATAATTCGGTGAGATTTAAGGTAGTCATGGGAAAGGACAGAGATGGGCAGGAAATAAAGGTTCTAAATTGGGGGAAGGCCGATTTTAATATGATAAGGCAGGATCTGGCCAAAGTGGACTGGGATCAGCTACTTGTAGGAAAATCCACATCAGAGCAGTGGGAGTCTTTCAGAAAGGAAATTGAGAGAGTACAATGGCAACATGTTCCCGTAAAGGTCAAGGGTGGGACCAACAAGCCCAGGGAACCCTGGATGTCAAGGAATATACGAGAATGGATTAGGAAAAAAAGGAGGGTTTTTGGCAGATACAAAGGACTAAAGAGCACAGCTGTCATCATAGGTGACTTTAACTTACATATAGATTGGACTAGCCTAATCAGTAAAAATAATGAGGAGGAGGAATTCCTTGAGTGTTTAAGGGATGGTTATCTGGATCAATATGTCGAGGAACCAACTCGGGAACAGGCTATATTGGACTGGGTACTGTGCAATGAGAAGGGACTAATCAGTAATCTTGTTGTACGGGGACCCTTGGGTCAGAGCGATCATAACATGATCGATTTCTCACTCGAAATGGAGAGCGAAGAAATTGACTCAGAGACTAAGGTCCTGAATTTAAACAAGGGGAATTATGATGCCATGAGACGGGAACTGAGTAGGTCTGATTGGACAACGTTCCTGGGAGGACTGGAGGTAGATAAACAATGGCAAACATTTAAAGATAGAATGACAAAATTGCAAAAATTGTTTATACCAATCTGGCATAAAAGGAAATCTAAAAAGGTGACTCAACCGTGGATAACAGGGGAAATTAGAGACAGCATAAAATCCAAAGATAGGGCGTATAAAATAGCCAAAAAAAGCGCCAGAGCGGAAGATTGGGAACAGTTTAAGATAGAGCAAAGGAGGGCAAAGGGCATGATCAAGAGGGGCAAAATAGCTTACGAAAACAAGCTGGCGGAAAATATAAAAACTAACTCCAAAAGCTTTTATAAATATATCAAAAGGAAAAGACTGGTGAAAACCAAAGTTGGTCCATTGCAGTCAGATACGGGGGAATATATAATGGGAAATAAGGAAATGGCAGATCAACTAAATGCATACTTTGGGTCAGTCTTTACGAAGGAAGACACAAAAAACCTCCCTGGGATATCGGGAAAAATAGGGACATTGGCAAAGGAGGAACTGACGCAAATCAATATCTCTAAGGATATGGTGTTAAGGAAGCTAAAGGGATTGAAGGTGGACAAATCCCCAGGGCCTGATAACATGCATCCTAGGGTACTGAAGGAGGTGGCCCTAGAGATAGCGGATGCACTAAGGATGATTTTTCAGAATTCATTAGACTCGGGAACAGTGCCGATGGATTGGAGGGTAGCTAACGTTACCCCACTATTCAAAAAGGGGGGTAGGGAAAAAGCAGGTAATTACAGACCTGTAAGCCTTACATCAGTTGTGGGCAAAATGCTGGAGTCCATCATTAAGGATGAAATAGCGGAGCACTTAGCAAATGGGGACAGGATAGGACAGAGTCAACATGGATTTACAAAGGGTAAATCGTGCTTGACTAATCTATTGGAATTTTTTGAGGGAGTAACTGGTAGAATAGATGGGGGAGAGCCAGTAGATGTGGTGTACCTGGACTTCCAAAAGGCCTTCGATAAGGTCCCACATAAAAGATTAGCATGGAAAATTGAGGCTCATGGGATAAAGGGGAAAGTTTTGGCGTGGATAGGGAACTGGCTGTCAGATAGAAAACAGAGAGTTGGAATAAACGGCTCATTTTCTGAATGGCAGGCAGTAACAAGTGGGGTACCACAGGGATCTGTCCTGGGCCCCCAGCTGTTCACAATTTACATTAATGACCTGGATCAGGGAGTCGGATGCAGCATTTCCAAATTTGCAGACGACACTAAACTAGGAGGGGGGGTGGGCTCAGAGGAAGAGACCAGGAAGCTCCAGAGCGATTTGGACAGACTGGGCGATTGGGCGGATAAATGGCAGATGCACTATAATGTGGACAAGTGCGAAGTTATCCACCTTGGGTGCAGGAACGGGAGGGCAAATTATTATTTAAATGGCAATAGATTGGGAGAGGGGGAAGTACAGAGAGACCTGGGTGTTCTTGTACACCAGTCACTGAAGGCGAGCATGCAGGTGCAACAGGCGGTCAAGAAGGCAAACGGTATGCTGGCCTTCATAGCAAAAGGGTTAGAATACAGGAACAGGGATACCTTGCTGCAGCTGTACAGGGCACTGGTGAGACCACACCTCGAGTACTGTGTACAGTTTTGGTCGCCTCATCTGAGGAAGGATGTTCTTGCCATGGAGGGGGTGCAGCGGCGATTCACCAGGCTGATACCAGGAATGGCGGGAATGACCTATGAGGAGAGACTATGTAGTTTAGGGATGTACACACTGGAGTTTAGAAGATTGAGAGGGGACCTCATAGAAGTGTATAAAATTCTGACAGGTCTAGACAGACTGGATGCAGAAGGAATGTTTCCCTTGGCGGGTGAGAACAGAACTAGAGGACATAATTTAAGGATAAGGGCTAAACCATTTAGGACAGAGATGAGGGGGAATTTCTTCACTCAGAGAGTGGTGAACCTGTGGAACTCATTGCCACAGAGGGCAGTGTACGCCAGCTCATTAAATATATTTAAGAGGGAATTAGATATATTTCTACGGGCAAAAGGGGTTAAGGGTTACGGAGAGAAGGCGGGGACGGGATACTGAATTAAAGGATCAGCCATGATCTCATCGAATGGCGGAGCAGGCACGAAGGGCCGAATGGCCTACTCCTGCTCCTATCTTCTATGTATCTATGTATCTATGTAAAGACAGAGGAAGCACTAGAGGAGTATAAAAAGTGCAGGTATAAAAAGTATATAAAAGTATATAAAAAGTACTTAAAAAAGAAATTAGGAGAGCGAGGAGGGGCCATGAAATAACACTGGCGAGCAAAATAAAGGAAAATCCTAAGATGTTTTATAAGTATATTAAGGGCAAGAGGATAACTAGGGTAAGAGTAGGGCCCATTAGGGACCAAAGTGGCAAACTGTGTGTAGAGCCAGAGGATGTCGGTGGGGTTTTAAATGAATTTTTTGCATCTGTGTTCACTATGGAGAAGGACGATGTAGACATAAAAATCGGGCAGAGGGACTGTGATATACTTGAACATATTAGCATCGAGAGGGAGGGGGTACTAGCGGTTTTAGAAGGCTTAAAAGTGGATAAATCCCCAGGCCCGGACGAGATGTATCCCAGGCTGCTGTGTGAGACAAAGGAGGAGATTGCAGGGGCTCTGACACAAATTTTCAGAACCACTCTGGCCACAGGGGATGTGCCAGAGGACTGGAGAACAGCTAACGTAGCACCATTATTCAAGAAGGGTAGTAGGGATAAACCAGGGAATTACAGGTCAGTGAGCCTAACATCAGTGGTAGGGAAATTATTGGAAAAAATTCTGAGGGACAGAATTAGTCTCCACTTGGAGAGGCAAGGATTAATCAGGGATAGTCAGCATGGCTTTGTCAAGGGAAGATCATGTCTGACTAATTTGATTGAATTTTTTGAGGGGGTGACGAGGTGTGTGGATGAGGGTAGTGCAGTGGATGTGGTATACATGGATTTCAGTAAGGCTTTCGTTAAAGTCCCGCATAGGAGACTGGTCAAGAAGGTAAGAGCCCATGGGATCCAGGGTGCCTTGGCACATTGGATCCAAAACTGGCTTAGTGGCAGAAGGCAGAGGGTGATGGTCGACAGTTGTTTTTGTGACTGGAAGCCTGTGTCCAGTGGGGTACCGCAGGGATCGGTGCTGGGTCCCTTGCTGTTTGTGGTCTACATTAATGATTTGGATGTGAATGTAAAAGGTATGATCAGTAAGTTCGCAGATGACACGTAAATTGGTGGGGTGGTAAATAGCGAGGAGGGTAGCCTCAGTCTGCAGGGCGATATTGATGGGTTGGTCAGATGGGCGGAACAGTGGCAAATGGAATTTAACCCTGAAAAGTGTGAGGTGATGCATTTTGGAGGGACTAACAAGGCAAGGGAATACACAGTGACTGGTAAGACCCAAGGAAAGACAGAGGATCACAGGGACCTTGGTGTGCATGTACATAGATCCCTGAAGGCAGCAGAACAGGTGGATAAGGTGGTTAAAATGCATATGGGATACTTGCCTTCATTAGCCGAGGCATAGAATATAAGAGCAGGGAGGTTATGATGGAGCTGTACAAAACGCTGGTAAGGCCACAGCTGGAGTACTGTGTGCAGTTCTGGTCGCCACACTATAGGAAGGATGTGATTGCTTTGGAGAGGGTGCAGAGGAGATTCACCAGGATGTTACCTGGGCTGGAGCGCCTCAGCTATGAAGAAAGACTGGACAGGCTGGGGTTGTTTTCCTTGGAGCAGAGAAGGCTGAGGGGGGACCTGATTGAGGTGTACTAAATTATGAGGGGCATAGATAGGGTGGATAGAAAGGAACCTTTCCCCTTAGTAGAGGGGTCAATAACCAGTGGGCCTAGTTTCAAGGTAAGGGGCAGGAGGTTTAGAGGGGATTTGAGGAAAAACTTTTTCACCCAGAGGGTGGTTGGAGTCTGGAACTCACTGCCTGAAAGGCTGGTAGAGGCAGGAACCCTCACAACATTCAAGAAGCATTTGGGTGAGCACTTGAAACGCCATAGCATACAAGGCTACGGACCAAGTGCTGGAAAATGGGGTTAGATTAGACAGGGCTTGATGGCCGGCGCAGACACGATGGGCCGAAGGGCCTCTTTCTGTGCTGTATGACTCTAAAGGGAAGGGGCCTAGCGCAGCGAGACCCGGGGCCCAGCTGGACCACCAGGGATCGGGAGTGCCGGCAAACATGCCTGGCACTCCCGCGGGGGGCTTCACGGGGGGCCAGGGACCGCAACGGGGGCAGGCGCTGGCAGGCGGCCAACAACCAATATAGCCGCCCGGCACCTCCCCTTTAACTAACGCCGCCCCGGCTGCAGGTCGGCCCCCCTGACCCTGGCGGGCATAGCGTCCGGTCTCAGGCTCCAGCTCTGCTCGGGCCTGCTCCCCTCTCGCTGTGCTCGCTCCAGCTCCGCTCGGGCCTGCTCCCCTCTCGCTGTGCTTGCTCCAGCTCCGCTCGGGCCTGCTCCCCCCTCGCTGTGCTCCCTCCAGCTCCGCTCGGGCCTGCTCCGCTCTCGCTGTGCTCCCTCCAGCTCCGCTCGGGCCTGCTCCCCTCTCGCTGAGCTCCCTCCAGCTCCGCTCGGGCCTGCTCCGCTCTCGCTGTGCTCGCTCCAGCTCCGCTCGGGCCTGCTCCGCTCTCGCTGTGCTCGCTCCAGCTCCGCTCGGGCCTGCTCCGCTCTCGCTGTGCTCGCTCCAGCTCCGCTCGGGCCTGCTCCGCTCTCGCTGTGCTCCTTCCAGCTCCGCTCGGGCCTGCTCCGCTCTCGCTGTGCTCGCTCCAGCTCCGCTCGGGCCTACTCCGCTCTCGCTGTGCTCCCTCCAGCTCCGCTCGGGCCTACTCCGCTCTCGCTGTGCTCCGTCCAGCTCCGCTCTGCCTGGACTCAGCTACCAAATGAGCCATGGCTGACACAATTTCATTTGCCCATTATTTGCCCATTCTGCGGGTTTATTAATGTCCTCCTGTAATTTATGGGCAGGACTGTGGTGAGTGATTTCCTTTGCTGTGATAACAATTCACTGAACTGCTCCCACCGACATGCTTTTGACTTGTCCTCACAGCTTTAGGTTTGGCGATGGCTTTGTGACTGTAGACCTCAGCTGCCCCAGTCACTTGAGTTGGACAGAGCTCCCTAGCATTCTTAGACAGTATCTCCATAGATGGGACAATTTTGCATGCTATGTCAAACGTTAGGTTCGGAGTGTTCAGTAACTTGGACTGTGTGCGCTCATCCACCAGTCCACACACAAACTTATCTCACAACGCACGATCCAACAATGTGTCGAAGTTACAATGCAGACAGGCTTTTAAGAGCTACAATGTACTCACTGATGGTTTCACTTTGTTTTTGTTTACTTTCTTGACTACTTACTTGATCTAGATTACATAGAAACATAAAAGATAGGAGCAGGAGTAGGCCATTCGGCCCCTCGAGCCTGCTCCGCCATTCAATGTTGTAGTAACCTGGGAGGTTATGAGTAACCTGATCCACCAGGTGGTGCTGTGGCAATTGCTCTCCTGAGTTAAGTCTGGTCTGTACTGGTTGTACTCTTTGTTTTTGCTGCCTCATGGCAGAAGCTTTTATGTGCAAGTGTTGATTAAACCATGTTACGGAGTTAACCGGTGTCCGTCTCCATCTATGGCCACCTCAAGATACCACAAATGTGATCATGGCTGATCATCCAAATTCAGTACCCTGTCCCTGCTTTCTCCCCATACCCCTTGATCCCTTTGGCCTTAAGAAATATATCCAACTCCTTCTTGAATATATTTAATGAATTGGCCTCTACTGCCTTCTGTGGTAGAAAATTCCACAGGTTGACCACTCTCTGGGTGAAGAAATTCCTCCTCATTTCTGTCCTAAATGGCTTACCCCTTATCCTTAGACTGTGACCCCCTGGTTCTGGACTCCCCGACCATCGGGAACATCCTTCCTGCATCTAGTCTGTCCAGTCCTGTCAGAATTTTATAAGTTTCAATGAGATCCCCTCATTCTTCTAAACTCCAGCGAGTACAAGCTCAATCGACCCAATCTCTCCTCATACGTCATTCCTGCCATCCCAGGTATCAGCCTGGTGAAGCTTTGCTGAACTCCTTCCATGGCAAGAACATCCTTCCTCAGATAAGGTGACCAAAACTGCACACAATACTCAAAATGTGGTCTCACCAAGGCCCTGTACAACTGCAGCAAGACATTCTTGTTCCTGTACTCAAACCCTCTCGCTACGAAGGCCAACATACCATTTGCCTTCTTAACCGCCTGCTGCACCTGCATGCTTACCTTCAGCGACTGGTGCACAAGGACACCCAGGTCTCGTTGCACTTCCCCTTCTCCCAATCTATTGCCATTCAGATAATAATCTGCCTTCCTGTTTTTGCCACCAAAGTGGATAACCTCACATTTAACCACGTTATATTGCATCTGCCATGCTTTTGCCCAATCACCCAACCTGTCCAAATCATCCTGGAGTTTCTCGGCATCCTCCTCACAGCACACACACCCACACAGCTTTGTGTCATCTGCAAACTTGGAGATATTACATCTAGTTCCCTCGTCTAGATCATTAATATATATTGTGAATAGCTGGGGTCCTAGGACCGATCCCTGCGGTACCCCACTAGTCACTGCCTTCCACTCGGAAAAAGACCCGTTTATTCCAACTCTTTGCTTCCTGTCTGCCAACCAGTTCTCTATCCAAGTCAATACCTTGCCCCCAATCCCATGTGCCTTAACTTTACACGCTAATCTCTTATGCGGGACCTTATCGAAAGCCTTCTGAAAGTCCAAATACACCACATCCACTGGTTCTCCCTTATCTATTTTACCAGTTACATCCTCAAAATATTCCAGTAGATTAAGTTATGGGTAATGAAATTAAATATCTACCTGTAACACAAAGCACTACAAGTAGTGTCAGCAAAAAGCAACAACTCCTTTCCCCTCTTCTCCAAATCCCCACTCTTTCCAAATTCCCAAACAAAGCCCCTTGTTCAGGTCCAGTCTGTTTAATCCCGCTCTGTTTCTAACGGAGATCAGGCCAGGGAAAGCGAATGATGCGTCGTTTGAAGACATTGTCGAGAAACTCGAGGACCATTTCGACCCAAAGCCATTGGAAATAGCAGAGAGCTATAAATGCAAATGAGATGAAGCAGCTGTTTGGGGGGTGTTGGTTTAGGGAGGAACGTTGGCCAGGACTGTGGGAGAATTTCCTGCTGCTCAGAACGCCTGGCAGCACAGGCCTGCCTCAGCATTGCACTGAACTATCAGCACATTATCAGCTCAAGCCTTGCAGTGGGGCTTGAACCTGCAGTCGATTGATTCACAGGGGAGAATGCTAGCACTGAGCCAAGCTAACATTGTGCCTTTAGGAGCTGGGCTTGTGGATGGGGAGTTCAGGGCTGGGCCTTCTTCCCGAGCAGGTGAGAACAGCAGGTTTGAAGCTGGGAGAAAACTAGCTGAGGAAAGGGAGAGTTTGCCGACATTGGCAAGCATTAGATGAAGGAAGCGTAGCTGAATGGTCAGGTGCTGGAGAGATCGTGGGAGCGGGTGGTGGGTGATGGACAAGAACAGTCTGACAGCTGAGGGAGGCTGCAGAGCATTGCATGTTGGGGGCTGGAGAGGGGTTCTGGGAGAGGTCGGGGGTGTAGAGATTTGAGAGGAGACAGATGCTCATTCCCTAAGCCGGGGTTCCACGATTCTTTGTCGGCCCCCCATATATGTACCATAAAGCCTTGAGGGAGGGGGGGGCACATATCTGATGTAAGAAAACTACTAGGCACTTGGTCTAAGCGTTAAACAAAGCTTTAATCAGCTGTTTTACAACATGGAGGTCTAGTTGTGTCCTTCACTAGTTCCTGTTAAGAATGTCCTGCGCAGGTTGGGCCCGTGCCCAAGTATTTATACTCTCCCTGGACAGCGCCACCCGCAGGCCGCTCAGTATTATTTCATAAGACTTTCTTTCATGAATGACTGATTCATGTCAGTATTCATTTACAGATATCTCAACAAACTGATCTGGGGGCTGTGATTTAGGATTTACCCACCAATGAGGAAACAGCGCTGAGAACAGCCCTTCCCAAACCTCCAGGCCCACAAAACCAAGGAAGTGTGAACAGACTGCCAGGAGGAGATTCCCAAGTTGCTAATCAGCCTTTTCCCGAGTTCCCCACCATCGTAGCTGCCAGAGTCCAGCCACTTTGGTTCACTCCACAGGGAATTAAAACGTGGTTGAGTGCACTGGACACAGCAAATTCTAACCTTTTAGCTCTAGTGTTGATCTGTGCACCAGAACGAGTCGCTCCCATAACCAAGGTGACACTGGCAGCAACCTGACAAGATTGCCCAGGTAAGTCCTGTCCACAACAAACAGAATAAATCTAATCCGGCCAATTACCAACCTATCAGTCTCCTCTCAACCATCAGTAAAATGAAGCAAGATGTCATCAATTGTGCCATCAAACGACACCGAGTCACCAATAAATACTCACCAATGCTCAATTCGGGTTCTGCCAGAACTGCCCAGCTCCAGACCTGATCACAGCCTCGATCCAGACATGGATACAAGAGCTGAATGGTGGAGGAGAGATGAGGGTAACTGTCCTACTGCCCCACTGACCCTGGGGTGCTCTCCCAGCTTGCTGCCGATGGATAGTGAGGGATGTGCTGGGCCAACTTGTCATGGATTTAAACTCATGACCTCTGGGCGGCCAGCCCACTACCATAATCATCTGGTTCGGCATCAGCTGGAGTATTGGGTTCAATTCTGGGCACCGCACTTTGGGTCGGCTGTGAAGGCCTTGGAGAGGGTGCGGAGGAGATTGATGAGAATGAGTACAGGGATGAGAGGAATTATGTGGAGAGACTGGAGAAGCTGGGATTGTTCTCCTTGGAGCAGAGAAGGTTAAGGGGAGATTTGATAGAGGTGTTCAAAATCATGAAGGGTTTTGATGGAGTAAATAAGGAGAAACTGTTTCCACTGGCAGGAGGGTCGGTAACCAGAGGACACAGATTGAAGATAACTGGTCAAAGGACCAGAGGGGAGATGAGGAGAATGTTTCTCCGCAGCGAGTTGTTGTGATCTGGAATGTGCTGCCTGAAAGGGCGGTGGAAGCAGATTCAATAGGAACTTTCAAAAGGGAATTGGAAAAATACTTGAAATTGAAATATATGCAGGGCTACGGGGAAAGAGCGGGGGAGTGGGATTAATTGGAGAGCTCTTTCAAAGAGCTGTGACAGGCGTCCTGGAGTCATAGAAAGTTACAGCACGGAAGGAGGCCATTTGGCCCATCGTGTCCGCGCCGGCCAACAAAGAGCTATCCAGCCTAATCCCACTTCCCAGCTCTTGGTCCGTAGCCCTGTAGGTTACAGCATCCCAGGTGCACATCCAAGTACTTTTTAAATGTGGTTAGGGTTCCTGCCTCTACCACCCTTTCAGGCAGTGAGTTCCAGACCCCCACAACCCTCTGGGTGAAGACATTTCCCCTCAAATCCCCTCTAAACCTTCCACTAATTACTTTAAATCTGTGCCCCCTTGGTTTTTGACCCCTCTGCTAATGGAAATAGGTCCTTTCTATCCTCTTTATCTGTGACCCTCATAATTTTATACACCTCAATAAGGTCTCCCCTCAGCCTCCTCTGCTCCAAGGAAAACAGACCCAGCCTATCCAGTCTTTCCTCATAGCTACGATTCTCTACTCCCAGCAACATCCTTGTAAATCTCCTCTGTACCCTCTCTAGTGCAATCACATCTTTCCTGTAATGTGGTGACCAGAACTGCACACAGTACTCTAGCTGAGGCCTAACTAGTGTTTTATACAGTTGTGTAGTGTATGTACTGATGTGCCTCAATTATTCCGAGACTCGAAGTTAGCAGAACAAAAGTAAGGCTTTTATTAACTCAGAACATTGTGGTAAACCACTGTATTGTATATTGCCACCTCTGGGTGGCGCTGTGTATGGAGGCATGCCTCAGCTGACTCCACCCACCACTGTGTGGGTTTCGTTCAGACTTGTTCAGTCACTCACGAAGAAGCATGGTCTCTTCTTAGCTAATAAAAGCCTTATTCATCTCTTCTTTCGACTCATCATCTCTTCTTCGACTCATCACCTTTTATGAAGTAATTGATAAGCGTATCAATTTTATTAGCTAAAAGTTAAATGGCGACACCTGAGGAGCAACAACAGCAACGGATACAGCAGACATTGCTGAGAGCCCTCAGACCACCACGCCTGGACCTCGACCCTCAAGATGTGGGTGCATCAGCCAAGTTTGAACACTGGCTGAGCTGCTTTGAATCCTTCCTCGCAATCTCACAGGTTACAGAGGAGGATCACAAACTGAAAATTTTGACCGCCCAGGTGAGCCATCAAGTATATATGCTAATCCGGGACTCTAATACGTACGTGGCGGCCCTCGAGCTACTAAAAGGGCAATATACGCGCCCAGTGAACACAATTTACGCCCGACACCTCTTGGGATCCCGCAGGCAGCAACCGGGAGAATCGGTAGGGGCATTTGCACGGGCGCTACTGGCACTCTGCAGAGACTGCGATTGTAAAGCGGTAACGGCTGTGGAGCACGCGCAGGGACTCGCCTGTGATGCCTTCGTCAGGGGCCTCCAGTCAGACCACACCCGGCAGAGACTGCTAGAAAGCAAGGAACCCGACCTGAAGACGGCCATTGCCCTTGCGCTCTCGTTAGAGGAGGCCCACCGAAACCTCGAGGCATACCCCCGTAACGGCGCCGAGACATGGCAATCGAAACCGTGGGACACGGGACCGCCGCCCCCGGCACCAACCGCTGCAGCGACCCAACCGAGACAGCAGCCTCCGGTAAGAACTGCTTCGATGCCCAGTAACCAGGCCCAAAAATGCTATTTCTGTGGCCAGTTAAAACATCCCAGAGCGCACTGCCCAGCTAAGACAGCTACCTGCTCGGGCTGCGGGAAGAAAGGCCATTACGCTAACGCCTGCAAGGGGAAGCCAGCCAGCAGCGCAGCGTGCGGGCCGTGGGAGCAGCCATCTTATCCGCCATTTTGTGTACCCCCGGCCGCATGGCATCCGCCGCCATCGTATCCAACGCACTCAACCGCCATTTCGTCACCGGAACCGACCACCGTCTCGGCGGATGACTATAGTGACTCACTAAGCCACATACTGGCCTCCGTGACGCTGGATCAAGCCCTCCCTCACCATCTATCCAGCTCCATGATGGATATCGCGGTAAACGGCCGCGCCACCAGTTGCCTGATCGACAGCGGGAGCACAGAGAGTTTCGTCCACCCCGACACGGTACGTAGCCACTCCCTCACGATTCTGCCAACGCACCATCGCATTTCTATGGCGTCCAAGTCCCAGTCAATGGACATCAGCGGCTACTGTGTGGTGACCCTGTCAGTAGGGGGCACTGAATATCAAAAATTTAAACTGCTAGTCCTGCCCCGTCTTTGCGCTGCCGTCCTGCTAGGGTTGGATTTTCAGTGCCACCTTAAGAGTGTCACACTAGCATACGGTGGACCCCTCCCCCCACTCACAGTCTGCAACCAACAACTTTTAAATCGCCCGCTGCAAACCACCTGCAGCCTTTCCACATTAAAAGTCCCCCCCCCTCCCCTGTTCGCTAACCTCACCCGCGACTGTAAACCCATCGCTACCAAAAGCAGGCGGTACAGTGCCGGGGACAGAGCTTTTATCAGCTCCGAGGTGGAGCGGCTCTTGAAGGAGGGCATTATCGAAGGTAGCACTAGCCCCTGGCGAGCCCAGGTTGTAGTCGTTAAAACCACTGCAAAACGCCGCATGGTAATCGACTACAGCCAAACCATAAACCGGTACACCCAGCTGGACGCGTACCCCCTCCCTCGCATATCTGATATGGTCAATCAGATTGCGCAATACAAAGTATTCTCCACCATCGACCTTAAGTCAGCGTACCACCAGCTGCCCATCCGCCATGAGGACCGCCAGTATACTGCCTTCGAGGCAAACGGCCGCCTCTACCACTTCCTTAGGGTCCCCTTCGGCGTCACCAACGGGGTTTCGGTCTTCCAAAGGGAGATGGACCGAATGGTTGACCAGAACGCGCTGCGGGCAACCTTCCCCTATTTGGATAACGTCACCATCTGCGGCCACGACCAGCAGGACCACGACGTTAATCTAGCAAATTTCCTCCGTACGGCCCAACGGCTGAACCTAACGTACAATAAGGAAAAATGTATGTTTCACACCAAGCGCCTGGCCATCCTCGGCTGCGTGGTGGAGAACGGAGTCATCGGGCCCGACCCCGACAGAATGCGCCCCCTAATGGAGCTACCCCTTCCCCACTGCCAAAAAGCACTGAAGAGATGCCTGGGGTTTTTCTCCTACTACGCCCAGTGGGTGCCCCTCTATGCAGACAAAGCCAGGCCCCTCATCAAAGCCACCTCCTTCCCCCTGACACCAGAGGCGTGTGCAGCCTTCACTCTTATCAAGAACGATATCGCGAAGGCCGCAATGCACGCGGTGGATGAGTCCATCCCCTTCCAAGTGGAGAGCGATGCCTCCGACTTCGCCCTAGCCGCGACCCTTAACCAGGCGGGCAGACCC
The DNA here is from genome assembly GCF_052327205.1 of Somniosus microcephalus. NCBI lineage: Eukaryota > Metazoa > Chordata > Chondrichthyes > Squaliformes > Somniosidae > Somniosus > Somniosus microcephalus. Next base: position 460,833 of record NW_028225332.1, on the reverse strand, counting down.
GTGGCCTTTTTCTCAAGGACCCTCCAGGGCCCCGAGACGAGACACTCCTCCGTCGAAAAGGAGGCCCAGGCTATTGTAGAAGCGGTGCGTCACTGGAGGCATTACCTGGCCGGGAAACGATTTACCCTGCTCACTGACCAGCGTTCAGTAGCTTTTATGTTTAATAATAAGCAGAGGGGTAAAATCAAGAACGACAAGATCTTGAGGTGGAGAATCGAACTCTCCACCTACAATTATGATATCTTGTATCGGCCAGGGAAACTCAATGAGCCCCCAGATGCCCTATCACGTGGTACATGCGCCAACGCGCAGAGTGATAGGCTGCAGTCCCTCCACAATGACCTCTGCCACCCGGGGGTCACCAGGTTTTTCCATTTTATCAAATCCCGTAACCTGCCCTACTCCATCGAGGAGGTCAGGACCATGACCAAGAGCTGCCAAATCTGCGCCGAGTGCAAACCGCACTTCTATAGGCCGGACAGAGCAAGCCTGATCAAGGCCACCCGCCCCTTCGAACGCCTGAGCGTCGATTTTAAAGGGCCCCTCCCCTCCGCTGACCGCAATGTGTACTTCCTCAACATAGTTGATGAGTACTCCCGTTTCCCCTTTGCCATCCCTTGCCCAGACATGACCAGTACCACGGTCATCAAGTGTCTGAATGACATCTTCGCTCTGTTCGGGTTCCCCAGCTATATACATAGCGACAGGGGCTCATCGTTCATGAGCGACGAACTTCGGCAGTACCTGCTAACAAGAGGTATCGCCACGAGCAGGACCACCAGTTACAACCCCCGGGGGAACGGCCAGGTGGAAAGGGAGAACGCGACGGTTTGGAAGGCAGTCCTCTTAGCACTAAAATCTAAGGGCCTTCCGACCTCCCGCTGGCAGGAGGTCCTCCCTGCAGCGCTTCACTCCATTCGGTCACTGCTTTGTACTGCCACTAATGCGACCCCTCATGAGAAAATGTTCGTTTTCCCCCGGAAGTCTACATCGGGAACCTCGCTACCGGCATGGTTGACTTCTCCTGGGCCCGTCCTACTGCGGAGGCACGTGAGGACGCATAAAACGGACCCCCTGGTCGAGCGGGTGCACCTCCTACACGCCAACCCCCAGTATGCCTGGGTGACATACCCAGACGGGCGGGAGGACACGGTCTCCATACGAGATCTCGCACCCTCGGGTACCCCTGAATTACCACCGTTATCCCCCTTACCACCGTTATCCCCCTTACCACTGTTATCCCCCACCACCCCTCCCAACCCAACCCCTGCAGACGGCATGCCAAAGCCCCAGGAATCTTCGCCAACCACCCAGACACCAGACCCGACGTCGGATGCTGCAACACCACCGCCGCCACCACGACGATCAGGACGTCAGACAAGGCCTCCTGATAGACTTAACTTGTAGTACCCTTCACCCCGCCGGACTTCACATTAAACAAGGGGTGAATGTGGTAAACCACTGTATTGTATATTGCCACCTCTGGGTGGCGCTGTGTATGGAGGCATGCCTCAGCTGACTCCACCCACCACTGTGTGGGTTTCGTTCAGACTTGTTCAGTCACTCACGAAGAAGCATGGTCTCTTCTTAGCTAATAAAAGCCTTATTCATCTCTTCTTTCGACTCATCATCTCTTCTTCGACTCATCACCTTTTATGAAGTAATTGATAAGCGTATCAAACATAACACGTGAAATAGAGAGATGTCTACCTTCAGGAGGCTGAACCCGACTGAAGTTAGATTACAAAGGAGCCAGGTATGGGCGGAGCCCTGCACACAACCAGTTCCAGCACATTCCAATACATAATACATGAGGACTGGGGGAAGGGAAAAGACACAGAAAGCAGGCAGTTACAAGACACAGAAAACAGGCAGTGATGAATGGAATATATTTCATCACATTCACCCCTTCTATAGATTTAGTCTGTTCGGGGGTTTGATCGTCCTCTGCGACCGACGTGGCTGTTGTGCTGCCGCGGGTGTCGGCTGGGTGTCCCCGGTAGCCTCCTGGGTCTCTGCCGGGGGTGCCGCCGGGGTTGTTGAAGGGGTAGTTGGTGGGGGTGCCGTTGGTCGATGTTCTTCCGGGGGTGATGAAAGAATAGTGGGTGGGTAAGGGTTGCTGTGATCGTCGTCGCTGCTATTGCCATGGTTGTTGTCGATGCCGGCTGGGGCGACGTCTTTTATGGACACGGTGTCCTCCCTTCCGTCGGCGTGCCGGACATACACGTATTGGGGGTTGGCGTGGAGTAGGTGTACTGGCTCCACGAGAGGGTCCGTCTTGTGGCCCCTCACATGCCTTCGCACGAGTACCGGACCTGGGGTGGAGAGCCATGACGGCATGGATATGCCTGAGGTGGATTTCCGAGGAAAGACAAACATTCGTTCATGAGGCGTGGCATTAGTGGCCGTACACAGTAGCGACCGTATCGAATGGAGCACATCCGAGAGGACTTCCTGCCAGCGGGAGGTAGGGAGGCCCTTGGTCCTTAGAGCTAGAGTGACTGCTTTCCACACTGTCCCGTTCTCTCGCTCCACCTGGCCGTTACCCCGGGGGTTGTAGCTGGTGGTACGGCTCGTGGCGATCCCCTTGGACAGCATGTACTGGCGTAGCTCTTCACTCATGAAGGACGCCCCCCTATCCGTGTGGATATAGCTCGGCATACCGAACAGGCAGAACAGGCTGTTGAGGCATTTAATGACCGTGGCGCTGGTCATGTCTGGGCAGGGGAAGGCGAATGGGAAACGGGAGTATTCGTCCACAATGTTCAGGAAGTAAACATTGCGGTCGACGGACGGGAGGGGGCCCTTGAAATCTAAGCTGAGCCGCTCGAAGGGCCGTGTAGCTTTGATTAAGTGGGCTCTATCTGGGCGGTAGAACCGAGGCTTGCACTCAGCGCAAGTGCGGCAGTTCCTGGTCAGAGACCGAACTTCCTCAATCGAGTAGGGTAAGTTACGGGACTTTATGAAGTGGAACAGCCGCGTGACCCCTGGGTGGCAGAGGTCGTTGTGGAGGGTCTGTAGCCGATCCTCGGTGGCGCTGGCACACATCCCTCGTGAGAGGGCGTCAGGGGATTCGTTAAGGGCCCCTGGCCGGTAAATGATGTCGTACTCGAAGGTGGAGCGCTCGATCCGCCACCTAAGAATCTTATCATTTTTAATCTTCCCCCTCTGTTTATTGTTGAACATAAACGCTACCGATCGCTGGTCGGTAAGTAGGGTGAAGCGTTTGCCGGCTAGGTAGTGGCGCCAGTGGCGCACTGCCTCCACGATGGCTTGGGCCTCCTTTTCCACGGAGGAGTGTCTGATCTCGGGGCCTTGGAGGGTCCTCGAGAAGAAAGCTACGGGCCGCCCCGCCTGGTTGAGGGTGGCCGCCAAGGCGAAGTCGGACGCATCACTTTCCACTTGAAATGGAGTGTTCTCGTCCACTGCCTGTAGCGTGGCCCGCTCAATATCCTGCTTAATGCTTTTGAAGGCGGCGTGGGCCTCAGCAGAGAACGGAAAAGAGGATGCTTTCAAGAGGGGGCGGGCTTTGTCGGAGTAGTTGGGGACCCATTGGGAATAGTAAGAAAATAACCCCAGGCACCTTTTCAGGGCTTTGGGAGTGTTGGGCAGGGGCAGCTCCCGTAGGGGGCGCAATCGGTCGGGGTCTGGTCCGATTTCCCCATTCTCCACCACGCTGCCCAGTATGCAGAGGCGCGTGGTGTTGAAAACGCACTTGTCCTCGTTATAGGTGAGGTTGAGTTTTTGTGCGGTTTTCAGGAACCTCTCGAGGTTCGAGTCGTGATCCTGCTGGTTGTGACCGCAGATGGTGACGTTGTCGAGGTAGGGGAAGGTTGCCTGCAAGTGGTGGTCATCGACCATGCGATCCATCTCCCTCTGAAAGACCGAGACCCCGTTCGTCACCCCAAAGGGGACTCTGAGGAATTGGTAGAGGCGTCCGTTCGCCTCGAAGGCGGTGTACGGGCGGTCCTCTGGTCTGATAGGGAGCTGGTGGTACGCTGACTTGAGGTCGATGGTGGAGAACACCCGGTATTGGGCGATTTGGTTCACCATTTCTGATATGCGGGGTAGCGGGTAGGCGTCTAGTAGGGTGTACCTGTTGATCGTTTGACTATAGTCGATCACCATCCGTTTCTTCTCGCTACCCCTTACCACTACCACTTGGGCGCGCCACGGGCTGTTGCTGTGTTCAATAATGCGCTCTTTCAGGAGCCTGTCTACCTCGGTCGCGATAAACCGCCTGTCCTCCCAGCTGTACCTCCTGCTTTTGGTCGCTATTGGCCGGCAGTTAGGGGTAAGGTTCGCGAATAGCGAAGGCGGCTTTACCTTCAGGGTAGCCAGACCGCACACTGTGAGGGGCGGCTGGGACCCACCGTACTTGAGCGTGATGCTTTGGTGGTTGCACTGGAAATCCAAACCCAAGATCACGCTCGCACATAGATTCTTCATGATTAATACTTTAAAATTATCATACACAGTTCCGTTAACGCACAATTGTACCGTGCAGTAACCCAGAATGGTCGATGTCTGGGTTTTATCGGCCATAGAGATGGTACCCTGAGCAGGGACCACCTTTAGGGAGAGTTGTTGTGCCAGTTCAGGGTGGATAAAACTCTCCGTGCTTCCACTGTCAATTAAGCATTTAACCCGGCACCCATTTACCTCGATGTCCACCATTGATTTGGATAGCGGATGCGGCCTGGTCTGGTCCACTGTGACCGATGCCACTGTAGGGCCCTGATCGAGACAAGATGGCGTCCACGCTGTCTGCTCATAAGATGGCGGACCCCACGAGGTCGGGCAAGATGGCGTCCAAGATGGCCGCTCCCACGGCGCACACGCGGCGGTGGCGGGTTTTCCGGCGGTTGGTTTTCCGGCGGGGTTCCCTCTGCACACCTTCCCGAAGTGCCCCTTCTTACCGCACTTAAAGCAGGTGGTGCCTTTCGCCGGGCACAGGTTTCTGGTGTGCTTTGGCTGCCCGCAGAAGTAGCAGTTGGGTCCTTGACGCGTCGCGGCTGTCGTAGGGCTTCTGGGGGGAGAGCTGGGTCCCGCCGGTGTCGGGCTGCCGGGCGGGGAAGATGCCTTCCAAGATGGCGGCGCCCTCGGCGCACACGTGGCGGCGTGGGCGGCGCGGACTGAAGAGTAGGCGTCCGAGTTTCTCTGGGCCATCTCCAGGGACCGCGCGGTGTCCGCAGCCTGTTTCAGGTCCAACTCCGTTTTTTCCAGCAGTCTTTGCCGGATGTGAGTGGAGCTGAGGCCTGTGATAAAGGCATCGCGAACAAGCTCGTCGGTGTACACTGCGGCTTTTACATCTCGGCACTTACAGTCCTTGCCAAGCTTTTTCAGGATGCTTAGGAACTCCTCCACCGATTCCCCAGGTCGCTGTGCGCGAGTAGCGAGTAGATGCCTAGCATACACCTCATTCGTAGGCTGCTGGTAATGCGCCTTTAAGGTGTTGCAGGCGGCCAGGTACGTATCGGCGTCTTGGATGAGGGGGTAAACCCGGTGGCTTACCCAATTCCGTAGCATTCCGAGTCTCATCTTCGCAGTGTCCGTAGCGTCTTTGACGGCTGCGGAATTGTCCAGGAAGAATTCCATACAGTCAAACCAGTGTCCGAAGCGTGCTGATGCGTCCGGAGCATGTTGATCCAAATCCAAACGTTCGGGTTTCAGGAGTTGATCCATAGTGTTGAAAATTGAGTTAATAAAATTGATGTGCCTCAATTATTCCGAGACTCGAAGTTAGCAGAACAAAAGTAAGGCTTTTATTAACTCAGAACATAACACGTAAAATAGAGAGATGTCTACCTTCAGGAGGCTGAACCCGACTGAAGTTAGATTACAAAGGAGCCAGGTATGGGCGGAGCCCTGCACACAACCAGTTCCAGCACATTCCAATACATAATACATGAGGACTGGGGGAAGGGAAAAGACACAGAAAGCAGGCAGTTACAAGACACAGAAAACAGGCAGTGATGAATGGAATATATTTCATCACATGTACCTTTAAGGGGAGAACTACTTTTTACAGCTCCTGTATACTGTAGTACCGGCAGTGACCACACCTGTATATAAACCCTGAGTAGGGATCTGTACTTTAGTTTTAGAGTAACCTGCTTCCAGTAAACACCTGTTGATTGTTCCTCTGCAGTCTCTGTCGATTTATTGAAGGACACCATACATCAACATTCACGGATTCAACAGTGGCGACGAGTCGATTCGAACCTACCTGCAAATCTGTAGAAGAAGGCCGATTCCACCAGTGCGGGCGTCGACCATCCGGAGAGGACTTGAACATCGCAGAGGAGGCTGTGGAGAGCTGGGCTTGGTTCCCCAGTCGAGACGATCCAGCACAGTGGGCTGGCAGCAGGTACGGCGCAGACCCTTCCCGGACGGCAGTGGCTGGAGCCGACCGACGGCACAGAAAAAGGCCGAGCAGCGTCGACGGGGTAAGAGAGAGGGTAAAGCGCACAGGGCGCAGCCGGGGTTGAAGACCGAGCGGCGTCAACGAGAGAAGGGAAAACGCGCAGAGCGCGGCTGGGGTTTCAAGGGCTGAGCAGCGTCCGCGGGAGAAGAAAGAAGCGCGGGAGATGCCATTTTGAGCCAGCGGAGAAGAAGGGAGAGCGAGGGAGACGCCATTTTTAGCCAGTCTAACCACACCCAGGGATGCAGAAGAGTGGCAGTGTCACAGCGTTCGACAATGAAGTCGAAGATTGGGCAACATATACAGAATGTGTAGAAGTGTACTGCAAGGCGAATGAAGTGCCAGATGCCAGGAAAGCCAAGAACCACTTAAACCCCACACCACTGCTGATAGCAGAAAGATTTAAGTTTCACTAAAGGAACCAGCATAAAGACGAAAGTAATGCTCAGTATTTAACGGAACTGCGCAAACTATCGAAACACTGCCAGTTTGGAACGGGACTAGCAGATACTTTAAGGGACAAGTTTGTGTGTGGGCTTCAAAGAGAAGGAACCCAGAAATGGCTTCTATCAGAAAAGGATCTTACGCTGGACAGGGCTTTCAGCATGGCAGTATCACACGAAGCAGCCGCACGGGGCGCTGCAGAGATACAATGGAGATCGCAAGAATATGGCACAAATGAAATGTCATATGGAGCAGTGAAGTGTTATTGCTGCGGCAGAACAACACACGACCATAAGGATTGTTGGTTCAAGGACCAAGTGTGCAGACAGTGTGGAAAAGTAGGACACATAGCAAGTGTCTGCAGGTCGGGAAAGAAAACCAGCAGCAAGAAATCTCCACAGGAGAAGTACAAAAAGGTACATAAGGTGACGGAGAGTAGTTCAGACGAACAGAAAAGTGATTCAGACTCCAGAAGCAAGGAGCTGGGTTGTCTGAAACTACATCATGTAATCAAAATGGAGGATCACCAAACTATCTGGGTCACGCTCAAGATAGACGGAGTCCAAGTGAAAATGGAATTGGACACAGGATCAGCCCTAACAGTCATAAACTGAAGGGACTACAAGCGGCTATTCTCACATATACCCTTGAGAGATACAGAGATTGTCTTGAAGACGTACATGGGGCAAAAAGTCTACCCCAAAGGAAAAATAAGGGTGAACGTGATATACAACGGCAAGGAAACACCAAAAATGGACATATATGTATTGCCAGATGGAGGACCACCACTACTAGGGCGTGAATGGATCCGGAAGATACAGCTAGATTGGCATTCCATACAAGCACTGATTGTAGATGCCAAAAAGGATGACGACGTCACACCGGGACGACTGTCAAAAATGCTAACTGACGCACAAGAAGTGTTCCAGGAGGGACTCGGAACACTAAAAGGCATAACAGCAATGATCAAAATAGAGGAAAATGCAAACCCAATGTTTTTTAAGGCCAGACCGGTACCTTATGCGATCCGCCCAGCCGTCAAAGCAGAGCTGGAAGGTTTGGAACGTTCAGGAGTACTATCCAAAGTGGACTGGAGCGAGTGGGCTACACTCATCGTTCCTGTAATGAAGAGGTCGTTGAGAAATACGCCTGGGGAACCAAAGAAGGTTCGCATCTGTGGGGACTTTAAGGTGACAGTGAACCCAGTCCTTCACACTGTACAATATCCGCTTCCGCGGATTGAAGATATTTTCGCCTCGCTATCTGGAGGGAAACGCTTCACTAAGATTGATCTGGCCCAGGCGTACCTGCAAATGGAGGTAGAAGAAGCCTCGAAACAGTACTTCACGATCAACACTCGTAAAGGTCACTACCAATACAACCGGCTGGTGTTCGGGGTAGCATCAGCTCCGGCTATTTGGCAAAGGGCAATGGATCAAGTGCTGCAAGGGATTCCAGGGACCCAGTGTTATTTGCACGACATCCTGGTCACGGGCGAAAATGACAGTGATCACCTCGCCAACCTGGAGCAGGTGCTCACTAGATTGAAGGATTATGGGCTCCGAGCTAATCGCCACAAATGCGAGTTTTTCCAGAAGCAGATCTCGTATTGTGGCCACGTTATTGATGAAGAGGGGTTACATAAGTCCCCTGAAAAGATTGAGGCAGTAGTCAAGGCTCCAGCACCGGAAAATGTGTCACAACTGAGGTCGTTCCTCGGGTTGGTGAACTACTACCATAAGTTCTTGCCGAATTTGTCTACAGTTCTACACCCACTGAACACCCTACTGCAAACGGGGGTACCATGGAAGTGGAATGACGAATGTAAACGAGCTTTCCAGAAGTGCAAAGAATTGATCACATCAAAAGAGGTGTTGGCTCATTTCAACCCAGCACTACCATTTCAGCTGGCGTGTGATGCATCACCCTATGGCATTGGAGCGGTGCTGTCGCACAAATTCCCGGACGGCTCGGAGAGGCCAGTAGCCTTTGTGTCTCGGTCACTAACCTCAGCCGAGCGTAACTATGCCCAGATTGACAGGGAGGCCCTCAGCCTAGTGTGGGGAGTGAAAAAGTTCAACTACTATCTGCACGGGCAGAAGTTCACCTTGCTGACTGACCACCAACCACTTGTCTCCATCTTTAATCCAAAGAAGGGCGTTCTGGTGATGACTGCACAACGGCTACAAAGATGGTCCCTTTTTCTAGGGGCACACCAATATGATATCGAGTATAAGGGCACGAAACAGCATGGAAATGCTGATGGGCTATCTCACCTGCCACTCCCTACTGCGGAGGAAGCACCAGCAGTGGATCCTGTCGAAATATTTCATTCGACTATAATTGAATGCTTGCCAGTAACTAACGCTGGTATAAAGAAGGAGACCCGAAATGACCCGACACTGTCTCGGGTATATGATTTGACGGTGAAGGGATGGCCGGCACATGGCGACTCACTTTTGCCAGCATTCTCATCCAGAAGAGAACAGCTGTCAGTATGCCAGGGGAGCTTGATGTGTGGATCCCGAGTGGTAATTCCACCCAAGTTAAGGGAGAGAGTGCTCAATGAGCTTCACGAAGGCCATCTGGGAGGGGTGAAAATGAAAAGCCTTGCTAGGGCTTATGTGTGGTGGCCGGGGATCGATCAGCAAATCGAGGACCTGACAAAGAGCTGCTCAGGATGCCAGAAGGTCCAAAATGCACCACCACATGCCCCTCTACACCCAGGGGAGTGGCCCTCATCTCCATGGCAACGGGTGCATATTGATTTTGCTGGTCCATTCATGGACTCAATGTTTTTAATAGCTCTGGATGCGCACTCGAAATGGCCTGAGGTGATCAAAATGTCCTCCACCACCACAGAGAAAACTATTGCAGTCCTACGGACCATCTTTGCCAGGAACGGCTTTCCAGAGCAGATTTGTTCTGATAACGGACCACAGTTTGTGTCCGAAGAGTTTTGAAGATTTATGAAAAGGAATGGGGTAAGGCATTACACATCCGCCCCGTATCATCCAGCCACCAATGGATTGGCTGAGAGGTTCGTACAAACCTTTAAAAAAAGCAGTAAGGGCCATGTGCGATGACGACATTCCACTGCAGCATAAGGTGGACAATTTCCTGTTAGCCTACAGAAATGCTGCACATGCAGTCACCAACCAGACCCCGGCCATGATGTTCTTTAACCGAAGGTTGAGATCTCGTCTGGATTTGCTCAGACCAAATATACGAAGAGATGTTGAGAAAAAGCAATTCCAGCACATCAATGAGAAGCCGACAAGGAGCTTCAATGTAGGGCAACCAGTCTTGGCCCGCGACTACCGAACAGAGAAATGGCAACAAGGAACGATATGCACACGGCAGGGGCCACTAATGTACACAGTGGATGTTGGGGAGAACATTGTGAGACGCCATGTCGACCAGATCCTAGAGTCACAGGAACGAGTCAACCCCAGGTCTCGCGTACCTGGTGATGAACCCGACATACCGGTAGCATCTACCCCAGAAACAGTAGCATCGGAAGCTGATGAATCAACCGATGACAGGGGGCCAGAATCGCCTGCGCACCAAGAGCAAGACACTCAGGAAAGGCGCTATCCAGAAAGGATCAGGAAGCCGCCCCAGAGACTGAATTTATAAATGGACTATTTGCCGTTAATGTTGCATGTTAAAAGTGTTCATTGTTAAATGAATGTTATGGTACTGTTAATCTAAAAGGGGAGGAATTGTAGTGTATGTACCTTTAAGGGGAGAACTACTTTTTACAGCTCCTGTATACTGTAGTACCGGCAGTGACCACACCTGTATATAAACCCTGAGTAGGGATCTGTACTTTAGTTTTAGAGTAACCCTCATCTAGTAAACACCTGTTAATTGTTCCTCTGCAGTCTGTCGATTTATTGAAGGACACCATACATCAACATTCACGGATTCAACAAGTTGAAGCATAGCCCCCCTGCTCTTGTATTCTATGCCACAGCTAATAAAGGCAAGCATTCCGTATGCCTTCTTAACCACCTTATCTACTTGGCCTGCTACCTTCAGGGATCTGTGGACATGCACTCCAAGGTCCCTTTTTTCCTTTACGCTACTCAGTGTCCTACCATTTAATGTGTATTCCCTTTCCTTGTTAGCCCTCCCCAAATGCATTACCTCACATGGATTTAAAGAATTCCATTTGCCACTGTTCTGCCCACCTGACCAATTTATTGATATCTTCCTGCAGTTTACAGCTTCCTTCTTCAGTTTCAACCTCACAGCCGATTATAGTATCATCTGCAAACTTCTTAATCATACCCCCTATATTCAAGTCAAGATCGTTGATATATATCACAAAAAACAAGGGGCCAAGTACGGAGCCCTGTGGATCCCCACTGGAAACAGCCTTCCAGTCACAAAAACACCCATCAACCATTACCCTCTGCTTCCTGTCTCCGAGCCAGTTTTGAATCAAACTTGACACTTTGCCCTGGATCCCATGGGATTTTAACTTTGTGACCAGTCTGCCATGTGGAACCTTATCAAAAGCCTTGCTAAAGTCCATATACACTACATCAAATGCACTACCCTCATCTACCCTCCTTGTTACCCCCTCAAAAAATTCAATCAAGTTTGTCAGACACGACCTTCCCTTAACAAATCCGTGCTGAATATCCTTGATTAATCCGTGTCTTACTAAATGAAGATTTATCCTGTCCTTCAGAATTCTTTCCAATAATATTCCCACCACCGAGGTTAGGCTGAATGCAAGAGTTACAGAGTAATGACAGATGTAGACTGTCCACCTCTGGTGCAGCCTCACCGGTTTGGCATTTCTCATAACCCAGCAATAGCCTGCACCTTCAGGAGAGTGGAGAGGGAGTAAGTGTTATTGAGTGCAAGTAAAAGATATCTGCCCTGAGGGTTGATGTAAGCTCAGGACCAGCTTTCACAAGCATGCTTCCTGTCACAGTGTGAGGTGTTTGTTAACTGCTTGTGTGTATTGTTATCTTCTCAGCACTCAGTGTTTGGAAATCCACCAGTCTGAGCACATTGTTTAAAAGCACGTTTGCCATAAATGCCAGGCTGTGGAAACAGGCAAGCTCCGATCCCTCTGTAGAGTGTCAATAAATAATTGCTGATCCCCAGGGTCACTCACCCAACTTGGGGAAACTTAGTGCCCCCAGGATTAGGGATGTCACAGTATTCAGTGTCAGCAAGGAACAGCTGCCCCGTGATTCTCAGACCGGACCCCTGGACCCGATCATTCACCCGACCCCTGGATCCACTGACCCGAGGGCCGCTGCAACACTAGCAATGAGCCAGATCTCGGCCAAAGGCGCTCATTGTTGCACCGACTCCATTGACATGAAGCCCAAGGCCCAATAACTAGGGAGCCTCAGGCCTCACCATTCAGACACAGGGAATGCTCCCTGTGCCCCCCACGCGCCCAAAAAATATTGGGAGGGTTGTAGGGCCGGAGGAGGTTACAGGGGTTGGGAGGGTTGTAGGGCTGGAAGAGGTTACAGGGATCGGGAGGGTCTTAGGGGCTGGAGGAGGTTCCAGGGATCGGGAGGGTTGTAGGGCTGGAGGAGGTTACAGGGACTGGGAGGGTTGTAGGGGGCTGGAGGAGGTTACAGGGATCGGGAGTGGTATAGGGCTGGAGGAGGTTACAGAGATAGGGAGTGGTGTAGGGCTGGAGGAGGTTACAGAGATAAGGAGTGGTGTAGGGCTGGAGGAAATTACAGAGATAGGGAGTGGTGTAGGGCTGGAAGAGGTTACAGAGATGGGGAGTGGTGTAGGGGGCTGGAGGAGGTTACAGGGATAGGGAGTGGTGTAGGGAGCTGGAGGAGGTTACAGGGATAGGGAGGGGTGTGGGGGGCTGCAGGGGGTTACAGAGATAGGAAGGGTTGTAGGGGGCTGGAGGAGGTTACAGAGATAGGGAGGGGTGTAGGGCTGGAGGAGGTTAGAGAGATAGGGAGTGGTGTAGGGGGCTGGAGGAGGTTACAGGGATAGGAAGTGGTGCAGGGGGCTGGAGGAGGTTACAGAGATAGGGAGTGGTGTAGGGGGCTGGAGGAGGTTACAGGGATAGGGAGTGGTGTAGGGGGCTGGAGGAGGTTACAGGGATAGGGAGTGGTGTAGGGGGCTGGAGGAGGTTACAGGGATAGGGAGGGGTGTAGGGGGCTGGAGGAGGTTACAGGGATAGGGAGGAGTGTTGGGAGCTGGAGGAGGTTACAGTGATAGGGAGGGTTGTAGGGCTGAAGGAGGTGACAGAGATAGGGAGGGTTGTAGGGCTGGAGGAGGTGACAGAGATAGGGAGGGTTGTTGGGGCTGGAGGAGGTTACAGAGATAGGGAGTGGTGTAGGGGGCTGGAGGAGGTTACAGAGATAGGGAGGGTTGTTGGGGCTGGAGGAGGTTACAGAGATAGGGAGTGGTGTAGGGGGCTGGAGGAGGTTACAGAGATAGGGAGGGTTGTAGGGCTGGAGGAGGTGACAGAGATAGGGAGGGTTGTAGGGGCTGGAGGAGGTTACAGGGATCGGGAGGGTTGTAGGGGCTGGAGGAGGTTACAGAGATCGGGAGGGTTGTAGGGGCTGGAGGAGGGTACAGAGATAGGGAGTGGTGTAGGGCTGGAGGAGGTTGCAGAGATTGGGAGGGTTGTAGGGGCTGGAGGAGGTTACAGAGATAGGGAGGGGTGTAGGGGGCTGGAGGAGGTTACAGAGATAGGAAGGGGTGTCGGGGACAGGAGGAGGTTACAGAGATAGGGAGGGTGTAGGGACAGGAGGAAGTCACAGAGACAGGGAGGGTTGTAGGGACAGGAGGAGGTTACAGAGATAGGGAGGGTTGTAGGGACAGGAGGAGGTTGCAGAGATAGGGAGGGTTGTATGGACAGGAGGAGGTTACAGAGATAGGGAGGGTTGTAGGGACAGGAGGAGGTTACAGAGATAGGGAGGGTTGTAGGGACAGGAGGAGGTTACAGAGATAGGGAGGGTTGTAGGGACAGGAGGAGGTTACAGAGATAGGGAGGGTTGTAGGGACAGGAGGAAGGTTACAGAGATAGGGAGGGTTGTAGGGACAGGAGGAGGTTACAGAGATAGGGAGGGTTGTAGGGACAGGAGGAGGTTACAGAGATAGGGAGGGTTGTAGGGACAGGAGGAGGTTACACAGAGGTAGGGAGGGTGAGTTTGATGTAAAAAGACTACTGAGCCCTCGGTTTCAGTATATAACAAGGCTTTAATCAACTGTTTCACAAGCATGAGATTTCTAGTTACAATCACTAGTTCCTGGTTACAGAAACATCCTGAGCAAGCTGGGCCCACGCCCGATTATTTATACTCCTTGGACGACACCACCAGCTGGCCGCTCAGTGTTACTTCACGAGTCATGATAAGATTCATGACATCCTTCATGCCTGAAAGTGGATTAGGCGGACCACGAATAGGCGCAGTATTTTGGACCTTCACTTGTGGCTGGAAGGCACGTCTCCTCGGACCTTGGTCCGTACTGGTAGGTCGACGGGGCCCGTGTCACCTTGAACGACCTGCGGAAGACTGGGGAGATCGTGACTCCAGGTGCGGGTCCCCACAGGCGCTGAGCTGGCATCATCTTGGTTGGTAGCCGGGGATTGACCAGCGTCCTGGCTTCGGGTGGCCATCCCGTGGGGAGCGCTCGGCTCCCCGAGTTGATCCGGTGGAGTAGCCGGCAGACATTTACAGATAGAAATCAGTATTTGTAGGGAAATGGTGTTAGGGAAATTGATGGGATTGAAGGCCGATAAATCCCCAGGGCCTGATAATCTTCATCCTAGGGTACTTAAGGAGGTGGCCCTAGAAATAGTAGATGCATTGCTGATCATCTTCCAACATTCGATGGAATCTGGAACAGTACCCATGGATTGGAGGGTAGCTAATGTTACCCCACTATTCAAAAAAGGTGGTAGAGAAAAGGCAGGGAATTACAAACCGGTCAGCCTGACATCGGTAGTGGGGAAAATGCTAGAGCCAGTATAAAGGATGTAATAGCAGGGCTCTTGGAAAACAGTGACAGGATCGGACAAAGTCAACATGGATTTACAAAAGGTAAATCGTGCTTGACTAATCTACTGGAATTTTTTGAGGATGTAACTGATAGAATAGATAAGAGAGAACCAGTGGATGTGGTGTATTTGGACTTTCAAAAGGCTTTCGATAAGGTCCCGCATAAGAGATTAGCGTGTAAAGTTAAGGCACATGGGATTGGGGGCAAGGTATTGACTTGGATAGAGAACTGGTTGGCAGACAGAAAGCAAAGAGTTGGAATAAACGGCTCTTTTTCCGAGTGGCAGGCAGTGATTAGTGGGGTACCGCAGGGATCAGTCCTTGGACCCCAGCTTTTCACAATATATATTAATGATCTAGACGAGGGAACTGGATGTAATATCTCCCAAGTTTGCAGACGACACAAATCTGGGTGGGCGTGTGTGCTGTGAGGAGGATGCCAAGATACTCCAGTATGATTTGGACAGGTTGGGTGATTGGGCAGAAGCATGGCAGGTGCAATATAAAATGGATAAATGTGAGGTTATCCACTTTGGTGTCAAAAACAGGAAGGCAGATTATTATCTGAATGGCAATAGATTGGGAGAAGGGGAAGTGCAATGAGACCTGGGCGTCCTTGTGCACCAGTCACTGAAGGTAAGCATGCAGGTGCAGCAGGCGGTTAAGAAGGCAAATGGTATGTTGGCCTTCGTAGGGAGAGGATTTGAGTACAGGAACAAGGATGTCTTGCTGCAGTTGTACAGGGCCTTGGTGAGACCACATCTTGAGTATTGTGTGCAGTTTTGGTCGCCTTATCTGAGGAAGGAGGTTCTTGCCATGGAAGGAGTGCAGCGAAGATTCACTAGGCTGATACCTGGGATGGCAGGAATGACGTATGAGGAGAGATTGGGTCGATTGGGCTTATACTTGTTGGAGTTTCAAAGAATGAGAGGGGATCTCATTGAAACTTATAAAATTCTAACAGGACTAGACAGACTAGATGCAGGAAGGATGTTCCCGATGGTCGGTGGGTCCAGAACCAGGGATCACAGTCTAAGGATAAGGGGTAAGCCACTTAGGACAGAGATGAGGAGGAATTTCTTCACCCAGAGAGTGGTGAACCTGTGGAATTCTCTACCAAAGAAGGCAGTAGAGGCCAACTCATTAAATATATTCAAGAAGGAGTTAGATATATTTCTTATATATAAGGCTAAAGGGATCAAGGGATATGTAGAGAAGGCAGGAACAGGCTACTGAATTTGGATGATCAGCCATGATCTCATTGAATGGCGGAGCAGGCTCGAGGGGCCGAATGGCCTACTCCTGCTCCTATCTTCTATGTTTAGATCCCTTGATGTCCCAGGTAGGGCATCATCCTCAAAGGAGCGCAGAGCATTGGTATCATTACCATGGGTTCCTCTACCAGTTGAGTCCGTGGGATTGGTTGGACAGGGAGCCAGATCTCGGAGTGAAATGGTGGACTCCCGGCCATCAGGGTAGCGCACGTGCGCGTAAGTGGGATTAATGTCCGTTAGCTCCACCTCAACGACGTGGGGATCGTTTTTGGAAGGTCGGACGAATCTTCGGAGCAGCACGGGGCCGAGAGCTGCCAACCATGACAGTAGGGACGTCCCGTGAGTGGAGTGACGCTGGAACCTGAAGAATCGCTCGTGAGGAGTGACATTGGTGGACGTAGAAAGAAGAGACCTGATGGAATGCAATGCGTCAGGGAGCATAGTTTCCCACTGCTGGTCTGGTAGGTTGCGTGACCTCAGTGCAAGACGAATAGCGTTCCAAATGATAGCATTGTATCTCTCAACCTGTCCATTACCGATGGGATGATACGGTGTTGTTTTGCTTGTGGCGATTCCCCGTTGGGAGAGATAACTTTTGAGTTCGCTTGACATGAAGGAGGGACCCCGATCAGAGTGGATGAAATTGGCCGTTCCACAAAGGGAAAAGACCTGATTGAGGCATTTGATCACTGTGGAAGTAAGCATATTGGGACAGGGGAAAGCAAAGGGAAAGCGTGAATATTCGTCCACCATAGTAAGTAAGTAGGTGTTTCGCGTTGAGGAAGGCAATGGCACTTTAAAGTCAATGCTGAGTTGCTGCATAGGCTGCATAGCGTGTATGAGCGAGCCATCCGATGGACGGAAGAATTGCGGTTTTAATTCTGCACAAATTCTACAGGAGGAGCACGTTCTTTTCACATCTTCCGTAGAAAATGGGAGATTTTTAGATCGCACAAAGTGCAACATACGGGTAACGCCAGGATGGCATAAGTCAGTATGAAGATCCGCAAGAGTCGAAGTTGACATAGAAGAGCAGAATGCATGCGTGAAGGTATTCGGGGCCACAATCTCTTTGCCGGGTCGATAATGTATGGTGTATCCAAAGGCGGCCAATTCCATCCTCCAGAGTTGTGTTTTGTTATTCTTGATCTTAGTGCGTTTCCGGTTATCCAGCATAAAGGCCACGGAGCGCTGATCGGTTATAAGCGTGAAATGGCGACGAGCGAGAAAATGACTCCATTTATGCACTGCTTCGATGATGGCCGTAGCCTCCTTCTCGACAGGAGGATAATGGAGCTCGCTACCCTGCAAAGTTCTGGACAGAAATACAACGGGTCGACCACCTTGATTCAAGGTAGCAGAGATCGCCACCTCCAATGCATCGCACTCGACCACGAAAGGGAGGTTTTCATCAATGGAACGAAGCGTGGCTTTTTCCTGTTGTCGCTTGAGGAGGTTGAAAGCTGAAATAGCCGTTACCTCCAACGGAAATGACTTTGCGTGAAGCAGGGGCTAGACCTTGTCGGAGAAGACGGGTATCCACTTCGCATAATAGGCGAACATGCCGAGTGCCCGGCGAAGAGAGCCAAGATTCATAGGGGGAGGGAGCTCCTGAAGCAGACGAATTCGCTCCGGATCCGGTTTGATGACACCGTTGCCCACCCAATAGCCAAGGATGTTGACTGATGGTACTGATTTCATAGATTTGGACTCATTTAAGGTTAAGTTGCGACGATGGAGAACGTCAAAAAATTTCTGGAGGTTGGCATCATGCTCCTTCTGGTCATGACCAGCAATGGTGATATTATCCAGATATGGAAAAGTGTCCGTTAAGTTCTCCTGTTTGACTAGGCTATCCATTGCCCGTTGAAAGACGGCCACCCCATTGGTGACCCCAACTGGAAGGCGACAAAACTGGTAAAGCCGACCATTGACATCAAAGGCCGTATACTTTTTGTCAGAGTCCTTTAACGGTACTTGATGGTATGCACTCCTTAAATCAAAAGTTGAAAATACCTTGTAGTTGGCAAGGTTATTGACCATGTCATCGATGCGTGGTAGTGGGTCGGCATCCAGGTCGGTATACTGTTTTAATAGTTTACGAGTAATTGATGCAAAGACGTTTCTTGTGTTGCTTCAGAGGATTTTTAACAACGATGACTTGAGCTCGCCAAGAAGATGAACATGGCTCAATGATTCCGTCAGTTAGAAAGCGAGAGATTTCTGCCTCGATAAAGGATCGATCATCTTGGCTGAAACGTCATGATTTAGTGACTATGGGCTTACATCGGGGGGAAAGATTGGCAAACAAGGAAGGCTTGTTGAGCGAAGCCGCCGAAAGCGCATAAAACAGTACTTTGGAAATAGTAAGCTCCAGCATTGACCCTCCAAACTCGAAAGTGAGTCTTTTGTGTTGTTTCTGGAAATCCTGTCCCAGGAGCACATCACTGCATAGGCTTTTGAGCACCCCGAGCTGGGTGGAGAAATAAGTGCGGCCATTGAGAATAAGGTCGACAAGGCAAAAGCCGGAAGAGCTGGTGGTCAGTGTCGTCAGAGCCATTGCAATTTTCCTGTCCGAGGGGTAAATACACAGTTTTAACTTACTGACAGCCTGCTCACTAATGAAGCTGTCAGAGCTGCATGAGTCGATTAGTGCACTCAAAATGTGTCCATTTACTGAAAACTTTGTGACTGCATGGGACAGACTTTGGGGAAAAACAGCTGTGATTGGAGGAGGGGCAGTTTTACCCTTGACAGCTGTAACCTTAGTAGTGGATCTTGGGGGAGGAGCAGTTTTATAGATTGCAGCTGTAAACTTAGTAGTGGCTCTTGGGGGAGGAGCAGTTTTATAGATAGCAGCTGCAAAACTAACAGGAGCTCTCGACCAGTATACCTTAGAAAAGTGGCCTTTCTTACTAACAGCGGCTCTTGACGCATACCTTAGAAAAGTGACCTTTCTTGCTGCAATGGTTGCAGGTTGCGTTACGAGCAGGACAAAATTTCCTATAGTGGAATGCACCTCCACAGAAGAAACACTTCCTTCCAGATTGCCAAGGTGCCGCTAGGGCAGGGTCGTCATCAGTGAAGGCTTCTAGGGTAGGGTTGTCATCCGCTAGGTTAGAGTCATCATCAGTGAGGGCTTCTGCCCGAGACCTATCGAAGGAGTCATTAAAAGTGATATAAGCAGCCCATGCCAGTGGTAAAAGATAGGTATCTGCATTCCTCTTTGCTAAGTCCAGGGAACACGCCTGGTCATAGGCAGCCTGTAACTCGAGGGTTTTATTCTCCAACAGTTGCTGGCATATGAAGGGAGACGTAATTCCGTTAATAAAAGAATCACGAATTAACTCCTCCTGGTACTGCTCGGCTGTGACAGCTTTAAGATTACAATCCTTGCTGAGCCTGCGAAGCTTTTGAAGGAATTCGTCAAGTGATCCCTCGGGTTGTTGTCGAGTAGTGGCCAGTAGATGCCGAGCAAAAATTTCATTTGGGGCCTTAACATATAGTCGCTGTAATATTAGGATAGCGGAGTCATAGTCGACACAGTCTTCGATATAGTCAAACACATGAGGAGATACGTAATTGGCAAGTATCTCTAATTTATCAGGAACATTCTCACCACACGCTCTGATGAAGTTGCTGAAGGTACGATATCAGTGTTTCCAATCCTTAGCAGTTGTAGGTGAATTTGGGTCCAGGTCAAGATGGGCGGGTCTGAGTAGTTTGTCCATGATGGATTGATTACTACGCCGGAGTTCCCTTCTACAGTTGAAGTCATAGCTGGCTGTTCCCGAAATCACTCAGAGCGTGGAGCCGATACACAGTTGATTAAATTGATGTAAAAAGACTACTGAGCAATTGGTTTGAGTATAAAACAAGGCTTTAATCAACTGTTTCACAACCATGAGATTTCTAGTTACATCACTAGTTCCTGGTTACAGAAACATCCTGAGCAAGCTGGGCCCACGCCCAGATATTTATACTCCTTGGACGGTGCCGCCAGCTGGCCACCCAGTGTTAATTCATGAGTCATGATAAGATTCATGAAATAGGGCTGGAGGAGGTTACAGGGATCGTGAGGGGTGTAGGGCTGGAGGAGGTTACAGAGATAAGGAGTGGTGTAGGGCTGGAGGAGGTTACAGAGATAGGGAGTGGTGTAGGGCTGGAGGAGGTTACAGAGATAAGGAGTGGTGTAGGGCTGGAGGAGGTTACAGAGATAGGGAGTGGTGTAGGGCTGGAGGAGGTTACAGAGATAAGGAGTGGTGTAGGGCTGGAGGAGGTTACAAAGATAGGGAGTGGTGCAGGGCTGGAGGAGGGTACAGAGATAGGGAGTGGTGTAGGGCTGGAGGAGGTTACAGAGATAAGGAGCGGTGTAGGGCTGGAGGAGGTTACAGGGATCGTGAGGGGTGTAGGGCCAGAGGAGGTTACAGAGATAGGGAGTGGTGTAGGGCTGGAGGAGTTTATAGAGATCAGGAGGGTTGTAGGGCCGGAGGTGTATTGATTTCTTTGTGGGTTCAATGACGAGACTTTTATGAAAGAGAATGACTTTTAATCTAAAGTCTGTTCAACTCTTTTATACAGCATTTACAGGAGACATCAAGCTAGTGATGCATCTAGAACGAAACTGAAACTAAAACCTAACTGCCTTGCTTGTCTCGGTCACATGCCCTCTGCTGGTCAGGCACAAGCAATCAATACATGCAAACATGCTATTAAGGCATCATAATCGAACAGGCAAATACCATCTCTATTTGCTGATATCATTACATCTCCTTTTCTTAAAACAAAAGTATTTTACTTTTAACTAACAACATGTTTTCTTTGTATTAATCTACATTTTAACTGTAACACTTAATGAACTTACATTATCATTATCATGATCAAGGTTTTTTAACCTTGCTTTGTGTGTTCACATGAAATATGTCAATACACTAGAACTTGAAGAAAGAATAAGATAACATTACTTCCTTCTATAACAATAGTCCTTAAATTTGCTCAATGAGTCTCTCAGGAGGCTTCACGTGTCTTGAGGATTTTCTGATTGATTGTCCTTGAATCTGAGTTGTTGCCTCAGATGATTGGTTCTCAGCTGTGTGATCAGGTTGTTCAACAGTATCAGTCTCTTGGCCTGCTGTGGCTGGTCCCATGAGAAGATCTCGACGATTTCTTCTCAGAACAGCACCCTCATCTGTCTGAATGGTGTATGATCTTGGTTGAACTTCACTCAGGACAGTTCCCTTCTGAGTCCATGTGTTTGTTTTGTCTTTCAACCTTACTTGGTCACCAGTGTGGAGTTCAGGTAGGTTTTGTGTTCCTCTGTCATAGTAGTACTTTTGCTTTTCTTTCTGTTGTTCTTTGAACTTCCTCACTTTCTCCCCCTCTTTTGTTTTCAGGAGGTTCTCCGGGATGGGTAGGTTTGACCTTAGCCGACGTCCCATCAGGAGTTGGGCTGGTGACTTACCACACTCGAGCGGCGTTGTGCGGTATACAAGCATGCTCTGGTAGAAGTCAGTTCCACTGTCTTTTGCCTTGTACTTCAGTCTTTTCACTGTGTTTGCAGGCTCCCCTGGGTCAACAGCTCTGGACAACGTGTCTGCTGTATACATCAGCTTACCCAGTGTGTACGCAACATTCAGTTCATCATAGACTGTCTCTCCTTCGCTTTCCACAATGAGGACTCTCTTTACCAGGTTCAGTCTCTCACGGGCTTTTAAACCTAGTATGGCTTGCACATCCTTTGGCACCACGATTAATGCTAGCTTGTGCTCTCTGTCCTTGTGTGTTACTTTGACAATGCATCTTCCTTTCACTGGTATATCAGTCCCTGAGTATCCTGTCACTTTCACTTTGATTCCATGTATCTTTGGTCTGGGTCTAATTTTCTTAAAATCAGTCTCTGATATCACATTAACTTGTGCTCCAGTGTTCAATTTAAATGGAATGTGTATGTCATTCACTTTTAGTGTCAACATCCAGTCTCTTTCTTCTTTTTTGTTTTCAGACACAACATCCACATTGAACTCCTCTATCCCGCTTTCATCTACTGCATGGACCTTGCTTTGTTGTGCTTGGTTCTTACAGCAACGGGCATAATGGTTGTTTTTGTTGCAACTATTGCATGTTTTACCATATGCTGGACACTTTCTTGGTGGATGCTGTGTACCGCATCGACTACATGACTTTCGATTGTCCCTTTCATTTTCGTTCGCTGGCCACGCCTCTTTTTTCACATTGGCGCTCTTTTTGTTAAGCGGTTCATGTCCGTTCATTCTCACTGCATCCACGTTGCAGCTATTGTCACTGAACAGCTCATTTGCCTGCAACTTCACAGTCTCTGTAGCCCTACACAGTGCTATGGCTTTTCCCAGGTCTAGATCTTGCTCTCTTAGCAGTCTTTCCCTTAGACCATTATCTGGAATACCACACACCAGTCTGTCTTTTATCAGCGAGTCTGTCAGTCCCCCAAATTCACATGTTTGCTTCGGTTTCTCAGTTCAGTCACATACTGATTAATAGTCTCACCCGTTTTCTGTACACATGTGAAAAATCTGTGCCTCTCAAATGTCACGTTACGTTTAGGTATGCAGTAGGCCTCAAACTGTTCCATTATTTTATCTAGTTTCATTTTGTCTCCATTAGCAACGAATGTGAAGTTATTATACACCTCCAGCACTTCATCACCCACGACATGTAAGAACACTGACGATTTCTTATTATCACTTTTCTCGTCAGCTCCGATTGCCGCTAAATACAACGCTACACGTTGTTTGAATCTCCTCCAATTTTCAGCCACATTACCTGTCAACTGAAGCGTCGCCGGTGGGAGTAAACCTTCCATTTTTCACTTCGTTAGCTATTCTCTAATGGTAAGTAATGATGTTCTCTTTTGGCTTGCTAATCTGTGGAGAGCTGATTTAACTTCAGATTTTTTCTCTTCATCTCTTTCAGTCACTTCTGACACCATGTATTGATTTCTTTGTGGGTTCAATAACGAGACTTTTATGAAAGAGAATGACTTTTAATCTAAAGTCTGTTCAACTCTTTTATACAGCTTTTACAGGAGACATCAAGCTAGTGATGCATCTAGAACGAAACTGAAACTAAAACCTAACTGCCTTGCTTGGCTCGGTCACATGCCCTCTGCTGGTCAGGCACAAGCAATCAATACATGCAAACATGCTATTAAGGCATCATAATCGAACAGGCAAATACCATCTCTATTTGCTGATATCATTACAGGCGGAGGTTACAGAGATAGGGAGGGGTGTAGGGCTGGAGGATGTTACAGAGATGGGGAGGGGTGTAGGGCTGGAGGGGTTACAGAAATAGGAAGGGGTGTAGGGACGGGAGGAGGTTAGAGCGATAGGGAGGGTTGTAGGGACAGGAGGAGGTTACAGAGATAGGGAGGGATGTAGGGACAGGAGGAGGTTACAGAGATAGGGAGGGGTGTAGTGCAGGAGGAGGTTACAGAGATCGGGAAGGGTGTAGGGCTGGATGAGGTTACAGAGCTAGGGAGGGGTGTAGGGACAGGTGTAGGTTCCAGAGATAGGGAGAGTTATAGCGAAAGGAGGAGGTTACAGAAATCGGGAGGGTTGTATGGCTGGAGGAGAGATCAGGATGGTTATAGGGGCTGGAGGATGTTACAGAGATAGGGATGGTTGTAGGGGCTGGAGGAGGTTACAGAGATCGGGCAGGGTGTAGGGCTGGAGGAGGTTACAGAAATATGGAGGGCTGTAGGGGCTGGAGGAGGTTACAGAGATAGTGAGGGTTGTAGGGGGCTGGAGGAGGTTACAGAGATAGGGAGGGTTGTAGGGGGCTGGAGGAGGTTACAGAGATAGGGAGGGTTGTAGGGTCTGGAGGAGGTTACAGAGATAGGGAGGGTTGTAGGGGCTGGAGGAGGTTACAGAGATAGGGAGGGTTGTAGGGGCTGGAGGAGTTTACAGAGATAGGGAGGAGTGTAGGGGGCTGGAGGAGGTTACAGAGATAGGGAGGGGTGTAGGGGCTGGAGGAGGTTACAGAGATAGGGAAGGTTGTAGGGGGCTGGAGGAGGTTACAGAGATAGTGAAGGGTGTAGGGCCGGAGGAGGTTACAGAGATCAGGAAGGGTGTAGGGGCTGGAGGGGGTTACAGAGATGGGGAGGGGTGTAGGGTGGGAGGGGGTTCTAGAGATGGGGAGGGATGTAGGGCCGGAGGGGGTTATAGAGATAAGGAGTGGTGTAGGGCCGTAGGATGTTACAGAGATCAGGGGCGGGGGCTGGAGGAAGTTACAGAGGTAAGGGGTGGGGGCTGGAGGAGGTTACAAAGATCAGGGGTGGGGGCTGGAGGAGGTTACAGAGGTCAGGGTGGGGGCTGGAGGAGGTTACAGGGGTCGGGGGCGGGGGCGGGGACTGGAGGAGGTTACAGAGGTCAGGGGTGGGGGCTGGAGGAGGTTACAGAGATCGGGGGCGGGGACTGGAGGAGGTTACAGAGGTCAGGGGTGGGGACTGGAGGAGGTTACAGAGGCCAGAGGCGGGGACTGGAGGAGGTTACAGAGGTCGGGGGCGGGGGCGGGTGTGGGGGCTGGAGGAGGTTACAGAGGTCGGGGGCGGGGACTGGAGGAGGTTACAGAGGTCAGGGGTGGGGACTGGAGGAGGTTACAGAGGTCAGAGGCGGGGACTGGAGGAGGTTACAGAGGTCGGGGGCGGGGGCGGGGGTGGGGGCTGGAGGAGATTACAGAGGTCAGGGGTGGGGACTGGAGGAGGTTACAGAGGTCAGGGTCGGGGCGGGGCGGGGACTGGAGGCGGTTACAGAGGTCAGGGGTGGGGGCTGGAGGAGGCTACAGAGGTCGGGGGTGGGGGCTGGAGGAGTTTACAGAGATCGGGAGGAGTGTAGGGGGCTGGAGGAGGTTACAGAGATAGGGAGGGGTGTAGGGGCTGGAGGAGGTTACAGAGATAGGGAAGGTTGTAGGGGGCTGGAGGAGGTTACAGAGATAGTGAAGGGTGTAGGGCCGGAGGAGCTTACAGAGATCAGGAAGGGTGTAGGGGCTGGAGGGGGTTACAGAGATGGGGAGGGGTGTAGGGTGGGAGGGGGTTCTAGAGATGGGGAGGGATGTAGGGCCGGAGGGGGTTATAGAGATAAGGAGTGGTGTAGGGCCGTAGGATGTTACAGAGATCAGGGGCGGGGGCTGGAGGAAGTTACAGAGGTAAGGGGTGGGGGCTGGAGGAGGTTACAAAGATCAGGGGTGGGGGCTGGAGGAGGTTACAGAGGTCAGGGTGGGGGCTGGAGGAGGTTACAGGGGTCGGGGCGGGGGCGGGGACTGGAGGAGGTTACAGAGGTCAGGGGTGGGGGCTGGAGGAGGTTACAGAGATCGGGGGCGGGGACTGGAGGAGGTTACAGAGGTCAGGGGTGGGGACTGGAGGAGGTTACAGAGGCCAGAGGCGGGGACTGGAGGAGGTTACAGAGGTCGGGGGCGGGGGCGGGTGTGGGGGCTGGAGGAGGTTACAGAGGTCGGGGGCGGGGACTGGAGGAGGTTACAGAGGTCAGGGGTGGGGACTGGAGGAGGTTACAGAGGTCAGAGGCGGGGACTGGAGGAGGTTACAGAGGTCGGGGGCGGGGGCGGGGGCTGGAGGAGATTACAGAGGTCAGGGGTGGGGACTGGAGGAGGTTACAGAGGTCAGGGTCGGGGCGGGGCGGGGACTGGAGGCGGTTACAGAGGTCAGGGGTGGGGGCTGGAGGAGGCTACAGAGGTCGGGGGTGGGGGCTGGAGGAGTTTACAGAGATCGGGGTCGGGCCGGGAGCGGGGACTGGAGGAGGTTACAGAGGTCAGGGGCGGGGACTGGAGGAGGTTACAGAGGTCAGGGGTCGGGGGCGGAGGCGGGGACTGGAGGAGATTACAGAGGTCAGGGGTGGGGACTGGAGGAGGTTACAGAGGTCGGGGGCGGGGAATGGAGGAGGTTACAGAGGTCAGGGGTCGGGGCGGGGTCGGGGACTGGAGGAGGTTACAGAGGTCAGGGGCGGGGACTGGAGGAGGTTACAGAGGTCGGGTCGGGGTCGGGGGCGGGGACTGGAGGAGGTTACAGAGGTCAGGGGTGATGACTGGAGGAGGTTACAGAGGTCGGGGGCGGGGACTGGAGGAGGTTACAGAGGTCAGGGGTCGGGGGCGGAGGCGGGGACTGGAGGAGATTACAGAGGTCAGGGGTGGGGACTGGAGGCGGTTACAGAGGTCAGGGGCGGGGACTGGAGGAGGTTACAGAGGTCAGGGGTCGGGGCGGGGTCGGGGACTGGAGGAGGTTACAGAGGTCAGGGGCGGGGACTGGAGGAGGTTACAGAGGTCAGGGGCGGGGACTGGAGGAGGTTACAGAGGTCGGGGTCGGGGGCGGGGACTGGAGGAGGTTACAGAGGTCAGGGGTGGGGACTGGAGGAGGTTGCAGAGGTCAGGGGCGGGGACTGGAGGAGGTTACAGAGGTCGGGGTCGGGGCGGGGTCGGGGACTGGAGGAGGTTACAGAGGTCAGGGGCGGGGACTGGAGGAGGTTACAGAGGTCGGGGTCGGGGCGGGGTCGGGGACTGGAGGAGGTTACAGAGGTCAGGGGCGGGGACTGGAGGAGGTTACAGATGTCGGGGGCGGGGACTGGAGGAGGTTACAGAGGTCAGGGGCGGGGACTGGAGGAGGTTACAGAGGTCAGGGGCGGGGACTGGAGGAGGTTACAGAGGTCAGGGGCGGGGACTGGAGGAGGTTACAGAGGTCAGGGGCGGGGACTGGAGGAGGTTACAGAGGTCAGGGGCGGGGACTGGAGGAGGTTACAGACGTCGGGGGCGGGTGCAGGGGCGGGGGCGGGGATGTGGGAGGGGTGAGTCCATGGAGCAGGAAGACGCAGTAACGTGCCATTGCTGAATGATGCTCAGACTGAACACAGCAGTGACGGGCCGAATGGTCTCCTCCTGTGCCAATAACACACCGGAAAGAGGCTGCTTACTTCATCTTATCATACAGATTGCAGCTTTCAAGTGACATCATCAGGCTTGCGTACGCCCTTCATTCGGTCTTATCGTACAGATTGCAGCTGTCCTGGTCGCTGCTGTCCCTCTGCGCTTACCGTGTTGTCTCTCACTGCCCTTTAATATGTTTCCTGGGGTATTTTGAATGCTGAGCTTCATCCCACTGTACCAGTCCCCCTGTGATAATGGATTGCGTTTCCTAATCACCCGTGGCCCTGAATATCAGGCGCTGTGTATAAGGGGCGGCTGATCCGTGACCCCCCATGTTGCACCTCCACCCAAGACAAATTTCTAGCCCTTAATCTTTTTGTCCCTCACTCAGAATGCTGAGGGCGAGTCCGCATATTGTCTTCAAGGATCCTGGTGACCATCTCTGCATTTTCCAGGGACACTGGAAGCCCCAAATTTGGAAACAGAGGGGGAAAAATTTGGTTCTTTGTGCCACCCGTTAGCGCCTAAAGAGGCCGACAAGTGGGGCGCTAACCAACTAGCGCCCAGGCGCAGCAAACCCTGCGCCTCTCCCCATATTGAGCGGACATTTTGCGCTGGCGCTAAACCGTAGCGCCCGCTCACCGGCGCACGCAGATCATGACGTCATTTCAGTGTGCAACACCTTTGGGGCACCCCGGACCGCAAATTCAGTGGCGCCCCCCTCCGTTCCGCCTGGCGCTAATAAGGACAGCTTACCTGAAACGTTTCCCAGTCGCTATCGAGCTGGGGGGGCGTTCTTTATAGGGGACTGTTGTGGTTTAAATGCGGCAGCCATTTTTGGACCACAACTTCTTAGAGAGATACAGAGAGTTGCTCAGCTGCAGACGGAGAGCCATTTCAACATTGAGCCAGCGCTGGCAGAAGAACTTCAGCCTTCTGACCATTACCTTGCTGTTGGTGAGCATCTGAAACGGCAAAACTTTCTGTGCGCACTTAATATGGGGGTGGCATTGGATGGGAACGTCCTGCTTCTGAATCATCTTGACAGGGCACAGAAATGCAGGGATAGAGGGGCAGGCATGGCCAGATGGAGGAGGGCCAACAGACATTGCCACATGAGACTTTACGCTGCCAGGGTTTTCAGACAGCAATTTTCATATTTGAACATGTCGGAGGAGCAGTGTTTCCGAAGGCTGCGCTTTAGTAGGGAGGTGGTGACTGAGCTGTGCCACCTGCTTCAGCCAGATCTGCAGCCTCAGCTAAGGTGCAGGACATCTCTGTCGGTGGCTGTGAAGATCACTGTTGCCCTTAACTTCTATGCAAGCGGCTCCTTTCAGGCCGCAACTGGGGACATAGCCAACATCTCGCAGTTCGCGGTGCATTGCTGCATCCGTCAAGTGACTGATGCCCTCTTTAAAAGGAGGCGGCAATACATGTCCTTCCCAATGACCCCGGACAAGCAGAGGGAGCGCGCAGAAGGCTTCGCAAGAATAGCGGACTTCCCCATGGTGCAGGGCGCCATTGACTGCACGCATGTGGCTTTGCGGGTGCCTGTAGAGAATGCGGAGGAGTTCCGCAACCGCAAGGGGTTCCATTCATTGAATGTACAGCTGGTCTGTGACCACCGACAGCTGATCCTCGCTGTGAATGCCCAGTTTCCAGGCAGCAGCCACGACGCCTTCATCTTGCGCCAGACCTCTGTGGCAGACCTATTCGAGGCCCCGGCTCACCCAGGAGGATGGCTTCTCGGGGACAAGGGCTATGCTCTGTGCCCGTGGCTGATGACCCCGCTCCGTTCGCCCAGCGAGCCATCAAGCGACCAGGAACATTATTGAGCACACAATCGGCGTGTTAAAGCAACGGTTCCATTGTCTGGACCATTCCGGAGGTGCGCTTCAGTACTCACCTGAGCGAGTCTCCAGCTTCGTGGTTGTGTGTTGCATGTTACATAACCTCGCCATCCTGAGGGCCCAGCCAATGCCACCAGACATTGAAGCACCAGCAGAGGAGGAGGAGGAGGAGGAGGAAGAGGAGGAGGAACAGCACCAAGGACGGGAGGGAGACAGAAAGTGGAAGGGCCGTCCGTCAGAGGCTTATCAGAAGCCGCTTCTAGGCCACTCTCAGGGAACGTTTGCTGCCATTCCAAGAGCAGGAATGGAACTGTTCTGATACCCCAAAGCCTGTGAAGGGCAAAATGTATATAAAGAGCAGACATGGCCATTGTAAATAAAGAAATTTGTTTATTTAACAAGATGTGCTTCCTTCCCGCATGACAAAGTAATGGCAACAAAAAGCTAAACAAACAGACTGCCACATAAGTGACTCGCACACCTGGGAGACTGTCCAAAACATCACTAACATTCAGACCAGCATCCTCGGCCTTGAATTCTACAAATAACAGGTAAGAGCAGCACCTTCTACTTTCTTCCCCTCGATGGTGATCTGCTTCGCTTGCGAGATTGGCCCCTTCCCTCCCTGCAGCTCCTCCGTAATGGGACCCCAGTGGCTGCAGCAAAGCTGGGGGAGGCCTGCTGACTGTCCGAAAGCGCAGATGCCCCTGAGGGACGGCCTGGACGAGCTCTGGGCTTGGAGGGCCCAGCTGCTGACTGCTCCAACTCTGCATGGGTGGAAGCAGTCTGTCCTACAGGTGGTGGCAGCTGCAGTGGAGACGTGCCAGTGGTGGCATCAGGAATGCTGTCATCCTGAGAGCGGACAGCAGCTCCCTGGTTGGCCGACACACTGGCACTCTGACGGGGCAGCACCGCAGCATGCGCAGCAATCGGCTGGTCCACAGATTGCTGGCCTGCTGTGGTGCTGCAAGGGCCCCGGGTAATCCTGCCCGATCCAGCGAGGGTGGCAGCAGTCAGTGCTCACGTGGCCTCAATCTACGTCTGCATGAGACCAGCGAGTGACTGCGTGGCAGCACTCAGCACTTGCGTGGCAGGTGCCAGTGCTTCGGTGAAGCCCTGGACAATCCTTTCCAGTGCTGTCCCGAAGTCCTGCGCAATCCTGGCCTGTGCTGCGCCGAAGTCTTGGACACTCCTTGCCAGTGTCTCGATGGATTCAGGCATCCTTGCCACTGCAGCCATGAGCTCAGTGTGCCTCAGCCCAGCCTGAGCGCTCATTTCTGTGAGGGCACGCACCTCTTCTGCGCTCTGTGCAGCAGCACTCGGGGCCCGACTCGCCCTCTGGGGAGATGGCCCCCGAGCTTCCCTATCCCCCCCGCGTTGCTGCAGGCCGCTGGTTCCTGGAGCTGGATCCTCCTCAGAGCATTCCCCCCCCGCTCCCCTCCAGGGGAGTAGTCTCCCCAGTCTGCAGATGGGCTGGCTCGCCTGAGGGTGGTACGGATGGTCCGGCTTCCTCCTGCTCGTCACCTCCCGAGTCAGCCGCAGTGGCAGCTTGAGGGCCCGGCTCCCGAGCTGGTGATGCAGCATCTGAAAGCAGGGAGGTTGAAGAGTGGCTTTAGCGAAAGGACAGGGTGGCAGCAAGGGATGCATGTGTGCTGCAATGCACTGACTTGGGTCCAGAGTGAAAAAGCATGCTGGTGTGGGGAACAAGTGGAAGGAGAGAGTTCAAATAGGTGATGACCTTACCACCGCTGCGCACAATGGGGTCGGCAGATCCAGAGGCGATGGGACCACTCATTCGGCTTGCAACGATCTGGTGGACTCGCTCCTCCAGGTCTGTAAGGGTCTGCAGGTGAGGCCGGCCTCCTCCGGTACGAAGCTGTTGTCTGCGGTTACTCGCCAGCTTGGCCTGCAAGAGAAAGGATGGGGTGTGATGAAACATGCCTCCCATGGGAGAATAGCCCTTACATTATGCTGCCCTGAGCTGACATCACATGCCTCCCATGGTCGAATAGCCCTTACATTATGCACTGAGCTGAATGTGCGTGTGTGTTTCCAGAAAGGGCCATGGGTGCTGGATGCCAGCTGGCCATTGGGGCTCTGCGCACCCTCTGGCCATAAAGTGAGGTGCAAGTGGAGGGATGAAGATTAATCTGAAAAAGGCACTCACCCTAACGACCCGAGTGAGGTCGTTGAACTTCTTCCTGCATTGCACAGGAGTCCTGGGCACCATGCTGCTGGAGGTGACTCTGTGGGAAACCTCCCTCCAAGCTCTGCGGTATTCGGTCTGATTAGGCCTCCTGCCATTCTCCGGGTGCAGCACAGCTCGCCGGTGGTCCATCACGCCAACCAGAGCATCCAATGCCCCCTCGCTGAAGCGCTGCGCTCTCTCCCTGACCCTCGCCATGTCCTTGAAGTTTTGGCTGCCACAGGTAGGTTGCCGTCGAGTTTGAGGCCTACAAGGCGCAGAGTGTAGCTGCAGATGAGAATCCATCAGCCCCTTTAAGGGCTGACCGGTGCCAGTGTGTCTAGGTCCAATCGATTATTGACAGCACCTGCGCTGCGCCCACCCGCGGGGAAATTGCGTTGCGCCGCCGGGTTAGCGCCTTAAGACTACCATGCAGCGCCTGATTTAGCGCCGCAATCACCTTCAGGGGCGCTACAACCCAATATCACTCGAGGTGGTGATCAATTGCGCCTGGCGCTAAACTTTGCGCACCGCCAGTACCAGCGCCCCAAATGGGGCGATACTGAATTTTTCCCCCAGAGTGTTTTATTTGGAATTTGGAAAGAGTGGAGATTCGGAGAAGAGGGGGAAGGAGTTTTTGCTTTTTGCCGACACTACTAGTGCTTTGTGTTACAGGGAGATATTTAATTACAGTACCCTTAACTTAATCTAAATCAAGTAAGTAGTCAAGAAACTACACTGTAAACTAAGTTACCTAATTACAAATTTAATTAAACTTAATTAAATAAAACCAATTCCTATCGGGATGGCAGTGCAGATGGTGTGCCGCAACTGCAGCATGTGGGAGTTTGTGGAGAACATTGTGATCCCGGACAACCACGTTTGCAGCAAGTGCCTGCATCTTGAGGAACTTCAGCTCAGAGTTGTTGAGCTGGAGTCTGAGATACAGACATTGCGGGGCATCAGGGATGGGGAGAGTTACCTGGACACTTTGATCCAGGAGGCAGTCACACCCCTTAGGTTAGGTATTGGTACAGGTCTGGTTAGTGGTCAGGGACAGGAGGGTGTGACTGCAACTCAGGCAGGTAAGGGGAGCCCAGGTGCTGTGCTGGAGGAGCCTCAGCCTTTGCCCTTGTCCAACAGGTAGGTTCTTGCTGCCTGTGTGGATGAGGGAAAAGCCTGCAGGATGGATGAGCAAACTGACCACGGCACCATGGTACAGGAGACCATTCAAGTGGGGGGAGTGAAAGGGAATGTAGTTGTGGTAGGGGACAGTATACAGGGGGATAGATAGTGTTCTCTGCAGGCGCGACCGAGAGCTCCGAAAGTTGTGTTGCCAGGATTAAAGACATCTCCTCGCAGCTGGAGAAGAAGTTGGAAGGGGAGGGGGAGGATCCAGTTGCTGTGGTCCATGTAGGAGCCAACAACTTAGGTAGAACTAGGGATGAGGTTCTGCTGAGGGAATTTGAGGAGCTAGGATCCAAATTAAAAAGCAGAACCTCAAAGGTAATCATCTCTGGATTGTTACCTGAGCCACGCACCAATTGGCACAGGGACAAACAGATTAGAGGTTTAAAAGCGTGGCTCAAAGAGTGGTGTGGGAGGAAGGGGTTTCAGTTCATGGGGCACTGGCACCAGTACTGGGGAAAGAGGGAGCTGTTCCGTTGGGAACAGTGTCCTGGCGAATCTAATAACTAGGGCAGTAGACAGGGCTTTAAACTAATGAAGGAGGGGGGTGGGAGGATTCAGGAAAGAGTAAATTTAAAAGCAGCGAGAGAAATGTCAAAGCTCTCGCGCAGAGCAGAGTTTTGGGTAAAAATAAGCAGTGTGAGTCAGGAAGGGACAGAGAGAGTAACAAAGGTAATAGGGCATCAGTGACTAAAGTGACATCAGGGAAAAATAGAAATAAGTCAAAGCTAAAGGCACCATATCTGAATGTGCGAAGCATTCGCAACAAAATAGATGAATTAATAGCGCAGATAGAAATCAACAGGTTTGATCTAATAGCCATAACGGAGACGGGGTTGCAAAGTGGCCAAGGTTGAGAACTAAATATTTCAGGATACTTAACTTTTAGAAGAGATAGGCAAAATGGAAAAGGAGGCGGGGTAGCCCTGATAATAAAGGATGGGATAAAGACAGTGGAGAGAAAGGATCTTAGCTCCGAAAATCAATCAGTTTGGGTGGAGCCAAGAAACAGCAAGGGGCAGGAAACATTGGTGGGAGTTGTTTATAGGCCCCCAAATAGTAGTTGTAATGTAGGGCAGTGTATACATCAGGAAATTAGAGGCGCATATAACAAGGGTAATACAGTGATCATGGGGGACTTTAATCTACATATAGACTGGGCAAACCAAATTTGCAGTAATAGTGTGGAGGACGAGTTCATGGAATGTATGCAAGATAGTTTTCTAGATCAGTATGTTGAGGAACTAACTAGGGAACAGACTATTTTAGATCTAGTATTGTACAATGAGAAATGGTTAATTAATAACCTTGTAGTAAAGGGGCCTGTTATAAATCTCATCATCAAGAAACTACTTATGAAATAACGCTGGACGGCCAGCTGGTGGCACCGTCCAAGGAGTATAAATACTCGGGCGTGGGCCCCAGCTTGCCAGGGACATTTTGTAAGACAAGGAGCTAGTGAAATACAACTAGACTTCCATGTCCTGAAACAAGTTGATTAAAGCCTTGCTTTATGCTCCAACCAAGTGTGCAGTGAGTTTTATTATGTCAGGGCCTTTAGGGAAGAGTGACCATAATATGATAGAATTTTATATTGAGTTTGAAAGTGATTTAGTTAAAACCGAACCTAGGGCCTTACATCTAAACAAAGCAAACTATGTAGGTATGAGGGGCGAGTTGGCTAAGGTAGATTGGGAAACTACATTAAAAGGTATGACGGTAGAGAAGCAATGGCTAGCATTGAAAGAATTAATACATAATTTACAACAAAAATACATTCCTTTAAGGCACAAAAACCCCACAGGAAAAGTGGTCCAACCGTGACTAACAAGAGAAGTTAGCGATAGTATTAGATCAAAGGAAGAGGCTTATAATGCTGCCAATAATTGTAACCCTGAGGATTGGGAGGATTTTAGAATTCAGCAAAGGCAGACCAAGAAATTGATAAGAAAGGGAAAATAGAGAGTAAACTAGCGATGGAGACATAAAAAGACTGTAAAAGCTTCTATAGGTTTGTAAAAAGGGGAAGATTAGCGAAAGTAAATGTGGGTCCCTTACAGGCTGAGACAGGAGAAATTATAATGGGGAATAAGGAAATGGCAGAGACATTAAACAAATACTTTGGGGGAGAAATTCGGTATTGCCCCATTTGGGGGGCGTTATTATCGGCCGGGCGCAAAGCTTAGCGCTGGCAAAGCTCATGTGATGTCAGTTGGCAATGGAACACAGACACACTGGCGCCAGCCAGTTCTTAAAGCGAAGGGTCGATCTTGCTCTCCATCCACACCCTGCTCATTGCAGCCTTGAATCTCGGCCTGGAGAGACCCGTACATCAAATCTGCTGGAACCACCAATAGATAGGCCCAGGGAAACAGCTCAGTGCTTCAGCGACGGGGCCTTGGTGGCTCTGGTTGGTGCTGTGGCGTGGCGAAGGGCAGTGCTCTATCCATAGAGTGGCAGGAGGCCATTGCCCCATGACTACAGAAGAGTCTGGAGGGAGGTGGCTCAGCACGTCTCCTCCAGGAGCATGGTGCCCAGGACCCACACCCAATGTCAGAAAAGCTCAACAAACTCACTTGGGTGGTTAGGGTGAGTGGCTGCTTTTCAATGGCCCAGAAATTTGGGTCGGGGGCTTCCCGCGGGTGTAAGCCCCCGACCTGTACTTACCTAGCGCGCCGGCAGTTGAGCTGTGGGCCCGCGTGGGATTCCGATCCTGGGCCTGCTCCAGCTGCCGGCGCGCAGTGCTTGCGTATCCCAGGGGCGCAGTTAGTTCGATGCATCCCCTGGGATCACGTGGGCCATGGAGAGCCAATCGGAGCAGGGAATGCTCCATTCATAACTTTGACAGGAAGAGCTGTCAAAACTTATAAATACTACAGCCCCAAAACATCACTAAATCTTCAAATAATTTTTTTTTTAAATCACATCGCAAAGCCCAATGCGCGTTCATGCTGTTTGGCCCAGGTCATCGGGAAAGAGATGTACTGGCATCTCCTTTTATAGAGGGCATTTGTGACCTGACAGATACAACAATGGACAGCAAACTGGGAGATATTGGTGATGTCCCCAGTAGCTGCTTGAAAGGAGCCCGTGGCATAAAAGTTCAGAGCCACTGTGACCTTCACTGCCACCGACAGAGACGTCCTGGTCTTCAGTTGAGGTTGCAGATGTGGTTGCAGCAGGTGGCAGAGCTCAGTGACCACCTCCTTGCTGAAGCGCAGCCGGCGCAAACACTGCTCCTCAGACAAATGAATGTAGGAGAATTGTTCCCGGAATACCCTGGGAGGGTAAGGTCTCCTGTGCAGGGGCCTGTTGGCCCTTCTCCCACTGGACATGTTTGCCACTCTGTCTCTGTGTCTCTGCTACCTCCGATTCTGCAGGTGCAGGACGATGCCCCGAATCAGTGTAGCCCCCACAGTCTCTACTAAGTCGCTGCAAGGAAGGTCAAATCAAAATGAACCTGCAAAGTGCTGCTCAGTACCCAAAACTCCTTCACACAGCATTGAATCTCTCCAGGAGTCTCTCTCTCTCTCTCTCAGGATGCGTGGTGCAAAAATGTCGCCGACAAAAAAAGGCAGGAAGCGGCCGCCTTTAAATAGCACTCCCCCAGCCCCTTCCCGACTGCAAAACGTTCCCCTCGACCTGTCGTTGCTAGCAGCAGGCGGTAAGTCAGGGGGTGCCACTCAATATCCGGTCTGGGGCGCTACCGGGGTGTTGCACACTCGACTGACGTCACGATCTGCGGGCGCAGGAGATCATGGCGGTAGTGTTTAACGCCGCCGCAACATGTCTGGTCAATTTCACGAGCGGTGCCCTCACAGGGCACTAACGGGAGGCGCTAATCAACCAAATTTTTCCCCCTTTGTATCTGTCTTCACGGAAGAAGACGCAAAAAACTTCCGAGAAATACTGGAGAACCAAGTGGAGTATTTGAAATATACACTCACACCAGGTCGGTGTTCGGAGATTCAGGCAGTCTTTATTCGCACCGGTGGGGAGACAACCTGCTATCGGTCTAGCCAGACTTCTCTCTGCTGATACAAAGTTTGAAGCCGTCTTTTATACAAAATATAGGCACATGATTAGCCTCGGGCATTACCCATCTCAACAATTTGATTGGGTTTCGCCCCGCGTGCACATTTAATGATTGGTTAGATAAAATAAAGCAGAGCTTACATTAACGCCGCCTACCAACGCGTGACATCAAGATACCGCCTTCATTACCGGAAAAGCATATGACCGTTATCACCGCAAGCTGTTGCTGCAACTGTGACATTGTACTTATGCCAGGTGGGGTTTCACCAACATTGTACATTCTTCTAAGAAGAAGATTCCATTGTTCTGCTTATCTGCCCCTCTAGGCCTCTTGTGGTTCAATGGTTCCAACTAGTTGCAATTATCTCCAAGTTACACAGCTAGCCGCAGTTAATCATTCTAACGCTACTGCAAAATCAATGTCATTCTTAGCGTTATCTCAACTGTCAGTTCAGCAACTTAAGACAGCTTACTTCTGCAAAAAGACTTATTAGCTCATTTAGTTCCTGAGACCCACTCTTAACCCTGTAATCATAATAGAGTTCTAAAGTCCCACTTCAGAAGGCTCCAGCGAGAATGAGGAACTGAAAGAAATTAGTATTAGCAAAAAAATAGTACTAGAGAAATGAATGGGACTGAAAGTCAATAAATCCCATGGACCTGATGGCCTACATCCTAGAGTTTTGAAAGAGGTGGCCATAGAAATAGTGGACGCATTGGTTGTCATTTTCCAATATTCCATAGATTCTGGAATGGTTCCCGTGGATTGGAAGGTAGCAAATGTAACCCCACTATTTACAAAAGAGGGAGAGAGAAAATGGGGAACTACAGACCAGTTAGCCTGACATCAGTAGTGGGGAAAATGTTAGAATCTATTATTAAGGACGTGGTAACAGGGCACTTAGAAAATAATAATTGGATTGGCAGAGTCAACTCAGATTTATGAAAGGGAAATCATGATTGATGAATCTGTTGGAGTTTTTTGAGGTTGTAACTAGCAGAATAGATAAGGGGGAACCAGTGAATGTGGTGTGTGATAATAATAATAACTTCCGGGAAGTTATGTCATCACTTCCTGTGAACTGTGAACTATGAACTATGAACTGTGTTCATACCTCACTTCCTGTCATATGTCACTTCCTGTTGGACTGGTATAAATACTGGTCTGTTCAGTATTGTAAGAGGCTTCTACCAGAGGCATGGTAAAGACCTCTCTTGTATATAGTGTGTTTATAAGTTACTTAAAGCTTACTTTAAATTTACTTGATGGTACGACTCCTTTTTCTTACATCATGGTGTATTTGGATTTTCAGAAGGCATTCAATAAGGTGCCACACAAGAGGTTATTAAACAAAATTAGGGCTCATGGGATTGGGGGTAATATACTATCATGGATTGAGGATTGGTTAATGGACAGAAAACAGAGAGTAGGAATAAGCGGGTCATTTTCATGTTGGCAGGCTGTAACTAGTGGGGTACCGCAAGGATCAGTGCTTGGGCCTCAGCTATTCACAATCTACAGCAATGATTTGGATGAGGGGACCAAATGTAATATATCCAAGTTTGCTGATGATACAAAGCTGGGTGGGAATGTAAGTTGTGAGGAGGATGCAAGGAGGCTTCAAGGGGATATAGACAGGCTAAGTGAGTGGGCAAGAACATGGTAAATGGAATATAATGTGGAGAAATGTGAAGTTATCCACTTTGGTAGGAAAAATAGAAAAGCAGTGTATTTTTTAAATGGTGAGAGATTGGGAAATGTTGGTGTTCAGAGGGACCTGGGTGTCCTTGTACACAAATCACTGAAAGTTAACATGCAGGTACAGCAAGCAATTAGGAAAGCAAATGGTATGTTGGCCTTTATTACAAGAGGATTTGAGTATAAGAGTAAAGACGTCTTACTGCAATTATATAGGGCCCTGGTGAGACCACACCTGGAGTATTGTGGACAGTTTTGGTCTCCTTACCTAAGGAAGGATATACTTGCCATAGAGGGAGTGCAACGAAGGTTCACCAGACTGGTTCCTGGGATGGGGGGATTGTCCTATGAGGAGAGATTGAGTAGACTAGGCCTATATTCTCTAGAGTTTAGAAGAATGAGAGGTGATCTCATTGAAAGATACAAAATTCTTACAGGGCTTGACAGGGTCGATGCAGGGAGGATGTTTCCCCTGGCTGGGGAGTCTAGAACCAGGGGTCACAGTCTCAGGATAAGGGGTCGGCCATTTAGGACTGAGATGAGGAGAAATTTCTTCACTCAGAGGGTGGTGAATCTTTGGAATTCTCAACCCCAGAGGGCTGTGGAGGCTCAGTCGTTGAGTACATTCAAGACAGAGATCGATAGATTTTTAAATATTAAGGGAATCAAGGGATATGGGGATATTGCAGGAAAGTGGAGATGAGGTAGAAGATCAGCAGGCTCGAAGGGCCAAATGGCCGACTCCTGCTCCTATTTCTTATGTTATTGGCCCAGAAATTCGGGTCGGGGGCTTCGCGCGGGTGCAAGTACCCAAGCTGCACTTACCAATGCGCCGGCTGTTGAGCTGTGGGCCCGCGTGGGATTCCGATCCTGGGCCTCCTCCAACTGCCGGCGCGCAGTGCTTGCGTATCCCAGGGGCGCAGTTAGTTCGATGTGTCCCCTGGGATCACGTGGGCCATGGAGAGCCAATGGTAGCAGGGAATGCTTCATTCATAAGTTTGACAGGAACCTGTCAAACCTATAAATACTATAAGCCCCAAAACATCTCGAAATAAAAAAAAAATTTTAATCACATTTTTAAAATAAACTATAAATTACATGAAATAACTATTTTAAACAATAATTTAAATTTTTGAAAAAATGAATTACATTTTCTAACGGGGCTAAAAATAAACTTACCTTTCTTTAACGTATTTAAAAATAATAAACCTGTGGAAATTTTTTTTTAATTTTAATTAATTCACCACTTACCTTGTAAAAAGCAGGCCCTGCGCCTGCTTTTTAAAAGTCTAACTCCTGGAGACTTACCTTCCCGGGAAAACCTGCAAAAAAACTGTAAGTTCGATGCGCACGCGCTGCCTCTTCTGCGCACGCGTTCCACCTCTGAAGCCCTTCTTTCAGGGGAACGGAAGTGCCGGTTTCCCGCGCATGCGCAGTGCATGCACGAAACCGGCACTTCTATTGGGCCTACGGGTGAGTACCCCGCGCGTACTCACCCGTGGAGACCCGAAGTTCTGGGCCATTATGTTTTCATAAATTAACCTCACATTATCACCGTATCCCTCAAGCCCACCATCTCACCTTATCCCTCAATACCACCTACCCAGCCCGACAGGGAGCTGTTGCAGGAGCTAAAAGACCTACTAAAGTCCCAACACCGTGGGCGGGGAGCGCACTCTCTTTTCCAGCCGGGAATGCGCGCCCGCCATATTGGATAAGGTGGATGTGCTGGTGTCAGGAGCGTACGTCGGGATTATTTCAAGGGGAGAATATTTTATTTAAGTGAGGGTCCTGCGCATCTTGCCAGACCCACCTTCAATTTTCGATCGCCCTAGTGGGCATTTTTCCCCTGGGAAAATGTGGTCTGTTGAAAATCTAATTGTCATTTTGTTTTTACTGGTTTTAGATTAAAAGTCTTTCAATTGTGAAATACAAACGTGTTTAAAATGTACCTGAATACATCATTTTTAATGTAAACACTCAACATTTTCTGGGGTGCCTCAGACCTCCTAGAAACTCAGCACCAACTCACCAGTGATTGGTTGGTGAGTGTTTTGCTCAATTCTCTTAGCTTTAAAGCCCAGGAATTATATTAGTAATTGTCAGGTTTCATTCGTATTAGTAAAGTTTACTAGCAGTAATAAATTTATTGGGTGTAGTAGGGTTTATTCATTAATAATTAATCAAAATAAATAAATTAAGACTCAATATAGATGGCAGGGCAGGTGATGTGTTGTGACTGCAGTATGTGGGAGCTCCTGGACGCCAGTCTGATCCAGGACGAACACGTCTGCGGTAAGTGTCTGCGGCTCGAGGAGCTTCGGCTCAGAGTTGATGAGCTGGAGGCCGAGCTGAGGACTCTGCGATGCATCAGGGAGAGTGTAGGATTCGCAAAATTCTGCAGATCCCCCAAACCAAGAAGATTACCCCAAAAGAAGAGATTTTTGGACTGTTTAAAAACCATGTCAGAATGGTAAAAGAATATTGGGCCTAAAAGGGGCTTAAAGTCAAAACCCCAGGATTTTGGTTATTTTAAAAGGCATGTTGAAGCCTGAGAAAGGCTGCGACAAAGGGGTTGGGATGGGCCTCTGTAAAACGAGCAGTTTGGATATTGGCATAAGCCAAACTGTCTGGGAATGTTGTGGACTGTCTCAGTCATTTTACATAATGATAAAAGACCAGTGGAAGAGCCATTCCCGCCAAGAACTACAGAGCCATCCAAAGTATGCTTAATGCAGAACATGCCACTGACTAACAAAAGGGACCCTGACCCCAGCAGGAAAAGACAAATCTTACTAATCAAACCACAGATTAAACAGTCATTTAAAGCCAATTTAGGTTTCGATGGACCATCCCGAAACTAATTCACACCAACCAATTAAGATAGATGGGACCAGCTCAAAACCCATTAAAGAATTCAAAAACGATTAATGTTAACGAGCCCACCAAAATGGACAATGGGCCAGAGAAGATTTGGCGGGCAGGTAAACAAGGCCTCAAACGGTATAATTGGGGCCTACTTTTTCAGTTGGTTAGTGAGTCGGTTCGTTCGGTCAAGGAGTTCAGTTCAGTACAGTCCGGAAGAAGATAGCAGTTCGGTTTCGGCCCGTTCGATGCAGCACGGCTTGTGTAGAAGAGAAGAAGAAGAGGACTTCAAAATCCATGTCAATTCACAAAAGTATCCAGAGTCCGAGCCAGGAGAAGACATCATCGAATGCCTCACGGCAACCAAAGGCCCCAAGAAACAAACAACCAAAAATATTACCAGCAACTAGTTAATATTGGGCCACCGCGACCGACAAGAAACCAACCTGGAAGAAACCGAAGATTCGCAAGTTTGTTTCCACTGTACAAACTATTCTGACTTACCCCTGGGTAAGATTTGATGAAAAGACGCTAGACCCTACTTCTGACCAAAAGAAATTGGGAACTTACCCGATAGATCCAATATGCACCTGACCGCATCAGCGGACACGCGGAGACTGAAACAGCAATGCAGGTGAAGTCTTCTACCGTGTCCGGGGTACGGCAGGCCCCAACCGCCACACCTAGAGAACCCCGAAATCACGAACCTCTACAACTGTCAAAAGAAGTCGTTTGGTGAGCATTATCCCTGGTCCTCTGGAGTCCAACTTAGTTAGTGTAGTGGGATTGGGAGGGGTGAAGTATTCTGTCTATTGTTGTTCTCCCTCGCATATTCCGAAGTGTTCCCCCTTTTAGAGTGATAAGATTATTGTGTTGTGTATATTTTCTTGCCTCAAATAAAATCCAAGTTCTTTTCACCAACTCAGTTGTCTGCTGCAATTTCATTACATCCCCCAAATAAGCCCAAGGTCTAGAACCAAGGGAGTGGGAGCGATTCGAACCGCTCAGGCAGTCAGAGGCAAAGCTGACCACACACACCACCCCCTACAAGGGGGAAAGTTGCCTGGACACTTTATTCCAGGAGGCAGTCACGCCCCTTAGGATCGGGTCTTCTGATTTGGTCAGTGGTCAGG
This sequence comes from Somniosus microcephalus, assembly GCF_052327205.1. NCBI lineage: Eukaryota > Metazoa > Chordata > Chondrichthyes > Squaliformes > Somniosidae > Somniosus > Somniosus microcephalus. The sequence goes on along the minus strand of NW_028225332.1, from coordinate 418,819 downwards.
GACAGGAGGGTGTGACTGCGAGTGAGGCAGGTATGGGGACCCAGGAGGTGGAGGAGTCTCAGCCTTTGCAATTGTCCAACAGGTTTGAGGTTCTTGCGGCCTGTATGGATGAAAGCAGTGGCTGCAGGGTGGATGAGCAAACTGACCATGGCACCGAGGTACAGGAAGCCATTCAAGTGGGGGGAGCTAATAGGAATGTAGTGGTAATAGGGGATAGCAGAGTCAGGGGGATAGATACAGTTCGCTGCGGCCAAGAGCAAGAGTCCAGACGGCTGTGTTGCCTGCCCGGTGCCAGGGTTCGGGACATCTACTCTGGGCTGGAGAGGAACTTGCAGTGGGAGGGGGAGGAGCCAGTGGTCGTGGTCCACGTAGGTACCAACGACATAGGTAGAACCAGGAAAAAGGTTCTGCTGAGGGAGTATGAGCAGCTAGGGGCTAAATTAAAAAGCAGAACCTCAAGGGTAACAATGTCTGCATTATTACCTGATCCACGAGCAATTTGGCATAAGGTAAATAAAATTAGAGAGATGAATGCATGGCTCAAAGACTGGTGTGGGAGAAATGGGTTTCGATTCCTGGGGCACTGGCACCACACTGGGGAAAGTGGGATCTGTATCGTTGGAATGGTCTTCACCTGAACCGTGCTGGGACCAGTGTTCTGGCGAGTCGTATAACTAGGGCAGTAGAGAGGGCTTTAAACTAAATAGTGGGGGCAAGGGATCAAATTTGGGAAGAATGTGGTAAATCAAAGAGTAGAGACAAGGCAATAGAGAAAGGTATTAATATGGGAAATGATAAACAGACCGTGACAGGACGGGATAGAGAATATAAATTAAGAGTAAATCAACAGTTAAGGCTAGAGGTTCCAAAAATAATAAAAGGACAAAACTAAAGGCTCTGCATCTGAATGCACGAAGCATGTGAAACAAAACAGATGGTCTGATAGTGCAAATAGAAATAAATAAGTACGATCTGATAGCCATTACAGGAACATGGCTGCAGGATGACAGAGATTGGGACCTGAATATTGAAGGGTACATGACATTTAGGAAGGACAGGAAGCTAGGAAAAGGTGGAGGGGTGGCTCTGTTAATTAATGATGGTATTAGCACAATAGAGAGGGATGACCTAAGTTCAGGAAACCAGGATGGAGAAGCAGTTTGGGTAGAAATGAGAAATGATAAAGACAAGAAGTCACTTGTGGGAGTGGTGTACAGGCCCCCTAACAGTAACCACACGGTAGGATGGAGAATAAAGGAAAAAATAATGGGAGCTTGTCAGAAAGGTACGGCAATAATCATGGGGGATTTTAATCTACATATAGTCTGGAAAAATCAGATGGGCAAAGGTAGCCTAGATGAGGAGTTCATGGAATGTTTTCGGGATAGTTTCTTACAACAGCACGTTCTGGAGCCAACCAGAGAGCAGGCTATACTAGACCTGGTATTGTGCAACGAGATAGGATTAATTAATGACCTCATAGTGAAGGCGCCCCTAGGTAGCAGCGATCATAATATGATTGAATTTTACATTCAGTTTCAGGGAGAGAAGAGTGGGTCCAAGACTAGTATTTTAAACTTAAATAAGGGCAATTCTGAGGGCATGAAAGCAGAGCCAGCTAAAGTGAACGGGCAAATTAGGTTCAGGGACAGGTCAATAGAGTGGCAGTGGCAGACATTTAAGGGGATATTTCAGAATACACAGAATATATACATTCCAATGAGAAAGCAAAATTCCAAGGGGGGGGGACCCACCATCCGTGGTTAACTAAAAAAGTTAAAGATAATATGAAACTTAAAGAAAAAGCATATAACTGCGCAAAGATGGGTGGCAGGTCAGAAGATTGGACAGAATATAAAAACAGCAAAGAATGACTAAAAGATTAATAAGGAGAGAAAAATTAGAGTATGAGAGAAAGCTGGCTAGAAATATAAAAACAGATAGTAAGAGTTTCTGTAGATATTTTAAAAAGAAGAGTTAACAATCAATATCGAGTTCAACAATTTCAGATCATAACCTCGGCCCCCATTAAATTTTTACTGATTTTTTTTCCCCACCCCTTTATTTTGGGTCTTCCCTTCCCCCCCACCTTTCCTTTTTTCTCTCTTCTCTCTCCCACCTGGCAGCTGTCGCTTATCCTGCCAATACACTTCACACCTAATCTCAGCTGTCTTTTGTCTCCACTGTCTTATTACCATCTCGTCTGGTTTTGAATACCTCTTAATGTCTCTTTTACTTCTTTTGTTCTATCGCAGCCCGGCCTTCGATCTATTTTATTTCCTTTCCAGTTTTGAAAAAGGGTTTCAACCCGAAACATCGACTCTAATTTCTGTCCACGGATGTTGCCTGGCCTGCTGAGTTTTTCCAGCATTTTCTGTTATTATTTCGGATTTCCAGCATCTGCAGTATTTTGCTATCGTATTAACAAAGTGAGCATTGGTCCTATAAAAAGTGAGTCTGGGGAGTTAATAATGGAAAATAAGGAGATGGCAGTTGAATTGAACAGGTATTTTGCATCGGTCTTCACTATAGAGGATACAAGTAACATCCCAGAAATAGCTGGATATCAGGAAATGGAAGGGAGGGAGGAATTCAAGAAAATTACAATCACCAGGGAAGTGGTACTGAGCATATTGTTGGAGCTGCGGGCTGACAAGTCCCCGGATCCTGATGAACTTCATCCTAGGGTCTTAAAAGAAGTGGCTGGTGAGATAGTTGATTCATTAGTTTTAATTTTCCAAAATTCCCTAGATTCGGGGAAGGTTCTATTAGATTGGAAAATAGCGAATGCAACTCCTTTATTCAAAAAGGGAGGGAGACAAAAAGCAGGAAACTACAGGCCAGTTAGCTTAACATCTGTCCCAGGGAAGATGTTAGAAGCTATTATTAAAGGCGTTATAGCAGTCCAACACCGCCCTCAGTGTGCCAGTGCAGCTTTCAGTCACCTGAAGAAAAGTGTTTGAAGACCAGGACCTCAAACCCAGCACTAAGCTCATGGTCTACAGGGCAGTAGTGATACCTGCCCTCCTGTATGCTTCAGAGACATGGACCATGTACAGCAGGCACCTCAAAGCACTGGAGAGGTACCACCAATGCTGCCTCCGCAAGATCCTGCAAATCCATTGGCAGGATAGGCGCACCAACATCAGTGTTCTCGCTCAGGGAAACATCCCCAGCATCGAAGCTTTGACCACGCTCGATCAGCTCCGATGGATGGGTCACATGCTCCGCATGCCCGGTATGAGACTCCCAAAACAAGCGCTCTACTCGGAGCTCTGACACGGCAAGAGAGCCCCAGGTGGGAAGAGGAAACGCTTCAAGGACACCTTCAAAGCCTCCTTGAAAAAGTGTAACATCCCCACCGACACCTGGGAATCCCTGGCCCAAGACCGCACAAAGTGGGGGAGAAGCATCCGGGAAGGCGCCGTAAACCTCGAGTCTCTTTGCCGGGAGCAAGCGGAAGCCAAGCGCAAACAGCTGAAGGAGCGCACATCAACCCAAGCACCCCACCCACCCGCCCCTTGAACCATCATCTCTCCCACCTGTGACAGAGACTGTAAGTCCCGCATTGGACTCATCAGTCACCTGCGAACTCATTTTTAGTGTTATCCTCGGTTCCAAGAGACTGCCTGAGAAAAGATAGCAGGGCACTTAGAAAAGTTCAAGATAATCAGGCAGAGTCAACATGGTTTTGTGAAAGGGAAATCATGTTTAACCAATTTATTGGAGTTCTTTGAGGAAGTAACATGTGCTATGGATAAAGGGGAACTGGTGGATGTACTGTACTTAGATTTCCAGAAGGCATTTGATAAGTTGCCACATCAAAGGTTATTGCGGAAAATAAAAGCTCATGGTGTTGGGGGTAACATATTGGCATGGATAGAAGATTGGCTAGCTAACAGGAAACAGAGAGTAGGCATAAATGGGTTATTTTCTGATTGGCAACATGTAATGAGTGGTGTGCCACAGGGATCAGTGCTGGGGCCTCAACTTTTTACAATTTATATAAATGACTTGGATGAAGGGACCGAAGGTATGGTTGCTAAATTTGCTGATGACACAAAGATAGGTAGGAAAGTAAATTGTGAAGAGGACATAAGGAGGCTACAAAGGGTTATAGATAGATTAAGTGAGTGGGCAAAGATCTGGCAAATGGAGTATAATGTGGGAAAATGTGAAGTTGTCCATTTTGGCAGGAAGAATAAAAAATGAAGTAAATTATCTAAATGGTGAGCGATTGCAGAGCTCTGAGATGCAGAGGGATCTGGGTGTCCTAGTGCATGAATCGCAAAAGGTTAGTATTCAGGTACAACAAGTAATTAGGAAAGCTAATAGAATGTTATTGTTAATTGCGAGGGGAATTGAATACAAAAGTAGGGAGGTTATGCTTCAGTTATACAGGGCATTGGTGAGACCACATCTGGAGTACTGTGTACAGTATTGGTCTCCTTATTTAAGGAAGGATGTAAATGCGTTGGAAGCAGTTCAGAGAAGGTTTACTAGACTAATACCTGGAATGGGCGGGTTGTCTTATGAGGAAAGGTTGGACAGGCTAGGCTTGTATCCGCTGGAGTTTAGAAGAGTAAGAGGTGACTTGATTGAAACATATAAGATCCTGAGGGGTCTGGACAGGGCAGATGTGGAGAGGATGTTTCCTCTTGTGGGAGAATCTAGAACTAGGGGTCACTGTTTAAAAATATGAGGTCGCCCATTTAAGACAGAGATGAGGAGACATTTTTTCTCACAGAGGGTTGTGAGTTTTTGGAACTCTCTTCCTCAGAGGGCGGTGGAAGCAGAGTCTTTGAATATTTTTAAGGCAGAGGTAGAGAGATTCTTGATAAGGGGATTGTGATATACTTGAACAAACTAATATTGAGAGGGAGGAGGTGCTAGCGGTTTTAGCGGGCTTAAAAGTGGATAAATCCCCAGGCCCAGACGAGATGTATCCCAGGCTGCTGTGTGAGGCAAGGGAGGAGATTGCAGGGGCTCTGACACAAATTTTCAGAACCTCTCTGGCCACAGGGGAGGTGCCAGATGACTGGAGGACAGCTAATGTAGTACCATTATTCAAGAAGTGTAGTAGGGATAAACCAGGGAATTACAGGCCAGTGAGCCTAACATCAGTGGTAGGGAAATTATTGGAAAAAATTCTGATGGACAAAATTAGTCTCCACTTGGAGAGGCAAGGATTAATCAAGGATAGTCAGCATGGCTTTGTCAGGGGGAGATCATGTCTAACCCATTTCATTGAATTTTTCGAGGGGTTGACTAGGTGTGTGGATGAGGGTAATGCAGTTGATGTAATCTACATGGACTTCATTAAGGCTTTTGACAAAGTCCCGCACGGGAGACTGGTCAAGAAGGTAAGAGCCCATGGGATCCAGGGCAATTTGGCACATTGGATCCAAAATTGGCTTTGTGGCAGGAGGCAGAGGGTGATGGTCGAAGGTTGTTTTTGTGACTGGAAGCCTGTGTCCAGTGGTGTACCGTAGGGATCGGTGCTGGGCCCTTTGCTGTTTGTAGTGTACATTAATGATTTAGATATGAATGTAGCTGGTATGATCATCAAGTTCGCAGATGACACGAAAATTGGTGGAGTAGTAAATAGCAAGGAGGGAAGCCTCAGGCTACAGGACGATATAGATGGGTTGGTTAGATGGGCAGAACGTGGCAAATGGAATTTAACCCTGAAAAGTGTGAGGTGATGCATTTTGGGAGGACTAACAAGGCAAGGGAATACACAATGAATGGTAGTACCCTAGGAAGGACAGAGGGTCAGAGGGACCTTGGTGTGCATGTACATAGATCCCTGAAGGCAGCAGGGCAGAAAGATAAGGTGGTTAAAAAGGCATATGGGATACTTACCTTCATTAGTCGAGGCATAGAATATAAGAGCAGGGAGGTTATGATGGAGCTGTACAAAACGCTAGTTAGGCCACAGCTGGAATACTGTGTGCAGTTCTGGTCGCCACACTATAGGAAGGATGTGATTGCATTTGAGAGGGTGCAGAGGAGATTCACCAGGATGTTACCTGGGCTGGAGCGTTTCAGTTATAGAGAGACTGGACAGGCTGGGGTTGTTTTCCTTGGAGCAGAGAAGGCTGATGGGGGACCTGATTGAGGTGTACAAAATTATGAGGGGCATAGATAGGGTAGATAGAAAGGAACTTTTCCCCTTAGTAGAGGGGTCAATAACCAGGGGGCATAGTTTCAAGGTAAGGGGCAGGAGGTTTAGAGGGGATTTGAGGAAAACTTTTTCACCCAGAGGGTGGTTGGAATCTGGAACTCACTGCCTGAAAGGGTGGTAGAGGCAGGAACCCTCACAACATTCAAGAAGCATTTAGGTGAGCACTTGAAATGCCATAGCATACAAGGCTATGGACCAAGTGCTGGAAAATGGGATTAGAATAGACAGGGCTTGATGGCCGGCGCGGACACGATGGGCCGAAGGGTTTCTTTCTGTGCTGCATAACTCTATGACTCTATAAGCAAGTGGGTGAGAGTTTATCGGGGGTAGGCGGGAATGTGGAGTAATCAGATCGGCCACGATCTTATTGAATGGCGGAGCAGGCTCGAGGGGCCGAGTGGCCGACTCCTGCTCCTATTTCTTATGTTTGTTCGTCCTATCAACCATTAAATTTCCCCCTCAGCTTTTTATGTACTTACGGGTTTTCCGTCCAATACAAGAGCAGGAATGTTGGCAACACATGGTTTAAATGTCAAAGCTTGTGCTGGCACGTCAGTTGTTTCCTGGCTGGCTGTGTTTGTTCCCACGGTTGGCCTGTACGCGGCAGGTATCTGCTCCCCTCTCACGTCCTGGACTTACCTTACATTGAACATTCTCTCATATTGACAGATCACTGGGACATTCAATCAGTGCCCCAGGAGATAACTCTGCCGCTGTCCCTGACTGTTCTCCTGGCTCATCTCCAGACCAAACATAGGCCAAGCAAATCAAGCCCAGCCTGGCTCTCTGACTAACCAGCAACATCCAACAGTGCTGTTTGATTCCAGCTCCATTCTTTTTCCCATGCAGATTGAGCAGGATGAAATCCAGTTCACTGGGAGAACTCCATGCCAGGATTTGATTCCTGCTCTTCCTTTTGGCAAGGCCCTTGAGGATTAAAGTGAGTTCATTACGGCAGAGTGCGAGGGAGCAGCACATTAACCAGGAGAAAGAGGGCGTCGACGGTTCATGTTTGTTCCCTTGCCGTGCCTGATAAGATCCTGCTCAGTGGATTTACAGGCAGCAGAGTTGAGTGGGATCCCACCTCGGAGGTGTCAGCCTGGGACACAGCTGTCTGTGAGGGTAAGAGTGGCATTTAACAGGAATTCAGTGCGCTTTCATCCTGGAACGGGGAGCAATTAAGACAGAGGTGTGTGTTGCAGAGGCAACACAGCAACCAGATCCAGGGCCATTAGTCTGCAGGCCTAGAACATAAGAAGTAGGAGCAGGAGTAGGCCATACGGCCCCTCGAGCCTGCTCCGCCACTCAATAGGATCATGGCTGATCCGAACCTAGACTCACATCCACTTCCCTGCCCGCTTCCCATAACCCTTAATTCCCTTATCAGCTAGGAAACTGTCTATCTCCGTTTTAAATTTATTTAATGTCGCAGCTTCCACAGCTCTCTGAGGTAGCAAATTCCATAGATTTACTACCCTCTGAGTGAAGAAGTTTCTCCTCATCTCAGTTTTGAAAGGGCAGCCCCTTATTCTAAGATTATGCCCCCTAGTTCTAGTCTCACCCATCAGTGGAAACATCCTCCCCGCATCCACCCGATCAAGCCCCCTCACAATCTTATATGTTTCGATAAGATCGCCTCTCATTCTTCTGAACTCCAATGAGTAGAGGCCCAACCTACTCAACCTTTCCTCATAAGTCAACCCCCTCATCTCCGGAATCAACCGAGTGAACCTTCTCTGAACTGCCTCGAGAGCAAGTATATCTTTTCTTAAATATGGAAACCAAAACTGTACGCAGTATTCCAGGTGTGGCCTCACCAGTACCCTGTATAACTGAAGCAAGACTTCCCTGCTTTTATACTCCATCCTCCTTGCAAGAAAAGCCAAGATTCCATTGGCCTTCCTGATCACCTGCTGTACCTGCATACTAACCTTCTGTGTTTCATGCACCAGGGCCCCCAGATCCCTTTGTACTATAGCAGTTTGCAGTTTCTTTCCATTTAGATAATAACTTGCTCTTTGATTTTTTTCTGCCAAAGTGCATAACCTCACACTTTCCAACATTATATTCCATCTGCCAAATTTCTGCCCACTCACTTAGCCTGTCTATGTCCTTTTGCAGGTTTTTTATGTCCTCCTCACTCACTGCTTTCCCTCCCATCTTTGTATCGTCGGCAAACTTGGATACGTTGCACTCGGTCCCTTCCTCCAAATTGTTAATATAGATTGTAAAGAGTTGGGGTCCCAGCACCGACCCCTGCGGAACACCACTCGTCACTGATTGCCAACCCAAGAATGAACCATTTATCCCAACTCTCTGTTTTCTGTTAGATAGCCAATCTTCCACCCATGCCAGTATATTACCCCCAATCCTGTGATTTTTTATCTTGTGCAGTAATCTTTTGTGTGGCACCTTGTCAAATGCCTTTTGGAAGTCCAAATACACCACATCCACTGGTTCCCCTTTATCCACCCTGTTTGTTACATCCTCAAAGAATTCGAGCAAATTTGTCAAACATGATTTCCCCTTCATAAAACCATGCTGACTCTGTCCGATTAAATTATGCTTATCCAAATGTCCTGTTACTGCTTCCTTAATAATGGACTCCAACATTTTACCAACCACAGATGTTAGGCTAACTGGTCTATAGTTTCCAGCCTTTTGTCTACCTCCCTTTTTAAATAAGGGCATTACATTAGCAGTTTTCAAATCTGCTGGGACCTTTCCTGAATCCAGGGAGTTTTGGAAACATAGAAACATAGAAGATAGGAGCAGGAGTAGGCCATTCGGCCCCTCGACCCTGCTCCGCCATTCGATGAGATCATGGCTGATCATCCAAACTCAGTACCCCGTACCTGCCTTCTCCCCATATCCCTTGATACCTTTAGTTCTAAGAAATATATCTAACTCCTTCTTGAATATATTTAATGACTTGGCCTCAACCGCCTTCTGTGGTAGAGAATTCCATAGGTTCACCACTCTCTGGGTGAAGAAATTCTTCCTCATCTCTGTCCTAAATGGCTTACCCCTTATCCTTAGACTGTGACCCCTGGTTCTGGACTCGCTGACCATCGGGAACATTCTACCTGCATCTAGTTTGTCCAGATCTGTTAGAATTTTATAAGTTTCAATGAGATCCCCTCTCATTCTTCTAAACTCCAGCGAGTATAAGTCCAATCGACCCAATCTCTCCTCATATGTCATTCCTGCCATCCCAGGGATCAGCCTTGTGAATCTTCGCTGAACTCCTTCCATGGCAAGAACATCCTTCCTCAGGTAAGGCGACCAAAACTGCACACAGTACTCAAGGTGTGGTCTCACCAAGGCCCTGTACAACTGCAGCAGGACATCCTTGCTCCTGTACTCAAACCCTTTCGCTATGAAGGCCAACATACCATTTTCCTTATTCACCGCCTGCTGCACCTGCATGCTTACCTTCAGCGACTGGTGCACAAGGACACCCAGGTCTCATTGCACTTCCCCTTCTCCCAATCTATTGCCATTCAGATAATAGTCTGCCTTTCTGTTTTTGACACCAAAGTGGATAACTCGCATTTATCCACATTATATTGCATCTGCCACGCTTCTGCCCAATCACCCAACCTGTCTAAATCATCCTGGAGTTTCTCGGTATCCTCCTCGCAGCACACACTCCCACCCAGCTTTGTGTCTTCTGCAAACTTGGAGATATTACATCTAGTTCCCTTATCTAGATCATTAATGTATATTGTGAATAGCTGGGGTCCAAGGACCGATCCCTGCGGTACCCCACTAGTCACTGCCTGCCACTCGGCAAAAGACCCGTTAATTCCTACTCTCTGCTTTCTGTCCGCCAACCAGTTCTCTATCCAAGTCAATACCTTGCCCCCAATCCCATGTGCCTTAACTTTACACGCTAATCTCTTATGCGGGACCTTATCGAAAGCCTTTTGAAAGTCCAAATACACCACATCTACTGGTTCTCCCTTATCTATTTTCCCAGTTACATCCTCAAAAAATTCCAGTAGATTAGTCAAGCACGATTTACCTTTTGTAAATCCATGTTGACTTTGTCCGATCCTGTCACTGTTTTCCAAGTGCTCAGCTATTACATCCTTTATAATGGACTCTAGCATTTTCCCCACTATGTCAGGCTTACCGGTCTGCAATTCCCCGCTTTCTCTCTACCCCCCTTTTTGAATAGTGGGGTAACATTAGCTACCCTCCAATCCATGGGTACAGTTCCAGATTCCAGCGAATTTTGGAAGATGATCAGCAATGCATCTACTATTTCTCGGGCCACCTCCTTAAGTACCCTAGGATGTAGATTATCAGGCCCTGGGGATTTATCGGCCTTCAATCCCGTCAATTTCCCTAACACCATTTCCCTACAAATACTGATTTCTTTCAGTTCCTCCCTCTCATCAGACCCTATGTTCTCCAACATCTCTGGGAGGTTATTTGTGTCCTCCTTTGTGAAGACAGAACCAAAATATGCATTTAATTGGTCTGCCATTTCTTTGTTCCCCATTATAATTTCCCCTGCTTCTGACTGCAAGGGACCTACACTTGATTTCACTCATCTTTTTCTCTTCACATATCTATAAAAGCTCTTACAGTCAGTTTTTATGTTCCCTGCAGGCTTACTTTCATATTCTATTTTCCCCTTCTTAATTAATCCCTTTGTCCTCCTTTGTTGAATCCTAAACTGCTCCCAATCCTCAGGGTTACCGCTTTTTCTGGCCAATTTATATGCACTCTCCTTGGATCTTATGCTATCCCTAATTTCCCTTGTTAGCCACGGTTGAGTCACCCTTTTTGTTTTATTCTTATCCCAAACTGGGTTGAACAACTTCTGTAGTTCATCCATGCGGTCTTTGAATGTTTGCCATTGCCTATCCACCGTCAACTCTTTGAGTGACATTCCCCAATCAATCCTACCCAATTCGCGCCTCATACCATCGTAGTTTCTTTTATTTAAATTCAGGACCCACCTTGTTCCACCTTGTTCCGAATGCTCCTTGCATTAAAACACAAAGCCTTCAGGCTTGTTTTTTTAACGCTCTCAGACCTAGATGAATTATTATTTACTGTGACCATGTTTGAGTTAAACCGTTGAGTTCTTTGCCTTCTAATTTTGTTTTTCTCCTTCCTGTCTTTTGCTTTTTTCCTTGTTTCCTTTTCCTCTGTCTCCCTGCTCAGGTTCCCAACCCCCTGCCACTTTAGTTTAATCCCGCCCCAACAGCACTAGCAAACACTCCCCCTAGGACATCGGTCCCGGCCCTGCCCAGGTGCAAACCATCCCGTCTGTACTGGTCCCACCTCTCCCAGAACCGGTTCCAATGTCCAAGGAATTTGAATCCCTCCCCCTTGCAACATTCCTCTAGCCACATATTCATTTGAAATATCCTCCTATTTCTACTCTGACTAGCACGTGGCACTGGTAGCAATCCTGAGATTACTACCTTTGAGGTCCTATTTTTTAATTTACCTCCTAACTCCCTATATTCTGCTTTTAGGACCTCATCCCGTTTTTTACCTATATCGTTGGTGCCTATGTGCATCACGACAACTGGCTGTTCGCCCTCCCCCTCCAAAATGTTCTGCAGCCGCTCCGAGACGTCCTTGACCCTTGCACCAGGGAGGCAACACACCATCCTGGAGTCTCGATTGCGGCCGCAAAAACGCCTATCTATTCCCCTTACAATTGAGTCCCCTATCACTATAATTCTTCCACTCTTTTTCCTCCCAGCCTGTGCAGCAGAGCCACCCATGGTGCCAGGAAGTTGGCTGCTGCTGCCTTCCCCTGATGAGTCATCCCCCCCCAACAGTATTTAAAGTGGTATATCTGTTGGAGAGGGGGATGGCCGCAGGGGATTCCTGCACTACCTGCCTGCGCCTCTTACTCTGCCTGCTGGTCACCCATTCCCTTCCTGCCTATACACCCTTTACCTGCGGTGTGACCAACTCGCTAAATGTGACATTCACGACGTCCTCAGCATCGCGAATGCTCCAAAATGAATCCATCCGCAGCTCCAGTGCCGCAATGCAGTCTGTCAGTAGCTGCAGCTGGACACACTTCCCACACACATGGTCATCAGGGATGCAGGAAGCGTCCCTGATTTCCCACATAGAGCAGGAGGAGCACACTACGGGGCTGGGCTGCCCTGCCATGACTGACCCTTTAATTAATTAATTAAAATTAAATGAATCCCACCAATTTCACTTCAATTAAATGATATACTCAAAGGCCCTTGCTTAATAGTAGTCCCCACTACACAACAGAGACCTTAGAAACCACAAAATTTAAGTTTAGAAAAATTTAGAAAGAAAATACTCACCAACCAATCATTTACCCGCTTCTTGGTGACATCACACTTCGATTACTTTTTGCTTCCCTCTCCCGGAACCTGGATTGGTAAGCTCCTTAAATACCGCCGCCGCCTCTGGTGCTCCCTCGCAGGTCCACCGCCTCTCCGCTCTCTCGGGGCTCTGGGCCTCGCTGCTCGCCGCCTCGGGGCTGCTCCTTAAATACCGCCTCTGGTACTCCCTCGCAGGTCCGCCGCCTCATCCACAATCCCTACCGCTACTTCTCTCAAGACCCTAGGATGTAAGCCATCAGGTCCAGGGGATTTATCCACCTTAAGTCCCATTATCTTACCGAGTACCATCTCCTTAGTGATTTTAATTGTGTTTAGCTCCTCCCCCCCATAGCCTTCTGTTTGTCCAGTGTTGGGACATTTTTAGTGTCCTCTACTGTAAAGACTGATACAAAATATTTGTTCAGTGTTTTTGCCATCTCCATGTTCCCCACTACTAATTTCCCGGTCTCGTCCTCTAAGGGACCAACATTCACTTTAGCCACCCTTTTACTTTTTATATAACTGTAGAAACTCTTGCTATCTGTTTTTATATTTTTTGCTAGTTTACTTTCATAATCTATCTTCCCTTTCTTAATTAAACTTTTAGTTATTCTTTGCTGGCTTTTAAATGCTTCCCAATCTTCTATCCTCCCACTAGATTTGGCTACTTTATATGCCCTTGTTTTCAGTTGGGTACTATCCTTTATTACTTTACTTAGCCGCGGATGGCTGTCTTTTCTTTTACGCCCCTTTTTCCTCAGTGGAATATATTTTTCTTGAAAGTTGTGAAATATCTCCTTGAATGTACACCACTGCTCCTGTACCGTCTTACACCTTAATCTATTTTCCCAGTCCACTTTAGTCAACTCTGCTCTCATACCTTCATAGTCTCCTTTATTTAAGCTTAGTACGCTGGTTTGAGATCCAACTCTCTCACCCTCCAACTGAATTTGGAATTCAACCATGTTATGGTCACTCATTCCAAGGGGATCCTTTACTAGGACATTTTTTTATTAATCCTGTCTCATTACACAGGACCAGATCTAAGATTGCCTGCCCCCTGGTTGGTTCAGTAACATACTGCTCAAGGAAACCGTCCCTAATGCACTCTATGAACTCTTCATCAAGGCTGCCCTGCCCAATTTGATTTGTCCAGTCAATATGAAAGTTAAAATTTCCCATGATTATAGCTGTTCCCTTATTACAAGCCCCAATTATTTCCTGATTTATACTCTGACCAATAGAGTTGCAACTGTTAGGAGGCCTATAGACGGCGCCCACTAGTGACTTTTTCCCCTTATTATTCCTTATCTCCACCCAAACTGTTTCACTATCCTGATCCTTTGACCCAAAATCATTTCTCACTATTGCAGTGATTCCATCCTTTATTAACATAGCCACCCCACCTCCCTTTCCTTCCTGTCTGTCCTTCCTAATAGTCAAATACCCCTGGATGTTTAGTTCCCAGTCATGGTCACCTCGCAGCCATGTTTCTGTAATGGCCACCAGATCATACCCATGTGTAGTTATTTGTACCGTCAACTCGTCTATTTTGTTACGAATGCTGCGTGCATTCAGATAAAGAACTTTCAAATAGGTTTTGTGACAATTTATTCCTGCTTTTACCCCCTTTACTACTTTACCTTTATCTTTATACATTCTGTCCCTTCCTGACACGCTCTGGTTTTTAATTTCCCCACTGCTACTTTGCTCTATTGCCTTCTCCACTGACATTTTTATTTTTCGCTCTCTTGAAACCTCCCCCCCACTAATTAGTTTAAAGCCCTCTCTACAGCCCTAGTTATTACCACTTCTGTCAGCAGCGAGTTCCAGGTCATCACCACTCGCTGCATAAAAAAGTTTTTGCTCACATCCCCCCTGTATCTCTTGCCCAAAACCTTAAATCTGTGTCCCCTAGTCCTTGTACCATCAACTAGTGTGAACAGCCTTTCCCCGTCTAGCCTATCCAAACCCGTCATAATCTTGTACACCTCTATCAAATCACCCCTCAACCTCCTTTGTTCTAATGAAAACAAATCCAGCTTCTCCAACCTGTCCTTGTAGCTAAGATTCCCCCATCCCCAGAACCATTCTGGTAAATCTCCTCTGCACCCTTTCAAGGGCCTTCACATCCTTCCTAAAGTGTGGTGACCAGAACTGGACGCAATACTCCAGTTGTGGCCTAACCAGCGCTTTATAAAGGTTCAGCATAACTTCTCTACTTTTGTACTCAATACCTCTATTTATGAAGCCCAAGATCCCATATGCTTTGTTAACCACTCTCTCAATATGTCCCGCCACCTTCAGGGACCTATGCACATTAACTCCCAGGTCCCTCTGTCCCTGCACACTCTGTAAAACTGTGCCATTAAGTGTATATTGCCTCTCCCTGTCCCTTCTGCCAAAATGTATCACCTCACACTTCTCTGTATTAAATTCCATCCGCCACTTGTCTGCCCATTCTGCTAGCCTTTCTATGACCTGTTGCAGTCGATTGATATCATCCTCACTGTTTGCCACACCCCCAAGTTTAGTGTCATCGGCAAATTTAGAAATTCTACTTTGTATTCCAATATCCAGGTCATTTACATATATCAAAAAAAGCAGTGGCCCCAGCACTGACCCTTGGGGAACACCACTGTCTACCATCCTCCAGTCTGAAAATCAACCATTTACCACAACTTGCTGTTTTCTGTCCTTAAGCCAATCCCTTATCCAAGCTGCCACTGACCCACCTATTCCATGAACCTCAATGTTGTTAACCTGTCTTCTATGTGGTACTTTGTCAAACTCCTTCCGAAAATCCATGTAGACAACATCCATTGCATTCCCTTCATCTATTCTCCCTGTTACTTCATCAAAAAATTCAATTAGATTCGTCAAACATGATCTGCCTTTTACAAATCCGTGTTGGCTCTCCTTAATTAGCTTAAACCTCTCCAAGCCCCATTAATGTTTTCCTTGATTATTGTTTGTAAAACTTTACCCACCACTGATCTTAAACTGACCGGCCTGTAGTTACTAGGATTGTCCTTACACCCTTTCTTGAACAATGGGGTCACATTTGTCACTTTCCAATCCTCAGGCACCTCCCCATAAACGTCATCCTGTGGTCTTGGTAATGGCCACGGCTATATGTGAGAATTTATAGTTCCAATGAATTCCTGAAGCATAGCGCCCAATCGTGGGATATAAATATACTCCAGGAACTGCCAGTTACAAAAACAAACGCAGAAGGCTACATCTCTGAACATTGGAACAGGAGGAGGCCATTCAGCCCCTCGAGCCTGTTCTCCCATTCAATGAGGCCATGGCTGATCTGCGTCTCAACTCCATTTATCCGCCTTTGCTCCATATCTCTTAATGACCTTCACTAATAAAAATCTAGCAATATCAGTCTTGACTTTTTCACTTTACCCCCAGCCTCAACAGAGCTCCAGATTTCCACTACTCTTTGTGTGAAGAAGTGCTTCCTGACATCGAAACATCGAACAATAGGAGTAGGAGTCGGCCATTCGCCCTTCGAGCCTTCTCCGCCATTCAATATGATCATGGCTGATCCTCTATCGCAATACCATATTCTGGCTCTCTCCCCATAACCCTTGATGCCTTTTGTGTCTAGAAATCTATCTACAGGAAACTTTGTGTTATCCGGAGGCTAAATGTCCGGCAAGCTCGAGCCACCGGCAAAAATCAGGAGCCGTATTTTTTCTTTTTGTTTCTTTTCGTTGCTTTTTTCTCAACAGTCAAGCTCTGCAAGGTCTGTAGCTAAGCAACAGCTTCAGCTAGAGATGCTACAGAGAGGCTTGCCGACTGTTTAGAAGCTGTTGCTAAGCAACAGTGTTTGTTGTCAGATACGGAGATGAAAACCTCCGTATGCTTCAACATTACAGCTGGAGTGTCCGGCAGTTTTGAGGGAACGGCAACAGCTGAGTCCCGTCGGTGCCGGATAGCACAAAGTTTCCTGTATCTCCTTCTTAAATATATTCAGTGACTTGGCCTCCACAGTCTTCTGTGGTAGAGAATTCCACAGGTTTACTGCCCTCTGAGTGAAGAGATTTCTCCTCATCTCAGTCCTAAATGTCCTACCCCGTATCCTGAGACGGTGACCCCTCGTTCTAGACCCCCCCCAGCCAGGGGAAACATCCTCCCTGCATCCAGTCTGTCTAATCCTGTCAGAATTTTATACGTTTCAATGAGATCCCCTCTCATTCTTCTAAACTCTAGTGAATACAGGCCTAGTCGACCCGATCTCTCCTCATACGACAGTCCTGCCAACCCAGGAATCAGTCTGGTGAACCTTCGCTGCACTCCCTCTATGGCAAGTATATCCTTCCTTAGTCACCGCCTGCCACCCCGAAGTGGAGTGCAGCAGAGAATGAGAGAAAATTCCCCAGTGCTGTTGCCACACCGCTGCACCTGGATGTATCTCCATCCCACCAGGACAGCCGTTGGCTGCTCCAGCCTCACCTGCCACGTACAAATGACGTGGGGGGCATAGCGCCAGATTTAGCTGGCATCTGTCCTCTTACAGCCTCTTTATAGTAGCAGGAGGCCCCCGGAAATGAGAGTAACCCGTGCATCAGAGGTGATGCTTGAGCCAGGGAAATGGGTGGGATGGGGTCGGGTGTGGGGGGGACGGGGGATGGGTGTGGAGGGGATGGGGGACGGGTGTGGGGGCAACGGGGGATTGGGTGTGGGGGGGACAGGGGAATGGGTGTGGGGGGGATGGGGGACGGGTGTGGGGGGGACGGGGGACGGGTGTGGGGGGGACGGGGGACGGGTGTGGGGGGGACGGGGGACGGGTGTGGGGGGGACGGGGGAATGGGTGTGGGGGGGATGGGGGATGGGTGTGGGGGGAAACGAGGGAGACGGGGATGGGTGTGGGGGGGACGGGGGACGGGTGTGGGGGGGACGGGTGTGGGGGGGACGGGTGTGGGGGGGACGGGGGACGGGTGTGGGGGGGACGGGTGTGGGGGGGACGGGTGTGGGGGGGACGGGGGATGGGTGTGGGGGGGACGGGTGTGGGGGGGACGGGGGACGGGTGTGGGGGGGACGGGGGACGGGTGTGGGGGGGACGGGGGACGGGTGTGGGGGGGACGGGGGACGGGTGTGGGGGGGACGGGGGACGGGTGTGGGGGGGACGGGGGACGGGTGTGGGGGGGACGGGGGACGGGTGTGGGGGGGACGGGGGACGGGTGTGGGGGGGACGGGTGTGGGGGGGACAGGGGACGGGTGTGGGGGGGACGGGGGGGACGGGGGATGGGTGTGCTGGTCCACCTGAACAGAAGAAGCTCTGAGTATCAGCATGTTGTTGGATTATTGATAACCGCGCCCAACGCTGATGCCCTCAGCAGTCACGGGACGGTGCTCAGAAATCTTCCCCTCCCTTGCCCAGGTCAATGAGCCCAATTGTCGTGCCCTCACCATGCCCTATATCATCTAAGTCAGCACAGCAAGGCTGAAAGGTGGTCTTTGTGTTGTACAAGGCTGACTACTGGCCTGTTCTGATGTGAACCCTCTCTCTCCAATAACAGAACTGTTAATGTTTGAGCCAATCCAGTTGTGCGAATTCTCATTGCAGGAAACATCAGCATGTCGGACAAGCAGTGTCACGTGACCGAGCTCCACAGCCAACAGCAAGTGTTCCTTTGCTTTGATGTGATGGTGCAGTTCCAGGTCAAGTGGGAGAAGTTTCTGATGCCAGCACCCACATCTGTCGCTATTTTGGGTGAACTGGTGCATCTGGCTATGAGGATGGAGGACTTCAAACTAAACCAAGGCAGTGCAGACAAGAAATCCCTGTTTAAACGTCCAGATTCATTCAAGAGGTGCCTGATGGAGGTTTGCAACCAAACCGTAACCTCGTTTCAACAGACCCGCACTAATCTGAACAAAATCCGCATGTGTTGTGAGGACCTCCTTGTCCATGTGAAGAATGTGGGTGAAGGGTCATCTCTGAACAAAGACCTTCCCAAGCAGCTGCAGAACATTCGGGTTTGTGCAGACAAATCCAAAACATGTGCCGAATCTGTGGAAAAGGAGCTCTCCAATCTCAGCGATCTACTGAGTGAGCTGCTGGAGACCTGTACAGATTCCCAGAGTATCAGCCAGGATAAGCTGGGGGAAGTAAGGAAAGTCCTGTCGGAAACACAACAGAAGAATGAGCTAGTAGAGGAGAAGAAGAGCAATTTACAGAAGCAATGGATCGAGGCTTCCCGAAAACGTGAGGAAGTCACCAGTGAATACGACAATGTAAGGGCGAGTGCTCTCATTGATCAGTTCTGTTTGGAAGGACTGAAACAGATGAAGAAGCTTCTCCCAAAGATTGTTGATCTTTTGAGCAATGTGACCAGCCCAGTGCTTCTGGTGGTGGAGCTGGGGAAAGGGTTGATCTTTCTCATACAACTGGCGTCTGAGCTGAAAGACAAAGAATCCTCTGAATCAAACCCTGAAATCAGCAGTTTCCTCAGCAAGGTTAGAGAGGAAGCCTCACTGAAGATCAAGGAAGTCCAATCCCAGTTGGAGGAGTCGCAAAAAATGGACAATGAATGTCACCAAAATATGAAAAGTTCGTGTGATGAGAGTGAGACGTTGTTGAGAGAGATAAAGAACAATCAGGCACAAGAGATGGATATCAGCACACGTGTAGCGTTGATGGCTAAAGGGCTTGGGGCACTGGGGAGCATCAAGTCCAACTGGTCAGAGATGATCAACTTCATTCATATCATACCAATATTAACTGAAGATTGCCAGAAGACATTTAAGAGACTTAGTGCGGTGAGTGGTGAAGGCATGCAGGGTGCTCCAGGTGCGTTAGCCAGTAGTCAGATGATGAACTTTCAAGTGTCCCAGGCAGTTAGCATCATGACCCACATCGGTGACATGTCAAAAACCTATGTGGAGATTCACGACAAGTACCTTGCAGGTCAACTGGGCGAGCTGAGCTCATTGCTGGGCGGGCAGGGGTCTGAATACAAGTTTAAGAAGGTCCAGGATAAATGTGACGAAGCAAGAAAGGAAATCCATCACAGGGCCGCTGTGGATCAGGAGCAACTTCAGAAGAATGCCCAGCAGAGAAGTGAAGCCATTGCTAAACTTACAGACCTGCTGCTGCCCAGGAAGTGAATGGAAATCCTGCAATGAAACATATTCTCAGCTGTGCGAGTGACCAATCCCTGGAATCTCCAATCCAATCATCAACCACCTCTCCCAACCCCTGGAATCTCCAATCCAATCACCAACCACCTCTCCCAACCCTTGGAATCTCCAATCCAATCATCAACCTCCTCTCCCAACCCCTGGAATCTCCAATCCAATCATCAACCACCTCTCCCAACCCCTGGAATCTCCAATCCAATCCAATTAAGGGTTACGGGGAGCGGGCAGGAATTTGGACATGAGTCTAGGTTCAGATCGGTCATGGCCCTGTGGGTAGCGGAGCGGGCCCAGGGGCCGTGTAGCCTGATCCTGCTCCTATTTCATGTGTCTAATTCTGTTAGATTCAGGAGATGGTTCTGTGATAGTGGATTGGCGGTTAGGATCAGATCAGCCATGATCTTATTGAATGGCGGAGCAGGCTCGAGGGGCCGATTGGCCTACTCCTGCTCCTATTTCTTATGTTCTTATGTTCTTTTCAACCTCTTCTCCCAACCCCTGGAATCTCCAATCCAATCATCAACCACCTCTCCCAACCCCTGGAATCTCCAATCCAATCATCAACCACCTCTCCCAATCCCTGGAATCTCCAATCCAATCATCAACCACCTCACCCAACCCCTGGAATCTCCAATGCAATCATCAACCTCCTCTCCCAACCCCTGGAATCTCCAATCCAATCATCAACCACCTCTCCCAACCCCTGGAATCTCCAATGCAATCATCAACCTCCTCTCCCAACCCCTGGAATCTCCAATCCAATCATCAACCACCTGTGCCAACCCCTGGAATCTCCAATCCAATCACCAACCTCCTCTCCCAACCCCTGGAATCTCCAATCCAATCATCAACCACCTCTCCCAACTCCTGGAATCTCCAATCCAATCATCAACCTCCTCTCCCAACCCCTGGAATCTCCAATCCAATCACCAACCTCCTCTCCCAACCCCTGGCATCTCCAATCCAATCATCAACCTCCTCTCCCAACCCCTGGAATCTCCAATCCAATCATCAACCACCTCTCCCAACCCCTGGAATCTCCAATCCAATCATCAACCACCTCTCCCAACCCCTGGAATCTCCAATCCAATCATCAACCTCCTCTCCCAACACCTGGAATCTCCAATCCAATCATCAACCACCTCTCCCAACCCCTGGAATCTCCAATCCAATCATCAACCTCCTCTCCCAACCTCTGGACTCTCCAACCCAATCATCAACCTCCTCTCCCAACCCCTTGAATCTCCAATCCAATCATCAACCACCTCTCCCAACCCCTGGAATCTCCAATCCAATCATCAACCACCTCTCCCAACCCCTGGAATCTCCAATCCAATCATCAACCTCCTCTCCCAACCCCTGGAATCTCCAATCCAATCATCAACCACCTCTCCCAACTCCTGGAATCTCCAATCCAATCACCAACCTCCTCTCCCAACCCCTGGAATCTGCAACCCAATCATCAACCACCTCTCCCAACTCCTGGAATCTCCAATCCAATCATCAACCTCCTCTCCCAACCCCTGGAATCTCCAATCCAATCACCAACCTCCTCTCCCAACCCCTGGAATCTCCAATCCAATCATCAACCTCCTCTCCCAACCCCTGGAATCTCCAATCCAATCATCAACCACCTCTCCCAACCCCTGGAATCTCCAATCCAATCATCAACCACCTCTCCCAACCCCTGGAATCTTCAATCCAATCATCAACCCCCTCTTCCAACCCCTGGAATCTCCAATCCAATCATCAACCTCCTCCCCCAACACCTGGAATCTCCAATCCAATCATCAACCACCTCTCCCAACCCCTGGAATCTCCAATCCAATCATCAACCTCCTCTCCCAACCCCTGGACTCTCCAACCCAATCATCAACCTCCTCTCCCAACCCCTGGAATCTCCAATCCAATCATCAACCACCTCTCCCAACCCCTGGAATCTCCAATCCAATCATCAACCACCTCTCCCAACCCCTGGAATCTCCAATCCAATCATCAACCTCCTCTCCCAACACCTGGAATCTCCAATCCAATCATTAACCTCCTCTCCCAACCCCTGGAATCTCCAATGCAATCATCAACCTCCTCTCCCAACCCCTGGAATCTCCAATCCAATCATCAACCTCCTCTCCCAACCCCTGGAATCTCCAATCCAATCATCAACCTCCTCTCCCAACCCCTGGAATCTCCAATCCAATCATCAACCTCCTCTCCCAACCCCTGGAATCTCCAATCCAATCATCAACCTCCTCTCCCAACCCCTGGAATCTCCAATCCAATCATCAACCCCCTCTCCCAACCCCTGGAATCTCCAATCCAATCATCAACCTCCTCTCCCAACCCCTGGAACCTCCAATCCAATCATCAACCTCCTCTCCCACCCCCTGGAATCTCCAATCCAATCATCAACCACCTCTCCCAACCCCTGGAATCTCCAATCCAATCATCAACCTCCTCTCCCAACCCCTGGAAACTCCAATCCAATCACCAACCTCCTCTCCCAACCCCTGGAATTCCGGTGACCTTCCATTTGAGGTGAGGGAATGTGAAAGTTCTGATTAAATCCCGCGGGCAGGTCCGGAGAATTCTTTGATTGAATTACTGCAAAGTTTTGAAGGATTCTGGAAGATCCAATCAGACAGAATAGTCATCAATTGATCATGTTTGATTGGTGTTTGCTTTCTCTGTCCCTTTTAAGCTTATATTGAAATCTGAAAAAAAATTAATTACATTAATCTGATTTTTACGATTATCTGTGCCACTGATTAATTTCCTCCTCTCGCAGTTTTAAATACTTTAACCATCAACTTTACACAGTTATGAAATTCACCAAAAGTATAGAAACAGTCAAACAACTCCCCTGCTCTACTTTGAGATAGTGGCCATGGGATCTCTCAGTACTGACCCTCTGACTGTGCAGCGCTCCCTCAGTACTGCCCCTCTGACAGTGCAGCGCTCCCTCAGTACTGTCCCTTCCACAGTGCGGCGCTCCCTCAGTACTGCCCCTCTGACAGTGTGACGCTCCCTCAGTACTGCCCCTCTGACAGTGCAGTGCTCCCTCAGTACTGCCCCTCTCACAGTGCAGCGCTCCCTCAGTACTGCCCCTCCGACAGTGCGGCGCTCCCTCAGTACTGCCCCTCCCACAGTGCGGCGCTCCCTCAGTACTGCCCCTCCCACAGTGCAGCGCTGCCTCAGTACTGCCCCTCCGGCAGTGCGGCGCTCCCTCAGTACTGCCTCTCCGACAGTG
Source organism: Somniosus microcephalus (assembly GCF_052327205.1). Taxonomy (NCBI): domain Eukaryota; kingdom Metazoa; phylum Chordata; class Chondrichthyes; order Squaliformes; family Somniosidae; genus Somniosus; species Somniosus microcephalus. The sequence continues at coordinate 395,886 of NW_028225332.1, read as the reverse complement.
CAGCGCTCCCTCAGTACTGCCACTCCCACAGTGAAGCTCTCCCTCATTAGTGCCCATTCGACAGTGCAGCGCTCCCTCAGTACTGCCACTCCCACAGTGCAGCGCTCCCTCAGTAGAGCCCATTCGACAGTGCAGTGCTCCCTCAGTACTGCCTCTCCGACAGTGCAGTGCTCCCTCAGTACTGCCCCTCCGACAGTGCAGCGCTCCCTCAGTACTGCCACTCCCACAGTGCAGCGCTCCCTCAGTAGTGCCCATTCGACAGTGCAGTGCTCCCTCAGTACTGCCTCTCCGACAGTGCAGTGCTCCCTCAGTACTGCCCCTCCGACAGTGCAGCGCTCCCTCAGTACTGCCCCTCCCACAGTGCAGCACTCCCTCACTACTGCCCCTCTGACAGGGCAGCGCTCCCTCAGTACTGCCCCTCCCACAGTGCGGTGCTCCCTCAGTACTGTCCCTCCGACAGAGCAGCGCTCCCTCAGTACAGCCACTCCCACAGTGCGGCGCTCCCTCAGTACAGCCACTCCCACAGTGCGCCGCTCCCTCAGTACTGCCCCTCAATTACAAGAGAAATGCCGGGAACAGCACCAACCGCTGTACATGGCCTTCTTTGATCTCACAAAGGCCTTCGACACTGTCAACTGTGAGGGATTATGGAGTGTCCTCCTCAAATTTGGCTGCCCTCAAAAGTTTGTCACTATCCTTCACCTGCTTCACGACGACATGCAAGCCGTGATCCTAAGTAATGGTTCCAGCACAGACCCAATTCACGTACGAACCGGGGTCAAGCCAGGCTGTGTCATCGCACCAACACCCTTCTCGATCTTCCTTGCTGCAATGCTCCATCTCTCCCTCAGTAAACTCCCCGCTGGAGTGGAGCTAATTTACAGAACAAACGGGAAACTGTTCAACCTCCGTCGCCTCCAGTCCAGCTCCAAGGTCGTCCCATCCTCTGTCGTCGAATTACAGTATGCAGATGACGCTTGCGTCTGCGCTCACTCGGAGGTCGAACTCCAAACCATCATCAACACCTTCACCAAAGCGTACGAGAGCACGGGCCTTACACTAAACATCCGTAAGACAAAGGTCCTCTACCAACCTGCCCCCACCACACAGTACTGCCCCCCAATTATCAAAATCCACGACAAAGCCTTGGAAAACGTGGACCACTTTCCATACCTCGGGAGCCTACTGTCAACAAGGGCAGACGTCGACGACGAAGTCCAACACCACCTTCAGTGTGCCAGTGCAGCCTTCGGTCGCCTGAGGAAAAGAGTGTTTGAAGACCAGGACCTCAAACCCAGCACTAAGCTCATAGTCTACAGAGCAGCAGTGATACCCGCCCTGCTGTATGCCTCAGAGACATGGACCATGTACAACAGGCACCTCAAAGCACTGGAGAGGTACCACCAACGCTGCCTCCACAAGATCCTGCAAATCCATTGGCAGGATAGGCGCACCAACGTCAGTGTTCTTGCTCAGGCCAACATCCACAGCATCGAAGCTCTGACCACGCTCAATCAGCTCCGATGGACGGGTCACATTGTCCGCATGCCCGATACGAGACTCCCAAAACAAGCGCTCTACTCGGAGCTCCGGCACGGCAAGAGAGCCCCAGGTGGGCAGAGGAAACGTTTCAAGAACACCCTCAAAGCCTCCTTGAAAAAGTGTAACATCCCCACCGACACCTGGGAATCCCTGGCCCAAGACCACACAAAGTGGAGGAGAAGCATCCGGGAAGGCGCCGAACACCTCGAGTCTCTTCGCCGGGAGCAAGCGGAAGCCAAGCGCAGGCAGCGCAAGGAGCGCACGTCAACCCAAGCACCCCACCCACCCGCCCCTTCAACCACCGTCTGCCCCACCTGTGACAGAGACTGTAGGTCCCGCATTGGACTCATCAGTCACCTGAGAACTCATTTTTAATGTGGAAGCAAGTCATCCTCAGTTCCGAGGGACTGCCTAAGAAGAAGAAGAAGCTCCATCAGTACTGCCCCTGCGACAGTGCGGCGCTCCCTCAGTACTGCCCCTCCGCCAGTGCGGCGCTCCCTCAGTACTGCCCCTCCATCAGTGCAGCACTCCCTCAGTAGTGCCCCTCCGACAGTGCAGCACTCCCTCAGTACTGCCCCTCCGACAGTGCAGCACTCCCTCAGTACTGCCCCTCCGACAGTGCGTCACTCCCTCAATACTGACCCTCTGACAGTGCGGCGCTCCCTCAGTACTGCCCCTCCATCAGTGCGGCATTTGATCGAGTGTGGCATCAAGGAGCCCTAGCAAAACTGAAGTCAATGGAAATCAAGGGGAAAACTCTCCATTGGTTGGAATCATACCTAGCACAAAGGAAGTTGGCTGTGGTTGTTGGAGGTCATTCATCTCAATCACATGACATCACTGCAGTAGTTCCTCAGGGCAGTGTCCTAGGCCTAACCATCTTCAGCTGTTTCAACAATGACGTTCCCTCCATCATAAGGTCAGAAGTGGGGATGTTCGCTGATGATTGCACACTGTTCAGCACCATTCGAGACTCGTCAGATACTGACGCAGTCCGTGTCCATATGCAGCAAGACCTGGACAACATTCAGACTTGGGCTGACAAGTGGCAAGTAACATTCGCACCACACAAGTGCCAGGCAATGACCATCTCCAACAAGCGAGACTCTAACCATCTCCCCTTGACATTCAATGGCATTATCATCGCTGAATCCCCCACTATCAACAACCGGGGAGTTACCATTGATCAGAAACTGAACTGGACCAGCCATATAAATACTGTGGCTACAAGAGCAGGCCAGAGGCTGGGAATTCTGCGGCGAGTGTCTCACCTCCTGACTCCCCAAAGCCTTTCCACCATCTACAAGGCACAAGTCAGGAGTGTGATGGAATACTCTCCACTTGCCTGGATGAGTGCAGCTCCAACAACACTCAAGAAGCTCGACACCATTCAGGATAAAGCAGCCCGCTTGATTGGCACTCCATCCACCTTCAACATTCACTCCCTCCACCACCGGCACACTGTGGCTGCAGTGTGGACCATCTACAAGATGCACTGCAGCAACTCGCCAAAGCTCCTTCAACAGCACCTTCCAAACCCGCGACCTCTACCACTTAGAAGGACAAGGGCAGCAGACGCATGGGAACATCACCACCTACAAGTTCCCCTCCAAGCCACACACCATCCTGACTTGGACCTGTATCGCCGTTCCTTCACTGTCGCTGGGCCAAAATCCTGGAACTCCCTTCCTAACAGCATTGTGGATGTACCTACACCATATGGACTGCAGCGGTTCAAGAAGGCGGCTCACCACCACCTTCTCAAGGGCAATTAGGGATGGGCACTAAATGCAGGCCTTGCCAGCGATGCCCACATCCCATCAATGAATAAAAAAAATCCCTCAGTACTGCCCCTCCGACAGTGCGGTGCTCTGTAAGAAAGGAGGAAATCTTCATTTCTGTGTCTCCCTACTAACTAACCTGAACTAAATCAGTTGATTCTATTGCTAATTTTAGTTTAATGATTTCATTATGTTATTGCTGCAATTATAATCATACTTGTAAACCCTACTGTTAGATGCCCTGGGTAGACTAGGTTAGATTTTAAAATGGAAGAGACCGAAGTGCTGGGCCTTGGTTGTTGAAGTTAAAGATGTATTCCTGGCAGAACAAGGGGTTACACACGAGAGGCCCGGGCTGACTGGGGTTGACCCGTGGAGATTGCGTCTTCTACCCAGGGCCCAACAAGTAATAGAAACCTTGATTGTGCTTTGTTTGACTACTGCTCAGGTGCTGTAATGTATCAATCTCTCTCTTTCACTGAATAAAATATAATTACTGTCAACAAATCGAGGCAAGTCGAATCTATTGGAACATAGGAGGAAAACGGTAAATTGGCGCAGACCCGGAAAATCAGCAGCTCCCTCAGGACTGCCCCTCTGACAGTGCAGCACTCCCTCAGTACTGCCTCTCCGACAGTGTGGCGCTTCCTCAGTACTGCCCCTCTGACAGTGTGGCGCTTCCTCAGTACTGCCCCACTGACAGTGCAGCACTCCCTCAGTAATGCCCCTCCGACAGTGCAGCGCTCCCTCAGTACTGCCCCTCCGACAGTGCGGCGCTCCCTCAGTACTGCCCCTCCGACAGTGCAGCACTCCCTCAGTAATGCCCCTCCGACAGTGCAGCGCTCCCTCAGTACTGCCCCTCCAACAGTGCGGCGCTCCCTCAGTACTGCCCCTCTGACAGTGCGGCGCTCCCTCAGTACTGCCCCTCCGACAGTGTGGTGCTCCCTCAGTACTGACCCTCCAACAGTGCGGCGCTCCCTCAGTACTGCCCCTCTGACAGTGCAACACTCCCTCAGTACTGCCCCTCTGACAGTGCGGTACTCCCTCAGTACTGCCCCTCCGAAAGTGCAGTGCTCCCTCAGTACTGCCCCTCTAACAGTGCAGCGCTCCCTCAGTACTGCCCCTCCGACAGTGCAGCACTCCCTCAGTACTGCCCCTCCGACAGTGCAGCACTTCCTCAGTACTGCCCCTCCGACAGTGCGGCGCTCCCTCAGTACTGTCCCTCCGACATTGCAGCGCTCCCTCAGTACTGCCCCTCTGACAGTGCAGTGCTCCCTCAGTACTGCCTCTGCGACAGTGCAGCACTCCCTCAGTACTGCCCCTCCGACAGTGCGGCGCTCCCTCAGTACTGACCCTCCAACAGTGCGGCGCTCCCTCAGTACTGCCCCTCTGACAGTGCAACACTCCCTCAGTACTGCCCCCCTGACAGTGCGGCACTCCCTCAGCACTGCCCCTCCGAAAGTGCAGTGCTCCCTCAGTACTGCCCCTCTGACAGTGCAGCACTCCCTTAGTACTGCCCCTCTGACAGTGCGGCGTTCCCTCAGTACTGCCCCTCTGAAATAAAGAATAGATTTGCCTTCCAAAGCTAGGCTTTATTAACTTTAAAATCTGCAGCACATCTTCCCACATCCAGTCCCAACCAAAGCTGGAAAAGAACTGAATTTAAGGTGGCCACAACACATCATGTGATCATCAACTACCAATGAGATTACAACATATATCCCAAGGCAGTTAACAAACAACCAATCACAGTACTTTTACTAAACAAGGAATAATCACCACATTCACCCCTCTTAAAATATGCTCCACCTAAATAACCTTTACAATTTATAATTAATTATTTACAACTAAAACTATGCACAAGAATAAAACTGTTCACATGACACAATACTAAGTGAACAACAACAAATAGTAACATTGCACATAAGTATTAAGTATCTCTCAACTAAAACAATATACTATAATATTTCAACAATTTTAAAACATTACTATCAATTTAAAAGTCCATTTTCAATCGGTTGACCGGATATCTTGTTCGTGTCGACCTTCTTAACCTTGGTGAAATTCCTTGCCCTCCCACGCCAGAAGGCACAGAAGTATCTTCAACAGGAAGGCTATCCATATCCCGATTTTCCACGGTTTCCGGATTAGAAATCCCATCAGAAGATGCACTGGGACGGTCATAAACATCTATCAAGGGCTGACTAATAGAAGTATAATTATCTGCAATCGGATTGGAAATATTCGTAGTATCTGTAACAGCATCCACATTATCCGAATCATGACCATTATTAATATCCTCAGAAGAGGGCTGGCCCCCACAAGGAGCCAAGTCTTTAATTGAAACAGTACTTTCTTTCCCATCTTGGAATCGAATATGAGCATATTGGGAATTTGCCTCCAACAGCTCCACCTCCTCCACCAAAGGATCATATTTTGACAATCTAACATGGCGTCGAAGCAGCACAGGTCCCTGCATAGTAAGCCATGAAGGTACCGAATATCCCGTAGTAGATCTCCGCGGATAGTTAAAGAGCCTTTCATGGGGGGTCACATTAGTAGCCGTTGAAAGCAATGATCTAATGGAATGCAGGGCATCAGGCAGTACCATTTCCCACTGTGTATTCTTAAGGTTCCGGGATGTCAAAGCCAACATAACTGCCTTCCAGATCACCCCATTGTATCGTTCGCACTGTCCATTACCCTGGGGATTATACGGGGTAGTTCTACTAGTAGAAATTCCCCGACTCTGAAGGTATTCCTTCAACTGGGTTTACCGTTTTGGGTACTGTTGGGGGAGATGACTTATCAGGGGAAGGCACCAGCAGCCAGGTTCAGGGCACCATGACTGGCTCTGCTGCACAGAAGGGCGGGAAAAAGAGGGATAGGGCTATAGTGATAGGGGATTCAATTGTAAGGGGGATAGATAGGAGTTTCTGTGGCCGAGACTGAGACTCCAAGATGGTATGTTGCCTCCCTGGTGCAAGGGTCAAGGATGTCTCGGAGCGGGTGCAGAGCATTCTGAAGGGGGAGGGGGATCAGCCAGTTGTCGTGGTACATGTAGGTACCAACGATGTAGGTAAAAAGAGGGAGGAGGTCCTACAAGCTGAATTTAGGGAGTTAGGAGCTAAATTGAAAAGTAGGACCTCAAAGGTAGTAATCTCTGGATTGCTACCAGTGCCACGAGCAAATAAGTTTAGAGAGAGTAAGATAGATAAGCGAAATACGTGGCTTGAGCAGTGGTGCAAGGGAGAGGGATTTAAATTCTTGAGGCATTGGAACCAGTTCTTGGGGAGGAGTGACCTGTACCAAGGGGACGGTCTACACCTGAACTGTGAGGGAGCCGATGTCCTCGGGGTAATATTTTCTAGGGCGGTTCGGGAGGATTTAAACTAATTTGGCAGGGGGATGGGAACCTAGGTAGTGGAAAAGAGGGAAGTCATATGAAGTCAGAAATAGATGGTAGAAAGGTGAGAAGCAATAAGCAAAGGAGAGAAACACAAAGGGCCAAACTAATTCATAATGAGAGTGTGAAAAAAGCAAGCCTGAAGGCTTTGTATCTTAATGCTAGAAGCATTAGGAACAAGGTGGATGAATTAGTTGTGGAAATAGAGGTAAACAAGTATGATTTGATTGGGATTACAGAAACGTGGCTGCAGGGTGGGCAAGGCTGGGAACTTAACATCCAGGGATATACAATATTTAGGAAGGATCGGCAAAAAGGTAGGGGAGGTGGGGTAGCATTGCTGGTAAAGGAGGGGATTAATGCAATGGAAAGGAAGGATATTAACTCGGATGAAACGGAATCTGTATGGGTAGAAATGAGAAATAGCAAGGGGAGGAAAACGTTAGTGGGTGTGACATATAGGCCTCCAAATAGTAATATGGAGGTGAGGGAAGGCATAAAAAGGGAAATTAGAGAAGCGTGCGATAAGAGCACAGCTGTCATCATGGGTGACTTTAATTTACATATTGATTGGACTACCCAAATTAGTAAAAATTCTGAGGAGGAGGAATTCCTGGAATGTTTTCGGGACGGTTATCTGGACCAATATGTCGAGGAGCCGACTCGCGATCAGGCCATTTTAGACTGGGTATTGTGCAATGAGAAGGGACTTATCAGCAATCTTCTTGTACGAGGCCCCTTGGGTCAGAGCGATCATAATATGATCGAGCTCTCAGTCGAGATGGAGAGTGAGGAAATTGAATCAGAGACTAAGGTCCAGAACTTAAATAAAGGGAATTACGAGGGTATGAGACGGGAATTGGGTAAGATTGATTGGGTGGTGTTTCTGGGGGGATTGACAGTGGATAGACAATGGCAAGCATTCAAAGATAGAATGGAAGAATTCCAGAACATGTTTATACCGGTTTGGCATAAAAATAAACCTAAAAAGGTGACTCAACCGTGGATAACGAGGGAAATTAGGGACAGCATAAAATCAAAAAAAAGGGCATATCAACTGGCAAAAAAAAGCACCAGACCGGAAGATTGGGGGCAGTACAGGATACAGCAAAAGAGGACAAAGGGATTAATCAGGAAGGGGAAAATAGAATACGAAAGTAAACTTGCAGCAAACATAAAGACAGACTGCAAAAGCTTTTATCGGTATATCAGGAGGAAAAGACTGGTAAAATCCCAAGTCGGTCCCTTGCAGTCCGATTCGGGAGAATATATAATGGAGAATAAGGAAATGGCAGACCAATTAAACTCATACTTTGGTTCTGTATTCACAAAGGAGGACACAAATAACCTCCCAGGAATATCGACAAACATAGGGACTAATGAGAGGGAGGAGCTGACAGAAATTAGTATCTTTAGGAATATGGTGTTGGGTAAGTTGAGGGGACTGAAGGCCGACAAATCCCCGGGGCCTGATAAACTACATCCTAGGGTACTTAAGGAGGTGGCCCTGGAGATAGCAGATGCTCTAAGGATCATCTTCCGGAACTCCATTGACTCGGGAACAGTACCCGTGGATTGGAGGGTAGCTAATGTTACCCCAATATTTAAAAATGGGGGTAGAGAGAAAGCAGGGAATTATAGACCAGTAAGCCTTACATCGGTTGTGGGCAAAATGCTAGAGTCCATTATTAAGGATAAAATAGCGGAGCACTTGACAAATGGGGAAAGGATCGGACAGAGTCAACATGGATTTACAAAGGGTAAATCGTGTTTGACTAATCTGCTGGAATTTTTTGAGGAAGTAACTGGTAAAATAGATGGGGGAGAGCCAGTGGATGTGGTGTACCTTGACTTCCAGAAAGCCTTCGATAAGGTTCCACACAAAAGATTATCATGCAAAATTAAGGCTCATGGGATTGGGGGCAAAGTATTAACGTGGATAGAGAACTGGCTGGCGGATAGAAAACAGAGAGTTGGAATAAACGGCTCGTTTTCGGAGTGGCAGGCAGTGACCAGCGGGGTGCCGCAAGGATCTGTCCTGGGACCCCAGCTGTTCACAATATATATAAATGATCTGGATCAGGGAATTGGATGCAATATTTCCAAATTCGCTGACGACACTAAACTAGGAGGAGGGGTGGGCTCTGATGAGGATGTCAGGAGGCTACAGTGCGATTTGGACAGGTTGGGGGAATGGGCGGATACGTGGCAGATGCACTATAATGTGGATAAATGCGAGGTTATCCACTTTGGGGGTAAAAACAGGAGGGTGGATTATTATCTAAATGGCAATAGATTGGGAGATGGGGAAGTGCAGAGGGACCTGGGTGTTCTTGTGCACCAGTCACTGAAGGAGAGCATGCAGGTGCAACAGGCGATTAAGGCAAATGGTATGTTGGCCTTCATATCAAGGGGGTTCGAGTATAGGAATAGGGATACCTTACTACAGCTGTACAAGGTGCTGGTGAGACCGCATCTGGAGTATTGTGTACAGTTTTGGTCGCCCCATCTGCGGAAGGATGTTCTTGCCATGGAAAGAGTGCAGCGGCGATTCACCAGGCTGATACCTGGAATGGCGGGAATGACCTACGAGGAGAGATTGAATAGTTTGGGCTTGTACTCACTGGAGTTTAGAAGATTGAGAGGGGATCTCATCGAAACATATAAAATTATGGCAGGCCTGGACAGGCTGAATTCAGAGAGAATGTTTCCAATGGCAGGGGAGCACAGAACCAGGGGCCACAGTCTAAAAATAGCGGGCAAATCATTTAAAACAGAGATGAGGAAGAATTTCTTCACTCAAAGAGTGGTGAGCCTGTGGAATTCCCTGCCACAGAGGGCTGTGAAGGCTAATTCAATAAATATTTTCAAGAGAGAATTGGATATATTTCTGAAGGCTAAGGGGATTAAGGGTTACGGAGAAAAGGCGGGGACGGGGTACTGAACTGGTAAGATCAGCTATGATCTCAGACGAAGATCAGCCATGATCTCATTGAATGGCGGAGCAGGCTCGAAGGGCCGAATGGCCTACTCCTGTTCCTATCTCTATGTTTCTATGTTTCTATGACATAAAAGAACTTCCCTGATCCGAATGGATATACGCAAGCATCCCAAAGATGACAAAAAGTTGAGTCAGACATTTAATAACTGTAGCAGCTGATACATCTGCACAAGGAAAAGCAAAAGGGAACCTTGAAAACTCATCCACAACAGTAAATATATATCGGTTTTGAGTAGTTGAAGGAAGAGGCCCCTTAAAATCGACGCTCAAACGTTCAAAAGGAGAAGTAGCCTTTATAAGATGAGCTCGTTGAGGCTTAAAGAAATTCGGTTTACACCGAGCACAGATAGAACATGATGAAGTCATCCGCTTGACGTCTTCAACTGAAAAAGGCAAGTTCTTACTGCGTACAAAGTGTATCATCCTCGTAACCCCAGGATGACATAAGGCATTGTGAAGATTAATAAGCGTATCTCCGTGAATCACAGAACAATAAGCCCTCGACAGTGCATCAGCAGCAATATTATCCTTCCCCAGACGATAAACTATGTCAAAATGGTAACATGCCAACTCAATCCTCCATCTCATTATTTTATCATTTTTGATCTTTCCAAAATGTTTAACATCAAACATAAAGGACACAGATTTTTCATCAGTTACCAACGTGAAATGTCGTCCCGATAAATAATGTCTCCATTTACGCAATACTTCTACTATTGCGTATGCCTCTTTCTCTATTGAAGAATGTCTTTTTTCACTATTGTTCAAAGTACGTGAGAAAAAGGCCACAGGTCTTCCATTTTGGTTCAGAGTAGCCCCAATTGCAAAATCCGAAGCATCCGTCTCGATCACAAAGGGAACCTGCTCATCAATAGAATGCACAACTGCTCCTAAAATATCCTTTTTAAAATTCTCAAAACATGTCCTGGCCTCCCATGATAGAGGATATGTTGTAACCCGAGTAAGAGGCTGGATCTTCCGTGAAAAATTTGCAATCCAATTAGAATAATAAGAAAACAGTCCAACAACTCGTTGCAAAGCCTTAGAATTAGTAGGACAAGGTAAATCAATCAATGTTCGCAGACGTTCTGGATCTGGTTTAATCTTGTTTCCCGAGATAATATACCCCAATAGATTTACCTCAGTCGTCGAAAAGATACATTTCTCTTTGTTAAAAGTTAAACCAACTTTTTCCGCAGCTTGAAGGAATCTTTTTAAATTAGAATCATGCTCCACCCTTGATTTGCCACACACTGTGATGTCATCTAAGTATGAAAAGGTGTCAGAGAGGGAGTTATCACTTATAAAAGCATCCATTGCCCGTTGAAAACAAGCAACACCATTAGTAACACCAAATGGTATTTGGCAAAAGTGATACAGCTTTCCACCAGCCTCAAAGGCCGTATATGGTTGATCCTTCTTAACAATAGGAATCTGATGATAAGCACTCTTTAAATCAATAGTGCTAAAAACCTTATACTGAGATACTTTGTTGATAAGCTCATCAATCTTAGGCAAAGGGTACGCATCTAATTGAGTATACCTATTAATAGTTTGGGAATAGTCTATCACCATTCGTTTCTTGTGTCTCTCGTTAGTCGTGACAACTACCTGTGCTTGCCAAGGCGAACAACTAGGTTCAATGATTCCTTCCAATAAGAGACATTGAACTTCAGAATTAATAAATTCTCTATCCTGACTACTATATCTTCTTGACTTAGTAGCAATTGGCTTACAATCCAACATCAAATTGGAAAAAAGTGATAATGGAGAAATAGATAAAGAGGTTAATCCACAAATAGATAAAGGTGGCTTAGTCCCTCCAAATGAAAGACTAAGAGACTCGTGTAACTGAAGCACATCATGTCCAATCAAAATATCCGCACAGAGATTAGGCAAAACAGATAGGCGTATATCAGTATACGTATTACCTAGAAGAATCATTTTCACAAAGCAACAACCAGCTATTTGTGAAGTAAGGGTCAACTGAGCCATACACACCTGATACGTAACAGGCGAAATTTTCAAATGCTTGCTTCTCCTTCGCAAACTGAAGACTTATAAAACTCTCAGTACTGCCCGTATCTATAAGGGCCTTCACTTCCAACCCATTAACTTGAGCCATAACTATAGCTTTGTTTAGGCCATGAGCAAATGCAGCAGAAATTGATGCAATAAACGCCCTATCTAAAGGCTGAATAGTCACAGAGGAGGTAGTGGAGGAGGGCCCTCCCACACCAGGAGAGGAGGAGGTAATTGAACCTGATGATTTGCACACACGTGCATAATGACCTCTCTTGCCGCATTTACTACACACAGCCTCCCGAGCAGGACACTTCAGACGAGGGTGCCGGATATTCCCACAAAAATAACACTTCTGAATCCTAGAGGCAACAGCCACCGAAGTAGAAACTGTTTCAGAATCTAGTAAACCACTCCCATTAAGTCCACATAATTCCTTTTCATCCGAAACTGCCGAAACCATAGTTGCAGGCCGATTAAAAAGAGCATAAGAATCTGAACTTCTCTGAGCCACATCCAATGTAGAAGCTTGCTCAAAAGCACTTTTAAGATCCAAAGTCTTATTTTCTAACAACCGCTGACGAATTGATCTAGACAGTAATCCATTAATAAAAGCATCCCGTACCGATTCTTCCTTATATTCTTCAGCCATCACGGCCTTATAATTACAGTTAACACTAAGGCACCGAAGTGCTTGTAAATAAGTATCCAAAGATCCTCCCACCTGCTGCCTACGGGCAGATAGAAGGTGACGTGCAAATACCTCATTCTTTGGTTTAACAAAAATCTTTTCCAATGTAGAAATAGCCACTTCATAAGTTTTACAGTCCAAAATATATTTATATACATCCGGAGCAATGTAGTTGATCAGCATATTCAGCTTATTTAGAGACTCTTGATCCAACACGCCCAAAAAGTTTTTAAATGTACAATACCAATGTTTCCATTTATCATCCACTCCAGCAGAATTGGGGTCAGCCTTGAATCGTTCTGGTTGAAGATATCACTCCATTCTAACATAAAGTTAATAAATTGAAATAAATAATAGATTTGCCTTCCAAAGCTAGGCTTTATTAACTTTAAAATCTGCAGCACATCTTCCCACATCCAGTCCCAATCAAAGCTGGAAAAGAACTGAATTTAAGGTGGCCACAACACATCATGTGATCATCAACTACCAATGAGATTACAACATATATCCCAAGGCAGTTAACAAACAACCAATCACAATACTTTTACTAAACAAGGAATAATCACCACACCCTCTGACAATGCTGCGCTCCCTCGGTACTGCCCCTCCAATAGTGCGGCACTTCCTCAGTGCTGCCCCTCTGACAGTGCGGCGCTCCCTCAGTACTGCCCCTCTGACAGTGTGGCACTCCCTCAGTACTACCCCTCCGACAGTGCTGCGCTCCCTCAGTACTGCCCCTCCGACAGTGCAGCGCTCCCTCAGTACTGCCCCTCTGAAAGTGCAGTGCTCCCTCAGTACTGCCCCTCCGACAGTGCGGCGCTCCCTCAGTACTGCACCTCTGACAGCATGCAGCCAACAGTAACCACTCTGTTCATTGGCTGCATACATCGGCAAGGGGCCCAAAATTGTAACTTGTTAGCACCCCTTAAAGCTAGCCTGCACTGCTTAACAGGTTGGTGCACTGTAGCTGGAGCAGGTGTAGGCAGTTCAGGAAGTGAATTTGACGTGTTGTGATTTGGGTAAAGCTAAGCAGAGTGTGACAGGAAGGGAGGGAGAGTTTAATGGTAATAGTGCATCACTGAATGTCAAATCAGGAAAAAATGGTAAAAAGTTAAAAGTAAACCGTTTTATCTGAATGCACAAAGCATTCGTGACAAGATAGACAAATTAATGGCAAATATAGATTCAAGTGGCTTTGATCTAATAGCCGTTACAGAGATTTGGTTGCAAGGTGGCCAAGGTTGGGAACTAAATATTCCAGGATAGTAGATGTTTCAAAAAGACAGACAAAATGGAACAGGTGGTGGGATAACCTTGATAATAAAGGATGACATAAGGACAGTAGTGAGTAATGATCTTGACTCGGAAGAGTAGGAAGTAGAATCAGTATTTTGTATCTGTCTTCACAGTAGAAGACACAAAAAATACCAGAAATAGTGCGGAACCAAGTGTCTAATGAGAGTAAGTAATTAATATCAGTAAAGAAAAAGTGCTGGAGAAATTAATGGGACTAAAAGCCGACAAATCCCCTGGACCTGATGGCCTACATCCTCGGGTTCTAAAAGAAGTGGCTGCAGAGATAGTGGATGCATTGGTTGTGATCTTCCAAAATTCCCTAGATTCTAGAACGGTCCCAGCGAATTGGAAGGTAACAAATGTAACACCGCTATTCAGGAAAGGATGGCTAGAGATAACAGGGAAATACAGGCAAGTTAGCCTGATATCAGGCGTTGGGAAAATGCAGGACTCCATTATTAAGAAAATGGTAATGGCATTTAGAATGATTAGGAAGAGTTTTCATGGTTTTATGAAAGGGACATCTTGTTTGACCAGTCTATTCGAGGTTTTTGAGGATGTAACTAGCAAGATAGATAAAGGGTAACCAGTGGATGTAGTATGTATGGATTTTCAAAAGGCATTCGATAAGGTATCACACAAAAGGTTGTTACACAAGATTAGGGCTCATGGGGTTGGGGGTAATATGTTAGCATGGATAGAGGATTGGTTAAGAGAGAAAACAGAGTCGAGATAAATGGGTCATTTTCAGCCTGGCAGGATGTTACTAGTGGGGTGCTGCAAGGATCAGTGCTTGGGCCTCAGCTATTTACAATCTAGATTAATGACTTAGATGAAGGGTCTGAATGAAATGTATCTAAATTTGCTCACAATACAAAGCTGGGTGAGAATGTAAGCTGTGAGGAGGACACAAAGAGTCTGTAAAGGGATAGAGACGGGTTAAATGAGTGGGCAAGAAGGTGGCAGATGGAATATAATGTGGGGAAATCACTCTGGGAGGAAGAGTAGAAAAACAGGATATTTTTTAAATGGTGAGAAACTTTCAAATGTTGGTGTTCAGTAGGATTTGGGTGTCTTTGTACAGGAAACACAGAAAGTTAACATGCAGCTACAGCAAGCAATGAGGAAGGCAAATGGGAATTATTGCAAAGAGGCTGGAGTATAAGAGTAAGGAAGTCTTGCTCCAATTGTACAGGGCCTTGGTGAGACCACACCTGGAGTACTGGGCACAGTTTTGGTCTCCTTATCTGAGGAAGGATACACTTGCCTTGGAGGCGGTGCAACGAAGGTTCACTAGATTGATCCCTGGGAGGAGAGGGCTGTCCTATGATGAGAGATTGTGTAGATTGGGCCGATACTCTCTGGAGTTTAGAAGAATGAGAGGTGATCTCATTGAAACATACAAGACTCTGAGGCCTAGAAATTGGATAAGGCCTGTAAACGGGCGGTGTCACGGACCAGCGCTGTTTGCCTCGCCTCTTCTAAGTGGAGCAGGCAACACACAAAATTCATGCTGCCTGCTCATTAACATGATTGGAGCACTGCTCGCAGTGCTAAACATGCTGCTGATTGACTGAGTGCTCAACGGGGGCCGGGGGTGGGGTGTAATATCAGGTGCAGTCTACTGGCCAGTAATGTTTGGTCGAGGCTCAGTCCACTACTTAAAAGGGAGGTGCTTTGGAACAAAGCACCTCATTGTTAGTCTGGAGACACAATGGACAACGAGAATGAGCTAGAAGATTTTCAAATGCTGCGCCGGAGGCCTTGATCCCGGGGGCCCAACAAAGGCAAGCTGTCTCACCCTCAGGGAGGCAAGAAGCCATCCATAGTCATGTGCAGAAGGTTCTGGGAAGAGATTGCACAATCGGTCACGGCCACCAGTGTTGTCCCAAGGACCTGGATCCAGTGCTGCAAAAAGTTAAGTGACCTCACACGGCTAGTCAAGGTGACTGAAGGCTTCAACAAATGCCTTATCCCACCATCTGCACCACAAGCTTCACACACTGCTCAACTCACACCTCACAATTAAAGCTTCACTTCACCCTCACACACTGCTCAATGAACCTCACCCCATTACTCATCTACCAACAATCTCTAGCCAGTGTAAGATCCGCAAAATTGATATTGTCAGATAGGGGTCCCTTGGTAGAAGAGGCCTTTACTTTTAAAGACTGTTTTTAAAAGAAGGCCAGGAAAAAGGGCACACAAAATGGCCGCCAGACCCCGTGACCAGCTTTTGGACACTTTTAAAATGGTTCCTGCAGCCCCCAGACAGCCTTTGTGGATTCAGCCCACAGTAAGTTCTGGAAGGCCGTTTCGGAGAAAATGAAACCAGACAGAACCCTATACATATGGATTGGATGCAGATCCAGTCAGATCGGCCTGTAGATAAAGGCCATCTAAATGTTTACCCAGACAAAGGGAAACAATTTTATATTCATAGGGGGAGCATCAACGACCCACTAAAGACATCAAGAAGACACTCAAAACAATACAAGGCCATTCCAGACCAGAGATGGCCATCACCGGCCATCCCGAAAGCAGTTTAAATATAATAACTACCCCGTTGTGATACCAGCCCGACAAAAATTAAACAAAGACTAACCTTGATCTAGGCGGGAGATAAGGCCTCGATTGAGAAGTATAATTGGGGATCCCGGAGAAAAGATAGTGTGCTACGAATTGAGCATCAGGTTGGAGCGTTGTTTGAAGAATTGAGCGCCCAGATAGCCGAGGACACTGGGGAGATCCATGAGGAAGCTTGTAGATGCTTCTGAAAGACAAGCACGCTAAAACCTCGTAGCCAGAGAGAGAATTCGGTAGCGGGAATGCCTCGGCCATTCCCGAGTCCAGAAGGTGGTTCGGGTTTGCGTTCGGCCTCTGGGGTACTCGTCGGGAGATCATCGACCAAAAACCCCGGGGCCACTGCAAAATGAGGAGAAAGTTGAGGAGAAGAAAAGAGGACGAAACGCCCCACCACATCGTGGGCTGGAGCACAGAAGAAAACGAGCTGTGAATGGGGCGAGGGTCTGCTCGTCTTGCTGAAGTAGAGGAGCCATCAGCCTGAGCAGCCCGCTGCTCCTACAGCCCAACGACCACGTGGAGACAGGACGCCTGAGAGGATCAAAACGCAGACCTTTCAAAATCTTGCAGTTCCTAACTGGATTGGTGAGCATGTTTCTGGCCCCTCATAATTCGATCTAGATAGGTTTAGGGGGTGGGTATTTCAGGGGATAATTAATTATGAGTTGTTGTCCCTCGATGTTCCGTGTGTTTCCCCATTTCATGATGACTTTTGTGAAGTATAATATGCCTGTATTTATCTCAGTTAGCAATGTATTATGAATTTCTTTTTCCCTCCCATGTACCTTTTATTGACTTGCATTTGATTTGTTTTTCTCTATGCAATAAAATTTCATTTTGTTTCCATTAAACCTGGCCTATAGAGTATTCTCTACATTGTAGTTCCTGCCTCAACGTCCAGTGTCTAGAACCTAAGGGGCGAGTGGGTCGAACCACTCAAGGTTTTACTGTGTAAGAGGGAGAGGCCTCGAGAGAAACCTCTGCGATCTAAAACCCCTTACACCAGCACCACTCACACCTCACAATTAGTGCTTCACTTCACCCTCACACTCTTACCACTGCTGCAACACTCACACCCACATCTCACACCTTGCACAAACTGACAACTATTCAACCATGGCAGGCACATCACCCAAAGACATTGCACCACACTCACTGACACACTTCCCTTTCTCTTGCAGGCCAAGGAGGCACATAACAAGAGAGAAAAGCAGCAGACGGGAGGAGGCCAAGCCACAATTGAGAACCTGACAGACCTCGAGGAGCCGTCCTTGAATTGATTGGAGGGGCAGTGACAGAGTCCGCGGCCAGCAGCGAAGCTGAAACCGTTGCTGATGATGACGGTATGCTCATCCCTACTCCTTCTTCTCACATCCCACTTCCCCCTCAATCTCTTCTCACTTACAAGCTGCTGATGGTGTATGCATGGATGTCTTGCTTTCCCCCCTCCCCTCACCACAACCCGACCCTTGGGCCTTCCTGCTTTCAAGTCCCTTTCAGAAGTGCCACCAGCCCAGCCTGTCCCTCATCATCAGCAAACTGACGGAGGAGCGATACCGTCACTGCATTTGACGCTCGCAGACACCAGCTCAGAAAATGGCACTGCACGCACTTTAGTAGGTAGTTCTTCTTCTTCTTAGGCAGTCCCTCGGAACCGAGGATGACTCGCTTCCACATTAAAAATGAGTTTGCAGGTGACTGATGAGTCCAGTGCGGGACCTACAGTCTCTGTCACAGGTGGGGCAGACGGTGGTTGAAGGGCCGGGTGGGTGGGGTGCTTGGGTTGATGTGCGCTCCTTCCGCTTCCTGCGCTTGCTCTCAGCGAAGAGACTCGAGGTGTTCGGCGCCTTCCCGGATGCTTCTCCTCCACTTTGTGCGGTCTTGGGCCTGGGATTCCCAGGTGTCGGTGGGGATGTTGCACTTTTTCAAGGAGGCTTTGAGGGTGTCCTTGAAACGTTTCCTCTGCCCACCTGGGGCTTTCTTGCCGTGTCGGAGCTCCGAGTAGAGCGCTTGTTTTGGGTAGTATAGAGGCATGATCAGCACGTGGTGAGTCACTGGGCATGAGTGGGCTGCAGCCAGGCCAGGGGGAAAGGCTAGCTCGGTTGCCAGTTCCCCGGAGGGCGACTTCGCGCATGAGTTCTGATGATGACCTTGATGGACAGGCCTTTAGAAGAAGGGTGATGGACGTGCACATGGAAATGCTTGGTGCAACGGCAGGCCTGCCAGAGAGCCTCTTGTCAGTGTCAAGGAGCATGGAGGAGTCCGGCTCCAACATCGCACGGGGCTTTGTGTGGAGCTTGGAGCCCATGATTTCCAGGATGGATAACTTCAGGAGAGACCTTGTGGATCCACGGGTGATGCTGGGTGTGATGGGCGATCTCGCAGCTTCCATTGCAGCACAGGCAGAAGTGACCCAGTGTCTCAGTGCTGCAGTGGAAGTGCAGACTGCTCTCCTGCAAGCTCAGCTTGCTGCCACACAAGCTCAGAGTCGCTGGGTTTACGAGTGTTGAAAGGGGCTTGCAGGGTGTCGCAGCAGGTCAGCAATCTGCCCTCCAACAGGAGGCTTTGAGGGTGTCCTTGAAGCATTTCCTCTGCCCACCTGGGGCTCTCTTGCTGTGCCAAAGCTCCGAGTAGTGCGCTGGTTTCTGAGGCATACAGCAGGACGGGTATCACTGCTGCTCTGTAGACCATGAGCTTAGTGCCGGGTTTGAGGTCCTGGTCTTCAAACACTCTCTTCCTCAGGCGACCGAAGGCTGCACTGGCACACTGAAGGCGGTGTTTGACTTCGTCATCGACGTCTGCCCTTGTTGACAGTAGGCTCCCGAGGTATGGAAAATGGTCCACGTTGTCCAAGGCCTTGTCATGGATTTTGATAATCGGGGGGCAGTACTGTGTGGCGGGGGCAGGTTGGTAGAGGACCTTTGTCTTACGGATGTTTAGTGTAAGGCCCATGCTCTCGTACACTTTGGTGACGGTGCTGACGATGGTTTGGAGTTCGACCTCCGATTGAGCGCAGACGCAAGCATCATCTGCATACTGTAATTTGACGACAGAGGATGGGACGACCTTGGATCTGGACTGGAGGCGACGGAGGTTGAACAGTTTCCCGTTTGTTCTGTAAATTAGCTCCACTCCAGCGGGCAGCTTACTGAGGGTGAGATGGAGCATTGCAGCCAGGAAGATCGAGAAGAGCGTTGGTGCGATGACACAACCTTGCTTGACCCCGGTCCGTACGTGAATTGGGTCTGTGGTGGAACCGTTGGTGTGGTGGAACGAGTCTGCAAAGGGATATAGATAGGTTAAGTGAGTGGACAAAAATTTGGCAGATGGAGTATAATGTGGGAAAGTGTGAGGTTATTTAAATGGAGAGAGACTACAGAATGCTGGGGTACAGAGGGATCTGGGGGTCCTTGTACATGAAACACAAAAAGTTAGCATGCAGGTACAGCAAGTAATTAGGAAGGCAAATGGAGTGTTGGCCTTTATTGCAAGGGGAATGGAGTATGAAAGTAGGGAAGGCCTGCTACAACTGTACAGGGCGTTGGTGAGACCACACCTGGAGTACTGCGTACAGTTTTGGTCTCCTTATTTAAGGAAGGATATACTTGCATTGGAGGCAGTTCAGAGAAGGTTCACGAGGTTGATTCCTGAGATGAAGGGGTTGTCTTATGAAGAAAGGTTGAGCAGATTGGGCCTCATTGGATTTAGAAGAATGAGAGGGGATCTTATTGAAACATATAGGGGTAAAAGTTGGGTAGCGCCGCCTTTGGGCACTAATTTTAGTGCCTCGAAAAAGTTAGCGCGTCCGTGGCTGATTTTCCCAGGTAGCGCCCCGAGAGGGAGAATGGGCGCAACTGGAAGCACCCCGCATCCCTCTTGGGGCGCCGTGAGCCAATATCGCAGCGCGACATGGCGCAGTGACACGTCACACCGCGGTACTGCAGGCCTTCCTCCAGGTGGAGCAGTAGAAGCAGGCAGGTAGTGCAGGGGACCCCTGTGGCCATCCCCCTCTCAAACAGATATACCAATTTGGATACTGTTGAGGGGGCTGACTTACCAGGGGAAGGCAGCAGCAGCCAACTTCCTGGCACCAGGGGTGCTCTTGCTGCTCAGGAAGGGAGGAAAAAGAGTGGGAGAGCAATAGTGGTAGGGGATTCTATCGTAAGGGGAACAGATAGGCATTTCTGTGGCCATAGACGTGACTCCAGGATGGCTTGTTGCCTCCCTGGTGCCAGGGTCAAGGATGTCACTGAACGGCTGCAGGGCATTCTGAAGGGGGAGGGTGAACAGTCAGAGGTCGTGGTTCACATTGGGACCAACGACATGGGTAGGAAGAGGGATGAGGTCCTGCAGCAAGAATTTAGGGAGCTAGGTAGCAGATTAAAGAGCAGGACCTCAAAGGTTGTAATCTCTGGATTACTCCCGGTGCCACATGCTAGTGAGTATCGGAATAGGAGGATAGAGCAGATGAATGCGTGGCTAAAGAGTTGGTGCAGGAGGGAGGGCTTTAGTTTCCTGGATCACTGGGTCTGCTTCTGGGGAAGGTGGGACTTGTGCAAGTCGGACGGGTTGCACCTGAACCGGAACGGGACAAATATCCTTGCGGGGAGGTTTGCTAGCACTGTTCGGGGGGGTTTAAACTAACTTGGCAGGGGGATGGGATACAGAGTGGAGCTATAATAGGGGGTGATGTACAGCCAAATATAGAGGAAAAAACAAGTCAGCTTGGAAGGCAGAGCAAATATGTAACGGCACAAGGGAGCAGGGCAAGGCTGGGTGGCATTTATTTTAATGCAAGGAGTCTTGCGAATAAGGTGGATGAACTGAAGGTGTTGATGAACACATGGGAGTATGATATTGTTGCTATCACGGAGACATGGTTGAGGGAGGGGCAAGACTGGCAGCTCAATATTCTGGGGTATAGAATCTTCAGGCGAGACGGGGGGGTAAAAGGGGAGGGGGTGTCGCAATATTAATTAAGGAGTCAATTACTGCTGTAAGGAGGGATGATATATTAACAGGTTCCTCTAATGAGGCCATATGGGTGGAACTTAAAAGCAAAAAGGGGGCAAGCACTTTGCTGGGAGTGTACTATAGGACCCCAAACAGTCAGGGGGAGATAGAGGAACAGATATGTAGGCAAATCTCAGAGAACTGTGCAAAAAATAGGGTAATAATAGTGGGGGATTTCAACTTTCCCAATATTAACTGGGATAGTCAGAGTGTGAAAGACTTAGAGGGTGCAGAATTCTTAAAGTGCATCCAGGAGAGCTTTTTGAGCCAGCATGTAGAAAGTCCTACAAGAGAGGGGGCGGTACTGGACCTAATTCTAGGGAATGTGGCCGGGCAAGTGGTAGAAGTGTTAGTAGGTGAGCACTTTGGTGACAGTTGTAATGTTATCTTATATTTTAGTATTAAGAGGCTTACAAGTAGATATTGTTGAGTACTCTTTATTAGGTCTTGAGTCAGTGCCAGCGCTTGCAGTACTGCCGCATGGCCAAGATGGCTTCCTATTTATACGACTGCCATCAAGCAGCTCTCTTTACTACAGCTACCGTCAAGCAGCTGTCTTTACTACAGCTACAGTTATCTGTACAACAGTGACCATAATTCGGTGAGATTTAAGGTAGTCATGGGAAAGGACAGAGATGGACAGGAAATAAAGGTTCTAAATTGGGGGAAGGCCGATTTTAATATGATAAGGCAGGATCTGGCCAAAGTGGACTGGGATCAGCTACTTGTAGGAAAATCCACATCGGAGCAATGGGAGTCTTTCAGAAAGGAAATTGAGAGAGTACAATGGCAACATGTTCCCGTAAAGGTCAAGGGTGGGACCAACAAGCCCAGGGAACCTTGGATGTCAAGGGATATACGAGAATGGATTAGGAAAAAAAGGAGGGTTTTTGGCAGATACAAAGGACTAAAGACAGAGGAAGCACTAGAGGAGTATAAAAAGTGCAGGTATAAAAAGTATATAAAAGTATATAAAAAGTACTTAAAAAAGAAATTAGGAGAGCGAGGAGGGGCCATGAAATAACACTGGCGAGCAAAATAAAGGAAAATCCTAAGATGTTTTATAAGTATATTAAGGGCAAGAGGATAACCAGGGTAAGAGTAGGGCCCATTAGGGACCAAAGTGGCAAACTGTGTGTAGAGCCAGAGGATGTAGGTGGGGTTTTAAATGAATTTTTTGCATCTGTGTTCACTATGGAGAAGGACGATGTAGACATAAAAATCGGGCAGGGGGACTGTGATATACTTGAACATATTAGCATCGAGAGGGAGGAGGTACTAGCGGTTTTAGCAGGCTTAAAAGTGGATAAATCCCCAGGCCCGGACGAGATGTATCCCAGGCTGCTGTGTGAGACAAAGGAGGAGATTGCAGGGGCACTGACACAAATTTTCAGAACCACTCTGGCCACAGGGGATGTGCCAGAGGACTGGAGAACAGCTAACGTAGCTCCATTATTCAAGAAGGGTAGTAGGGAAAAACCAGGGAATTACAGGTCAGTGAGCCTAACATCAGTGGTAGGGAAATTATTGGAAAAAATTCTGAGGGACAGAATTAGTCTCCACTTGGAGAGGCATGGATTAATCAGGGATAGTCAGCATGGCTTTGTCAAGGGAAGATCATGTCTGACTAATTTGATTGAATTTTTCGAGGGGGTGACTAGGTGTGTGGATGAGGGTAGTGCAGTGGATGTGGTATACATGGATTTCAGTAAGGCTTTCGTTAAAGTCCCGCATAGGAGACTGGTCAAGAAGGTAAGAGCCCATGGGATCCAGGGTGCCTTGGCACATTGGATCCAAAACTGGCTTAGTGGCAGAAGGCAGAGGCTGATGGTCGAAGGTTGTTTTTGTGACTGGAAGCCTGTGTCCAGTGGGGTACCACAGGGATCGGTGCTGGGTCCCTTGCTGTTTGTGGTCTATATTAATGACTTGGATGTGAATGTGAAAGGTATGATCAGTAAGTTCGCAGATGACACGTAAATTGGTGGGGTGGTAAATAGCGAGGAGGGTAGCCTCAGTCTGCAGGACGATATAGATGGGTTGGTCAGATGGGCGGAACAGTGGCAAATGGAATTTAACCCTGAAAAGTGTGAGGTGATGCATTTTGGAGGGACTAACAAGGCAAGGGAATACACAGTGACTGGTAAGACCCTAGGAAAGACAGAGGATCACAGGGACCTTGGTGTGCATGTGCATAGATCCCTGAAGGCAGCAGAACAGGTGGATAAGGTGGTTAAAATGCATATGGGATACTTGCCTTCATTAGCCGAGGCATAGAATATAAGAGCAGGGAGGTTATGATGGAGCTGTACAAAACGCTGGTAAGGCCACAGCTGGAGTACTGTGTGCAGTTCTGGTCGCCACACTATAGGGAGGATATGATTGCTTTGGAGAGGGTGCAGAGAAGATTCACCAGGATGTTACCTGGGCTGGAGCGCTTCAGCTATGAAGAAAGACTGGACAGGCTGGGGTTGTTTTCCTTGGAGCAGAGAAGGCTGAGGGGGGACCTGATTGAGGTGTACAAAATTATGAGGGGCATAGATAGGGTGGATAGAAAGGAACCTTTCCCCTTAGTAGAGGGGTCAATAACCAGGGGGCCTAGTTTCAAGGTAAGGGGCAGGAGGTTTAGAGGGGATTTGAGGAAAAACTTTTTCACCCAGAGGGTGGTTGGAGTCTGGAACTCACTGCCTGAAAGGGTGTTAGAGCCAGGAACTCTCACAACATTCAAGAAGCATTTGGGTGAGCACTTGAAACGCCATAGCATACAAGGCTACGGACCAAGTGCTGGAAAATGGGGTTAGATTAGACAGGGCTTGATGGCCGGCGCAGACACGATGGGCCGAAGGGCCTCTTTCTGTGCTGTATGACTCGAAAGGGAAGGGGCCTAGCGCAGCGAGACCCGGGGCCCAGCTGGACCACCAGGGATCGGGAGTGCCGGCAAACAAGCCCGGCACTCCTGCGGGGGGCTTCACGGGGGGCCAGGGACCGCAACGGGGGCAGGTGCTGGCAGGCGGCCAACAGCCAATATAGCCGCCCGGCACCTCCCCTTTAACTAACGCCGCCCCGGCTGCAGGTCGGCCCCCCTGACCCTGGCGGACATAGCGTCCGGTCTCAGGCTCCTGCCGCTCGGGCCTGCTCCGCTCTCGCTGTTCTCCCTCCAGCTCCGCTCGGGCCTGCTCCGCTCTCGCTGTGCTCGCTCCAGCTCCGCTCGGGCCTGCTCCGCTCTCGCTGTGCTCGCTCCAGCTCCGCTCGGGCCTGCTCCGCTCTCGCTTTTCTCCCTCCAGCTCCGCTCGGGCCTGCTCCGCTCTCGCTGTGCTCGCTCCAGCTCTGCTCGGGCCTGCTCCGCTCTCGCTGTGCTCCCTCCAGCTCTGCTCGGGCCTGCTCCGCTCTCGCTGTGCTCGCTCCAGCTCTGCTCGGGCCTGCTCCACTCTTGCTGTACTCTCTCCAGCTCTGCTCGGGCCTGCTCCACTCTTGCTGTACTCTCTCCAGCTCTGCTCGGGCCTGCTCCGCTCTCGCTGTGCTCGCTCCAGCTCCGCTCTCGCTGTGCTCCCTCCTGCTCCCCTCTCGCTGTGCTCCCTCCAGCTCCGCTCTCGCTGTGCTCCCTCCTGCTCCCCTCTCGCTGTGCTTCCTCCAGCTCCGCTCGGGCCTGCCCCCCTCTCGCTGTGCTCCCTCCAGCTCCGCTCGGGCCTGCCCCCCTCTCGCTGAGCTCGCTCCAGCTCCGCTCGGGCCTGCCCCCCTCTCGCTGTGCTCGCTCCAGCTCCGCTCGGGCCTGCTCCGCTCTCGCTGTGCACCCTCCAGCTCCGCTCTCGCTGTGCTCCCTCCAGCTCTGCTCGGGCCTGCTCCGCTCTCGCTGTGCTCGCTCCAGCTCCGCTCGGGCCTGCTCCGCTCTCGCTGTGCTCCCTCCAGCTCCGCTCGGGCCTGCTCCACTCTCGCTGTGCTCCCTCCAGCTCCGCTCGGGCCTGCTCCGCTCTCGCTGTGCTCGCTCCAGCTCCGCTCGCGCCTGCTCCGCTCTCGCTGTGCTCCCTCCAGCTCCGCTCGGGCCTGCTCCGCTCTCGCTGTGCTCCCTCCAGCTCCGCTCGGGCCTGCTCCGCTCTCGCTGTGCTCCCTCCAGCTCCGCTCGGGCCTGCTCCGCTCTCGCTGTGCACCCTCCAGCTCCGCTCGGGCCTGCTCCGCTCTCGCTGTGCACCCTCCAGCTCCGCTCGGGCCTGCTCCGCTCTCGCTGTGCTCCCTCCAGCTCCGCTCGGGCCTGCTCCGCTCTCCCTGTGCTCCCTCCAGCTCCGCTCGGGCCTGCTCCGCTCTCGCTGTGCTCCCTCCAGCTCCGCTCGGGCCTGCTCCGCTCTCGCTGTGCTCGCTCCAGCTCCGCTCGGGCCTGCTCCGCTCTCGCTGTGCTCCCTCCAGCTCCGCTCGGGCCTGCTCCGCTCTCGCTGTGCTCCCTCCAGCTCCGCTCGGGCCTGCTCCGCTCTCGCTGAGCTCGCTCCAGCTCCGCTCGGGCCTGCTCCGCTCTCGCTGTGCTCCCTCCAGCTCCGCTCGGGCCTGCTCCGCTCTCGCTGTGCTCGCTCCAGCTCCGCTCGGGCCTGCTCCGCTCTCGCTGTGCTCCCTCCAGCTCCGCTCGGGCCTGCTCCGCTCTCGCTGTGCTCCCCCCAGCTCCGCTCGGGCCTGCTTTGCTCTCGCTGTGCACCCTCCAGCTCCGCTCTGCCTGGACTCAGCTACCAAATGAGCCATGGCTGACACAATTTCATTTGCCCATTATTTACCCATTCTGCGGGTTTATTAATGTCCTCCTGTAATTTATGGGCAGGACTGTGGTGAGTGATTTCCTTTGCTGTGATAACAATTCACTGAACTGCTCCCACCGACATGCTTTTGACTTGTCCTCACAGCTTTAGGTTTGGCGATGGCTTTGTGACTGTAGATCTCAGCTGCCCCAGTCACTTGAGTTGGACAGAGCTCCCTAGCATTCTTAGACAGTATCTCCATAGATGGGACAATTTTGCATGCTATGTCAAACGTTAGGTTCAGAGTGTTCAGTAACTTGGACTGTGTGCGCTCATCCACCAGTCCACACACAAACTTATCTCACAACGCACGATCCAACAATGTGTCGAAGTTACAATGCAGACAGGCTTTTAAGAGCTACAATGTACTCACTGATGGTTTCACTTTGTTTTTGTTTACTTTCTTGACTACTTACTTGATCTAGATTACATAGAAACATAAAAGATAGGAGCAGCAGTAGGCCATTCGGCCCCTCGAGCCTGCTCCGCCATTCAATGTTGTAGTAACCTGGGAGGTTATGAGTAACCTGATCCACCAGGCGGTGCTGTGGCAATTGCTCTCCTGAATTAAGTCTGGTCTGTACTGGTTGTACTCTTTGTTTTTGCTGCCTCATGGCAGAAGCTTTTATGTGCAAGTGTTGATTAAACCATGTTACGGAGTTAACCGGTGTCCGTCTCCATCTATGGCCACCTCAAGATACCACATATGGCGACGAGAATAAAGGACGGAATAGTTTTGGTGGATCAGTCATAGTTAGGGAGTATTCGGAAGAGGTGCTCGGGTTGGTTAGCAAACTAGTCGGAAAAGCACGAGGCTAGGCCGCGGGAGTCGAAACGGAGTTTGATTTTTTGGCTGAAGTGACCGGACTCCAAGGATGGCAGGAACGGTAGGCTCCGTGGCACTTTTTGACAGCAAGTCACAGTCTTGGGAGGAGTATTGTGAAATACTGTGCCATTTCTTTATGGCAAACGAGGTGGACAGTGCTGAAAAGAAAAGGGCCATTTTACTGAGTTGTGTGGGAGCGCAAACTTATACACGGATGAGGAATCTGCTGAGCCCGGAGCGGCCAGGAGAAAAATCTTTTGACGTGTTGGTGAGTCTACTAAAGAATCATTTCAATCCAAAACCTAGTGAAATAGTACAGAGATGGAAATTCAATTCGAGGATTAGGAGGCCGGAAGAAAGCGTTACCGAGTATGTGGAGGAGCTTCGGAAGCTCGCACAGGACTGTAATTTTGGAAATGCGCTCACAGTCATGTTAAGGGACAGACTAGTATGCGGAGTTAACGACGACAGTATACAGCAAAGGTCGCTGTCAGAAGAAGGATTAACGTTTGAGACGGCACTTAAAAAAGCACAAGCCATGGAGACGGCTAACAAGGACATTAAGGACTTAAACAGTATGTAAGAAGTCACACAACACCAGGTTATAGTCCAACAGCTTTATTTGAAATCACAAGCTTTCGGAGCGCTGCTCCTTCGTCAGGTGACAGAAAAAAGGGTATCAGGACTGCCAAAAGGAAACAGACACTGCGGATAGAGGATCATTTCCACAACAACTCGGACCCCCGGCGCATGTGGCAAGCCATCCAGTCCATCACTGACTACAAGAGCAAGAACACCAGCCCCCCGGTTAGCGATGCCTCCCTTCCGGAGGAGCTTAACAACTTCTACGCGCGCTTCGACAGGGACAACAGGGAGCCGGCTACCAAAGCCTTGCCACCCCCGGAAGACCAGGTGCTCACTCTGTCGACCTCCGACGTAAGGGGTGTTCTACGCGGAGTGAACACACGAAAGGCTGCTGGACCGGATAGCATCCCTGGACGCGTACTCAAGGAATGTGCTGATCAGCTGGCTGATGTCTTCACCGCCATCTTCAATCTGTCATTGGCCCAGGCAGTAGTCCCTACATGCTTCAAGACCGCTACCATTATTCCTGTGCCAAAACAAATGGCTGTGACGTGCCTGAACGACTATCGACCTGTCGCACTCACACCCATCATAATGAAGTGTTTCGAGAGACTGGTCCTGTAATGATATCAGCAAATAGAGATGGTATTTGCCTGTTTGATTATGATGCCTTATCAGCATGTTTGCATGTATTGATTGCTTGTGCCTGACCAGCAGAGGGCATGTGACCGAGAGAAGCAAGGCAGTTAGTTTAGTTTCAGTTTCATTCTAGATGCATCACAAGCATCGTGTCTCCTGTAAAGCTGTATAAAGAGTTGAACAGACTTCA
Source organism: Somniosus microcephalus (assembly GCF_052327205.1). Classification (NCBI taxonomy): domain Eukaryota; kingdom Metazoa; phylum Chordata; class Chondrichthyes; order Squaliformes; family Somniosidae; genus Somniosus; species Somniosus microcephalus. Next base: position 367,539 of record NW_028225332.1, on the reverse strand, counting down.
GATTAAAACTCATTCTCTTTCATAAATGTCTCGTCATTGAACCCACAAAGAAATCAATACATGGTGTCAGAAGTGACTGAAAGAGATGAAGAGAAAAAATCTGAAGTTAAATCAGCTCTCCACAAATTAGCAAGCCAAAAGAGAACATCGTTACTTACCATTAGAGAATAGCTAACGAAGTGATAAATGGAAGGTTCACTCCCACCGGTGACGCTTCAGTTGACAGGTAATGTGGCTGAAAATTGGAGGAGATTCAAACAACGTGTGGGGTTGTATTTAGCGGCAATCGGAGCTGACGAGAAAAGTAATAAAAAGAAATCATCACTGTTCTTACATGTCGTGGGTGATGAAGCACTGGAGGTGTATAATAACTTCACATTCGCTGCTAATGGAGACAAAATGAAGCTGGATAAAATAATGGAACAGTTTGAGGCCTACTGCATACCTAAACGTAACGTGACATTTGAGAGGCACAGATTTTTCACATGTGTACAGAAAACGGGTGAGACTATTGATCAGTATGTGACTGAACTGAGAAACAGAAGCAAATTGTGTGAATTTGGGGGACTGACAGACTCGCTGATAAAAGACAGACTGGTGTGTGGTATTCCAGATAATGGTCTAAGGGAAAGACTGCTAAGAGAGCAAGATCTAGACCTGGGAAAAGCCATAGCACTGTGTAGGGCTACAGAGACTGTGAAGTTGCAGGCAAAGGAGCTGTTCAGTGACAATAGCTGCAACGTGGATGCAGTGAGAATGAACGGACATAAACCGTTTAACAAAAAGAGCGCCAATGTGAAAAAAGAGGTGTGGCCAGCGAACGAAAATGAAAGGGACAATCAAAAGACATGTAGTCGATGCGGTACACGGCATCCACCAAAAAAGTGTCCAGCATATGGTAAAACATGCAATAGTTGCAACAAAAACAACCATTATGCCCGTTGCTGTAAGAACCAAGCGCAACAAAGCAAGGTCCATACAGTAGATGAAAGCGAGATAGAGGAGTTCAATGTAGATGTTTTGTCTGAAACAAAAAAGAAGAAAGAGACTGGATGTTGACACTAAAAGTGAATGACATACACATTCCATTTAAATTGGATACTGGAGCACAAGTTAATGTGATATCAGAGACTGATTTTAAGAAAATTAGACCCAGACCAAAGATACATGGAATCAAAGTGAAAGTGACAGGATACTCAGGTACTGAAATACCAGTGAAAGGAAGATGCATTGTCAAAGTGACACACAAGGACAGGGAGCACACGTTAGCATTAATCGTGGTGCCAAAGGAGGTGCAAGCCATACTAGGTTTAAAAGCCTGTGAGAGACTGAACCTGGTAAAGAGAGTCCTCGTTGTGGAAAGCGAAGGAGAGACAGTCTATGATGAACTGAATGTTGCGTACACACCGGGTAAGCTGATGTATACAGCAGACACGTTGTCCAGAGCTGTTGACCCAGGAGAGCCCGCAAACACAGTGAAAAGACTGAAGTACAAGGCAAAAGACAGTGGAACTGACTTCTACCAAAGCATGCTTGTATACCGCACAACGCCGCTCGAGTGTGGTAAGTCACCAGCCCAACTCCTGATGGGACGTCGGCTAAGGTCAAACCTACCCATCCCGGAGAACCTCCTGAAAACAAAAGAGGGGGAGAAAGTGAGGAAGTTCAAAGAACAACAGAAAGAAAAGCAAAAGTACTACTATGACAGAGGAACACAAAACCTACCTGAACTCCACACTGGTGACCAAGTAAGGTTGAAAGACAAAACAAACACATGGACTCAGAAGGGAACTGTCCTGAGTGAAGTTCAACCAAGATCATACACCATTCAGACAGATGAGGGTGCTGTTCTGAGAAGAAATCGTCGAGATCTTCTCATGGGACCAGCCACAGCAGGTCAAGAGACTGATACTGTTGAACAACCTGATCACACAGCTGAGAACCAATCATCTGAGGCAACAACTCAGATTCAAGGACAATCAATCAGAAAATCCTCAAGACACATGAAGCCTCCTGAGAGACTCATTGAGCAAATTTAAGGACTATTGTTATAGAAGGAAGTAATGTTATCTTATTCTTTCTTCAAGTTCTAGTGTATTGACATATTTCATGTGAACACACAAAGCAAGGTTAAAAAACATTGATCATGATAATGATAATGTAAGTTCATTAAGTGTTACAGTTAAAATGCAGATTAATACAAAGAAAACATGTTGTTAGTTGAAAGTAAAATACTTTTGTTTTAAGAAAAGGAGATGTAATGATATCAGCAAATAGAGATGGTATTTGCCTGTTTGATTATGATGCCTTATCAGCATGTTTGCATGTATTGATTGCTTGTGCCTGACCAGCAGAGGGCATGTGACCGAGAGAAGCAAGGCAGTTAGTTTAGTTTCAGTTTCGTTCTAGATGCATCACAAGCATCGTGTCTCCTGTAAAGCTGCATAAAGAGTTGAACAGACTTTAGATTAAAACTCATTCGCTTTCATAAACGTCTCGTCATTGAACCCACAAAGAAATCAATACAGGTCCTGGCTCACATCAAAGCCATGTCCCCGCCTCTCATGACCAACACCAGTTTGCCTATCGTGCAAACAGATCAACGGAGGATGCAATCACAACTGCTCTACACTCTGCACTGAATCACTTAGATGGTAAAGAGACCTACATCAGAATGCTGTTCATAGACTACAGCTCAGCATTCAACACTATCGTCCCCAACAAGCTGGCCACCAAACTCCACACTCTTGGCCTGAACACTTCCCTCTGCAACTGGACCCTGGACTTCCTAACAAACAGACCCCAGTCTGTCAAATTAGGTAACCACACCTCCCCCCCTGACCCTGAACACGGGGGCCCCACAAGGATGTGTGCTGAGCCCCCTCCTCTACTCCCTCTTCACCCATGACTGTGTGGCTGTTCATGGTTCCAACACCATCATCAAGTTTGCGGATGATGCCACAGTAGTAGGCCAGATCACCAACAACGATGAGTCAGCCTACAGGGAGGAGGTCCAGCATCTCGTGAAGTGGTGCGCCGATAACAACCTGGCACTTAACATCAAGAAAACCAAAGAAATCATTGTAGGCTTCAGGAAGTCTAAAGGCGGAAGTCACACCCCCATCCACATCAATGGGGCTGTGGTAGAAAGGGTGGACAGCTTTAAGTTCCTCGGAGTCCACATCATGGAAGACCTCTCCTGGTCCCTCAATACCTCCTCTCTGGTGAAGAAGGCCCAGCAGCGCCTATATTTCCTAAGGAGGCTGAAGGGATATAACCTGTCACCCCTGATCCTCTCTAACTTTTACCGCTGCACAATAGAGAGCATCCTGTCGAACTGTATCACAGTATGGTATGGCAGCTGTAGCTACTATGACCGGAAAGCCCTGCAGCGGGTAGTCAAAACTGCCCAACGCATTGCCGGCACCCGGCTACCGACCATAGAGCACATATACCAGAAACGCTGTCTACGGAGGTCACAGTCGATCATCAAAGACCCTACCCACCCCAGCCACAGTCTGTTCACCCTCCTGCCATCTGGGAGATGCTACAGATGCATTCGCACCCGTACGACCAGATTTAGGAACAGCTTCTTTCCCAGGGCTGTCATCCTACTGAACTCCACAAATAAACTCTAAAGCCTGCACATCTGCCAATGCACTTTATTATGGTTATGTTTATGTTAATGTATTACAAGCCAAATGTATGTTGAATGTTTAAATGTCTTAATCTAAATGTACACTCTCGGGAGCCGCAAGCCTACATTTCGTTGTACTGCACTTGTGCACTAACAATGACAATAAAGTTGATTATTATTGTGATTATGATAAATGGAGTAAACCAGTGGGAGGAGCTGTTTTCGAGATGGAAGCTGGCGCGAAAAGTCCACTAGTCAGGGTTGGGGATTGCTACCGATGTGGCGGGATGAGCCATTATGCAAAGGACTGCAGGTTTGCAAAGGCAAAGTGCCACAATTGTGGAAAAATAGGGCACTTAAAGAAAGTCTGTAAAAGGGTAGTGAGTGAGAGAAGCAGTGCTAAAGGGGGGAGGGAGAAGTACACAAAGCGGGTGTTGTGTATGTACCTTTAAGAGAATAACTGGTCTCAGGCTGCAGTACCGGCAGTGACCACCCCTGTATAAAAGGCGCTAGTAAGCCTCTGTAGTTGCAGTTTCCCGATTGACTCCTTTCAGTAAAGATTTGTTTTGTTCAACTCCTGCTGTCCGTGTCTCAATCATACACGGACATAATACTGGCGACGAGCAGATACGAACTTACCTACAGTCTGCACCACCTCCTGAGATCCATTCCTGCAGCGAAGTGAGCAGAGGTCGAGGCCAGAAGGAAGAAAGAAGCAGTAGAAACGGGCGTCGACCGTGGGCATCCGCCCCTGTGTTAGCGGAGTTGAAGATTGCTGGAGAAGCTGTCGAAAGCGGGGCCTGGTTCCTGTCGACGGTGCTTCAGCTAATCGGGCTGGTGGCAAGTAGTACACTGATCCTTCCTGGGCTGCGGCGGTCGCGAACTTGAGCGGGTGGCTTGCAACGGGGCCGAGCAGCGTTGTCGGGAAGAGGAGAGAGAGAGGGTGGAGCACACAGGGCGTGGCCGGTGCTACGAAGATGGGCTGCGTTTAGACCCGAGAAGAGGGAGGCAAGAGTCCCACAGGGTTGTTCCACGACGGGAAAATAATAAAAAAAAAGAAATATTAAACGCGCAGGAAACCGCGAGGAGCTACAGGCTGCAACGGAAACCGCAGAAAGCAGCGCTAGCAACAGCGGGGAAGAAGGCAAAGCGCGGGAGGCGCCATCTTAATCAGCGGGGAAGAAGGCAAAGCGCGGGAGGCGCCATTTTGTTAAATCGGGGAAGAAGGCTGATACGCTTATCAATTACTTCATAAAAGGTGATGAGTCGAAGAAGAGATGACGAGTCGAAAGAAGAGATGAATAAGGCTTTTATTAGCTAAGAAGAGACCATGCTTCTTCGTGAGTGACTGAACAAGTCTGAACGAAACCCACACAGTGGTGGGTGGAGTCAGCTGAGGCATGCCTCCATACACAGCGCCACCCAGAGGTGGCAATATACAATACAGTGGTTTACCACATTCACCCCTTGTTTAATGTGAAGTCCGGCGGGGTGAAGGGTACTACAAGTTAAGTCTATCAGGAGGCCTTGCCTGACGTCCTGATCGTCGTGGTGGCGGCGGTGGTGTTGCAGCATCCGACGTCGGGTCTGGTGTCTGGGTGGTTGGCGAAGATTCCTGGGGCTTTGGCATGCCGTCTGCAGGGGTTGGGTTGGGAGGGGTGGTGGGGGATAACAGTGGTAAGGGGGATAACGGTGGTAAGGGGGATAACGGTGGTAATTCAGGGGTACCCGAGGGTGCGAGATCTCGTATGGAGACCGTGTCCTCCCGCCCGTCTGGGTATGTCACCCAGGCATACTGGGGGTTGGCGTGTAGGAGGTGCACCCGCTCGACCAGGGGGTCCGTTTTATGCGTCCTCACGTGCCTCCGCAGTAGGACGGGCCCAGGAGAAGTCAACCATGCCGGTAGCGAGGTTCCCGATGTAGACTTCCGGGGGAAAACGAACATTTTCTCATGAGGGGTCGCATTAGTGGCAGTACAAAGCAGTGACCGAATGGAGTGAAGCGCTGCAGGGAGGACCTCCTGCCAGCGGGAGGTCGGAAGGCCCTTAGATTTTAGTGCTAAGAGGACTGCCTTCCAAACCGTCGCGTTCTCCCTTTCCACCTGGCCGTTCCCCCGGGGGTTGTAACTGGTGGTCCTGCTCGTGGCGATACCTCTTGTTAGCAGGTACTGCCGAAGTTCGTCGCTCATGAACGATGAGCCCCTGTCGCTATGTATATAGCTGGGGAACCCGAACAGAGCGAAGATGTCATTCAGACACTTGATGACCGTGGTACTGGTCATGTCTGGGCAAGGGATGGCAAAGGGGAAACGGGAGTACTCATCAACTATGTTGAGGAAGTACACATTGCGGTCAGCGGAGGGGAGGGGCCCTTTAAAATCGACGCTCAGGCGTTCGAAGGGGCGGGTGGCCTTGATCAGGCTTGCTCTGTCCGGCCTATAGAAGTGCGGTTTGCACTCGGCGCAGATTTGGCAGCTCTTGGTCATGGTCCTGACCTCCTCGATGGAGTAGGGCAGGTTACGGGATTTGATAAAATGGAAAAACCTGGTGACCCCCAGGTGGCAGAGGTCATTGTGGAGGGACTGCAGCCTATCACTCTGCGCGTTGGCGCATGTACCACGTGATAGGGCATCTGGGGGCTCATTGAGTTTCCCTGGCCGATACAAGATATCATAATTGTAGGTGGAGAGTTCGATTCTCCACCTCAAGATCTTGTCGTTCTTGATTTTACCCCTCTGCTTATTATTAAACATAAAAGCTACTGAACGCTGGTCAGTGAGCAGGGTAAATCGTTTCCCGGCCAGGTAATGCCTCCAGTGACGCACCGCTTCTACAATAGCCTGGGCCTCCTTTTCGACGGAGGAGTGTCTCGTCTCGGGGCCCTGGAGGGTCCTTGAGAAAAAGGCCACGGGTCTGCCCGCCTGGTTAAGGGTCGCGGCTAGGGCGAAGTCGGAGGCATCGCTCTCCACTTGGAAGGGGATGGACTCATCCACCGCGTGCATTGCGGCCTTCGCGATATCGTTCTTGATAAGAGTGAAGGCTGCACACGCCTCTGGTGTCAGGGGGAAGGAGGTGGCTTTGATGAGGGGCCTGGCTTTGTCTGCATAGAGGGGCACCCACTGGGCGTAGTAGGAGAAAAACCCCAGGCATCTCTTCAGTGCTTTTTGGCAGTGGGGAAGGGGTAGCTCCATTAGGGGGCGCATTCTGTCGGGGTCGGGCCCGATGACTCCGTTCTCCACCACGCAGTCGAGGATGGCCAGGCGCTTGGTGTGAAACATACATTTTTCCTTATTGTACGTTAGGTTCAGCCGTTGGGCCGTACGGAGGAAATTTGCTAGATTAACGTCGTGGTCCTGCTGGTCGTGGCCGCAGATGGTGACGTTATCCAAATAGGGGAAGGTTGCCCGCAGCGCGTTCTGGTCAACCATTCGGTCCATCTCCCTTTGGAAGACCGAAACCCCGTTGGTGACGCCGAAGGGGACCCTAAGGAAGTGGTAGAGGCGGCCGTTTGCCTCGAAGGCAGTATACTGGCGGTCCTCATGGCGGATGGGCAGCTGGTGGTACGCTGACTTAAGGTCGATGGTGGAGAATACTTTGTATTGCGCAATCTGATTGACCATATCAGATATGCGAGGGAGGGGGTACGCGTCCAGCTGGGTGTACCGGTTTATGGTTTGGCTGTAGTCGATTACCATGCGGCGTTTTGCAGTGGTTTTAACGACTACAACCTGGGCTCGCCAGGGGCTAGTGCTACCTTCGATAATGCCCTCCTTCAAGAGCCGCTCCACCTCAGAGCTGATAAAAGCTCTGTCCCCGGCACTGTACCGCCTGCTTTTGGTAGCGATGGGTTTACAGTCGCGGGTGAGGTTAGCGAACAGGGGAGGGGGGGGGACTTTTAATGTGGAAAGGCTGCAGGTGGTTTGCAGCGGGCGATTTAAAAGTTGTTGGTTGCAGACTGTGAGTGGGGGGAGGGGTCCACCGTATGCTAGTGTGACACTCTTAAGGTGGCACTGAAAATCCAACCCTAGCAGGACGGCAGCGCAAAGACGGGGCAGGACTAGCAGTTTAAATTTTTGATATTCAGTGCCCCCTACTGACAGGGTCACCACACAGTAGCCGCTGATGTCCATTGACTGGGACTTGGACGCCATAGAAATGCGATGGTGCGTTGGCAGAATCGTGAGGGAGTGGCTACGTACCGTGTCGGGGTGGACGAAACTCTCTGTGCTCCCGCTGTCGATCAGGCAACTGGTGGCGCGGCCGTTTACCGCGATATCCATCATGGAGCTGGATAGATGGTGAGGGTGGCCTTGATCCAGCGTCACGGAGGCCAGTATGTGGCTTAGTGAGTCACTATAGTCATCCGCCGAGACGGTGGTCGGTTCCGGTGACGAAATGGCGGTTGAGTGCGTTGGATACGATGGCGGCGGATGCCATGCGGCCGGGGGTACACAAAATGGCGGATAAGATGGCTGCTCCCACGGCCCGCACGCTGCGCTGCTGGCTGGCTTCCCCTTGCAGGCGTTAGCGTAATGGCCTTTCTTCCCGCAGCCCGAGCAGGTAGCTGTCTTAGCTGGGCAGTGCGCTCTGGGATGTTTTAACTGGCCACAGAAATAGCATTTTTGGGCCTGGTTACTGGGCATCGAAGCAGTTCTTACCGGAGGCTGCTGTCTCGGTTGGGTCGCTGCAGCGGTTGGTGCCGGGGGCGGCGGTCCCGTGTCCCACGGTTTCGATTGCCATGTCTCGGCGCCGTTACGGGGGTATGCCTCGAGGTTTCGGTGGGCCTCCTCTAACGAGAGCGCAAGGGCAATGGCCGTCTTCAGGTCGGGTTCCTTGCTTTCTAGCAGTCTCTGCCGGGTGTGGTCTGACTGGAGGCCCCTGACGAAGGCATCACAGGCGAGTCCCTGCGCGTGCTCCACAGCCGTTACCGCTTTACAATCGCAGTCTCTGCAGAGTGCCAGTAGCGCCCGTGCAAATGCCCCTACCGATTCTCCCGGTTGCTGCCTGCGGGATCCCAAGAGGTGTCGGGCGTAAATTGTGTTCACTGGGCGCGTATATTGCCCTTTTAGTAGCTCGAGGGCCGCCACGTACGTATTAGAGTCCCGGATTAGCATATATACTTGATGGCTCACCTGGGCGGTCAAAATTTTCAGTTTGTGATCCTCCTCTGTAACCTGTGAGATTGCGAGGAAGGATTCAAAGCAGCTCAGCCAGTGTTCAAACTTGGCTGATGCACCCACATCTTGAGGGTCGAGGTCCAGGCGTGGTGGTCTGAGGGCTCTCAGCAATGTCTGCTGTATCCGTTGCTGTTGTTGCTCCTCAGGTGTCGCCATTTAACTTTTAGCTAATAAAATTGATACGCTTATCAATTACTTCATAAAAGGTGATGAGTCGAAGAAGAGATGATGAGTCGAAAGAAGAGATGAATAAGGCTTTTATTAGCTAAGAAGAGACCATGCTTCTTCGTGAGTGACTGAACAAGTCTGAACGAAACCCACACAGTGGTGGGTGGAGTCAGCTGAGGCATGCCTCCATACACAGCGCCACCCAGAGGTGGCAATATACAATACAGTGGTTTACCACAAAGGCAAAGCGCGGGAGGCGCCATTTTAGATTTTCAAGATGCCGAAGACTGGCTGTATCACTGCCTTTGATAATACAATAGAGGACAGGACCATGTATGTGGAAAGAGTCGAGGTATATTGCGAGGCAAACGAAATAGCCGATGAGAAAAAGGCATCGGTATTGCTAAACTTAATGGGCGCTAGAACGTACGGCCTATTGCGGGACCTGATTACTCCAGCCAAACCGAAGGCGAAGAGTTTTAATGAAATTGTTGCTGTCCTACAGGAACACCTAAACCCTGCACCGCTGTTGATAGCAGAAAGATTTAAATTCCACAGGAGAACTCAGCATAAAGATGAGAGCAATGCTGAGTACCTTACGGAACTACGCAAGCTATCAAAGCACTGCCAGTTCGGAGCAGGACTGGCAGATACCCTACGGGACAAATTTGTCTGTGGACTCCTGAGTGAAGGAACACAGAAGAAGTTACTCTCAGAAAAAGAGCTGATGCTAGATAAGGCTTTCAGCATGGCAGTATCGTATGAAGCAGCAGCCAGGGGAGCTGCGGAAATTCAACAAAAGCCACAGGAATACGGCACCCACGAAATGACATGGGGATTTGCAAAATGTTATCGCTGCGGCAGAACTAACCATGACCAGAAGGACTGCTGGTCCAAGGACAAAATATGCAGGCAATGCGGAAAGATGGGACACATTGCACGTGTTTGCAGGTCTGGGAAGAAGACCAGCGACAACAAAAAGGCTACTAAGGAACCGTACAAGAAAGTACAAAAGATGACGGACAGTAGTTCCGAAGACCAGATGAGCGATAGTGAATCCGGGAACAGGAGACTAAGCTGTCTCAAACTTCACAATGTAATCGCAAAAGAGGATCACCGAACCATTTGGGTCACCCTCACGATAGCAGTGTCCCAAGTTAAAATGGAATTGGATACAGGATCAGCGCTAACCATCATGAATCGACGAGACTACGAGCGGCTATTCTCACACATACCCTTGAGAGAGACATCCATTGTCTTGGCGACATATACGGGGCAAAAAGTATACCCCAGAGGAAAAATAAGGGTGCCTGTCAAATACAACGGCAAGAAAATACGGAAATTGTATTCTCTACATACTGCAAAATGGTGGACCACCATTATTGGGATGTGAATGGATCAGGAAGATAAGCTTAGATTGGCACTCCATTCATGCAATGATGGTGGACGGTAAAAAAGATGAAGACGTCACTCCTGGACGATTGTCAACAATCTTAGCTAACGCCAAAGAGGTATTTCAACAAGAACTGGGCACGCTTAAAGACGTAACCGCCTCAATAAAAATAGAAGAGAATGCAATTCCCAAGTTTTTCAAAGCAAGACCGGTACCATATGCAATTCGCCCAGCCGTCGAGGCAGAGCTGGAGAATCTGGAGAAGGCAGGCGTGTTGTCTAAGGTCGACTGGAGCGAGTGGGCGACACCCATCGTTCCTGTCATGAAGAAAACGTTAAGCAATAATTCTGAGGAGCCAAGGAAGGTTCGCATCTGTGGGGATTTCAAGGTGACGGTGAACCCAGTCCTTCACACAGTACAATATCCTCTTCCAAGGATAGAAGACATCTTCGCCTCACTGTCTGGAGGGAAGCGTTTTACATAAATTGACCTAGCACAAGCATATTTGCAGATGGAGCTTGAAGAATCCTCTAGGAAGGATCTCACGATAAAGACTCACAAATGTCTTTATCAGTATCATCGATTGGTATTCGGAGTAGAATCGGCTCCGGCGATATGGCAAAGAGCGATGGAACAAGTCCTGCAAGGGATTCCGGGGACTCAGTGCTACTTGGACAACATCCTTGTGACAGGTGAAGATGACACAACCTAGAACAGGTGCTCACTAGACTACGGGAACATGGGCTACGAGCCAACCGCCCCAAGTGCAAGTTTTTTAAGAAACAGATATCGTATTGTGGCCACGTGATTGATGAAGAGGGGTTACATAAGTCCCCTGACAAAATTAAAGCGGTTGTTAAGGCCCCAGCGCCTGAAAATGTGTCGCAACTGAGGTCATTCCTCGGATTGGTGAATTACTACCATAAGTTTTTGCCGAATTTGTCGACAATTCTGCACCCACTGAACGCCCTGCTACGAACGGGGGTAGCATGGAAATGGAGCAATGATTGTAAGCGTGCTTTTCAGAAGAGTAAGGACTTAACCACTTCAAGAGAAGTATTGGCTCACTACAACCCAGCACTGCCGATCAGACTGGTGTGTGATGCGTCTCCCTACGGCATTGGGGCGGTACTGTCACATAAATTCCTTGATGGTTCAGAGAGGCCGATAGCTTTTGCGTCACGCTCGTTAACTTCTGCCGAGCGTAACTACGCCCAGATTGACAGAGAGGCCCTCAGCCTAGTGTGGGGGGTGAAGAAGCTCAATCACTACCTGCACGGTCAAAAATTTACTCTACTAACCGATCATCAACCTCTTGTCTCCATTTTCAACCCTCAGAAGGGCGTATCGATAATGACAGCGCAACGGCTGCAGAGGTGGTCCCTTTTCCTAGGGGCACACCAATATGACATCGAGTACAAAGGAACTAAACAGCATGGGAATGCTGATGGATTGTCACGCATACCGTTGCCGACGGTGGAAGAAGAAGACCTTGCAGTGGATCCAATGGAGTTATTCCACTCGACCATAGTCGAACGTCTCCCTGTGACGAATGCAAACATAGAAAAGGAAACACGGAATGACCCGACACTATCACGGGTCTATGATTTAATGGTGAAGGGATGGCCAGCACATGGCGAACCACTGCTGCCAGCATTCTCGCCGAGAAGAGAACAGCTGTCAGTGTGCAGAGGAACCTTGATGTGTGGATCCAGAGTAGTAATTCCACCTAAGTTGACGGATAGAGTGCTCAATGAGCTTCGTGAGGGTCATCTGGGTGGGGTAAAAATGAAGAACTTAGCCAGAGCGTTTGTGTGGTGGCCGGGAACCGATAGAGAAATCGAAGAGATGACCAAGAGCTGTGCAGGATGCCAGAAGGTCCAAAACGCCCCACCACAAGCTCCTCTACATCCATGGGAGTGGCCCTCATCTCCATGGCAAAGGGTGCACATTAATTTTGCTGGTCCCTTCATGGACTCGATGTTTTTAATTGCAGTGGATGCACATTCAAAGTGGCCAGAGGTAATAAAAATGTCCTCAACCACCACGGAAAAAACTATCACAGTTTTACGAACCATATTCGCCAGGAATGGGCTGCCTGAAAAGATTTGCTCTGACAATGGACCACAGTTTGTGTCTGAAGAGTTCCGGAGGTTCTTAAAGAACAATGGTGTTAAGCATTACACATCTGCCCCATATCATCCAGCCACTGATGGATTGGTCGAGAGGTTTGTTCAAACATTCAAGTCCAAAGATGTGCGAGTTAGGTTGATTGGCTATGACAAATTGACCCTTAGTGTTAGGGGGATTAAATACGTGGGGTTACGGGGATCGGGTGGGATATGTGTCGGTGCAGGCTCGATGGGCCGAAATGGCCTCTATCTGCACTGTGGGGTTCCTGTGATTCTGTGATTGTGAAGGCTATCAAGGCAATGTGTAATGAAGATGTACCCCTACAACACAAGGTGGACAACTTCTTGTTTGCCTACCGGAATGCGACACATGCGGTTACCAACCAAACTCCAGCCATGATGTTCTTCAATCGAAGACTACGATGCCGCTTGGATTTGGTTAAGCCAAATGTCCGAAGAGATGTGGAGAACAGGCAGTTTCAGAATATGAATGAAAGGCCGACCAGGAGTTTTAAGATAGGTCAACCAGTTTTGGCCCGGGACTACCGCACTGAGAAATGGCAGCCAGGAACGATTTGTACACGGCAAGGACCTCTCATGCATACCGTGGACGTTGGAGAGAGCATTGTAAGACGCCATGCTGACCAGATTCTAGAGTCACTGGAAAACGTCAACTCCACACCACGATCTGATACACCTGGCAATGAAATCGACGTACCAATTGCAGCTATCGCAGAATCGGTGCTATTGGAAGCAGATGAACCAAACAACGACATTGATCCCGACTCAACCTTGCCAGAAGAACCTGATACCCCAAAGAGGCGTTATCCAGACAGAATCAGGAAGCCTCCTCAAAGACTGAACTTATAATTGCTTAAACTTTACCAATGTATCTAGCAACCGTAATTGTGATTGTAATTAGTTATCATTTAGTTGTTAAATGAATGTTATGTACTGTTTATCTAAAAGGGGAGGAATTGTTGTGTATGTACCTTTAAGAGAATAACTGGTCTCAGACTGCAGTACCGGCAGTGACCACCCCTGTATAAAAGGCGCTAGTAAGCCTCTGTAGTTGCAGCTTCCCAATTGACTCCTTTCAGTTAAGACTTGTTTTGTTCAACTCCAGCTGTCCGTGTCTCAATCATACACGGACATAATAGCGGGCAAATTACATACAAGAGGTGGAAGAGTCTAGTGAATCTAGTGAGGAGGTTTTCACTATATACAGTATAGACACTTCAAGGCCGAACGTACCTCCTCTCACTCAGTATTTGATAGTGAACGGAGGTCAAGTAAAGTTTGAGATTGACACCGGATGTAGTGTAACCATAATGTCGCAGACTGAGTACGCCAAGCTATGGGGGGAAGCAAAAGTACCAGAGCTAGGTACATGCCCCGTTAGTCTCAAAACCTGCACAGGACAGAAGGTGGACATTTTGGGGGTGGCCAAAGTACAAGTGGAACACAAAGGAGTCACCAAAGAGCTTACGGTGGTAGTGGTAGCAGGGTCAGGGCCAAACCTGCTAGGGCGAGGGTGGATCAGTGAGTTGAGTGTGGACTGGCAGGCAATGAATAAAATGGAGGACAGTACAGAGGCACTGCAAGAAGTGCTGATGAAGCATGAGTTAGTGTTCAAGGACGAACTGAGCACCTTAAGGGGAGCCACAGCCAAGATTCATGTAGCCAGTGATGCCACGCCTCGTTTCTTTAAACCAAGGACGGTATCTTTTGCAATGAAAACCAAGGTTGAGGCGGAACTAGATCGCCTGCTAAAGGACAAAGTAATAGAACCAGTGAAATTTTCAGACTGGGCGGCACCAATAGTCCCGGTATTGAAGCCCGACGGTAAAGTAAGGGTGTGTGGTGACTATAAGTTAACAGTGAACAGAGTATCATCACTGGAGCAGTACCCCATTCCAAGAATGGAGGACATGTTAACATCGCTCGCTGGGGGAGAAAGATTCAGCAAACTGGACATGAGTCATGCGTATCAGCAGATATTGCTAGATGAAGAATCAAAAAAGTTTGTCACGGTGAACACGCACAAGGGGCTGTTCACGTATGCCAGGTTACCATTTGGTGTCAGTTCTAGCCCAGCAATATTCCAACGGACTATGGAGGGCATTCTGCAGGGCATTCCAAAGGTGGCCGTGTACTTAGATGATATTCTGCTAACAGGAAGTGACAATCAGGATCACATAAAAACACTGGACAAAGTGCTACAGCGGCTGGAAGAGGCGGGGCTATGCCTGAAACGGAGTAAGTGTAGTTTCATGGAGAAGGAAGTTACATTCCTGGGACATCGGGTGGATGCCACAGGCCTCCATCCATTACCAGGGAAAGTGCGGGCAGTGCAGGATGCACCGGCACCCACCTCAGTGACTGAACTGAAAGCCTATCTAGGGCTCCTGAATTATTATAACCGGTTTCTTCCAAACTTATCAATGCTGCTGGCACCCCTGCACAAACTGCTGAGAAAGGAGGAGCCATGGCGTTGGGGGCCAGAGCAAGCGAAAGCGTTTCAGCAGTCAAAGGAGCTACTTCAGTCCAGCAGGGTGTTAGTGCATTACGACGAGAAGAAGGAGCCGATAATGTCCTGCGACGCACCACCCTATGGAGTGGGGGCAGTGTTGGCCCACCGCATGCCAGATGGAGCGGAAAGGCCCATCGGGTTTGTTTCATGCACGCTTACAGCTGCGGAAAAGAACTATTCACAGCTTGATAAAGAGGGGTTAGCCATTATATTTGGAGTAAAGAAATTCCATAAGTACATATATGGGAGGAAGTTTGTAATCAGTACTGACAACAAGCCTCTTATTAGCTGACTGAAAGAGATGAAAGCGGTGCCTCAAATGGCATCACAGAGAATAATGAGATGGGCAGTAATACTAAGAGCCTATGAACATGTGATCAAGTACAGAACCGGCAAGGAAAACGGGAACGCTGATGCTCTCAGCCACCTGCCCCTCTCAAAATCTCCTTGCAGTACTTCCCCTGAGGAGCATGTCCTGATGCTGGATCAGGAGATCAGTCCCCTGATGACTTCAGCGCAAATCCAGGGCTGGACAGCCAAGGACCCCATTCTGTCAAGGGTCCGTGAGTATGTGTTGAAAGGCTGGCCAGATCACCGTGAGGGACCGGAGTTCGCGCCGTACAGACAGAGACAGCACGAGCTCAGTGTCCAAGATGGATGTGTGCTATGGGGAGCACGCATCATAGTCCCAGAGCGGGGATGCTCTACTTTGATGGAACAGTTGCATCAATCGCACCCAGGAATGACTAGAATGAAAGGACTGGCTAGGAGCTACCTGTCGTGGCCTAACTTGGATGCTGAAATTGAGTCAAAGGTAAAGTCATGCACTATATGTCAGGAACAGAGGAAAGCACCTGCCGGGGCACCACTCCATCCCTGGGAGTGGCCCAGCAAACCCTGGAGGAGAATTCACATAGACTATGTGGGACCTTTTATGGGCAAAATGTTTTTGGTGCTGGTTGACGCTCACTCAAAGTGGATCGACGTTTATCCAGTGAGCTCTGCAACGACTGATGCCACACTGGATTGTCTCAGGAACAGCTTCAGCACGCATGGTATTCCAGAAATGATTGTATCCGACAATGCACAGTGTTTTGTTAGTGAAGGGAGCAAAGAATTCATGGTAAGGAATGGAATCACACATGTCACCTCGGCTCCATATCACCCAGCCTCAAATGGGTTAGCCGAGCGAGCCGTGCAGACTTTTAAAGAGCTCATGAGGAAGAGCTCAGGTGACACCCTGGAGACCAAGCTCAATAGAGCCTTGTTTAGTTATCGTATAACACCCCAAACTACCACGGGGCTTTCTCCGGCTGAGTTGATGATGGGGAGAAAGTTGCGGTGCACGTTAGACCTGATACACCCAGATCTCAAAAGCAAGGTTGAGACAAAACAAACAAACCAAAAAGCGTACCATGACAAGCATACTAAAGCTCGCCATTTCGCCATAGGGGACTCTGTGTACACCCGGAACTTCGGCTATGGACCTAAATGGATACCAGGACTAATCCAGGACATTACAGGACCTGTCTCGTACTCCGTGTTACTAGGGGATGGTCGAGGGGTTCGTCGGCATGTGGATCAGCTTTTCAGCCGGCAGCAGGGGGAACTGCCTCAGATGGAACAAAGGGCAGTAGAGGAGGCTGTTCCAGGACCCAGCATGGCTTATAAGGTGCCAGTGGACACTGGTACTGCCAGGCCACAGCGGGACAGAGTAAAACCAACATCAGAGACTACTCCAATCTCAAGTGCGAGTGAATCTGAGAATCCACCACAAGTGGAATTAAGACGTTCACAAAGGATTCGCAAGCAACCAGAAAGACTTACACAAACCTGTTAAATTAGTCAGTGGTTAACCATGGTTAGAGCATACTGGTTAATTAAAGTGCAGCACCTAGTAAGGGTTATTATTTAAGAATTGCATACAGCAATCTTAAGGGGGGAGGAGTGTAGTAACCTGGGAGGTTATGAGTAACCTGATCCACCAGGTGGTGCTGTGGCAATTGGTCTCCTGAGTTAAGTCTGGTCTGTACTGGTTGTACTCTTTGTTTTTTCTGCCTCATGGCAGAAGCTTTTATGTGCAAGTGTTGATTAAACCATGTTACGGAGTTAACCGGTGTCCGTCTCCATCTATGGCCACCTCAAGATACCACAAATGTGATCATGGCTGATCATCCAAATTCAGTACCCTGTCCCTGCTTTCTCCCCATACCCCTTGATCCCTTTGGCCTTAAGAAATATATCCAACTCCTTCTTGAATATATTTAATGAATTGGCCTCTACTGCCTTCTGTGGTAGAAAATTCCACAGGTTGACCACTCTCTGGGTGAAGAAATTCCTCCTAATTTCTGTCCTAAATGGCTTACCCCTTATCCTTAGACTGTGACCCCCTGGTTCTGGACTCCCCGACCATCGGGAACATCCTTCCTGCATCTAGTCTGTCCAGTCCTGTCAGAATTTTATAAGTTTCAATGAGATCCCCTCATTCTTCTAAACTCCAGCGAGTACAAGCTCAATCGACCCAATCTCTCCTCATACGTCATTCCTGCCATCCCAGGTATCAGCCTGGTGAATCTTTGCTGAACTCCTTCCATGGCAAGAACATCCTTCCTCAGATAAGGTGACCAAAACTGCACACAATACTCAAAATGTGGTCTCACCAAGGCCCTGTACAACTGCAGCAAGACATTCTTGTTCCTGTACTCAAACCCTCTCGCTACGAAGGCCAACATACCATTTGCCTTCTTAACCGCCTGCTGCACCTGCATGCTTACCTTCAGCGACTGGTGCACAAGGACACCCAGGTCTCGTTGCACTTCCCCTTCTCCCAATCTATTGCCATTCAGATAATAATCTGCCTTCCTGTTTTTGCCACCAAAGTGGATAACCTCACATTTAACCACGTTATATTGCATCTGCCATGCTTCTGCCCAATCACCCAACCTGTCCAAATCATCCTGGAGTTTCTCGGCATCCTCCTCACAGCACACACACCCACACAGCTTTGTGTCATCTGCAAACTTGGAGATATTACATCTAGTTCCCTCGTCTAGATCATTAATATATATTGTGAATAGCTGGGGTCCAAGGACCGATCCCTGCGATACCCCACTAGTCACTGCCTGCCACTCGGAAAAAGACCCGTTTATTCCAACTCTTTGCTTCCTGTCTGCCAACCAGTTCTCTATCCAAGTCAATACCTTGCCCCCAATCCCATGTGCCTTAACTTTACACGCTAATCTCTTATGCGGGACCTTATCGAAAGCCTTCTGAAAGTCCAAAATACCACATCCACTGGTTCTCCCTTATCTATTTTACCAGTTACATCCTCAAAATATTCCAGTAGATTAAGTTATGGGTAATGAAATTAAATATCTACCTATAACACAAAGCACTACAAGTAGTGTCAGCAAAAAGCAACAACTCCTTTCCCCTCTTCTCCAAATCCCCACTCTTTCCAAATTCCCAAACAAAGCCCCTTGTTCAGGTCCAGTCTGTTTAATCCCGCTCTGTTTCTAACGGAGATCAGGCCAGGGAAAGCGAATGATGCGTCGTTTGAAGACATTGTCGAGAAACTCGAGGACCATTTCGACCCAAAGCCATTGGAAATAGCAGAGAGCTATAAATGCAAATGAGATGAAGCAGCTGTTTGGGGGGTGTTGGTTTAGGGAGGAACGTTGGCCAGGACTGTGGGAGAATTTCCTGCTGCTCAGAACGCCTGGCAGCACAGGCCTGCCTCAGCATTGCACTGAACTATCAGCACATTATCAGCTCAAGCCTTGCAGTGGGGCTTGAACCTGCAGTCGATTGATTCACAGGGGAGAATGCTAGCACTGAGCCAAGCTAACATTGTGCCTTTAGGAGCTGGGCTTGTGGATGGGGAGTTCAGGGCTGGGCCTTCTTCCCGAGCAGGTGAGAACAGCAGGTTTGAAGCTGGGAGAAAACTAGCTGAGGAAAGGGAGAGTTTGCCGACATTGGCAAGCATTAGATGAAGGAAGCGTAGCTGAATGGTCAGGTGCTGGAGAGATCGTGGGAGCGGGTGGTGGGTGATGGACAAGAACAGTCTGACAGCTGAGGGAGGCTGCAGAGCATTGCATGTTGGGGGCTGGAGAGGGGTTCTGGGAGAGGTCGGGGGTGTAGAGATTTGAGAGGAGACAGATGCTCATTCCCTAAGCCGGGGTTCCACGATTCTTTGTCGGCCCCCCATATATGTACCATAATAAAGCCTTGAGGGAGGGGGGAGGGCACATATCTGATGTAAGAAAACTACTAGGCACTTGGTCGAAGCGTTAAACAAAGCTTTAATCAGCTGTTTTACAACATGGAGGTCTAGTTGTGTCCTTCACTAGTTCCTGTTAAGAATGTCCTGCGCAAGCTGGGCCCGTGCCCGAGTATTTATACTCTCCCTGGACAGCGCCACCCGCAGGCCGCTCAGTATTATTTCATAAGACTTTCTTTCATGAATGACTGATTCATGTCAGTATTCATTTACAGATATCTCAACAAACTGATCTGGGGGCTGTGGTTTAGGATTTACCCACCAATGAGGAAACAGCGCTGAGAACAGCCCTTCCCAAACCTCCAGGCCCACAAAACCAAGGAAGTGTGAACAGACTGCCAGGAGGAGATTCCCAAGTTGCTAATCAGCCTTTTCCCGAGTTCCCCACCATCGTAGCTGCCAGAGTCCAGCCACTTTGGTTCACTCCACAGGGAATTAAAACGTGGTTGAGTGCACTGGACACAGCAAATTCTAACCTTTTAGCTCTAGTGTTGATCTGTGCACCAGAATGAGTCGCTCCCGTAACCAAGGTGACACTGGCAGCAACCTGACAAGATTGCCCAGGTAAGTCCTGTCCACAACAAACAGAATAAATCTAATCCGGCCAATTACCAACCTATCAGTCTCCTCTCAACCATCAGTAAAATGAAGCAAGATGTCATCAATTGTGCCATCAAACGACACCGAGTCACCAATAAATACTCACCAATGCTCAATTCGGGGTCTGCCAGAACTGCCCAGCTCCAGACCTGATCACAGCCTCGATCCAGACATGGATACAAGAGCTGAATGGTGGAGGAGAGATGAGGGTAACTGTCCTACTGCCCCACTGACCCTGGGGTGCTCTCCCAGCTTGCTGCCGATGGATAGTGAGGGATGTGCTGGGCCAACTTGTCATGGATTTAAACTCATGACCTCTGGGCGGCCAGCCCACTACCATAATCATCTGGTTCGGCATCAGCTGGAGTATTGGGTTCAATTCTGGGCACCGCACTTTGGGTCGGCTGTGAAGGCCTTGGAGAGGGTGCGGAGGAGATTGATGAGAATGAGTACAGGGATGAGAGGAATTATGTGGAGAGACTGGAGAAGCTGGGATTGTTCTCCTTGGAGCAGAGAAGGTTAAGGGGAGATTTGATAGAGGTGTTCAAAATCATGAAGGGTTTTGATGGAGTAAATAAGGAGAAACTGTTTCCAGTGGCAGGAGGGTCGGTAACCAGAGGACACAGATTGAAGATAACTGGTCAAAGGACCAGAGGGGAGATGAGGAGAGTGTTTCTCCGCAGCGAGTTGTTGTGATCTGGAATGTGCTGCCTGAAAGGGCGGTGGAAGCAGATTCAATAGGAACTTTCAAAAGGGAATTGGAAAACTACTTGAAATTGAAATATATGCAGGGCTACGGGGAAAGAGCGGGGGAGTGGGATTAATTGGAGAGCTCTTTCAAAGAGCTGTGACAGGCGTCCTGGAGTCATAGAAAGTTACAGCACGGAAGGAGGCCATTTGGCCCATCGTGTCCTCGCCGGCCAACAAAGAGCTATCCAGCCTAATCCCACCTCCCAGCTCTTGGTCCGTAGCCCTGTAGGTTACAGCATCCCAGGTGCACATCCAAGTACTTTTTAAATGTGGTTAGGGTTCCTGCCTCTACCACCCTTTCAGGCAGTGAGTTCCAGACCCCCACAACCCTCTGGGTGAAGAAATTTCCCCTCAAATCCCCTCTAAACCTTCCCCCAATTACTTTAAATCTGTGCCCCCTGGTTTTTGACCCCTCTGCTAAGGGAAATAGGTCCTTTCTATCCACTTTATCCAGGCCCCTCATAATTTTATACACCTCAATAAGGTCTCCCCTCAGCCTCCTCTGTTCCAAGGAAAACAGACCCAGCCTATCCAGTCTTTCCTCATAGCTAAGATTCTCTACTCCCGGCAACATCCTTGTAAATCTCCTCTGTACCCTCTCTAGTGCAATCACATCTTTCCTGTAATGTGGTGACCAGAACTGCACGCAGTACTCTAGCTGAGGCCTAACTAGTGTTTTATACAGTTGTGTAGTGTATGTACTGATGTGCCTCAATTATTCCGAGACTCGAAGTTAGCAGAACAAAAGTAAGGCTTTTATTAACTCAGAACATAACACGTAAAATAGAGAGATGTCTACCTTCAGGAGGCTGAACCCGACTGAAGTTAGATTACAAAGGAGCCAGGTATGGGCGGAGCCCTACACACAACCAGTTCCAGCACATTCCAATACATAATACATGAGGACTGGGGGAAGGGAAAAGACACAGAAAGCAGGCAGTTACAAGACACAGAAAACAGGCAGTGATGAATGGAATATATTTCATCACATGTACCTTTAAGGGGAGAACTACTTTTTACAGCTCCTGTATACTGTAGTACCGGCAGTGACCACACCTGTATATAAACCCTGAGTAGGGATCTGTACTTTAGTTTTAGAGTAACCTGCTTCCAGTAAACACCTGTTGATTGTTCCTCTGCAGTCTCTGTCGATTTGTTGAAGGACACCATACATCAACATTCACGGATTCAACAGTGGCGACGAGTCGATTCGAACCTACCTGCAAATCTGTAGAAGAAGGCCGATTCCACCAGTGCGGGCGTCGACCATCCGGAGAGGACTTGAACATCGCAGAGGAGGCTGTGGAGAGCTGGGCTGGGTTCCCCAGTCGAGACGATCCAGCACAGTGGGCTGGCAGCAGGTACGGCGCAGACCCTTCCCGGACGGCAGTGGCTGGAGCCGACCGACGGCACAGAAAAAGGCCGAGCAGCGTCGACGGGGTAAGAGAGAGGGTAAAGCGCACAGGGCGCAGCCGGGGTTGAAGACCGAGCGGCGTCAACGAGAGAAGGGAAAACGCGCAGAGCGCGGCTGGGGTTTCAAGGGCTGAGCAGCGTCCGCGGGAGAAGAAAGAAGCGCGGGAGATGCCATTTTGAGCCAGCGGAGAAGAAGGGAGAGCGAGGGAGACGCCATTTTTAGCCAGTCTAACCACACCCAGGGATGCAGAAGAGTGGCAGTGTCACAGCGTTCGACAATGAAGTCGAAGATTGGGCAACATATACAGAATGTGTAGAAGTGTACTGCAAGGCGAATGAAGTGCCAGATGCCAGGAAAGCACTGGTATTGTTGAATTCCAAGGGTGCAAAAACGTACGGCTTACTGCGAAACCTAATAACCCCAGAGAAGCCAGTAGAAAAGGATTTTGGAAACATAGTGTCAATCCTACAGAACCACTTAAACCCCACACCACTGCTGATAGCAGAAAGATTTAAGTTTCACTAAAGGAACCAGCATAAAGACGAAAGTAATGCTCAGTATTTAACGGAACTGTGCAAACTATCGAAACACTGCCAGTTTGGAACGGGACTAGCAGATACTTTAAGGGACAAGTTTGTGTGTGGGCTTCAAAGAGAAGGAACCCAGAAACGGCTTCTATCAGAAAAGGATCTTACGCTGGACAAGGCTTTCAGCATGGCAGTATCACACGAAGCAGCCGCACGGGGCGCTGCAGAGATACAATGGAGATCGCAAGAATATGGCACAAATGAAATGTCATATGGAGCAGTGAAGTGTTATCGCTGCGGCAGAACAACACACGACCATAAGGATTGTTGGTTCAAGGACCAAGTGTGCAGACAGTGTGGAAAAGTAGAACACATAGCAAGTGTCTGCAGGTCGGGAAAGAAAACCAGCAGCAAGAAATCTCCACAGGAGAAGTACACAAAGGTACATAAGGTGACGGAGAGTAGTTCAGACGAACAGAAAAGTGATTCAGACTCCAGAAGCAAGGAGCTGGGTTGTCTGAAACTACATCATGTAATCAAAATGGAGGATCACCAAACTATCTGGGTCACGCTCAAGATAGACGGAGTCCAAGTGAAAATGGAAGTGGACACAGGATCAGCCCTAACAGTCATAAACCGAAGGGACTACAAGCGGCTATTCTCACATATACCCTTGAGAGATACAGAGATTGTCTTGAAGATGTACATGGGGCAAAAAGTCTACCCCAAAGGAAAAATAAGGGTGAACGTGATATACAACGGCAAGGAAACACCAAAAATGGACATATATGTGTTGCCAGATGGAGGACCACCACTACTAGGGCGTGAATGGATCCGGAAGATACAGCTAGATTGGCATTCCATACAAGCACTGACTGTAGATGCCAAAAAGGATGACGATGTCACACCGGGACGACTGTCAAAAATGCTAACTGACGCACAAGAAGTGTTCCAGGAGGGACTCGGAACACTAAAAGGCATAACAGCAATGATCAAAATAGAGGAAAATGCAAACCCAAAGTTTTTTAAGGCCAGACCGGTACCTTATGCGATCCGCCCAGCCGTCAAAGCAGAGCTGGAAGGTTTGGAACGTTCAGGAGTACTATCCAAAGTGGACTGGAGCGAGTGGGCTACACTCATCGTTCCTGTAATGAAGAGGTCGTTGAGAAATACGCCTGGGGAACCAAAGAAGGTTCGCATCTGTGGGGACTTTAAGGTGACAGTGAACCCAGTCCTTCACACTGTACAATATCCGCTTCCGCGGATTGAAGATATTTTCGCCTCGCTATCTGGAGGGAAACGCTTCACTAAGATTGATCTGGCCCAGGCGTACCTGCAAATGGAGGTAGAAGAAGCCTCGAAACAGTACTTCACGATCAACACTCGTAAAGGTCACTACCAATACAACCGGCTGGTGTTCGGGGTAGCATCATCTCTGGCTATTTGGCAAAGGGCAATGGATCAAGTGCTGCAAGGGATTCCAGGGACCCAGTGTTATTTGCACGACATCCTGGTCACGGGCGAAAATGACAGTGATCACCTCGCCAACCTGGAGCAGGTGCTCACTAGATTGAAGGATTATGGGCTCCGAGCTAATCGCCACAAATGCGAGTTTTTCCAGAAGCAGATCTCGTATTGTGGCCACGTTATTGATGAAGAGGGGTTACATAAGTCCCCTGAAAAGATTGAGGCAGTAGTCAAGGCTCCAGCACCGGAAAATGTGTCACAACTGAGGTCGTTCCTCGGGTTGGTGAACTACTACCATAAGTTCTTGCCGAATTTGTCTACAGTTCTACACCCACTGAACACCCTACTGCAAACGGGGGTACCATGGAAGTGGAATGACGAATGTAAACGAGCTTTCCAGAAGTGCAAAGAATTGATCACATCAAAAGAGGTGTTGGCTCATTTCAACCCAGCACTACCATTTCAGCTGGCGTGTGATGCATCACCCTATGGCATTGGAGCGGTGCTGTCGCACAAATTCCCGGACGGCTCGGAGAGGCCAGTAGCATTTGTGTCTCGGTCACTAACCTCAGCCGAGCGTAACTACGCCCAGATTGACAGGGAGGCCCTCAACCTAGTGTGGGGAGTGAAAAAGTTCAACTACTATCTGCACGGGCAGAAGTTCACCTTGCTGACTGACCACCAACCACTTGTCTCCATCTTTAATCCAAAGAAGGGCGTTCTGGTGATGACTGCATAACGGCTACAAAGATGGTCCCTTTTTCTAGGGGCACACCAATATGATATCGAGTATAAGGGCACGAAACAGCATGGAAACGCTGATGGGCTATCTCACCTGCCACTCCCTACTGCGGAGGAAGCACCAGCAGTGGATCCTGTCGAAATATTTCATTCGACTATAATTGAATGCTTGCCAGTAACTAACGCTGGTATAAAGAAGGAGACCCGAAATGACCCGACACTGTCTCGGGTATATGATTTGACGGTGAAGGGATGGCCGGCACATGGCGACTCACTTTTGCCAGCATTCTCATCCAGAAGAGAACAGCTGTCAGTATGCCAGGGGAGCTTGATGTGTGGATCCCGAGTGGTAATTCCACCCAAGTTAAGGGAGAGAGTGCTCAATGAGCTTCACGAAGGCCATCTGGGAGGGGTGAAAATGAAAAGCCTTGCTAGGGCTTATGTGTGGTGGCTGGGGATCGATCAGCAAATCGAGGACCTGACAAAGAGCTGCTCAGGATGCCAGAAGGTCCAAAATGCACCACCACATGCCCCTCTACACCCAGGGGAGTGGCCCTCATCTCCATGGCAACGGGTGCATATTGATTTTGCTGGTCCATTCATGGACTCAATGTTTTTAATAGCTCTGGATGCGCACTCGAAATGGCCTGAGGTGATCAAAATGTCCTCCACCACCACAGAGAAAACTATTGCAGTCCTACGGACCATCTTTGCCAGGAACGGCTTGCCAGAGCAGATTTGTTCTGATAACGGACCACAGTTTGTGTCCGAAGAGTTTTGAAGATTTATGAAAAGGAATGGGGTAAGGCATTACACCTCCGCCCCGTATCATCCAGCCACCAATGGATTGGCTGAGAGGTTCGTACAAACCTTTAAAAAAAGCAGTAAGGGCCATGTGCGATGACGACATTCCACTGCAGCATAAGGTGGACAATTTCCTGTTAGCCTACAGAAATGCTGCACATGCAGTCACCAACCAGACCCCGGCCATGATGTTCTTTAACCGAAGGTTGAGATCTCGTCTGGATTTGCTCAGACCAAATGTACGAAGAGAAGTTGAGAATAAGCAATTCCAGCACATCAATGAGAAGCCGACAAGGAGCTTCAATGTAGGGCAACCAGTCTTGGCCCGCGACTACCGAACAGAGAAATGGCAACAAGGAACGATATGCACACGGCAGGGGCCACTAATGTACACAGTGGATGTTGGGGAGAACATTGTGAGACGCCATGTCGACCAGATCCTAGAGTCACAGGAACGAGTCAACCCCAGGTCTCGCGTACCTGGTGATGAACCCGACATACCGGTAGCATCTACCCCAGAAACAGTAGCATCGGAAGCTGATGAATCAACCGATGACAGGGGGCCAGAATCGCCTGCGCACCAAGAGCAAGACACTCAGGAAAGGCGCTATCCAGAAAGGATCAGGAAGCCGCCCCAGAGACTGAATTTATAAATGGACTATTTGCCGTTAATGTTGCATGTTAAAAGTGTTCATTGTTAAATGAATGTTATGGTACTGTTAATCTAAAAGGGGAGGAATTGTAGTGTATGTACCTTTAAGGGGAGAACTACTTTTTACAGCTCCTGTATACTGTAGTACCGGCAGTGACCACACCTGTATATAAACCCTGAGTAGGGATCTGTACTTTAGTTTTAGAGTAACCCTCATCCAGTAAACACCTGTTAATTGTTCCTCTGCAGTCTGTCGATTTATTGAAGGACACCATACATCAACATTCACGGATTCAACAAGTTGAAGCATAGCCCCCCTGCTCTTGTATTCTATGCCACAGCTAATAAAGGCAAGCATTCCGTATGCCTTCTTAACCACCTTATCTACTTGGCCTGCTACCTTCAGGGATCTGTGGACATGCACTCCAAGGTCCCTTTTTTCCTTTACGCTACTCAGTGTCCTACCATTTAATGTGTATTCCCTTTCCTTGTTAGCCCTCCCCAAATGCATTACCTCACATGGATTTAAGGAATTCCATTTGCCACTGTTCTGCCCACCTGACCAATTTATTGATATCTTCCTGCAGTTTACAGCTTCCTTCTTCAGTTTCAACCTCACAGCCGATTATGGTATCATCTGCAAACTTCTTAATCATACCCCCTATATTCAAGTCAAGATCGTTGATATATATCACAAAAAACAAGGGGCCTAGTACTGAGCCCTGCGGAACTCCACTGGAAACAGCCTTCCAGTCACAAAAACACCCATCAACCATTACCCTCTGCTTCCTGTCTCCGAGCCAGTTTTGAATCAAACTTGACACTTTGCCCTGGATCCCATGGGATTTTAACTTTGTGACCAGTCTGCCATGTGGAACCTTATCAAAAGCCTTGCTAAAGTCCATATACACTACATCAAACGCACTACCCTCATCTACCCTCCTTGTTACCCCCTCAAAAAATTCAATCAAGTTTGTCAGACACAACCTTCCCTTAACAAATCCGTGCTGAATATCCTTGATTAATCCGTGTCTTACTAAATGAAGATTTATCCTGTCCTTCAGAATTCTTTCCAATAATATTCCCACCACCGAGGTTAGGCTGAATGCAAGAGTTACAGAGTAATGACAGATGTAGACTGTCCACCTCTGGTGCAGCCTCACCGGTTTGGCATTTCTCATAACCCAGCAATAGCCTGCACCTTCAGGAGAGTGGAGAGGGAGTAAGTGTTATTGAGTGCAAGTAAAAGATATCTGCCCTGAGGGTTGATGTAAGCTCAGGACCAGCTTTCACAAGCATGCTTCCTGTCACAGTGTGAGGTGTTTGCTAACCGCTTGTGTGTAATGTTATCTTCTCAGCACTCAGTGTTTGGAAATCCACCAGTCTGAGCACATTGTTTAAAAGCACGTTTGCCATAAATGCCAGGCTGTGGAAACAGGCAAGCTCCGATCCCTCTGTAGAGTGTCAATAAATAATTGCTGATCCCCAGGGTCACTCACCCAACTTGGGGAAACTTAGTGCCCCCAGGATTAGGGATGTCACAGTATTCAGTGTCAGCAAGGAACAGCTGCCCCGTGATTCTCAGACCGGACCCCTGGACCCGATCATTCACCCGACCCCTGGATCCACTGACCCGAGGGCCGCTGCAACACTAGCAATGAGCCAGATCTCGGCCAAAGGCGCTCATTGTTGCACCGACTCCATTGACATGAAGCCCAAGGCCCAATAACTAGGGAGCCTCAGGCCTCACCATTCAGACACAGGGAATGCTCCCTGTGCCCCCCACGCGCCCAAAAAATATTGGGAGGGTTGTAGGACCGGAGGTGGTTACAGGGATTGGGAGGGTTGTAGGGCTGGAGGAGGTTCCAGGGATCGGGAGGGTTTTAGGGGCTGGAGGAGGTTCCAGGGATCGGGAGGGTTTTAGGGCTGGAGGAGGTTACAGGGATTGGGAGGGTTGTAGGGCTGGAAGAGGTTACAGGGATCGGGAGGGTTTTAGGGGCTGGAGGAGGTTCCAGGGATCGGGAGGGTTGTAGGGCTGGAGGAGGTTACAGGGATTGGGAGGGTTGTAGGGGGCTGGAGGAGGTTACAGGGATCGGGAGTGGTGTAGGGCTGGAGGAGGTTACAGAGATAGGGAGTGGTGTAGGGCTGGAGGAGGTTACAGAGATAAGGAGTGGTGTAGGGCTGGAGGAAATTACAGAGATAGGGAATGGTGTAGGGCTGGAGGAGGTTACAGAGATGGGGAGTGGTGTAGGGGGCTGGAGGAGGTTACAGGGATAGGGAGCGGTGTGGGGGGCTGGAGGAGGTTAGAGAGATAGGGAGGGGTGTAGGGGGCTGGAGGGGGTTACAGAGATAGGAAGGGTTGTAGGGGGCTGGAGGAGGTTACAGAGATAGGGAGGGGTGTAGGGCTGGAGGAGGTTACAGAGATAGGGAGTGGTGTAGGGGGCTGGAGGAGGTTACAGGGATAGGAAGTGGTGCAGGGGGCTGGAGGAGGTTACAGAGATAGGGAGTGGTGTAGGGGGCTGGAGGAGGTTACAGGGATAGGGAGTGGTGTAGGGGGCTGGAGGGGGTTACAGAGATAGGGAGTGGTGTAGGGGGCTGGAGGAGGTTACAGGGATAGGGAGTGGTGTAGGGGGCTGGAGGAGGTTACAGGGATAGGGAGGGGTGTAGGGGGCTGGAGGAGGTTACAGGGATAGGGAGGAGTGTTGGGAGCTGGAGGAGGTTACAGAGATAGGGAGGGTTGTAGGGCTGAAGGAGGTGACAGAGATAGGGAGGGTTGTAGGGCTGGAGGAGGTGACAGAGATAGGGAGGGTTGTTGGGGCTGGAGGAGGTTACAGAGATAGGGAGTGGTGTAGGGGGCTGGAGGAGGTTACAGAGATAGGGAGGGTTGTTGGGGCTGGAGGAGGTTACAGAGATAGGGAGTGGTGTCGGGGGCTGGAGGAGGTTACAGAGATAGGGAGGGTTGTAGGGCTGGAGGAGGTGACAGAGATAGGGAGGGTTGTAGGGGCTGGAGGAGGTTACAGGGATCGGGAGGGTTGTAGGGGCTGGAGGAGGTTACAGAGACCGGGAGGGTTGTAGGGGCTGGAGGAGGGTACAGAGATAGGGAGTGGTGTAGGGCTGGAGGAGGTTGCAGAGATTGGGAGGGGTGTAGGGGCTGGAGGAGGTTACAGAGATAGGGAGGGTTGTAGCGGCTGGAGGAGGTTACAGAGATAGGGAGGGTTGTAGGGGCTGGAGGAGGTTACAGAGATAGGGAGGGTTGTAGGGGCTGGAGGAGTTCACAGGGATCGGGAGAGTTGTAGGGGCTGGAGGAGGTTACAGAGATAGGGAGGGTTGTAGGGGCTGGAGGAGGTTACAGAGATAGGGAGAGTTGAAGGGGCTGGAGGAGGTTACAGAGATAGGGAGGGTTGTAGGGGCTGGAGGTGGTTACAGAGATAGGGAGGGTTGTAGGGGCTGGAGGAGGTTACAGAGATAGGGAGGGTTGTAGGGGCTGGAGGAGTTTACAGAGATAGGGAGGTTTGTAGGGGCTGGAGGAGGTTACAGAGATAGGGAGGGTTGTAGGGGCTGGAGGAGGTTACAGAGATAGGGAGGGTTGTAGGGGGCTGGCGGAGGTTACAGAGATAGGGAGGGTTGTCGGGACAGGAGGAGGTTACAGAGATAGGGAGGGTTGTAGGGACAGGACGAGGTTACAGAGATAGGGAGGGTTGTAGGGACAGGAGGAGGTTACAGAGATAGGGAGGGTTGTAGGGACAGGAGGAGGTTACAGAGATAGGGAGGGTTGTAGGGACAGGAGGAGGTTACAGAGATAGGGAGGGTTGTAGGGACAGGAGGAGGTGACAGAGATAGGGAGGGTTCTAGGGACAGGAGGAGGTTACAGAGATAGGGAGGGTGCGTTTGATGTAAATAGACTACTGAGCCCTCGGTTTCAGTATATAACAAGGCTTTAATCAACTGTTTCACAAGCATGAGATTTCTAGTTACAATCACTAGTTCCTGGTTACAGAAACATCCTGAGCAAGCTGGGCCCACGCCCGATTATTTATACTCCTTGGACGGCGCCACCAGCTGGCCGCTCAGTGTTACTTCACGAGTCATGATAAGATTCATGACATCCTTCATGCCTGAAAGTGGATTAGGCGGACCACGAATAGGCGCAGTATTTTGGACCTTCACTTGTGGCTGGAAGGCACGTCTCCTCGGACCTTGGTCCGTACTGGTAGATCGACGGGGCCCGTGTCACCTTGATCGACCTGCGGAAGACTGGGGAGATCGTGACTCCAGGTGCGGGTCCCCACAGGCGCTGAGCTGGCATCATCTTGGTTGGTAGCCGGGGATTGACCAGCGTCCTGGCTTCAGGTGGCCATCCCGTGGGGAGC
Source organism: Somniosus microcephalus (assembly GCF_052327205.1). Lineage (NCBI taxonomy): Eukaryota > Metazoa > Chordata > Chondrichthyes > Squaliformes > Somniosidae > Somniosus > Somniosus microcephalus. The sequence goes on along the minus strand of NW_028225332.1, from coordinate 336,896 downwards.
GCTCGGCTCCCCGAGTTGATCCGGTGGAGTAGCCGGCAGACATTTACAGATAGAAATCAGTATTTGTAGGGAAATGGTGTTAGGGAAATTGATGGGATTGAAGGCCGATAAATCCCCAGGGCCTGATAATCTTCATCCTAGGATACTTAAGGAAGTGGCCCTAGAAATAGTAGATGCATTGCTGATCATCTTCCAACATTCGATGGAATCTGGAACAGTACCCATGGATTGGAGGGTAGCTAATGTTACCCCACTATTCAAAAAAGGTGGTAGAGAAAAGGCGGGGAATTACAGACCGGTAAGCCTGACATCGGTAGTGGGGAAAATGCTAGAGCCAGTATAAAGGATGTAATAGCAGAGCACTTGGAAAACAGTGACAGGATCGGACAAAGTCAACATGGATTTACAAAAGGTAAATTGTGCTTGACTAATCTACTGGAATTTTTTGAGGATGTAACTAGTAAAATAGATAAGGGAGAACCAGTGGATGTGGTGTATTTGGACTTTCAAAAGGCTTTCGATAAGGTCCCGCATAAGAGATTAGCGTGTAAAGTTAAGGCACATGGGATTGGGGGCAAGGTATTGACTTGGATAGAGAACTGGTTGGCAGACAGAAAGCAAAGAGTTGGAATAAACGGCTCTTTTTCCGAGTGGCAGGCAGTGATTAGTGGGGTACCGCAGGGATCAGTCCTTGGACCCCAGCTTTTCACAATATATATTAATGATCTAGACGAGGGAACTGGATGTAATATCTCCCAAGTTTGCAGACGACACAAATCTGGGTGGGCGTGTGTGCTGTGAGGAGGATGCCAAGAAACTCCAGTATGATTTGGACAGGTTGGGTGATTGGGCAGAAGCATGGCAGATGCAATATAAAATGGATAAATGTGAGGTTATCCACTTTGGTGTCAAAAACAGGAAGGCAGATTATTATCTGAATGGCAATAGATTGGGAGAAGGGGAAGTGCAATGAGACCTGGGCGTCCTTGTGCACCAGTCACTGAAGGTAAGCATGCAGGTGCAGCAGGCGGTTAAGAAGGCAAATGGTATGTTGGCCTTCGTAGCGAGAGGATTTGAGTACAGGAACAAGGATGTCTTGCTGCAGTTGTACAGGGCCTTGGTGAGACCACACCTTGAGTATTGTGTGCAGTTTTGGTCGCCTTATCTGAGGAAGGATGTTCTTGCCATGGAAGGAGTGCAGCGAAGATTCACTAGGCTGATACCTGGGATGGCAGGAATGACGTATGAGGAGAGATTGGGTCGATTGGGCTTATACTTGTTGGAGTTTCAAAGAATGAGAGGGGATCTCATTGAAACTTATAAAATTCTAACAGGACTAGACAGACTAGATGCAGGAAGGATGTTCCCGATGGTCGGTGGGTCCAGAACCAGGGATCACAGTCTAAGGATAAGGGGTAAGCCACTTAGGACAGAGATGAGGAGGAATTTCTTCACCCAGAGAGTGGTGAACCTGTGGAATTCTCTACCAAAGAAGGCAGTAGAGGCCAACTCATTAAATATATTCAAGAAGGAGTTAGATATATTTCTTATATATAAGGCTAAATGGATCAAGGGATATGTAGAGAAGGCAGGAACAGGCTACTGAATTTGGATGATCAGCCATGATCTCATTGAATGGCGGAGCAGGCTCGAGGGGCCGAACGGCCTACTCCTGCTCCTATCTTCTATGTTTAGATCCCTTGATGTCGCAGGTAGGGCATCATCCTCAAAGGAGCGCAGAGCATTGGTATCATTACCATGGGTTCCTCTACCAGTTGAGTCCGTGGGATTGGTTGGACAGGGAGCCAGATCTCGGAGTGAAATGGTGGACTCCCGGCCATCAGGGTAGCGCACGTGCGGGTAAGTGGGATTAATGTCCGTTAGCTCCACCTCATCGACATGGGGATCGTTTTTGGAAGGTCGGACGAATCTTCGGAGCAGCACGGGGCCGAGAGCTGCCAACCATGACAGTAGGGACGTCCCGTGAGTGGAGCGACGCTGGAACCTGAAGAATCGCTCGTGAGGAGTGACATTGGTGGACGTAGAAAGAAGAGACCTGATGGAATGCAATGCGTCAGGGAGCATAGTTTCCCACTGCTGGTCTGGTAGGTTGCGTGACCTCAGTGCAAGACGAATAGCGTTCCAAATAATAGCATTGTATCTCTCAACCTGTCCATTACCGATGGGATGATACGGTGTTGTTTTGCTTGTGGCGATTCCCCATTGGGAAAGATAACTTTTGAGTTTGCTTGACATGAAGGAGGGACCCCAATCAGAGTGGATGAAATTGGCCGTTCCACAAAGGGAAAAGACCTGATTGAGGCATTTGATCACTGTGGAAGTAAGCATATTGGGATAGGGGAAAGCAAAGGGAAAGCATGAATATTCATCCACCATAGTAAGTAAGTAGGTGTTTCGCGTTGAGGAAGGCAATGGCACTTTAAAGTCAATGCTGAGTTGCTGCATAGGCTGCATAGCGTGTATGAGTGAGCCATCCGATGGACGGAAGAATTGCGGTTTTAATTCTGCACGAATTCTACAGGAGGAGCACGTTCTTTTCACATCTTCCGTAGAAAATGGGAGATTTTTAGATCGCACAAAGTGCAACATACGGGTAACGCCAGGATGGCATAAGTCAGTATGAAGATCCGCAAGAGTCGAAGTTGACATAGAAGAGCAGAATGCATGCGTGAAGGTATTCGGGGCCACAATCTCTTTGCCGGGTCGATAATGTATGGTGTATCCAAAGGCGGCCAATTCCATCCTCCAGAGTTGTGTTTTGTTATTCTTGATCTTAGTGCGTTTCCGGTTATCCAGCATAAAGGCCACGGAGTGCTGATCGGTTATAAGCGTGAAATGGCGACGAGCGAGAAAATGACTCCATTTATGCACTGCTTCGATGATGGCCGTAGCCTCCTTCTCGACAGGAGGATAATGGAGCTCGCTACCCTGCAAAGTTCTGGACAGAAATACAACGGGTCGACCACCTTGATTCAAGGTAGCAGAGATCGCCACCTCCAATGCATCGCACTCGACCACGAAAGGGAGGTTTTCATCAATGGAACGAAGCGTGGCTTTTTCCTGTTGTCGCTTGAGGAGGTTGAAAGCTGAAATAGCCGTTACCTCCAACGGAAATGACTTTGCGTGAAGCAGGGGCTAGACCTTGTTGGAGAAGACGGGTATCCACTTCGCATAATAGGCGAACATGCCGAGTGCCCGGCGAAGAGAGCCAAGATTCATAGGGGGAGGGAGCTCCTGAAGCGGACGAATTCGCTCCGGATCCGGTTTGATGACACCGTTGCCCACCCAATAGCCAAGGATGTTGACTGATGGTACTGATTTCATAGATTTGGACTCATTTAAGGTTAAGTTGCGACGATGGAGAACGTCAAAAAATTTCTGGAGGTTGGCATCATGCTCCTTCTGGTCATGACCAGCAATGGTGATATTATCCAGATATGGAAAAGTGTCCGTTAAGTTCTCCTGTTTGACTAGGCTATCCATTGCCCGTTGGAAGACGGCCACCCCATTGGTGACCCCAACTGGAAGGCGACAAAACTGGTAAAGCCGACCATTGACATCAAAGGCCGTATACTTTTTGTCAGAGTCCTTTAACGGTACTTGATGGTATGCGCTCCTTAAATCAAAAGTTGAAAATACCTTGTAGTTGGCAAGGTTATTGACCATGTCATCAATGCGTGGTAGTGGGTAGGCATCCAGGTCGGTATACTGTTTTAATAGTTTGCGAGTAATCGATGCAAAGATGTTTCTTGTGTTGCTTCAGAGGATTTTTAACAATGACGACTTGAGCCCGCCAAGAAGATGAACATGGCTCAATGATTCCGTCAGTTAGAAAGCGAGAGATTTCTGCCTCGATAAAGGATCGATCATCTTGGCTGAAACATCGTGATTTAGTGACTATGGGCTTACATCGGGGGGAAAGATTGGCAAACAAGGAAGGCTTGTCGAGCGAAGCCGCCGAAAGCGCACAAAACAGTACTTTGGAAATAGTAAGCTCCAGCATTGACCCTCCAAACTCGAAAGTGAGTCTTTTGTGTTGTTTCTGGAAATCCTGTCCCAGGAGCACATCACTGCATAGGCTTTTGAGCACCCCGAGCCGGGTGGAGAAATAAGTGTGGCCATTGAGAATAAGGTCGATAAGACAAAAGCCGGAAGAGTTGGTGGTCAGTGTCGTCAGAGCCATTGCAATTTTCCTGTCCGAGGGGTAAATACGCAATTTTAACTTACTGACAGCCTGCTCACTAATGAAGCTGTCAGAGCTGCATGAGTCGATTAGTGCACTCAAAATGTGTCCATTTACTGAAACCTTCGTGACTGCATGGGACAGACTTTGGGGAAAAACAGCTGTGATGGGAGGAGGGGCAGTTTTACCCTTGACAGCTGTAACCTTATTAGTGGTTCTTGGGGGAGGAGCAGTTTTATAGATAGCAGCTGCAAAACTAACAGGATCTCTCGACCAGTATACCTTAGAAAAGTGGCCTTTCTTACTAACAGAGGCTCTTGACTGGCATACCTTAGAAAAGAGACCTTTGTTGCTGCAATGGTTGCAGGTTGCGTTACGAGCAGGACAAAATTTACTGTAGTGGAATGCACCTCCACAGAAGAAACACTTCCTTCCAGGTTGCAAAGGTGCCGCTAGGGCAGGGTCGTCATCAGTGAAGGCGTCTAGGGTAGGGTTGTCATCCACTAGGTTAGAGTCATCATTAGTGAGGGCTTCTGCCCGAGACCTATCAAAGGAGTCATTAAAAGTGATATAAGCAGCCCATGCCAGTGGTAAAAGATAGGTATCTGCATTCCTCTTTGCTAAGTCCAGGGAACACGCCTGGTCATAGGCAGCCTGTAACTCGAGGGTTTTATTCTCCAACAGTTGCTGGCATATGAAGGGAGACGTAATTCCGTTAATAAAAGAATCATGAATTAACTCCTCCTGGTACTGCTCAGCTGTGACAGCTTTAAGATTACAATCCTTGCTGAGCCTGCGAAGCTTTTGAAGGAATTCGTCAAGTGATTCCCCGGGTTGTTGTCGAGTAGTGGCCAGTAGATGCCGAGCAAAAATTTCATTTGGGGCCTTACATAAGAACATAAGAACATAAGAAATAGGAGCAGGAGTAGGCCAATCGGCCCCTCGAGCCTGCTCCGCCATTCAATAAGATCATGGCTGATCTGATCCTAACCGCCAATCCACTATCACTGAACCATCTCCTGAATCTAACAGAATTAGACACACGAAATAGGAGCAGGATCAGGCTACACAGCCCCTGGGCCCGCTCCGCTACCCACAGGGCCATGACCGATCCGAACCTAGACTCATGTCCAAATTCCTGCCCGCTCCCCGTAACCCTTAATTCCCTTTACATATAGTCACTGGAATATTAGGATAGCGGAGTCATAGTCTACACAGTCTTCGATATTGTCAAACACATGAGGAGATACATAATTGGCAAGTATCTCTAATTTATCAGGAACATTCTCACCACACGCTCTGACGAAGTTGCTGAAGGTACGATATCAGTGTTTCCATACCTTAGCAGTTGTAGGTGAATTTGGGTCCAGGTCAAGATGGGCGGGTCTGAGTAGTTTGTCCATGATGGATTGATTACTACGCCGGAGTTCCCTTCTACAGTTGAAGTCATAGCTGGCTGTTCCTGAAATCACTCAGAGCGTGGAGCCGATACACAGTTGATTAAATTGATGTAAAAAGACTACTGAGCAATTGGTTTGAGTGTAAAACAAGGCTTTAATCAAATGTTTCAAAACCATGAGATTTCTAGTTACATCACTAGTTCCTGGTTACAGAAACATCCTGAGCAAGCTGGGCCCACGCCCGAATATTTATACTCCTTGGACGGTGCCACCAGCTGGCCACACAGTGTTAATTCATGAGTCATGATAAGATTCATGACATAGGGCTGGAGGAGGTTACAGGGATCGTGAGGGGTGTAGGGCTGGAGGAGGTTACAGAGATAAGGAGTGGTGTAGGGCTGGAGGAGGGTACAGAGATAGGGAGTGGTGTAGGGCTGGAGGAGTTTATAGAGATCAGGAGGGTTGTAGGGCCAGAGGAGGTTACAGAGATAGGGAGGGGTGTAGGGCTGGAGGATTTTACAGAGTTCAGGAGTGTTATAGAGCTGGAGGAGGTTACAGAGGTAGCGAGGGGTGTAGGGCCTGGAGGAGGTTACAGAGATAGGGAGGGGTGTAGGGCTGGAGGATGCTACAGAGATGGGGAGGGGTGTAGGGCTGGAGGGGTTACAGAGATAGGGAGGGGTGTAGGGACGGGAGGAGATTACAGCGATAGGGAGGGTTGTAGGGACAGGAGGAGGTTACAGAGATAGGGAGGGATGTAGGGATGGGAGGAGGTTACAGAGATAGGGAGGGGTGTAGTGCTGGAGGAGGTTACAGAGATCGGGAAGGGTGTAGGGCTGGATGAGGTTACAGAGCTAGGGAGGGGTGTAGGGACGGGGGGAGGTTCCAGAGATAGGGAGAGTTGTAGTGAAAGGAGGAGGTTACAGAAATCGGGAGGGTTGTATGGCTGGAGGAGAGATCAGGAGGGTTGTAGGGGCTGGAGGAGGTTACAGAGATAGGGAGGGTTGTAGAGGCTGGAGGAGATTACAGAGATCAGGCAGGGTGTAGGGCTGGAGGAGGTTACAGAGATGGGGAGGGCTGTAGGGCCTGGAGGAGGTTACAGAGATAGTGAGGGTTGTAGGGGGCTGGAGGAGGTTACAGAGATAGTGAGGGGTGTAGGGCTGGAGGAAGTTACAGAGATCAGGAAGGGTGTAGGGGCTGGAGGGGGTTACAGAGATGGGGAGGAATATAAGGTGGGAGGGGGTTACAGAGATAGGGAGGGGTGTAGGGCGGAAGGTGGTTCTAGAGATGGGGAGGGGTGTAGGGCCGGAGGGGGTTATAGAGATAGGGAGGGGTGTAGGGCCGTAGGACATTACAGAGATCAGGGGCGGGAGCTGGAGGAGGTTACAGAGGTCAGGGGTGGGGGCTGGAGGAGGTTACAGAGGTCAGGGGTGGGGGCTGGAGGAGGTTAAAGAGGTCAGGGGTGGGGGCTGGAGGAGGTTACAGAAGTCGGGGCGGGGGCGGGGACTGGAGGAGGTTACAGAGGTCAGGGGTGGGGACTGGAAGAGGTTACAGAGATCGGGGTGGGGGCTGGAGGAGGTTACAGGGGTCGGGGCGGGGGCGGGGACTGGAGGAGGTTACAGAGGTCAGGGGTGGGGACTGGAAGAGGTTACAGAGATCGGGGTGGGGGCTGGAGGAGGTTACAGGGGTCGGGGCGGGGGCGGGGACTGGAGGAGGTTACAGAGATCAGGGGTGGGGGCTGGAGGAGGTTACAGAGGTCAGGGGTGGAGGCTGGAGGAGGTTACAGAAGTCGGGGTGGCGGCTGGAGGAGGTTACAGGGGTCAGGGCGGGGGTGGGGGCTGGAGGAGGTTACTGGGGTCAGGGCGGGGGCGGGGACTGGAGGAGGTTACAGAGGTCGGGGGCGGGGGCAGGGGCGGGGGTGGGGGCTGGAGGAGGTTACAGAGGGCGGGGGCGGGGGCGGGGACTGGAGGAGGTTACAGAGGTCAGGGGTCGGGGCGGAGGCGCGGACTGGAGGAGGTTACAGAGGTCGGGGCAGGGACTGGAGGAGGTTACAGAGGTCAGGGGTGGGGGCTGGGACTGGAGGAGGTTACAGAGGTCAGGGGCGGGGACTGGAGGAGGTTACAGAGGTCAGGGGTCGGGGCGGAGGCGGGGACTGGAGGAGGTTACAGAGGTCGGGGGCAGGGACTGGAGGAGGTTACAGAGGTCGGGGTCGGGGCGGAGGCGGGGACTGGAGGAGGTTACAGAGGTCGGGGGCAGGGACTGGAGGAGGTTACAGAGGTCGGGGTCGGGTTCGGGGGCGGGGACTGGAGGAGGTTACAGAGGTCAGGGGCGGGGACTGGAGGAGGTTACAGAGGTCAGGGGCGGGGACTGGAGGAGGTTACAGAGGTCAGGGGCGGGGACTGGAGGAGGTTACAGAGGTCAGGGGCGGGGACTGGAGGAGGTTACAGAGGTCAGGGGTCGGGGCGGAGGCGGGGACTGGAGGAGATTACAGAGGTCAGGGTTGGGGACTGGAGGAGGTTACAGAGGTCAGGGGCGGGGACTGGAGGAGGTTACAGAGGTCAGGGGTCGGGGCGGGGTCGGGGACTGGAGGAGGTTACAGAGGTCAGGGGCGGGGACTGGAGGAGGTTACAGATGTCGGGGGCGGGGACTGGAGGAGGTTACAGAGGTCAGGGGCGGGGACTGGAGGAGGTTACAGAGGTCAGGGTCGGGGACTGGAGGAGGTTACAGAGGTCAGGGGCGGGGACTGGAGGAGGTTACAGATGTCGGGGGCGGGGACTGGAGGAGGTTACAGAAGTCGGGGCGGGGACTGGAGGAGGTTACAGAGGTCAGGGGCGGGGACTGGAGGAGGTTACAGAGGTCAGGGGTGGGGACTGGAGGAGGTTACAGACGTCGGGGGCGGGTGCAGGGGCGGGGATGTGGGAGGGGTGAGTCCATGGAGCAGGAAGACGCAGTAACGTGCCATTGCTGAATGATGCTCAGACTGAACACAGCAGTGACGGGCCGAATGGTCTCCTCCTGTGCCAATAACACACAGGAAAGAGGCTGCTTACTTCATCTTATCATACAGATTGCAGCTTTCAAGTGACATCATCAGGCTTGCGTACGCCCTTCATTCGGTCTTATCGTACAGATTGCAGCTGTCCTGGTCGCTGCTGTCCCTCTGCGCTTACCGTGTTGTCTCTCACTGCCATTTGATATGTTTCCTGGGGTATTTTGAATGCTGAGCTTCATCCCACTGTACCAGTCCCCCTGTGATAATGGATTGCGTTTCCTAATCGCCCGTGGCCCTGAATATCAGGCGCTGTGTATAAGGGGCGGCCGATCCGTGACCCCCCATGTTGCACCTCCACCCAAGACAAATTTCTAGCCCTTAATCTTTTTGTCCCTCACTCAGAATGCCGAGGGCGAGTCCGCATATTGTCTTCAAGGATCCTGGTGACCATCTCTGCATTTTCCAGGGACACTGGAAGCCCCAAATTTGGAAACAGAGGGGGAAAAATTCAGTTGTTTGCGCCACCAGTTAGCGCCTAAAGAGGCCGACAAGTGGGGCGCTAACCAACTAGCGCCCGGGCGCAGCGAACCCTGCGCCTCTCCCCATATTGAGCGGACATTTTGCGCTGGCGCTAAACCGTAGCGACCGCTCGCCGGCGCACGCAGATCATGACGTCATTTCAGTGTGCAACACCTTTGGGGCACCCCGGACCGCAAATTCAGTGGCGCCCCCCTCCGTTCCGCCTGGCGCTAATAAGGACAGCTTACCTGAAACGTTTCCCAGTCGCTATCGGGCTGGGGGGGCGTTCTTTATAGGGGACTGGTGAGGTTTAAATGCGGCAGCCATTTTTGGACCACAACTTCTTAGAGAGATACAGAGAGTTGCTCCGCTGCAGACGGAGAGCCATTTCAACATTGAGCCAGCGCTGGCAGAAGAACTTCAGCCTTCTGACCATTACCTTGCTGTTGGTGAGCATCTGAAATGGCAAAACTTTCTGTGCGCACTTAATATGGGGGTGGCATTGGATGGGAACGTCCTGCTTCTGAATCATCTTGACAGAGCACAGAGACGCAGGGATAGAGGGACAGGCATGGCCAGACAGAGGAGGGCCAACAGACGTCGCCACATGAGACTTTACGCTGCCAGGGTTTTCAGACAGCAATTTTCATATTTGAACATGTCGGAGGAGCAGTGTTTCCGAAGGCTGCGCTTTAGTAGGGAGGTGGTGACTGAGCTGTGCCACCTGCTTCAGCCAGATCTGCAGCCTCAGCTAAGGTGCAGGACATCTCTGTCGGTGGCTGTGAAGATCACTGTTGCCCTTAACTTCTATGCAAGCGGCTCCTTTCAGGCCGCAACTGGGGACATAGCCAACATCTCGCAGTTCGCGGTGCATTGCTGCATCCGTCAAGTGACTGATGCCCTCTTTAAAAGGAGGCGGCAATACATGTCCTTCCCAATGACCCCGGACAAGCAGAGGGAGCGCGCAGAAGGCTTCGCAAGAATAGCGGACTTCCCCATGGTGCAGGGCGCCATTGACTGCACGCACGTGGCTTTGCGGGCGCCTCTAGAGAATGCGGAGAAGTTCCGCAACCGCAAGGGGTTCCATTCATTGAATGTACAGCTGGTCTGTGACCACCGACAGCTGATCCTCGCTGTGAATGCCCAGTTTCCAGGCAGCAGCCACGACACCTTCATCTTGCGCCAGACCTCTGTGGCAGACCTATTCGAGGCCCCGGCTCACCCAGGAGGATGGCTTCTCGGGGACAAGGGCTATGCTCTGTGCCCGTGGCTGATGACCCGCTCCGTTCGCCCAGCGAGCCATCAAGCGACCAGGAACATTATTGAGCACACAATCGGCGTGTTAAAGCAACGGTTCCGTTGTCTGGATCATTCCGGAGGTGCGCTTCAGTACTCACCTGAGCGAGTCTCCAACTTCGTGGTTGTGTGTTGCATGTTACATAACCTCGCCATCCTGAGGACCCAGCCAATGCCACCAGACATTGAAGCACCAGCAGAGGAGGAGGAGGAGGAGGAGGAAGAGGAGGAGGAGGAGGAGGAGCAGCACCAAGACGGGAGGGAGACAGAAAGTGGAAGGGCCGTCCGTCAGAGGCTTATCAGAAGTCGCTTCTAGGCCACTCTCAGGGAACGTTTGCTGCCATTCCAAGAGCAGGAATGGAACTGTTCTGATACCCCAAAGCCTGTGAAGGGCAAAATGTATATAAAGAGCAGACATGGCCATTGTAAATAAAGAAATTTGTTTATTTAACAAGATGTGCTTCCTTCCCGCATGACAAAGTAATGGCAACAAAAAGCTAAACAAACAGACTGCCACATAAGTGACTCGCACACCCGGGAGACTGTCCAAAACATCACTAACATTCAGACCAGCATCCTCGGCCTTGAATTCTACAAATAACAGGTAAGAGCAGCACCTTCTACTTTCTTCCCCTCGATGGTGATCTGCTTCGCTTGCGAGATTGGCCCCTTCCCTCCCTGCAGCTCCTCCGTAATGGGACCCCAGTGGCTGCAGCAAAGCTGGGGGAGGCCTGCTGACTGTCCGAAAGCGCAGATGCCCCTGAGGGACGGCCTGGACGAGCTCTGGGCTTGGAGGGCCCGGCTGCTGACTGCTCCAACTCTGCATGGGTGGAAGCAGTCTGTCCTATAGGTGGTGGCAGCTGCAGTGGAGACGTGCCAGTGGTGGCATCAGGAATGCTGTCATCCTGAGAGCGGCCAGCAGCTCCCTGGTTGGCCGACACACTGGCACTCTGACGGGGCAGCACCGCAGCATGCGCAGCAATCGGCTGGTCCACAGATTGCTGGCCTGCTGTGGTGCTGCAAGGGCCCCGGGTAATCCTGCCCGATCCAGCGAGGGTGGCAGCAGTCAGTGCTCACGTGGCCTCAATCTGCGTCTGCATGAGACCAGCGAGTGACTGCGTGGCAGCACTCAGCACTTGCGTGGCAGGTGCCAGTGCTTCGGCGAAGGCCTGGACAATCCTTTCCAGTGCTGTCCCGAAGTCCTGCGCAATCCTGGCCTGTGCTGCGCCGAAGTCTTGGACACTCCTTGCCAGTGTCTCGATGGATTCAGGCATCCTTGCCACTGCAGCCATGAGCTCAGTGTGCCTCAGCCCAGCCTGAGCGCTCATTTCTGTGAGGGCACGCACCTCTTCTGCGCTCTGTGCAGCAGCACTCGGGGCCCGACTCGCCCTCTGGGGAGATGGCCCCCGAGCTTCCCTATCCCCCTCGCGTTGCTGCAGGCCGCTGGTTCCTGGAGCTGGATCCTCCTCAGAGCATTCCCCCCCGCTCCCCTCCAGGGGAGTAGTCTCCCCAGTCTGCAGATGGGCTGGCTCGCCTGAGGGTGGTACGGATGGTCCGGCTTCCTCCTGCTCGTCACCTCCCGAGTCAGCCGCAGTGGCAGCTTGAGGGCCCGGCTCCCGAGCTGGTGATGCAGCATCTGAAAGCAGGGAGGTTGAAGAGTGGCTTTAGCGAAAGGACAGGGTGGCAGCAAGGGATGCATGTGTGCTGCAATGCACTGACTTGGGTCCAGAGTGAAAAAGCATGCTGGTGTGGGGAACAAGTGGAAGGAGAGAGTTCAAATAGGTGATGACCTTACCACCGCTGTGCACAATGGGGTCGGCAGCTCCAGAGGTGACGGGACCACTCATTCGGCTTGCAACGATCTGGTGGACTCGCTCCTCCAGGTCTGTAAGGGTCTGCAGGTGAGGCCGGCCTCCTCCGGTACGAAGCTGTTGCCTGCGGTTACTCGCCAGCTTGGCCTGCAAGAGAAAGGATGGGGTGTGATGAAACATGCTGCCCTGAGCTGACATCACATGCCTCCCATGGGAGAATAGCCCTTACATTATGCTGCCCTGAGCTGACATCACATGCCTCCCATGGGAGAATAGCCCTTACATTATGCACTGAGCTGAATGTGCGTGTGTGTTTCCAGAAAGGGCCATGGGTGCTGGATGACAGCTGGCCATTGGGGCTCTGCGCACCCTCTGGCCATAAAGTGAGGTCCAGATGGAGGGATGAAGATTAATCTGAAAAAGGCACTCACCCTAACGACCCGAGTGAGGTCGTTGAACTTCTTCCTGCATTGCACAGGAGTCCTGGGCACCATGCTGCTGGAGGTGACTCTGTGGGAAACCTCCCTCCAAGCTCTGCGGTATTCGGTCTGATTAGGCCTCCTGCCATTCTCCGGGTGCAGCACAGCTCGCCGGTGGTCCATCACGCCAACCAGAGCATCCAATGCCCCCTCGCTGAAGCGCTGCGCTCTCTCCCTGACCCTCGCCATGTCCTTGAAGTTTTGGCTGCCACAGGTAGGTTGCCGTCGAGTTTGAGGCCTACAAGGCGCAGAGTGTAGCTGCAGATGAGAATCCATCAGCCCCTTTAAGGGCTGACCGGTGCCAGCGTGTCTAGGTCCAATCGATTATTGACAGCACCTGCGCTGCGCCCACCCGCGGGGAAATTGCGTTGCGCCGCCGGGTTAGCGCCTTAAGACTACCATGCAGCGCCTGATTTAGCGCCGCAATCACCTTCAGGGGCGCTACAACCCAATATCACTCGAGGTGGTGATCAATTGCGCCTGGCGCTAAACTTTGCCCCAGTACCAGCGCCCCAAATGGGGCGATACTGAATTTTTCCCCCAGAGTGTTTTATTTGGAATTTGGAAAGAGTGGGGATTCGGAGAAGAGGGGGAAGGAGTTTTTGCTTTTTGCCGACACTACTAGTGCTTTGTGTTACAGGGAGATATTTAATTACAGTACCCTTAACTTAATCTAAATCAAGTAAGTAGTCAAGAAACTACACTGTAAACTAAGTTACCTAATTACAAATTTAATTAAACTTAATTAAATAAAACCAATTCCTATCGGGATGGCAGTGCAGATGGTGTGCCGCAACTGCAGCATGTGGGAGTTTGTGGAGAACATTGTGATCCCGGACAACCACGTTTGCAGCAAGTGCCTGCATCTTGAGGAACTTCAGCTCAGAGTTGTTGAGCTGGAGTCTGAGATACAGACATTGCGGGGCATCAGGGATGGGGAGAGTTACCTGGACACTTTGATCCAGGAGGCAGTCACACCCCTTAGGTTAGGTATTGGTACAGGTCTGGTTAGTGGTCAGGGACAGGAGGGTGTGACTGCAACTCAGGCAGGTAAGGGGAGCCCAGGTGCTGTGCTGGAGGAGCCTCAGCCTTTGCCCTTGTCCAACAGGTAGGTTCTTGCTGCCTGTGTGGATGAGGGAAAAGCCTGCAGGATGGATGAGCAAACTGACCACGGCACCATGGTACAGGAGACCATTCAAGTGGGGGGAGTGAAAGGGAATGTAGTTGTGGTAGGGGACAGTATACAGGGGGATAGATAGTGTTCTCTGCAGGCGCGACCGAGAGCTCCGAAGGTTGTGTTGCCAGGATTAAAGACATCTCCTCGCAGCTGGAGAAGAAGTTGGAAGGGGAGGGGGAGGATCCAGTTGCTGTGGTCCATGTAGGAGCCAACAACTTAGGTAGAACTAGGGATGAGGTTCTGCTGAGGGAATTTGAGGAGCTAGGATCCAAATTAAAAAGCAGAACCTCAAAGGTAATCATCTCTGGATTGTTACCTGAGCCACGCACCAATTGGCACAGGGACAAACAGATTAGAGGTTTAAAAGCGTGGCTCAAAGAGTGGTGTGGGAGGAAGGGGTTTCAGTTCATGGGGCACTGGCACCAGTACTGGGGAAAGAGGGAGCTGTTCCGTTGGGAACAGTGTCCTGGCGAATCTAATAACTAGGGCAGTAGACAGGGCTTTAAACTAATGAAGGAGGGGGGTGGGAGGATTCAGGAAAGAGTAAATTTAAAAGCAGCGAGAGAAATGTCAAAGCTCTCGCGCAGAGCAGAGTTTTGGGTAAAAATAAGCAGTGTGAGTCAGGAAGGGACAGAGAGAGTAACAAAGGTCATAGGGCATCAGTGACTGAGGTGACATCAGGGAAAAATAGAAATAAGTCAAAGCTAAAGGCACCATATCTGAATGTGCGAAGCATTCGCAACAAAATAGATGAATTAATAGCGCAGATAGAAATCAACAGGTTTGATCTAATAGCCATAACGGAGACGGGGTTGCAAAGTGGCCAAGGTTGAGAACTAAATATTTCAGGATACTTAACTTTTAGAAGAGATAGGCAAAATGGAAAAGGAGGCGGGGTAGCCCTGATAATAAAAGATGGGGTAAAGACAGTAGAGAGAAAGGATCTTAGCTCCGAAAATCAATCAGTTTGGGTGGAGCCAAGAAACAGCAAGGGGCAGGAAACATTGGTGGGAGTTGTTTATAGGCCCCCAAATAATAGTTGTAATGTAGGGCAGAGTATAAATCAGGAAATTAGAGGCGCATGTAACAAGGGTAATACAGTGATCATGGGGGACTTTAATCTACATATAGACTGGGCAAACCAAATTTGCAGTAATAGTGTGGAGGACGAATTCATGGAATGTATGCAAGATAGTTTTCTAGATCAATATGTTGAGGAACTAACTAGGGAACAGTTTATTTTAGATCTAGTATTGTACAATGAGAAATGGTTAATTAATAACCTTGTAGTAAAGGGGCCTGTTATAAATCTCATCATCAAGAAACTACTTATGAAATAACGCTGGACGGCCAGCTGGTGGCGCCGTCCAAGGAGTATAAATACTCGGGCGTGGGCCCCAGCTTGCCAGGGACATTTTGTAAGACAAGGAGCTAGTGAAATACAACTAGACTTCCATGTCCTGAAACAAGTTGATTAAAGCCTTGCTTTATGCTCCAACCAAGTGTGCAGTGAGTTTTATTATGTCAGGGCCTTTAGGGAAGAGTGACCATAATATGATAGAATTTTATATTGAGTTTGAAAGTGATTTAGTTAAAACCGAACCTAGGGCCTTACATCTAAACAAAGCAAACTATGTAGGTATGAGGGGCGAGTTGGCTAAGGTAGATTGGGAAACTACATTAAAAGGTATGACGGTAGAGAAGCAATGGCTAGCATTTAAAGAATTAATACATAATTTACAACAAAAATACATTCCTTTAAGGCACAAAAACCCCACAGGAAAAGTGGTCCAACCGTGACTAACAAGAGAAGTTAGCGATAGTATTAGATCAAAGGAAGAGGCTTATAATGCTGCCAATAATTGTAACCCTGAGGATTGGGAGGATTTTAGAATTCAGCAAAGGCAGACCAAGAAATTGATAAGAAAGGGAAAATAGAGAGTAAACTAGTGATGGAGACATAAAAAGACTGTAAAAGCTTCTATAGGTTTGTAAAAAGGGAAAGATTAGCGAAAGTAAATGTGGGTCCCTTACAGGCTGAGACAGGAGAAATTATAATGGGGAATAAGGAAATGGCAGAGACATTAAACAAATACTTTGGGGGAGAAATTCGGTATTGCCCCATTTGGGGGGCGTTATTATCGGCCGGGCGCAAAGCTTAGCGCTGGCAAAGCTCATGTGATGTCAGTTGGCAATGGAACACAGACACACTGGCGCCAGCCAGTTCTTAAAGCGAAGGGTCGATCTTGCTCTCCATCCACACCCTGCTCATTGCAGCCTTGAATCTCGGCCTGGAGAGACCCGTACATCAAATCTGCTGGAACCACCAATAGATAGGCCCAGGGAAACAGCTCAGTGCTTCAGCGACGGGGCCTTGGTGGCTCTGGTTGGTGCTGTGGCGTGGCGAAGGGCAGTGCTCTATCCATAGAGTGGCAGGAGGCCATTGCCCCATGACTACAGAAGAGTCTGGAGGGAGGTGGCTCAGCACGTCTCCTCCAGGAGCATGGTGCCCAGGACCCACACCCAATGTCAGAAAAGCTCAACAAACTCACTTGGGTGGTTAGGGTGAGTGGCTGCTTTTCAATGGCCCAGAAATTTGGGTCGGGGGCTTCCCGCGGGTGTAAGCCCCCGACCTGTACTTACCTAGCGCGCCGGCAGTTGAGCTGTGGGCCCGCGTGGGATTCCGATCCTGGGCCTGCTCCAGCTGCCGGCGCGCAGTGCTTGCGTGTCCCAGGGGCGCAGTTAGTTCGATGCATCCCCTGGGATCACGTGGGCCATGGAGAGCCAATCGGAGCAGGGAATGCTCCATTCATAACTTTGACAGGAAGAGCTGTCAAAACCTATAAATACTACGGCCCCAAAACATCACTAAATCTTCAAATAATTTTTTTTTTAAATCACATCGCAAAGCCCAATGCGCGTTCATGCTGTTTGGCCCAGGTCATCGGGAAAGAGATGTACTGGCGTCTCCTTTTATAGAGGGCATTTGTGACCTGACAGATACAACAATGGACAGCAAACTGGGAGATATTGGCGATGTCCCCAGTAGCTGCTTGAAAGGAGCCCGTGGCATAAAAGTTCAGAGCCACTGTGACCTTCACTGCCACCGACAGAGACGTCCTGGTCTTCAGTTGAGGTTGCAGATCTGGTTGCAGCAGGTGGCAGAGCTCAGTGACCACCTCCTTGCTGAAGCGCAGCCTGTGCAAACACTGCTCCTCAGACAAATGAATGTAGGAGAATTGTTCCCGGAATACCCTGGGAGGGTAAGGTCTCCTGTGCAGGGGCCTGTTGGCCCTTCTCCCACTGGACATGTTTGCCACTCTGTCTCTGTGTCTCTGCTACCTCCGATTCTGCAGGTGCAGGGTGACGCCCCAAATCAGTGCAGCCCCCACAGTCTCTACTAAGTCGCTGCAATGAAGGTCAAATCAAAATGAACCTGCAAAGTGCTGCTCAGTACCCAAAACTCCTTCACACAGCATTGAATCTCTCCAGGAGTCTCTCTCTCTCTCTCTCTCAGGATGCGTGGTGCAAAAATGTCGCCGACAAAAAAAGGCAGGAAGCGGCCGCCTTTAAATAGCACTCCCCCAGCCCCTTCCCGACTGCAAAACGTTCCCCTCGACCTGTCGTTGCTAGCAGCAGGCGGTAAGTCAGGGGGTGCCACTCAATATCCGGTCTGGGGCGCTACCGGGGTGTTGCACACTCGACTGACGTCACGATCTGCGGGCGCAGGAGATCATGGCGGTAGTGTTTAACGCCGCCGCAACATGTCTGGTCAATTTCACGAGCGGTGCCCTCATAGGGCACTAACGGGAGGCGCTAATCAACCGAATTTTTCCCCCTTTGTATCTGTCTTCACGGAAGAAGACGCAAAAAACTTCCGAGAAATACTGGAGAACCAAGTGGAGTATTTGAAATATACACTCACACCAGGTCGGTGTTCGGAGATTCAGGCAGTCTTTATTCGCACCGGTGGGGAGACAACCTGCTATCGGTCTAGCCAGACTTCTCTCTGCTGATACAAAGTTTGAAGCCGTCTTTTATACAAAATATAGGCACATGATTAGCCTCGGGCATTACCCATCTTAACAATTTGATTGGGTTTCGCCCCGCGTGCACATTTAATGATTGGTTAGATAAAATAAAGCAGAGCTTACATTAACGCCGCCTACCAACGCGTGACATCAAGATACCGCCTTCATTACCGGAAAAGCATATGACCGTTATCACCGCAAGCTGTTGCTGCAACTGTGACATTGTACTTATGCCAGGTGGGGTTTCACCAACATTGTACATTCTTCTAAGAAGAAGATTCCATTGTTCTGCTTATCTGCCCCTCTAGGCCTCTTGTGGTTCAATGGTTCCAACTAGTTGCAATTATCTCCAAGTTACACAGCTAGCCGCAGTTAATCATTCTAACGCTACTGCAAAATCAATGTCATTCTTAGCGTTATCTCAACTGTCAGTTCAGCAACTTAAGACAGCTTACTTCTGCAAAAAGACTTATTAGCTCATTTAGTTCCTGAGACCCACTCTTAACCCTGTAATCATAATAGAGTTCTAAAGTCCCACTTCAGAAGGCTCCAGCGAGAATGAGGAACTGAAAGAAATTAGTATTAGCAAAAAAATAGTACTAGAGAAATGAATGGGACTGAAAGTCAATAAATCCCATGGACCTGATGGCCTACATCCTAGAGTTTTGAAAGAGGTGGCCATAGAAATAGTGGACGCATTGGTTGTCATTTTCCAATATTCCATAGATTCTGGAATGGTTCCCGCGGATTGGAAGGTAGCAAATGTAACCCCACTATTTACAAAAGAGGGAGAGAGAAAATGGGGAACTACAGACCAGTTAGCCTGACATCAGTAGTGGGGAAAATGTTAGAATCTATTATTAAGGATGTGGTAACAGGGCACTTAGAAAATAATAATTGGATTGGCAGAGTCAACTCAGATTTATGAAAGGGAAATCATGATTGATGAATCTGTTGGAGTTTTTTGAGGTTGTAACTAGCAGAATAGATAAGGGGGAACCAGTGAATGTGGTGTGTGATAATAATAATAACTTCCGGGAAGTTATGTCATCACTTCTTGTGAACTGTGAACTATGAACTATGAACTGTGTTCATACCTCACTTCCTGTCATATGTCACTTCCTGTTGGACTGGTATAAATACTGGTCTGTTCAGTATTGTAAGAGGCTTCTACCAGAGGCATGGTAAAGACCTCTCTTGTATATAGTGTGTTTATAAGTTACTTAAAGCTTACTTTAAATTTACTTGATGGTACGACTCCTTTTTCTTACATCATGGTGTATTTGGATTTTCAGAAGGCATTCAATAAGGTGCCACACAAGAGGTTATTAAACAAAATTAGGGCTCATGGGATTGGGGGTAATATACTATCATGGATTGAGGATTGGTTAATGGACAGAAAACAGAGAGTAGGAATAAGCGGGTCATTTTCATGTTGGCAGGCTGTAACTAGTGGGGTACCGCAAGGATCAGTGCTTGGGCCTCAGCTATTCACAATCGACAGCAATGATTTGGATGAGGGGACCAAATGTAATATATCCAAGTTTGCTGATGATACAAAGCTGGGTGGGAATGTAAGTTGTGAGGAGGATGCAAGGAGGCTTCAAGGGGATATAGACAGGCTAAGTGAGTGGGCAAGAACATGGTAAATGGAATATAATGTGGAGAAATGTGAAGTTATCCACTTTGGTAGGAAAAATAGAAAAGCAGTGTATTTTTTAAATGGTGAGAGATTGGGAAATGTTGGTGTTCAGAGGGACCTGGGTGTCCTTGTACACAAATCACTGAAAGTTAACATGCAGGTACAGCAAGCAATTAGGAAAGCAAATGGTATGTTGGCCTTTATTACAAGAGGATTTGAGTATAAGAGTAAAGACGTCTTACTGCAATTATATAGGGCCCTGGTGAGACCACACCTGGAGTATTGTGGACAGTTTTGGTCTCCTTACCTAAGGAAGGATATACTTGCCATAGAGGGAGTGCAACGAAGGTTCACCAGGCTGGTTCCTGGGATGGGGGGATTGTCCTATGAGGAGAGATTGAGTAGACTAGGCCTATATTCCCTAGAGTTTAGAAGAATGAGAGGTGATCTCATTGAAACATACAATATTCTTACAGGGCTTGACAGGGTCGATGCAGGGAGGATGTTTCCCCTGGCTGGGGAGTCTAGAACCAGGGGTCACAGTCTCAGGATAAGGGGTCGGCCATTTAGGACTGAGATGAGGAGAAATTTCTTCACTCAGAGGGTGGTGAATCTTTGGAATTCTCGACCCCAGAGGGCTGTGGAGGCTCAGTCGTTGAGTACATTCAAGACAGAGATCGATAGATTTTTAAATATTAAGGGAATCAAGGGATATGGGGATATTGCAGGAAAGTGGAGATGAGGTAGAAGATCAGCAGGCTCGAAGGGCCAAATGGCTGACTCCTGCTCCTATTTCTTATGTTATTGGCCCAGAAATTCGGGTTGGGGGCTTCCCGCGGGTGCAAGTACCCAACCTGCACTTACCAATGCGCCGGCTGTTGAGCTGTGGGCCCGCGTGGGATTCCGATCCTGGGCCTCCTCCAACTGCCGGCGCGCAGTGCTTGCGTATCCCAGGGGCGCAGTTAGTTCGATGCGTCCCCTGGGATCACGTGGGCCATGGAGAGCCAATGGTAGCAGGGAATGCTTCATTCATAAGTTTGACAGGAACCTGTCAAACCTATAAATACTATAAGCCCCAAAACATTTCGAAATAAAAAAAAAATTTTAATCACATTTTTAAAATAAACTATAAATTACATGAAATAACTATTTTAAACAATAATTTAAATTTTTGAAAAAATGAATTACATTTTCTAACGGGGCTAAAAATAAACTTACCTTTCTTTAACGTATTTAAAAATAATAAACCTGTGGAAATTTTTTTTTAATTTTAATTAATTCACCACTTACCTTGTAAAAAGCAGGCCCTGCGCCTGCTTTTTAAAAGTCTAACTCCTGGAGACTTACCTTCCCGGGAAAACCTGCAAAAAAACTGTAAGTTCGATGCGCACGCGCTGCCTCTTCTGCGCACGCGTTCCACCTCTGAAGCCCTTCTTTCAGGGGAACGGAAGTGCCGGTTTCCCGCGCATGCGCAGTGCATGCACGAAACCGGCACTTCTATTGGGCCTACGGGTGAGTACCCCGCGCGTACTCACCCGTGGAGACCCGAAGTTCTGGGCCATTATGTTTTCATAAATTAACCTCACCTTATCACCGTATCCCTCAAGCCCACCATCTCACCTTATCCCTCAAGCCCACCATCTCACCTTATCCCTCAATACCACCTACCCAGCCCGACAGGGAGCTGTTGCAGGAGCTAAAAGACCTACTAAAGTCCCAACACCGTGGGCGGGGAGCGCACTCTCTTTTCCAGCCGGGAATGCGCGCCCGCCATATTGGATAAGGTGGATGTGCTGGTGTCAGGAGCGTACGTCGGGATTATTTCAAGGGGAGAATATTTTATTTAAGTGAGGGTCCTGCGCATCTTGCCAGACCCACCTTCAATTTTCGATCGCCCTAGTGGGCATTTTTCCCCTGGGAAAATGTGGTCTGTTGAAAATCTAATTGTCATTTTGTTTTTACTGGCTTTAGATTAAAAGTCTTTCAATTGTGAAATACAAACGTGTTTAAAATGTACCTGAATACATCATTTTTAATGTAAACACTCAACATTTTCTGGGGTGCCTCAGACCTCCTAGAAACTCAGCACCAACTCACCAGTGATTGGTTGGTGAGTGTTTTGCTCAATTCTCTTAGCTTTAAAGCCCAGGAATTATATTAGTAATTGTCAGGTTTCATTCGTATTAGTAAAGTTTACTAGCAGTAATACATTTATTGGGTGTAGTAGGGTTTATTCATTAATAATTAATCAAAATAAATAAATTAAGACTCAATATAGATGGCAGGGCAGGTGATGTGTTGTGACTGCAGTATGTGGGAGCTCCTGGACGCCAGTCTGATCCAGGACGAACACGTCTGCGGTAAGTGTCTGCGGCTCGAGGAGCTTCGGCTCAGAGTTGATGAGCTGGAGGCCGAGCTGAGGACTCTGCGATGCATCAGGGAGAGTGTAGGATTCGCAAAATTGTGCAGATCCCCCAAACCAAGAAGATTACCCCAAAAGAAGAGATTTTTGGACTGTTTAAAAACCATGTCAGAATGGTAAAAGAATATTGGGCCTAAAAGGGGCTTAAAGTCAAAACCCCAGGATTTTGGTTATTTTAAAAGGCATGTTGAAGCCTGAGAAAGGCTGCGACAAAGGGGTTGGGATGGGCCTCTGTAAAACGAGCAGTTTGGATATTGGCATAAGCCAAACTGTCTGGGAATGTTGTGGACTGTCTCAGTCATTTTACATAATGATAAAAGACCAGTGGAAGAGCCATTCCCGCCAAGAACTACAGAGCCATCCAAAGTATGCTTAATGCAGAACATGCCACTGACTAACAAAAGGGACCCTGACCCCAGCAGGAAAAGACAAATCTTACTAATCAAACCACAGATTAAACAGTCATTTAAAGCCAATTTAGGTTTCGATGGACCATCCCGAAACTAATTCACACCAACCAATTAAGATAGATGGGACCAGCTCAAAACCCATTAAAGAATTCAAAAACGATTAATGTTAACGAGCCCACCAAAATGGACAATGGGCCAGAGAAGATTTGGCGGGCAGGTAAACAAGGCCTCAAACGGTATAATTGGGGCCTACTTGTTCAGTTGGTTAGTGAGTCGGTTCGTTCGGTCAAGGAGTTCAGTTCAGTACAGTCTGGAAGAAGATAGCAGTTCGGTTTCGGCCCGTTCGATGCAGCACGGCTCGTGTAGAAGAGAAGAAGAAGAGGACTTCAAAATCCACGTCAATTCACAAAAGTATCCAGAGTCCGAGCCAGGAGAAGACATCATCGAATGCCTCACGGCAACCAAAGGCCCCAAGAAACAAACAACCAAAAATATTACCAGCAACTAGTTAATATTGGGCCACCGCGACCGACAAGAAACCAACCTGGAAGAAACCGAAGATTCGCAAGTTTGTTTCCACTGTACAAACTATTCTGACTTACCCCTGGGTAAGATTTGATGAAAAGACGCTAGACCCTACTTCTGACCAAAAGAAATTGGGTACTTACCCGATAGATCCAATATGCACCTGACCGCATCAGCGGACACGCGGAGACTGAAACAGCAACGCAGGTGAAGTCTTCTACCGCGTCCGGGGTACGGCAGGCCCCAACCGCCACACCTAGAGAACCCCGAAATCACGAACCTCTACAACTGTCAAAAGAAGTCGTTTGGTGAGCATTATCCCTGGTCCTCTGGAGTCCAACTTAGTTAGTGTAGTGGGATTGGGAGGGGTGAAGTATTCTGTCTATTGTTGTTCTCCCTCGCATATTCCAAAGTGTTCCCCCTTTTAGAGTGATAAGATTATTGTGTTGTGTATATTTTCTTGCCTCAAATAAAATCCAAGTTCTTTTCACCAACTCAGTTGTCTGCTGCAATTTCATTACATCCCCCAAATAAGCCCAAGGTCTAGAACCAAGGGAGTGGGAGCGATTCAAACCGCTCAGGCAGTCAGAGGCAAAGCTCACCACACACACCACCCCCTACAAGGGGGAAAGTTGCCTGGACACTTTATTCCAGGAGGCAGTCACGCCCCTTAGGATCGGGTCTTCTGATTTGGTCAGTGGTCAGGGACAGGAGGGTGTGACTGCGAGTGAGGCAGGTATGGGGACCCAGGAGGTGGAGGAGTCTCAGCCTTTGCAATTGTCCAACAGGTTTGAGGTTCTTGCGGCCTGTATGGATGAAAGCAGTGGCTGCAGGGTGGATGAGCAAACTGACCATGGCACCGAGGTACAGGAAGCCATTCAAGTGGGGGGAGCTAATAGGAATGTAGTGGTAATAGGGGATAGCAGAGTCAGGGGGATAGATACAGTTCGCTGCGGCCAAGAGCAAGAGTCCAGACGGCTGTGTGGCCTGCCCGGTGCCAGGGTTCGGGACATCTACTCTGGGCTGGAGAGGAACTTGCAGTGGGAGGGGGAGGAGCCAGTGGTCGTGGTCCACGTAGGTACCAACGACATAGGTAGAACCAGGAAAAAGGTTCTGCTGAGGGAGTATGAGCAGCTAGGGGCTAAATTAAAAAGCAGAACCTCAAGGGTAACAATGTCTGCATTATTACCTGACCCACGAGCAATTTGGCATAAGGTAAATAAAATTAGAGAGATGAATGCATGGCTCAAAGACTGGTGTGGGAGAAATGGGTTTCGATTCCTGGGGCACTGGCACCACACTGGGGAAAGTGGGATCTGTATCGTTGGAATGGTCTTCACCTGAACCGTGCTGGGACCAGTGTTCTGGCGAGTCGTATAACTAGGGCGGTAGAGAGGGCTTTAAACTAAATATTGGGGGCAAGGGATCAAATTTGGGAAGATGTGGTAAATCAAAGAGTAGAGACAAGGCAATAGAGAAAGGTATTAATATGGGAAATGATAAACAGACCGTGACAGGAAGGATAGAGAGGACAAATCTAAGAGTAAATCAACAGATAAGGCCAGAGGTTACAAAAATAATAAAAGGACAAAACTAAAGGCTCTGCATCTGAATGCACGAAGCATTCAAAACAAAACAGATGGTCTGATAGTGCAAATAGAAATAAATAAGTACGATCTGATCGCCATTACAGGAACATGGCTGCAGGATGACAGAGATTGGGACCTGAATATTGAAGGGTACATGACATTTAGGAAGGACAGGAAGCTAGGAAAAGGTGGAGGGGTGGCTCTGTTAATTAATGATGGTATTAGCACAATAGAGAGGGATGACCTAAGTTCAGGAAATCAGGATGTAGAAGCAGTTTGGGTAGAAATGAGAAATGATAAAGGCAAGAAGTCACTTGTGGGAGTGGTGTACAGGCCCCCTAACAGTAACCACACGGTAGGATGGAGAATAAAGGAAAAAATAATGGGAGCTTGTCAGAAAGGTACGGCAATAATCATGGGGGATTTTAATCTACATATAGACTGGAAAAATCAGATGGGCAAAGGTAGCCTAGATGAGGAGTTCATGGAATGTTTTCGGGATAGTTTCTTACAACAGCACGTTCTGGAGCCAACCAGAGAGCAGGCTATACTAGACCTGGTATTGTGCAACGAGATAGGATTAATTAATGACCTCATAGTGAAGGCGCCCCTAGGTAGCAGCGATCATAATATGATTGAATTTTACATTCAGTTTCAGGGAGAGAAGAGTGGGTCCAAGACTAGTATTTTAAACTTAAATAAGGGCAATTACGAGGGCATGATAGCAGAGCTAGCTAAAGTGAACGGGCAAATTAGGTTCAGGGACAGGTCAATAGAGTGGCAGTGGCAGACATTTAAGGGGATATTTCAGAATACACAGAATATATACATTCCAATGAGAAAGAAAAATTCCAAGGGGGGGGGACCCACCATCCGTGGTTAACTAAAAAAGTTAAAGATAGTATCAAACTTAAAGAAAAAGCATATAACTGCGCAAAGATGGGTGGCAGGTCAGAAGATTGGACAGAATATAAAAACAGCAAAGAATGACTAAAAGATTAATAAGGAGAGAAAAATTAGAGTATGAGAGAAAGCTGGCTAGAAATATAAAAACAGATAGTAAGAGTTTCTGTAGATATTTTAAAAAGAAGAGTTAACAATCAATATCGAGTTCAACAATTTCAGATCATAACCTCGGCCCCCATTAAATTTTTACTGATTTTATTTTCCCACCCCTTTATTTTGGGTCTTCCCTTCCCCCCCACCTTTCCTTTTTTCTCTCTTCTCTCTCCCACATGGCAGCTGTCGCTTATCCTGCCAATACACTTCACACCTAATCTCAGCTGTCTTTTGTCTCCACTGTCCTATTACCATCTCGTCTGGTTTTGAATACCTCTTAATGTCTCTTTTACTTCTTTTGTTCTATCGCAGCCCGGCCTTCGATCTATTTTATTTCCTTTCCAGTTTTGAAAAAGGGTTTCAACCCGAAACATCGACTCTAATTTCTGTCCACGGATGTTGCCTGGCCTGCTGAGTTTTTCCAGCATTTTCTGTTATTATTTCGGATTTCCAGCATCTGCAGTATTTTGCTATCGTATTAACAAAGTGAGCATTGGTCCTATAAAAAGTGAGTCTGGGGAGTTAATAATGGAAAATAAGGAGATGGCAGTTGAATTGAACAGGTATTTTGCATCGGTCTTCACTATAGAGGATACAAGTAACATCCCAGAAATAGCTGGATATCAGGAAATGGAAGGGAGGGAGGAATTCAAGAAAATTACAATCACCAGGGAAGTGGTACTGAGCATATTGTTGGAGCTGCGGGCTGACAAGTCCCCGGATCCTGATGAACTTCATCCTAGGGTCTTAAAAGAAGTGGCTGGTGAGATAGTTGATTCATTAGTTTTAATTTTCCAAAATTCCCTAGATTCGGGGAAGGTTCTATTAGATTGGAAAATAGCGAATGCAACTCCTTTATTCAAAAAGGGAGGGAGACAAAAAGCAGGAAACTACAGGCCAGTTAGCTTAACATCTGTCCCAGGGAAGATGTTAGAAGCTATTATTAAAGACGTTATAGCAGTCCAACACCGCCCTCAGTGTGCCAGTGCAGCTTTCAGTCGCCTGAAGAAAAGTGTTTGAAGACCAGGACCTCAAACCCAGCACTAAGCTCATGGTCTACAGGGCAGTAGTGATACCCGCCCTCCTGTATGCTTCAGAGACATGGACCATGTACAGCAGGCACCTCAAAGCACTGGAGAGGTACCACCAATGCTGTCTCCGCAAGATCCTGCAAATCCATTGGCAGGATAGGCGCACCAACATCAGTGTTCTCGCTCAGGGAAACATCCCCAGCATCGAAGCTTTGACCACGCTCGATCAGCTCCGATGGATGGGTCACATGCTCCGCATGCCCGGTATGAGACTCCCAAAACAAGCGCTCTACTCGGAGCTCTGACACGGCAAGAGAGCCCCAGGTGGGAAGAGGAAACGCTTCAAGGACACCTTCAAAGCCTCCTTGAAAAAGTGTAACATCCCCACCGACACCTGGGAATCCCTGGCCCAAGACCGCACAAAGTGCGGGAGAAGCATCCGGGAAGGCGCCGTAAACCTCGAGTCTCTTCGCCGGGAGCAAGCGGAAGCCAAGCGCAAACAGCTGAAGGAGCGCACATCAACCCAAGCACCCCACCCACCCGCCCCTTGAACCATCATCTCTCCCACCTGTGACAGAGACTGTAGGTCCCGCATTGGACTCATCAGTCACCTGCGAACTCATTTTTAGTGTCATCCTCGGTTCCAAGAGACTGCCTGAGAAAAGATAGCAGGGCACTTAGAAAAGTTCAAGATAATCAGGCAGAGTCAACATGGTTTTGTGAAAGGGAAATCATGTTTAACCAATTTATTGGAGTTCTTTGAGGAAGTAACATGTGCTGTGGATAAAGGGGAACTGGTGGATGTACTGTACTTAGATTTCCAGAAGGCATTTGATAAGTTGCCACATCAAAGGTTATTGCGGAAAATAAAAGCTCATGGTGTTGGGGGTAACATATTGGCATGGATAGAAGATTGGCTAGCTAACAGGAAACAGAGAGTAGGCATAAATGGGTTATTTTCTGATTGGCAACATGTAATGAGTGGTGTGCCACAGGGATCAGTGCTGGGGCCTCAACTTTTTACAATTTATATAAATGACTTGGATGAAGGGACCGAAGGTATGGTTGCTAAATTTGCTGATGACACAAAGATAGGTAGGAAAGTAAATTGTGAAGAGGACATAAGGAGGCTACAAAGGGTTATAGATAGATTAAGTGAGTGGGCAAAGATCTGGCAAATGGAGTATAATGTGGGAAAATGTGAAGTTGTCCATTTTGGCAGGAAGAATAAAAAATGAAGTAAATTATCTAAATGGTGAGCGATTGCAGAGCTCTGAGATGCAGAGGGATCTGGGTGTCCTAGTGCATGAATCGCAAAAGGTTAGTATTCAGGTACAGCAAGTAATTAGGAAAGCTAATAGAATGTTATCGTTAATTGCGAGGGGAATTGAATACAAAAGTAGGGAGGTTATGCTTCAGTTATACAGGCCATTGGTGAGACCACATCTGGAGTACTGTGTACAGTATTGGTCTCCTTATTTAAGGAAGGATGTAAATGCGTTGGGAGCAGTTCAGAGAAGGTTTACTAGACTAATACCTGGAATGGGTGGGTTGTCTTATGAGGAAAGGTTGGACAGGCTAGGCTTGTATCCACTGGAGTTTAGAAGAGTAAGAGGTGACTTGATTGAAACATATAAGATCCTGAGGGGTCTGGACAGGGCAGATGTGGAGAGGATGTTTCCTCTTGTGGGAGAATCTAGAACTAGGGGTCATTGTTTAAAAATATGAGGTCGCCCATTTAAGACAGAGATGAGGAGACATTTTTTCTCACAGAGGGTTGTGAGTTTTTGGAACTCTCTTCCTCAGAGGGCGGTGGAAGCAGAGTCTTTGAATATTTTTAAGGCAGAGGTAGATAGATTCTTGATAAGGGGATTGTGATATACTTGAACAAACTAATATTGAGAGGGAGGAGGTGCTAGCGGTTTTAGCGGGCTTAAAAGTGGATAAATCCCCAGGCCCAGACGAGATGTATCCCAGGCTGCTGTGTGAGGCAAGGGAGGAGATTGCAGGGGCTCTGACACAAATTTTCAGAACCTCTCTGGCCACAGGGGAGGTGCCAGAGGACTGGAGGACAGCTAATGTAGTACCATTATTCAAGAAGTGTAGTAGGGATAAACCAGGGAATTACAGGCCAGTGAGCCTAACATCAGTGGTAGGGAAATTATTGGAAAAAATTCTGATGGACAAAATTAGTCTCCACTTGGAGAGGCAAGGATTAATCAAGGATAGTCAGCATGGCTTTGTCAGGGGGAGATCATGTCTAACCCATTTCATTGAATTTTTCGAGGGGTTGACTAGGTGTGTGGATGAGGGTAATGCAGTTGATGTAATTTACATGGACTTCATTAAGGCTTTTGACAAAGTCCCGCACGGGAGACTGGTCAAGAAGGTAAGAGCCCATGGGATCCAGGGCAATTTGGCACACTGGATCCAAAATTGGCTTTGTGGCAGGAGGCAGAGGGTGATGGTCGAAGGTTGTTTTTGTGACTGGAAGCCTGTGTCCAGTGGTGTACCGTAGGGATCGGTGCTGGGCCCTTTGCTGTTTGTAGTGTACATTAATGATTTAGATATGAATGTAGCTGGTATGATCATCAAGTTCGCAGATGACACGAAAATTGGTGGAGTAGTAAATAGCAAGGAGGGAAGCCTCAGGCTACAGGACGATATAGATGGGTTGGTTAGATGGGCAGAACGTGGCAAATGGAATTTAACCCTGAAAAGTGTGAGGTGATGCATTTTGGGAGGACTAACAAGGCAAGGGAATACACAATGAATGGTAGTACCCAGGAAGGACAGAGGATCAGAGGGACCTTGGTGTGCATGTACATAGATCCCTGAAGGCAGCAGGGCAGAAAGATAAGGTGGTTAAAAAGGCATATGGGATACTTACCTTCATTAGTCGAGGCATAGAATATAAGAGCAGGGAGGTTATGATGGAGCTGTACAAAACGCTAGTTAGGCCACAGCTGGAATACTGTGTGCAGTTCTGGTCGCCACACTATAGGAAGGATGTGATTGCATTTGAGAGGGTGCAGAGGAGATTCACCAGGATGTTACCTGGGCTGGAGCGTTTCAGTTATAGAGAGACTGGACAGACTGGGGTTGTTTTCCTTAGAGCAGAGAAGGCTGAGGGGGGACCTGATTGAGGTGTACAAAATTATGAGGGGCATAGATAGGGTAGATAGAAAGGAACTTTTCCCCTTAGTAGAGGGGTCAATAACCAGGGGGCATAGTTTCAAGGTAAGGGGCAGGAGGTTTAGAGGGGATTTGAGGAAAACTTTTTCACCCAGAGGGTGGTTGGAATCTGGAACTCACTGCCTGAAAGGTTGGTAGAGGCAGGAACCCTCACAACATTCAAGAAGCATTTAGGTGAGCACTTGAAATGCCATAGCATACAAGGCTATGGACCAAGTGCTGGAAAATGGGATTAGAATAGACAGGGCTTGATGGCTGGCGCGGACACGATGGGCCGAAGGGCCTCTTTCTGTGCTGTATAACTCTATGACTCTATAAGCAAGTGGGTGAGAGTTTATCGGGGGTAGGTGGGAATGTGGAGTAATCAGATCGGCCACGATCTTATTGAATGGCGGAGCAGGCTCGAGGGGCCGAGTGGCCGACTCCTGCTCCTATTTCTTATGTTTGTTCGTCCTATCAACCATTAAATTTCCCCCTCAGCTTTTTATGTACTTACGGGTTTTCCGTCCAATACAAGAGCAGGAATGTTGGCAACACATGGTTTAAATGTCAAAGCTTGTGCTGGCACGTCAGTTGTTTCCTGGCTGGCTGTGTTTGTTCCCACGGTTGGCCTGTACGCGGCAGGTGTCTGCTCCCCTCTCACGTCCTGGACTTACCTTACATTGAACATTCTCTCATATTGACAGATCACTGGGACATTCAATCAGTGCCCCAGGAGATAACTCTGCCGCTGTCCCTGACTGTTCTCCTGGCTCATCTCCAGACCAAACATAGGCCAAGCAAATCAAGCCCAGCCTGGCTCTCTGACTAACCAGCAACATCCAACAGTGCTGTTTGATTCCAGCTCCATTCTTTTTCCCATGCAGATTGAGCAGGATGAAATCCAGTTCACTGGGCGAACTCCATGCCAGGATTTGATTCCTGCTCTTCCTTTTGGCAAGGCCCTTGAGGATTAAAGTGAGTTCATTAGGGCAGAGTGCGAGGGAGCAGCACATTAACCAGGAGAAAGAGGGCGTCGACGGTTCATGTTTGTTCCCTTGCCGTGCCTGATAAGATCCTGCTCAGTGGATTTACAGGCAGCAGAGTTGAGTGGGATCCCACCTCGGAGGTGTCAGCCTGGGACACAGCTGTCTGTGAGGGTAAGAGTGGCATTTAACAGGAATTCAGTGCGCTTTCATCCTGGAACGGGGAGCAATTAAGACAGAGGTGTGTGTTGCAGAGGCAACACAGCAACCAGATCCAGGGCCATTAGTCTGCAGGCCTAGAACATAAGAAGTAGGAGCAGGAGTAGGCCATACGGCCCCTCGAGCCTGCTCCGCCACTCAATAGGATCATGGCTGATCCGAACCTAGACTCACGTCCACTTCCCTGCCCGCTTCCCATAACCCCTAATTCCCTTATCAGCTAGGAAACTGTCTATCTCCGTTTTAAATTTATTTAATGTCGCAGCTTCCACAGCTCTCTGAGGTAGCAAATTCCATAGATTTACTACCCTCTGAGTGAAGAAGTTTCTCCTTATCTCAGTTTTGAAACGGCAGCCCCTTATTCTAAGATTATGCCCCCTAGTTCTAGTCTCACCCATCAGTGGAAACATCCTCCCCGCATCCACCCGATCAAGCCCCCTCACAATCTTATATGTTTCGATAAGATCGCCTCTCATTCTTCTGAACTCCAATGAGTAGAGGCCCAACCTACTCAACCTTTCCTCATAAGTCAACCCCCTCATCTCCGGAATCAACCGAGTGAACCTTCTCTGAACTGCCTCGAGAGCAAGTATATCTTTTCTTAAATATGGAAACCAAAACTGCACGCAGTATTCCAGGTGTGGCCTCACCAGTACCCTGTATAACTGAAGCAAGACTTCCCTGCTTTTATACTCCATCCCCCTTGCAATAAAAGCCAAGATTCCATTGGCCTTCCTGATCACCTGCTGTACCTGCATACTAACCTTCTGTGTTTCATGCACCAGGGCCCCCAGATCCCTTTGTACTATAGCAGTTTGCAGTTTCTTTCCATTTAGATAATAACTTGCTCTTTGATTTTTTTCTGCCAAAGTGCATAACCTCACACTTTCCAACATTATATTCCATCTGCCAAATTTCTGCCCACTCACTTAGCCTGTCTATGTCCTTTTGCAGGTTTTTTATGTCCTCCTCACTCACTGCTTTCCCTCCCATCTTTGTATCGTCGGCAAACTTGGATACGTTGCACTTGGTCCCTTCCTCCAAATTGTTAATATAGATTGTAAAGAGTTGGGGTCCCAGCACCGACCCCTGCGGAACACCACTAGTCACTGATTGCCAACCCGAGAATGAACCATTTATCCCAACTCTCTGTTTTCTGTTAGATAGCCAATCTTCCACCCATGCCAGTATATTACCCCCAATCCTGTGATTTTTTATCTTGTGCAGTAATCTTTTGTGTGGCACCTTGTCAAATGCCTTTTGGAAGTCCAAATACACCACATCCACTGGTTCCCCTTTATCCACCCTGTTTGTTACATCCTCAAAGAATTCGAGCAAATTTGTCAAACATGATTTCCCCTTCATAAAACCATGCTGACTCTGTCCGATTAAATTATGCTTATCCAAATGTCCTGTTACTGCTTCCTTAATAATGGACTCCAACATTTTACCAACCACAGATGTTAGGCTAACTGGTCTATAGTTTCCAGCCTTTTGTCTACCTCCCTTTTTAAATAAGGGCATTACATTAGCAGTTTTCAAATCTGCTGGGACCTTTCCTGAATCCAGGGAGTTTTGGAAACATAGAAACATAGAAGATAGGAGCAGGAGTAGGCCATTCGGCCCCTCGACCCTGCTCCGCCATTCGATGAGATCATGGCTGATCATCCAAACTCAGTACCCCGTACCTGCCTTCTCCCCATATCCCTTGATACCTTTAGTTCTAAGAAATATATCTAACTCCTTCTTGAATATATTTAATGACTTGGCCTCAACCGCCTTCTGTGGTAGAGAATTCCATAGGTTCACCACTCTCTGGGTGAAGAAATTCTTCCTCATCTCTGTCCTAAATGGCTTACCCCTTATCCTTAGACTGTGACCCCTGGTTCTGGACTCGCTGACCATCGGGAACATTCTACCTGCATCTAGTTTGTCCAGATCTGTTAGAATTTTATAAGTTTCGATGAGATCCCCTCTCATTCTTCTAAACTCCAGCGAGTATAAGTCCAATCGACCCAATCTCTCCTCATATGTCATTCCTGCCATCCCAGGGATCAGCCTTGTGAATCTTCGCTGAACTCCTTCCATGGCAAGAACATCCTTCCTCAGGTAAGGCGACCAAAACTGCACACAGTACTCAAGGTGTGGTCTCACCAAGGCCCTGTACAACTGCAGCAGGACATCCTTGCTCCTGTACTCAAACCCTTTCGCTATGAAGGCCAACATACCATTTTCCTTATTCACCGCCTGCTGCACCTGCATGCTTACCTTCAGCGACTGGTGCACAAGGACACCCAGGTCTCATTGCACTTCCCCTTCTCCCAATCTATTGCCATTCAGATAATAGTCTGCCTTTCTGTTTTTGACACCAAAGTGGATAACTCGCATTTATCCACATTATATTGCATCTGCCACGCTTCTGCCCAATCACCCAACCTGTCTAAATCATCCTGGAGTTTCTCGATATCCTCCTCGCAGCACACACTCCCACCCAGCTTTGTGTCGTCTGCAAACTTGGAGATATTACATCTAGTTCCCTTATCTAGATCATTAATGTATATTGTGAATAGCTGGGGTCCAAGGACCGATCCCTGCGGTACCCCACTAGTCACTGCCTGCCACTCGGCAAAAGACCCGTTAATTCCTACTCTCTGCTTTCTGTCCGCCAACCAGTTCTCTATCCAAGTCAATACCTTGCCCCCAATCCCATGTGCCTTAACTTTACACGTTAATCTCTTATGCGGGACCTTATCGAAAGCCTTTTGAAAGTCCAAATACACCACATCTACTGGTTCTCCCTTATCTATTTTCCCAGTTACATCCTCAAAAAATTCCAGTGGATTAGTCAAGCACGATTTACCTTTTGTAAATCCATGTTGACTTTGTCCGATCCTGTCACTGTTTTCCAAGTGCTCAGCTATTACATCCTTTATAATGGACTCTAGCATTTTCCCCACTATGTCAGGCTTACCGGTCTGCAATTCCCCGCTTTCTCTCTACCCCCCTTTTTGAATAGTGGGGTAACATTAGCTACCCTCCAATCCATGGGTACAGTTCCAGATTCCAGCGAATTTTGGAAGATGATCAGCAATGCATCTACTATTTCTCGGGCCACCTCCTTAAGTACCCTAGGATGTAGATTATCAGGCCCTGGGGATTTATCGGCCTTCAATCCCGTCAATTTCCCTAACACCATTTCCCTACAAATACTGATTTCTTTCAGTTCCTCCCTCTCATCAGACCCTATGTTCTCCAACATCTCTGGGAGGTTATTTGTGTCCTCCTTTGTGAAGACAGAACCAAAATATGCATTTAATTGGTCTGCCATTTCTTTGTTCCCCATTATAATTTCCCCTGCTTCTGACTGCAAGGGACCTACACTTGATTTCACTAATCTTTTTCTCTTCACATATCTATAAAAGCTCTTACAGTCAGTTTTTATGTTCCCTGCAGGCTTACTTTCATATTCTATTTTCCCCTTCTTAATTAATCCCTTTGTCCTCCTTTGTTGAATCCTAAACTGCTCCCAATCCTCAGGGTTACCGCTTTTTCTGGCCAATTTATATGCACTCTCCTTGGATCTTATGCTATCCCTAATTTCCCTTGTTAGCCACGGTTGAGTCACCCTTTTTGTTTTATTCTTATCCCAAACTGGGTTGAACAACTTCTGTAGTTCATCCATGCGGTCTTTGAATGTTTGCCATTGCCTATCCACCGTCAACTCTTTGAGTGACATTCCCCAATCAATCCTACCCAATTCGCGCCTCATACCATCGTAGTTTCTTTTATTTAAATTCAGGACCCTAGTCTCTGATTCAACTACTTCACTCTCCATCCTAATGAAGAATTCTATCATATTATGATTGCTCTGACCCAAGGGGCCTCGCACAACAAGATTGCTAATTAATCCTCTCTCATTACATAATACCCAGTCTAAGATGGCCTGATCTCTGGTTGGTCCCTCGACATATTGTTCCAGAAAACCATCCCGTAAACATTCTAGGAATTCCTCCTCCACAGTATTTTTACTAATTTGGTTAGCCCAATCTATATGTAAATTAAAGTTACCCATGATGACTGCTGTGCCTTTACTGCATGCTTCTC
The DNA here is from genome assembly GCF_052327205.1 of Somniosus microcephalus. Classification (NCBI taxonomy): domain Eukaryota; kingdom Metazoa; phylum Chordata; class Chondrichthyes; order Squaliformes; family Somniosidae; genus Somniosus; species Somniosus microcephalus. The sequence continues at coordinate 301,829 of NW_028225332.1, read as the reverse complement.
TAATTTCACTTTTAATGCCATCCCCAACCTACGTATTACTGTTTGGAGGTCTATTTACCACTCCCACTAACATTTTCTGCCCTTTGATATTTCTCAGTTCTACCCATACAGATTCCGCATCACCAGAGTTAATAGCCTTCCTTTCAGTTGTGTTAATCCCCTCTTTAACCAGCAATGCTACCCCACCTCCCTTTCTTTTTTGCCTATCCTTCCTAAATATTGAATACCCCTGGATGTTGAGTTCCCAGCCTTGGCCATCCTAGAGCCATGCTTCTGTAATCCCAATCAAATCATATTCGTTTACCTCTATTTGCGCAGCTAATTCATCCACCTTGTTCCGAATGCTCCTTGCATTAAAACACAAAGCCTTCAGGCTTGTTTTTTTAACGCTCTCAGACCTAGATGAATTATTATTTACTGTGACCATGTTTGAGTTAAACCGTTGAGTTCTTTGCCTTCTAATTTTGTTTTTCTCCTTCCTGTCTTTTGCTTTTTTCCTTGTTTCCTTTTTCTCTGTCTCCCTGCTCAGGTTCCCAACCCCCTGCCACTTTAGTTTAATCCCGCCCCAACAGCACTAGCAAACACTCCCCCTAGGACATCGGTCCCGGCCCTGCCCAGGTGCAAACCATCCCGTCTGTACTGGTCCCACCTCTCCCAGAACCGGTTCCAATGTCCAAGGAATTTGAATCCCTCCCCCTTGCACCATTCCTCTAGCCACATATTCATTTGAAATATCCTCCTATTTCTACTCTGACTAGCACGTGGCACTGGTAGCAATCCTGAGATTACTACCTTTGAGGTCCTATTTTTTAATTTACCTCCTAACTCCCTATATTCTGCTTTTAGGACCTCATCCCGTTTTTTACCTATATCGTTGGTGCCTATGTGCGCCACGAGAACTGGCTGTTCGCCCTCCCCCTCCAAAATGTTCTGCAGCCGCTCCGAGACGTCCTTGACCCTTGCACCAGGGAGGCAACACACCATCCTGGAGTCTCGATTGCGGCTGCAAAAACGCCTATCTATTCCCCTTACAATTGAGTCCCCTATCACTGTAGCTCTTCCACTCTTTTTCCTCCCAGCCTGTGCAGCAGAGCCACCCATGGTGCCAGGAAGTTGGCTGCTGCTGCCTTCCCCTGATGAGTCATCCCCCCCAACAGTATTCAAAGTGGTATATCTGTTGGAGAGGGGGATGGCCACAGGGGATTCCTGCACTACCTGCCTGCGCCTCTTACTCTGCCTGCTGGTCACCCATTCCCTTCCTGCCTGTACACCCTTTACCTGCGGTGTGACCAACTCGCTAAATGTGATATTCACGACGTCCTCAGCATCGTGAATGCTCCAAAATGAATCCAGCCACAGCTCCAGTGCCGCAATGCGGTCTGTCAGTAGCTGCAGCTGGACACACTTCCCACACACATGGTCGTCAGGGATGCAGGAAGCGTCCCTGATTTCCCACATAGAGCAGGAGGAGCATACTACGGGGCTGGGCTGCCCTGCCATGACTGACCCTTTAATTAATTAATTAAAATTAAATGAATCCCATCAATTTCACTTCAATTAAATGATATACTCAAAGGCCCTTGCTTAATAGTAGTTCCCACTACACAACAGAGACCTTAGAAACCACAAAATTTAAGTTTAGAAAAATTTAGAAAGAAAATACTCACCAACCAATCACTTACCCGCTTCTTGGTGACATCACACTTCGATTACTTTTTGCTTCCCTCTCCCGGAACCTGGATTGGTAAGCTCCTTAAATACCGTCGCCGCCTCTGGTGCTCCCTCGCAGGACCACCGCCTCTCCGCTCTCTCGGGGCTCTGGGCCTCGCTGCTCGCCGCCTCGGGGCTGCTCCTTAAATTCCGCCGCCGCCTCTGGTACTCCCTCGCAGGTCCGCCGCCTCATCCACAATCCCTACCGCTACTTCTCTCAAGACCCTAGGATGTAAGCCATCAGGTCCAGGGGACTTATCCACCTTAAGTCCCATTATCTTACCGAGTACCATCTCCTTAGTGATTTTAATTGTGTTTAGCTCCTCCCCCCCATAGCCCCCTGTTTGTCCAGTGTTGGGATATTTTTAGTGTCCTCTACTGTAAAGACTGATACAAAATATTTGTTCAGCGTATTTGCCATCTCCATGTTCCCCACTACTAATTTCCCGGTCTCGTCCTCTAAGGGACCAACATTCACTTTAGCCACCCTTTTACTTTTTATATAACTGTAGAAACTCTTGCTATCTGTTTTTATATTTTTTGCTAGTTTACTTTCATAATCTATCTTCCCTTTCTTAATTAAACTTTTAGTTATTCTTTGCTGGCTTTTAAATGCTTCCCAATCTTCTATCCTCCCACTAGATTTGGCTACTTTATATGCCCTTGTTTTCAGTTGGGTACTATCCTTTATTACTTTACTTAGCCGCGGATGGCTGTCTTTTCTTTTACGCCCCTTTTTCCTCAGTGGAATATATTTTTCTTGAAAGTTGTGAAATATCTCCTTGAATGTACACCACTGCTCCTGTACCGTCTTACACCTTAATCTATTTTCCCAGTCCACTTTAGTCAACTCTGCTCTCATACCTTCATAGTCTCCTTTATTTAAGCTTAGTACGCTGGTTTGAGATCCAACTCTCTCACCCTCCAACTGAATTTGGAATTCAACCATGTTATGGTCACTCATTCCAAGGGGATCCTTTACTAGGACATTTTTTTATTAATCCTGTCTCATTACACAGGACCAGATCTAAGATTGCCTGCCCCCTGGTTGGTTCAGTAACATACTGCTCAAGGAAACCGTCCCTAATGCACTCTATGAACTCTTCATCAAGGCTGCCCTGCCCAATTTGATTTGTCCAGTCAATATGAAAGTTAAAATTTCCCATGATTATAGCTGTTCCCTTATTACAAGCCCCAATTATTTCCTGATTTATACTCCGACCAATAGAGTTGCAACTGTTAGGAGGCCTATAGATGGCGCCCACTAGTGACTTTTTCCCCTTATTATTCCTTATCTCCACCCAAACTGTTTCACTATCCTGATCCTTTGACCCAAAATCATTTCTCACTATTGCAGTGATTCCATCCTTTATTAACATAGCCACCCCACCTCCCTTTCCTTCCTGTCTGTCCTTCCTAATAGTCAAATACCCCTGGATGTTTAGTTCCCAGTCATGGTCACCTCGCAGCCATGTTTCTGTAATGGCCACCAGATCATACCCATGTGTAGTTATTTGTACCGTCAACTCGTCTATTTTGTTACGAATGCTGCGTGCATTCAGATAAAGAACTTTCAAATAGGTTTTGTGACAATTTATTCCTGCTTTTACCCCCTTTACTACTTTACCTTTATCTTTATACATTCTGTCCCTTCCTGACACGCTCTGGTTTTTAATTTCCCCACTGCTACTTTGCTCTATTGCCTTCTCCACTGACATTTTTATTTTTCGCTCTCTTGAAACCTCCCCCCCACTAATTAGTTTAAAGCCCTCTCTACAGCCCTAGTTATTACCACTTCTGTCAGCAGCGAGTTCCAGGTCATCACCACTCGCTGCATAAAAAAGTTTTTGCTCACATCCCCCCTGTATCTCTTGCCCAAAACCTTAAATCTGTGTCCCCTAGTCCTTGTACCATCAACTAGTGTGAACAGCCTTTCCCCGTCTAGCCTATCCAAACCCATCATAATCTTGTACACCTCTATCAAATCACCCCTCAACCTCCTTTGTTCTAATGAAAACAAATCCAGCTTCTCCAACCTGTCCTTGTAGCTAAGATTCCCCCATCCCCAGAACCATTCTGGTAAATCTCCTCTGCACCCTTTCAAGGGCCTTCACATCCTTCCTAAAGTGTGGTGACCAGAACTGGACGCAATACTCCAGTTGTGGCCTAACCAGCGCTTTATAAAGGTTCAGCATAACTTCTCTACTTTTGTACTCAATACCTCTATTTATGAAGCCCAAGATCCCATATGCTTTGTTAACCACTCTCTCAATATGTCCCGCCACCTTCAGGGACCTATGCACATTAACTCCCAGGTCCCTCTGTCCCTGCACACTCTGTAAAACTGTGCCATTAAGTGTATATTGCCTCTCCCTGTTCCTTCTGCCAAAATGTATCACCTCACACTTCTCTGTATTAAATTCCATCCGCCACTTGTCTGCCCATTCTGCTAGCCTTTCTATGACCTGTTGCAGTCGATTGATATCATCCTCACTGTTTGCCACACCCCTAAGTTTGGTATCATTGGCAAATTTAGAAATTCTACTTTGTATTCCAATATCCAGGTCATTTAAATATATCAAAAAAAGCAGTGGCCCCAGCACTGACCCTTGGGGAACACCACTGTCTACCATCCTCCAGTCTGAAAATCAACCATTTACCACAACTCGCTGTTTTCTGTCCTTAAGCCAATCCCTTATCCAAGCTGCCACTGACCCACCTATTCCATGAACCTCAATTTTGTTAACCTGTCTTCTATGTGGTACTTTGTCAAACTCCTTCCGAAAATCCATGTAGACAACATCCATTGCATTCCCTTCATCTATTCTCCCTGTTACTTCATCAAAAAATTCAATTAGATTCGTCAAACATGATCTGCCTTTTACAAATCCGTGTTGGCTCTCCTTAATTAGCTTAAACCTCTCCAAGCCCCATTAATTTTTTCCTTGATTATTGTTTGTAAAACTTTACCCACCACTGATCTTAAACTGACCGGCCTGTAGTTACTAGGATTGTCCTTACACCCTTTCTTGAACAATGGGGTCACATTTGTCACTTTCCAATCCTCAGGCACCTCCCCATAAACGTCATCCTGTGGTCTTGGTAATGGCCACGGCTATATGTGAGAATTTATAGTTCCAATGAATTCCTGAAGCATAGCGCCCAATCGTGGGATATAAATATACTCCAGGAACTGCCAGTTACAAAAACAAACGCAGAAGGCTACATCTCTGAACATTGGAACAGGAGGAGGCCATTCAGCCCCTCGAGCCTGTTCTCCCATTCAATGAGGCCATGGCTGATCTGCGTCTCAACTCCATTTATCCGCCTTTGCTCCATATCTCTTAATGACCTTCACTAATAAAAATCTAGCAATATCAGTCTTGACTTTTTCACTTTACCCCCAGCCTCAACAGAGCTCCAGATTTCCACTACTCTTTGTGTGAAGAAGTGCTTCCTGACATCGAAACATCGAACAATAGGAGTAGAAGTCGGCCATTCGCCCTTCGAGCCTTCTCCGCCATTCAATATGATCATGGCTGATCCTCTATCGCAATACCATATTCTGGCTCTCTCCCCATAACCCTTGATGCCTTTTGTGTCTAGAAATCTATCTACAGGAAACTTTGTGTTATCCGGAGGCTAAATGTCCGGCAAGCTCGAGCCACCGGCAAAAATCAGGAGCCGTATTTTTTCTTTTTGTTTCTTTTCGTTGCTTTTTTCTCAACAGTCAAGCTCTGCAAGGTCTGTAGCTAAGCAACAGCTTCAGCTAGAGATGCTACAGAGAGGCTTGCCGACTGTTTAGAAGCTGTTGCTAAGCAACAGTGTTTGTTGTCAGATACGGAGATGAAAACCTCCGTATGCTTCAACATTACAGCTGGAGTGTCCGGCAGTTTTGAGGGAACGGCAACAGCTGAGTCCCGTCGGTGCCGGATAGCACAAAGTTTCCTGTATCTCCTTCTTAAATATATTCAGTGACTTGGCCTCCACAGTCTTCTGTGGTAGAGAATTCCACAGGTTTACTGCCCTCTGAGTGAAGAGTTTCTCCTCATCTCAGTCCTAAATGTCCTACCCCGTATCCTGAGACGGTGACCCCTCGTTCTAGACCCCCCCCAGCCAGGGGAAACATCCTCCCTGCATCCAGTCTGTCTAATCCTGTCAGAATTTTATACGTTTCAATGAGATCCCCTCTCATTCTTCTAAACTCTAGTGAATACAGGCCTAGTCGACCCGATCTCTCCTCATACGACAGTCCTGCCAACCCAGGAATCAGTCTGGTGAACCTTCGCTGCACTCCCTCTATGGCAAGTATATCCTTCCTTAGTCACCGCCTGCCACCCCGAAGTGGAGTGCAGCAGAGAATGAGAGAAAATTCCCCAGTGCTGTTGCCACACCGCTGCACCTGGATGTATCTCCATCTCACCAGGACAGCCGTTGGCTGCTCCAGCCTCACCTGCCACGTACAAATGACGTGGGGGGCATAGCGCCAGATTTAGCTGGCATCTGTCCTCTTACAGCCTCTTTATAGTAGCAGGAGGCCCCCGGAAATGAGAGTAACCCGTGCATCAGAGGTGATGCTTGAGCCAGGGAAATGGGTGGGATGGGGTCGGGTGTGGGGGGGACGGGGGATGGGTGTGGAGGGGATGGGGGACGGGTGTGGGTGGGACGGGGGACGGGTGTGGGGGGGACGGGTGTGGGGGGGACGGGGGACGGGTGTGGGGGGGACGGGTGTGGAGGGGATGGGGGACGGGTGTGGGGGGGACGGGTGTGGGGGGGATGGGTGTGGAGGGGATGGGGGACGGGTGTGGGGGGGACGGGGGACGGGTGTGGGGGGGACGGGTGTGGGGGGGACGGGGGACGGGTGTGGGGGGGACGGGTGTGGGGGGGATGGGTGTGGGGGGGACGGGTGTGGGGGGGACGGGGGGGACGGGGGATGGGTGTGCTGGTCCACCTGAACAGAAGAAGCTCTGAGTATCAGCATGTTGTTGGATTATTGATAACCGCGCCCAACGCTGATGCCCTCAGCAGTCACGGGACGGTGCTCAGAAATCTTCCCCTCCCTTGCCCAGGTCAATGAGCCCAATTGTCGTGCCCTCACCATGCCCTATATCATCTAAGTCAGCACAGCAAGGCTGAAAGGTGGTCTTTGTGTTGTACAAGGCTGACTACTGGCCTGTTCTGATGTGAACCCTCTCTCTCCAATAACAGAACTGTTAATGTTTGAGCCAATCCAGTTGTGCGAATTCTCATTGCAGGAAACATCAGCATGTCGGACAAGCAGTGTCACGTGACCGAGCTCCACAGCCAACAGCAAGTGTCCCTTTGCTTTGATGTGATGGTGCAGTCCCAGGTCAATTGGGAGAAGTTTCTGATGCCAGCACCCACATCTGTCGCTATTTTGGGTGAACTGGTGCATCTGGCTACGAGGATGGAGGACTTCAAACTAAACCAAGGCAGTGCAGGCAAGAAATCCCTGTTTAAACGTCCAGATTCATTCAAGAGGTGCCTGATGGAGGTTTGCAACCAAACCGTAAACTCGTTTCAACAGACCCGCACTAATCTGAACAAAATCCGCATGTGTTGTGAGGACCTCCTTGTCCATGTGAAGAATGTGGGTGAAGGGACATCTCTGAACAAAGACCTTCCCAAGCAGCTGCAGAACATTCGGGTTTGTGCAGACAAATCCAAAACATGTGCCGAATCTGTGGAAAAGGAGCTCTCCAATCTCAGCGATCTACTGAGTGAGCTGCTGGAGACCTGTACAGATTCCCAGAGTATCAGCCAGGATAAGCTGGGGGAAGTAAGGAAAGTCCTGTCGGAAACACAACAGAAGAATGAGTTAGTAGAGGAGAAGAAGTGCAATTTACAGAAGCAATGGATCGAGGCTTCCCGAAAACGTGAGGAAGTCACCAGTGAATACGACAATGTAAGGGCGAGTGCTCTCATTGATCAGTTCTGTTTGGAAGGACTGAAACAGATGAAGAAGCTTCTCCCAAAGATTGTTGATCTTTTGAGCAATGTGACCAGCCCAGTGCTTCTGGTGGTGGAGCTGGGGAAAGGGTTGATCTTTCTCATACAACTGGTGTCTGAGCTGAAAGACAAAGAATCCTCTGAATCAAACCCTGAAATCAGCAGTTTCCTCAGCAAGGTTAGAGAGGAAGCCTCACTGAAGATCAAGGAAGTCCAATCCCAGTTGGAGGAGTCGCAAAAAATGTACAATGAATGTCACCAAAATATGAAAAGTTCGTGTGATGAGAGTGAGACGTTGTTGAGAGAGATAAAGAACAATCAGGCACAAGAGATGGATATCAGCACACGTGTAGCGTTGATGGCTAAAGGGCTTGGGGCACTGGGGAGCATCAAGTCCAACTGGTCAGAGATGATCAACTTCATTCATATCATACCAAAATTAACTGAAGGTTGCCAGAAGACATTTAAGAGACTTAGTGCGGTGAGTGGTGAAGGCACGCAGGGTGCTCCAGGTGCGTTAGCCAGTAGTCAGATGATGAACTTTCAAGTGTCCCAGGCAGTCAGCATCATGACCCACATCGGTGACATGTCAAAAACCTATGTGGAGATTCACGACAAGTACCTTGCAGGTCAACTGGGCGAGCTGAGCTCATTGCTGGGCGGGCAGGGGTCTGAATACAAGTTTAAGAAGGTCCAGGATAAATGTGATGAAGCAAGAAAGGAAATCCATCACAGGGCCGCTGTGAATCAGGAGCAACTTCAGAAGAATGCCCAGCAGGGAAGTGAAGCCATTGCTAAACTTACAGACCTGCTGCTGCCCAGGAAGTGAATGGAAATCCTGCAATGAAACATATTCTCAGCTGTGCGAGTGACCAACCCCTGGAATCTCCAATCCAATCATCAACCACCTCTCCCAACCCCTGGAATCTCCAATCCAATCACCAACCACCTCTCCCAACCCCTGGAATCTCCAATCCAATCATCAACCTCCTCTCCCAACCCCTGGAATCTCCAATCCAATCATCAACCACCTCTCCCAACCCCTGGAATCTCCAATCCAATCATCAACCTCTTCTCCCAACCCCTGGAATCTCCAATCCAATCCAATTAAGGGTTACGGGGAGCGGGCAGGAATTTGGACATGAGCCTAGGTTCGGATCGGTCATGGCCCTGTGGGTAGCGGAGCGGGCCCAGGGGCCGTGTAGCCTGATCCTGCTCCTATTTCATGTGTCTAATTCTGTTAGATTCAGGAGATGGTTCTGTGATAGTGGATTGGCGGTTAGGATCAGATCAGCCATGATCTTATTGAATGGCGGAGCAGGCTCGAGGGGCCGATTGGCCTACTCCTGCTCCTATTTCTTATGTTCTTATGTTCTTATCAACCTCTTCTCCCAACCCCTGGAATCTCCAATCCAATCATCAACCACCTCTCCCAACCCCTGGAATCTCCAATCCAATCATCAACCACCTCTCCCAATCCCTGGAATCTCCAATCCAATCATCAACCACCTCTCCCAACCTCTGGAATCTCCAATCCAATCATCAACCACCTCTCCCAACCCCTGGAATCTCCAATCCAATCATCAACCACCTCTCCCAATCCCTGGAATCTCCAATCCAATCATCAACCACCTCTCCCAACCTCTGGAATCTCCAATCCAATCATCAACCACCTCTCCCAACCCCTGGAATCTCCAATGCAATCATCAACCTCCTCTCCCAACCCCTGGAATCTCCAACCCAATCATCAACCTCCTCTCCCAACCTCTGAAATCTCCAATCCAATCATCAACCACCTCTCCCAACCCCTGGAATCTCCAATCCAATCATCAACCACCTCTCCCAACCCCTGGAATCTCCAATCCAATCATCAACCACCTCTCCCAACCCCTGGAATCTCCAATCCAATCATCAACCTCCTCTCCCAACACCTGGAATCTCCAATCCAATCATTAACATCCTCTCCCAACCCCTGGAAACTCCAATCCAATCATCAACCTCCTCTCCCAACCCCTGGAATTCCGGTGACCTTCCATTTGAGGTGAGGGAATGTGAAAGTTCTGATTAAATCCCGCGGGCAGGTCCGGAGAATTCTTTGATTGAATTACTGCAAAGTTTTGAAGGATTCTGGAAGATCCAATCAGACAGAATAGTCATCAATTGATCATGTTTGATTGGTGTTTGCTTTCTCTGTCCCTTTTAAGCTTATATTGAAATCTGAAAAAAAATTAATCACATTAATCTGATTTTTACGATTATCTGTGCCACTGATTAATTTCCTCCTCTCGCAGTTTTAAATACTTTAACCATCAACTTTACACAGTTATGAAATTCACCAAAAGTATAGAAACAGTCAAACAACTCCCCTGCTCCACTTTGAGATAGTGGCCATGGGATCTCTCAGTACTGACCCTCTGACTGTGCAGCGCTCCCTCAGTACTGCCCCTCTGACAGTGTGGCGCTCCCTCAGTACTGTCCCTTCCACAGTGTGGCGCTCCCTCAGTACTGCCCCTCCCACAGTGCAGCGCTCCCTCAGTACTGTCCCTTCCACAGTGCGGCGCTCCCTCAGTACTGCCCCTCTGACAGTGTGACGCTCCCTCAGTACTGCCCCTCTCACAGTGCAGCGCTCCCTCAGTACTGCCCCTCCGACAGTGCGGCGCTCCCTCAGTACTGCCCCTCCCACAGTGCGGCGCTCCCTCAGTACTGCCCCTCCCACAGTGCAGCGCTCCCTCAGTACTGCCCCTCCGGCAGTGCGGCGTTCCCTCAGTACTGCCTCTCCGACAGTGCAGCGCTCCCTCAGTACTGCCACTCCCACAGTGAAGCACTCCCTCATTAGTGCCCATTCGACAGTGCAGCGCTCCCTCAGTACTGCCACTCCCACAGTGCAGCGCTCCCTCAGTAGTGCCCATTCGACAGTGCAGTGCTCCCTCAGTACTGCCTCTCCGACAGTGCAGTGCTCCCTCAGTACTGCCCCTCCGACAGTGCAGCGCTCCCTCAGTACTGCCCCTCCCACAGTGCAGCACTCCCTCACTACTGCCCCTCCGACAGAGCAGCGCTCCCTCAGTACAGCCACTCCCACAGTGCGCCGCTCCCTCAGTGGTGCCCCACTGACAGTGCGGCGCTCCCTCAGTACTGCCCCTCAATTACAAGAGGAATGCAGGGAACAGCACCAACCGCTTATACATGGCCTTCTTTGATCTCACAAAGGCCTTCGACACTGTCAACTGTGAGGGATTATGGAGTGTCCTCCTCAAATTTGGCTGCCCTCAAAAGTTTGTCACTATCCTTCGCCTGCTTCACGACGACATGCAAGCCGTGATCCTAAGTAATGGTTCCACCACAGACCCAATTCACGTACGAACCGGGGTCAAGCCAGGCGGTGTCATCGCACCAACACCCTTCTCGATCTTCCTTGCTCTAATGCTCCATCTCACCCTCAGTAAGCTCCCCACTGGAGTGGAGCTAATTTACAGAACAAACGGGAAACTGTTCAACCTCCGTCGCCTCCAGTCCAGATCCAAGGTCGTCCCATCCTCTGTCGTCGAATTACAGTACGCAGACGATGCTTGCGTCTGCGCTCACTCGGAGGTCGAACTCCAAACCTTCGTCAACACCTTCACCAAAGCATACGAGAGCATGGGCCATACACTAAACATCCGTAAGACAAAGGTCCTCTACCAACCTGCCCCCACCACACAGTACTACCCCCCGATTATCAAAATCCACGACAAAGCCTTGGAAAACGTGGACCACTTTCCATACCTCGGGAGCCTACTGTCAACAAGGGCAGACGTCGACGACGAAGTCCAACACCACCTTCAGTGTGCCAGTGCAGCCTTCAGTCGCCTGAGGAAGAGAGTGTTTGAAGACCAGGACCTCAAACCCAGCACTAAGCTCATAGTCTACAGAGCAGCAGTGATACCCGCCCTGCTGTATGCCTCAGAGACATGGACCATGTACAGCAAGCACCTCAAAGCACTGGAGAGGTACCACCAATGCTGCCTCCACAAGATCCTGCAAATCCATTGGCAGGATAGGCGCACCAACATCAGTGTTCTTGCTCAGGCCAACATCCCCAGCATCGAAGCTCTGACCACGCTCAATCAGCTCCGATGGACGGGTCACATTGTCCGCATGCCCGATACGAGACTCCCAAAACAAGCGCTCTACTCGAAGCTCCAGCACGGCAAGAGAGCCCCAGGTGGGCAGAGGAAACGCTTCAAGGACACCCTCAAAGCCTCCTTGAAAAAGTGTAACATCCCCACCGACACCTGGGAATCCCTGGCCCAAGACCGCACAAAGTGGAGGAGAAGCATCCGGGAAGGCGCCGAACACCTCGAATCTCTTCGCCGGGAACAAGCGGAAGCCAAGCGCAGGCAGCACAAGGAGCGCACGTCAACCCAAGCACCCCACCCACCTGCCCCTTCAACCACCGTCTGCCCCACCTGTGACAGAGACTGTAGGTCCCGCATTGGACTCATCAGTCACCTGAGAACTCATTTTTAATGTGGAAGCAAGTCATCCTCGGTTCCGAGGGACTGCCTAAGAAGAAGAAGCTCCATCAGTACTGCCCCTGCGACAGTGCGGCGCTCTCTCAGTACTGCCCCTCCGCCAGTGCAGCACTCCCTCAGTAGTGCCCCTCCGACAGTGCAGCACTCCCTCAGTACTGCCCCTCCGACAGTGCAGCACTCCCTCAGTACTGCCCCTCCGACAGTGCGTCACTCCCTCAATACTGACCCTCCGACAGTGCGGCGCTCCCTCAGTACTGCCTCTCCGACAGTGCAGCGCTCCCTCAGTACTGCCCCTCCATCAGTGCGGCATTTGATCGAGTGTGGCATCAAGGAGCCCTAGCAAAACTGAAGTCAATGGGAATCAAGGGGAAAACTCTCCATTGGTTGGAATCATACCTAGCACAAAGGAAGTTGGCTGTGGTTGTTGGAGGTCATTCATCTCAATCACATGACATCACTACAATAGTTCCTCAGGGCAGTGTCCTAGGCCCAACCATCTTCAGCTGTTTCAACAATGACGTTCCCTCCATCATAAGGTCAGAAGTGGGGATGTTCGCTGATGATTGCACACTGTTCAGCACCATTCGAGACTCGTCAGATACTGACGCAGTCCGTGTCCATATGCAGCAAGACCTGGACAACATTCAGACTTGGGCTGACAAGTGGCAAGTAACATTCGCACCACACAAGTGCCAGGCAATGACCATCTCCAACAAGCGAGACTCTAACCATCTCCCCTTGACATTCAATGGCATTATCATCGCTGAATCCCCCACTATCAACATCCGGGGAGTTACCATTGATCAGAAACTGAACTGGACCAGCCATATAAATACTGTGGCTACAAGAGCAGGCCAGAGGCTGGGAATTCTGCGGCGAGTGTCTCACCTCCTGACTCCCCAAAGCCTTTTCACCATCTACAAGGCACAAGTCAGGAGTGTGATGGAATACTCTCCACTTGCCTGGATGAGTGCAGCTCCAACAACACTCAAGAAGCTCGACACCATTCAGGATAAAGCAGCCCGCTTGATTGGCACTCCATCCAGCACCTTCAACATTCACTCCCTCCACCACCGGCGCACTGTGGCTGCAGTGTGTACCATCTACAAGATGCACTGCAGCAACTCGCCAAAGCTCCTTCAGCAGCACCTTCCAAACCCGCGACCTCTACCACAAGGGCAGCAGACGCATGGGAACATCACCACCTACAAGTTCCCCTCCAAGCCACATACCATCCTGACTTGGACCTGTATCGCCGTTCCTTCACTGTCTCTGGGCCAAAATCCTGGAACTCCCTTCCTAACAGCATTGTGGGTGTACCTACACCATATGGACTGCAGCGGTTCAAGAAGGCGGCTCACCACCACCTTCTCAAGGGCAATTAGGGATGGGCACTAAATGCAGGCCTTGCCAGCGACGCCCACATCCCATCAATGAATAAAAAAAATCCCTCAGTACTGCCCCTCCGACAGTGCGGTGCTCTGTAAGAAAGGAGGAAATCTTCATTTCTGTGTCTCCCTACTAACTAACCTGAACTAAATCAGTTGATTCTATTGCTAATTTTAGTTTAATGATTTCATTATGTTATTGCTGCAATTATAATCATACTTGTAAACCCTACTGTTAGATGCCCTGGGTAGACTAGGTTAGATTTTAAAATGGAAGAGACCGAAGTGCTGGGCCTTGGTTGGCGAAGTTAAAGATGTATTCCTGGCAGAACAAGGGGTTACACACGAGAGGCCCGGGCTGACTGGGGTTGACCCGTGGAGATTGCGTCTTCTACCCAGGGCCCAACAAGTAATAGATACCTTGATTGTGCTTTGTTTGACTACTGCTCAGGTGCTGTAATGTATCAATCTCTCTCTTTCACTGAATAAAATATAATTACTGTCAACAAATCGAGGCAAGTCGAATCTATTGGAACATAGGAGGAAAACGGTAAATTGGCGCAGACCCGGAAAATCAGCAGCTCCCTCAGGACTGCCCCTCTGACAGTGCAGCACTCCCTCAGTACTGCCTCTCCGACAGTGTGGCGCTTCCTCAGTACTGCCCCTCTGACAGTGTGGCGCTTCCTCAGTACTGCCCCACTGACAGTGCAGCACTCCCTCAGTACTGCCCCTCCGACAGTGCAGCGCTCCCTCAGTACTGCCCCTCCGACAGTGCGGCGCTCCCTCAGTACTGCCCCTCCGACAGTGCGGCGTTCCCTCAAGACTGCCCCTCCGACAGTGTGGTGCTCCCTCAGTACTGACCCTCCGAAAGTGCAGTGCTCCCTCAGTACTGACCCTCCGAAAGTGCAGTGCTCCCTCAGTACTGCCCCTCTAACAGTGCAGCACTCCCTCAGTACTGCCCCTCTGACAGTGCGGCGCTCCCTCAGTACTGCCCCTCCGACATTGCAGCGCTCCCTCAGTACTGCCCCTCCGACAGTGCAGCACTCCCTCAGTACTGCCCCTCTGACAGTGCAGCACTCCCTCAGTACTGCCCCTCCGACAGTGCGGCGCTCCCTCAGTACTGTCCCTCCGACATTGCAGCACTCCCTCAGCACTGCCCCTCCGACAGTGCAGTGCTCCCTCAGTACTGCCTCTGCGACAGTGCAGCACTCCCTCAGTACTGCCCCTCCGACAGTGCGGCGCTCCCTCAGTACTGACCCTCCAACAGTGCGGCGCTCCCTCAGTACTGCCCCTCTGACAGTGCAACACTCCCTCAGTACTGCCCCCCTGACAGTGCGGCACTCCCTCAGCACTGCCCCTCCGAAAGTGCAGTGCTCCCTCAGTACTGCTCCTCTGACAGTGCAGCACTCCCTTAGTACTGCCCCTCTGACAGTGCGGCGCTCCCTCAGTACTGCCCCTCTGAAATAAAGAATAGATTTGCCTTCCAAAGCTAGGCTTTATTAACTTTAAAATCTGCAGCACATCTTCCCACATCCAGTCCCAACCAAAGCTGGAAAAGAACTGAATTTAAGGTGGCCACAACACATCATGTGATCATCAACTACCAATGAGATTACAACATATATCCCAAGGCAGTTAACAAACAACCAATCACAATACTTTTACTAAACAAGGAATAATCACCACATTCACCCCTCTTAAAATATGCTCCACCTAAATAACATAGAGATAGGAACAGGAGTCGGCCATTCGGCCCTTCGAGCCTGCTCCGCCATTCAATGAGATCATGGCTGATCTTCGTCTGAGATCATAGCTGATCTTACCAGTTCAGTACCCCGTCCCCGCCTTTTCTCCGTAACCCTTAATCCCCTTAGCCTTCAGAAATATATCCAATTCTCTCTTGAAAATATTTATTGAATTAGCCTTCACAGCCCTCTGTGGCAGGGAATTCCACAGGCTCACCACTCTTTGAGTGAAGAAATTCTTCCTCATCTCTGTTTTAAATGATTTGCCCGCTATTTTTAGACTGTGGCCCCTGGTTCTGTGCTCCCCTGCCATTGGAAACATTCTCTCTGAATTCAACCTGTCCAGGCCTGCCATAATTTTATATGTTTCGATGAGATCCCCTCTCAATCTTCTAAACTCCAGTGAGTACAAGCCCAAACTATTCAATCTCTCCTCGTAGGTCATTCCCGCCATTCCAGGTATCAGCCTGGTGAATCGCCGCTGCACTCTTTCCATGGCAAGAACATCCTTCCGCAGATGGGGCGACCAAAACTGTACACAATACTCCAGATGCGGTCTCACCAGCACCTTGTACAGCTGTAGTAAGGTATCCCTATTCCTATACTCGAACCCCCTTGATATGAAGGCCAACATACCATTTGCCTTCTTAATCGCCTGTTGCACCTGCATGCTCTCCTTCAGTGACTGGTGCACAAGAACACCCAGGTCCCTCTGCACTTCCCCATCTCCCAATCTATTGCCATTTAGATAATAATCCACCCTCCTGTTTTTACCCCCAAAGTGGATAACCTCGCATTTATCCACATTATAGTGCATCTGCCACGTATCCGCCCATTCCCCCAACCTGTCCAAATCGCACTGTAGCCTCCTGACATCCTCATCAGAGCCCACCCCTCCTCCTAGTTTAGTGTCGTCAGCGAATTTGGAAATATTGCATCCAATTCCCTGATCCAGATCATTTATATATATTGTGAACAGCTGGGGTCCCAGGACAGATCCTTGCGGCACCCCGCTGGTCACTGCCTGCCACTCCGAAAACGAGCCGTTTATTCCAACTCTCTGTTTTCTATCCGCCAGCCAGTTCTCTATCCACGTTAATACTTTGCCCCCAATCCCATGAGCCTTAATTTTGCATGATAATCTTTTGTGTGGAACCTTATCGAAGGCTTTCTGGAAGTCAAGGTACACCACATCCACTGGCTCTCCCCCATCTATTTTACCAGTTACTTCCTCAAAAAATTCCAGCAGATTAGTCAAACACGATTTACCCTTTGTAAATCCATGTTGACTCTGTCCGATCCTTTCCCCATTTGTCAAGTGCTCCACTATTTTATCCTTAATAATGGACTCTAGCATTTTGCCCACAACCGATGTAAGGCTTACTGGTCTATAATTCCCTGCTTTCTCTCTACCCCCCTTTTTAAATATTGGGGTAACATTAGCTACCCTCCAATCCACGGGTACTGTTCCCGAGTCAATGGAGTTCCGGAAGATGATCCTTAGAGCATCTGCTATCTCCAGGGCCACCTCCTTAAGTACCCTAGGATGTAGTTTATCAGGCCCCGGGGATTTGTCGGCCTTCAGTCCCCTCAACTTACCCAACACCATATCCCTAGAGATACTAATTTCTGTCAGCTCCTCCCTCTCATTAGTCCCTATGTTTGTCGATATTCCTGGGAGGTTATTTGTGTCCTCCTTTGTGAATACAGAACCAAAGTATGAGTTTAATTGGTCTGCCATTTCCTTATTCTCCATTATATATTCTCCCGAATCGGACTGCAAGGGACCGACTTGGGATTTTACCAGTCTTTTCCTCCTGATATACCGATAAAAGCTTTTGCAGTCTGTCTTTATGTTTGCTGCAAGTTTACTTTCGTATTCTATTTTCCCCTTCCTGATTAATCCCTTTGTCCTCTTTTGCTGTATCCTGCACTGCCCCCAATCTTCCGGTCTGGTGCTTTTTTTTGCCAGTTGATATGCCCTTTTTTTTGATTTTATGCTGTCCCTAATTTCCCTCGTTATCCACGGTTGAGTCACCTTTTTAGGTTTATTTTTATGCCAAACCGGTATAAACATGTTCTGGAATTCTTCCATTCTATCTTTGAATGCTTGCCATTGTCTGTCCACTGTCAATCCCCCCAGAAACACCACCCAATCAATCTTACCCAATTCCCGTCTCATACCCTCGTAATTCCCTTTATTTAAGTTCTGGACCTTAGTCTCTGATTCAATTTCCTCACTCTCCATCTCGACTGAGAGCTCGATCATATTATGATCGCTCTGACCCAAGGGGCCTCGTACAAGAAGATTGCTGATAAGTCCCTTCTCATTGCACAATACCCAGTCTAAAATGGCCTGATCTCGAGTCGGCTCCTCGACATATTGGTCCAGATAACCGTCCCGAAAACATTCCAGGAATTCCTCCTCCTCAGAATTTTTACTAATTTGGGTAGTCCAATCAATATGTAAATTAAAGTCACCCATGATGACAGCTGTGCTCTTATCGCACGCTTCTCTAATTTCCCTTTTTATGCCTTCCCTCACCTCCATATTACTATTTGGAGGCCTATATATCACACCCACTAACGTTTTCCTCCCCTTGCTATTTCTCATTTCTACCCATACAGATTCCGTTTCATCCGAGTTAATATCCTTCCTTTCCATTGCATTAATCCCCTCCTTTACCAGCAATGCTACCCCACCTCCCCTACCTTTTTGCCGATCCTTCCTAAATATTGTATATCCCTGGATGTTAAGTTCCCAGCCTTGCCCACCCTGCAGCCACGTTTCTGTAATCCCAATCAAATCATACTTGTTTACCTCTATTTCCACAACTAATTCATCCACCTTGTTCCTAATGCTTCTAGCATTAAGATACAAAGCCTTCAGGCTTGCTTTTTTCACACTCTCATTATGAATTAGTTTGGCCCTTTGTGTTTCTCTCCTTTGCTTATTGCTTCTCACCTTTCTACCATCTATTTCTAACTTCATATGACTTCCCTCTTTTCCACTACCTAGGTTCCCATCCCCCTGCCAAATTAGTTTAAATCCTCCCGAACCGCCCTAGAAAATATTACCCCGAGGACATCGGCTCCCTCACAGTTCAGGTGTAGACCGTCCCCTTGGTACAGGTCACTCCTCCCCAAGAACTGGTTCCAATGCCTCAAGAATTTAAATCCCTCTCCCTTGCACCACTGCTCAAGCCACGTATTTAGCTTATCTATCTTACTCTCTCTAAACTTATTAGCTCGTGGCACTGGTAGCAATCCAGAGATTACTACCTTTGAGGTCCTACTTTTCAATTTAGCTCCTAACTCCCTAAATTCAGCTTGTAGGACCTCCTCCCTCTTTTTACCTACATCGTTGGTACCTACATGTACCACGACAACTGGCTGATCCCCCTCCCCCTTCAGAATGCTCTGCACCCGCTCCGAGACATCCTTGACCCTTGCACCAGGGAGGCAACATACCATCTTGGAGTCTCGGTCTCGGCCACAGAAACTCCTATCTATCCCCCTTACAATTGAATCCCCTATCACTATAGCCCTATCCCTCTTTTTCCCGCCCTTCTGTGCAGCAGAGCCAGTCATGGTGCCCTGAACCTGGCTGCTGGTGCCTTCCCCTGATAAGTCATCTCCCCCAACAGTACCCAAAACGGTAAACCTGTTTTGGAGGGAGATGACCGCAGGTGACTCCTGCACTACCTTCCTGCCTTTACCCTGCCTTTTGGTCACCCATTTACTGTCTGAGCTAGCCTTTACCTGCGGTGTGACCAACTCACTGAATGTGCTATCCACAACATCCTCAGCATCGCGTATGCTCCAGAGTGAGTCCATTCGCAGCTCCAGCGCCGCCATGCGGTCTGCTAGGAGCTGCAGCTGGACACACTTCCTGCACACATAGTTGTCAGGGACAGTGTCCCTGATTTCCCACATGGCACAGGAGAAGCATGACACGGGTCCGAGCTGCCCTTCCATGACTTAACCCTTACAATACCCTTTTATTTACTACGATTTAGCTTAATTATTGAATTCTACTTAGAATAAGTTTGTGAAAGTACTCACCAACCAGTCACCTACCTGTTTTCTGGTGTTGTATTTTCACTGCCGCCTCCTGTCCTGGAACCTTTTCCTCCTAGGTTAGGCTCCTGAAATAAAATAAATTGAACCTACCTTTTCAACTTCCCCTAACCCCTAAAAGGTTAGAGGAGGTGGAAGGGTGGGAGACACTACACTGTAGTGTTTCGGGTTTAGCAACAGCTCCACCTATATAAGAGTTACTGGCCTCCTGCTCTCCCGACTGCACCAGCTGTGAAAGAAAAAGCCCGCGAAAGGTGAGCTTTTAAACTCACCAGTTACTGGCCTCCTGCTCTCCCGACTGCCCCAGCAGTTACTGGCCTCCTGCTCTCCCGACTGCCCCAGCTGTGGTCTCGGGCCTCGCTGGTCGCCGGGTTTTCTCCCGAGCTCCTCCTCGCTGCTCCCGCTGGTCCCGACTCCGCCTCCACCCGCTGCCGATGCCGCACTGGGGCCTACCTGAGCCTCTGGGGCCTCTTGTAGTCGCTCTGCCGCTCAGCTCCGCCTCCACCCGCTGCCGATGCCGCACTGGGGCCTACCTGAGCCTCTGGGGCCTCTTGTAGTCGCTCTGCCGCTCAGCTCCGCCTCCACCCGCTGCCGATGCCGCACTGGGGCCTACCTGAGCCTCTGGGGCCTCTTGTAGTCGCTCTGCCGCTCAGCTCCGCCTCCACCCGCTGCCGATGCCACACTGGGGCCTACCTGAGCCTCTGGGGCCTCTTGTAGTCGCTCTGCCGCTCAGCTCCGCCTCCACCCGCTGCCGATGCCGCACTGGGGCCTACCTGAGCCTCTGGGGCCTCTTGTAGTCGCTCTGCCGCTCAGCTCCGCCTCCACCCGCTGCCGATGCCGCACTGGGGCCTACCTGAGCCTCTGGGGCCTCTTGTAGTCGCTCTGCCGCTCAGCTCCGCCTCCACCCGCTGCCGATGCCGCACTGGGGCCTACCTGAGCCTCTGGGGCCTCTTGTAGTCGCTCTGCCGCTCAGCTCCGCCTCCACCCGCTGCCGATGCCGCACTGGGGCCTACCTGAGCCTCTGGGGCCTCTTGTAGTCGCTCTGCCGCTCAGCTCCGCCTCCACCCACTGCCGATGCCGCACTGGGGCCTACCTGAGCCTCTGGGGCCTCTTGTAGTCGCTCTGCCGCTCAGCTCCGCCTCCACCCGCTGCCGATGCCGCACTGGGGCCTACATGAGCCTCTGGGGCCTCATGTAGTCGCTCTGCCGCTCAGCTCCGCCTCCACCCGCTGCCGATGCCGCACTGGGGCCTTTACAATTTATAATTAATTATTTACAACTAAAACTATGCACAAGAATAAAACTGTTCACATGACACAATACTAAGTGAACAACAACAAATAGTAACATTGCACATAAGTATTAAGTATCTCTCAACTAAAACAATATACTATAATATTTCAACAATTTTAAAACATTACTATCAATTTAAAAGTCCATTTTCAATCGGTTGACCGGATATCTTGTTCGTGTCGACCTTCTTAACCTTGGTGAAATTCCTTGCCCTCCCACACCAGAAGGCACAGAAGTATCTTCAGCAGGAAGGCTATCCATATCCCGATTTTCCACGGTTTCCGGATTAGAAATCCCATCAGAAGGTAAACTGGGACGGTCATAAACATCTATCAAAGGCTGACTAATAGAAGTATAATTATCTGCAATCGGATTGGAAATATTCGTAGTATCTGTAACAGCATCCACATTATCTGAATCATGACTATTGTTAATATCCTCAGAAGAGGGCTGGCCCCCACAAGGAGCCAAGTCTTTAATTGAAACAGTACTTTCTTTCCCATCTTGGAATCGAATATGAGCATATTGGGAATTTGCCTCCAACAGCTCCACCTCCTCCACCAAAGGATCATATTTTGACAATCTAACATGGCGTCGAAGCAGCACAGGTCCCTGCATAGTAAGCCATGAAGGTACCATATATCCCGTAGTAGATCTCCGCGGATAGTTAAAGAGCCTTTCATGGGGGGTCACATTAGTAGCCGTTGAAAGCAATGATCTAATGGAATGCAGGGCATCAGGCAGTACCATTTCCCACTGTGTATTCTTAAGGTTCCGGGATGTCAAAGCCAACATAACTGCCTTCCAGATCACCCCATTGTATCGTTCGCACTGTCCATTACCCTGGGGATTATACGGGGTAGTTCTACTAGTAGAAATTCCCCGACTCTGAAGGTATTCCTTCAACTGGGAAGACATAAAAGAACTTCCCTGATCCGAATGGATGTACGCAAGCATCCCAAAGATGACAAAAAGTTGAGTCAGACATTTAATAACTGTAGCAGCTGATACATCTGCACAAGGAAAAGCAAAAGGGAACCTTGAAAACTCATCCACAACAGTAAATATATATCGGTTTTGAGTAGTTGAAGGAAGAGGCCCCTTAAAATCGACGCTCAAACGTTCAAAAGGAGAAGTAGCCTTTATAAGATGAGCTCGTTGAGGCTTAAAGAAATTCGGTTTACACCGAGCACAGATAGAACATGATGAAGTCATCCGCTTGACGTCTTCAACTGAAAAAGGCAAGTTCTTACTGCGTACAAAGTGTATCATCCTCGTAACCCCAGGATGACATAAGGCATTGTGAAGATTAATAAGCGTATCTCCGTGAATCACAGAACAATAAGCCCTCGACAGTGCATCAGCAGCAATATTATCCTTCCCCGGACGATAAACTATGTCAAAATGGTAACATGCCAACTCAATCCTCCATCTCATTATTTTATCATTTTTGATCTTTCCAAAATGTTTAACATCAAACATAAAGGACACAGATTTTTCATCAGTTACCAACGTGAAGTGTCGCCCCGATAAATAATGTCTCCATTTACGCAATGCTTCTACTATTGCGTATGCCTCTTTCTCTATTGAAGAATGTCTTTTTTCACTATTGTTCAAAGTACGTGAGAAAAAGGCCACAGGTCTTCCATTTTGGTTCAGAGTAGCCCCAATTGCAAAATCCGAAGCATCCGTCTCGATCACAAAGGGAACCTGCTCATCAATAGAATGCACAACTGCTCCTAAAATATCCTTTTTAAAATTCTCAAAACATGTCCTGGCCTCCCATGATAGAGGATATGTCGTAACCCGAGTAAGAGGCTGGATCTTCCGTGAAAAATTTGCAATCCAATTAGAATAATAAGAAAACAGTCCAACAACTCGTTGCAAAGCCTTAGAATTAGTAGGACAAGGTAAATCAATCAATGTTCGCAGACGTTCTGGATCTGGTTTAATCTTGTTTCCCGAGATAATATACCCCAATAGATTTACCTCAGTAGTCGAAAAGATACATTTCTCTTTGTTAAAAGTTAAACCAACTTTTTCCGCAGCTTGAAGGAATCTTTTTAAATTAGAATCATGCTCCACCCTTGATTTGCCACACACTGTGATGTCATCTAAGTATGAAAAGGTGTCAGAGAGGGAGTTATCACTTATAAAAGCATCCATTGCCCGTTGAAAACAAGCAACACCATTAGTAACACCAAATGGTATTCGGCAAAACTGATACAGCTTTCCACCAGCCTCAAAGGCCGTATATGGTTGATCCTTCTTAACAATAGGAATCTGATGATAAGCACTCTTTAAATCAATAGTGCTAAAAACCTTATACTGAGATACTTTGTTGATAAGCTCATCAATCTTAGGCAAAGGGTACGCATCTAATTGAGTATACCTATTAATAGTTTGGGAATAGTCTATCACCATTCGTTTCTTGTGTCTCTCGTTAGTCGTGACAACTACCTGTGCTCGCCAAGGTGAACAACTAGGTTCAATGATTCCTTCCAATAAGAGACATTGAACTTCAGAATTAATAAATTCTCTATCCTGACTACTATATCTTCTTGACTTAGTAGCAATTGGCTTACAATCCGACATCAAATTGGAAAAAAGTGATAATGGAGAAATAGATAAAGAGGTTAATCCACAAATAGATAAAGGTGGCTTAGTCCCTCCAAATGAAAGACTAAGAGACTCGTGTAACTGAAGCACATCATGTCCAATCAAAATATCCGCACAGAGATTAGGCAAAACAGATAGGCGTATATCAGTATACGTATTACCTAGAAGAATCATTTTCACAAAGCAACAACCAGCTATTTGTGAAGTAAGGGTCATCTGAGCCATACACACCTGATACGTAACAGGCGAAATTTTCAAATGCTTGCTTCTCCTTCGCAAACTGAAAACTTATAAAACTCTCAGTACTGCCCGTATCTATAAGGGCCTTCACTTCCAACCCATTAACTTGAGCCGTAACTATAGCTTTGTTTAGGCCATGAGCAAATGCAGCAGAAATTGATGCAATAAACGCCCTATCTAAAGGCTGAATAGTCACAGAGGAGGTAGTGGAGGAGGGCCCTCCCACACCAGGAGAGGAGGAGGTAATTGAACCTGATGATTTGCACACACGTGCATAATGACCTCTCTTGCCGCATTTACTACACACAGCCTCCCGAGCAGGACACTTCAGACGAGGGTGCCGGATATTCCCACAAAAATAACACTTCTGAATCCTAGAGGCAACAGCTACCGAAGTAGAAACTGTTTCAGAATCTAGTAAACCACTCCCATTAAGTCCACATAGTTCCTTTTCATCCGAAACTGCCGAAACCATAGTCGCAGGCTGATTAAAAAGAGCATAAGAATCCGAACTTCTCTGAGCCACATCCAATGTAGAAGCTTGCTCAAAAGCACTTTTAAGATCCAAAGTCTTATTTTCTAACAACCGCTGACGAATTGATCTAGACAGTAATCCATTAATAAAAGCATCCCGTACCGATTCTTCCTTATATTCTTCAGCCGTCACGGCCTTATAATTACAGTTAACACTAAGGCACCGAAGTGCTTGTAAATAAGTATCCAAAGATTCTCCCACCTGCTGCCTACGGGCAGATAGAAGGTGACGTGCAAATACCTCATTCTTTGGTTTGACAAAAATCTTTTCCAATGTAGAAATAGCCACTTCATAAGTTTTACAGTCCAAAATATATTTATATACATCCGGAGCAATGTAGTTGATCAGCATATTCAGCTTATTTAGAGACTCTTGATCCAACACGCCCAAAAAGTTTTTAAATGTACAATACCAATGTTTCCATTTATCATCCACTCCAGCAGAATTGGGGTCAGCCTTGAATCGTTCTGGTTGAAGATATCGCTCCATTCTAACATAAAGTTAATAAATTGAAATAAATAATAGATTTGCCTTCCAAAGCTAGGCTTTATTAACTTTAAAATCTGCAGCACATCTTCCCACATCCAGTCCCAACCAAAGCTGGAAAAGAACTGAATATAAGGTGGCCACAACACATCATGTGATCATCAACTACCAATGAGATTACAACATATATCCCAAGGCAGTTAACAAACAACCAATCACAATACTTTTACTAAACAAGGAATAATCACCACATCCTCTGACAATGCTGCGCTCCCTCGGTACTGCCCCTCCAATAGTGCGGCACTCCCTCAGTACTGCCCCTCTGACAGTGCGGCGCTCCCTCAGTACTGCCCCTCTGACAGTGTGGCACTCCCTCAGTACTACCCCTCCGACAGTGCTGCGCTCCCTCAGTACTGCCCCTCCGACAGCGCAGTGCTCCCTCAGTACTGCCCCCCCGACAGTGCAGCACTCCCTCAGTACTGCACCTCCGACAGTGCAGCGCTCCCTCAGTACTGCCCCTCTGAAAGTGCAGTGCTCCCTCAGTACTGCCCCTCCGACAGTGCGGCGCTCCCTCAGTACTGCCCCTCCGACAGCATGCAGCCAACAGTAACCACTCTGTTCATTGGCTGCATACATCGGCAAGGGGCCCAAAATTGTAACTTGTTAGCACCCCTTAAAGCTAGCCTGCACTGCTTAACAGGTTGGTGCACTGTAGCTGGAGCAGGTGTAGGCAGTTCAGGAAGTGAATTTGACGTGTTGTGATTTGGGTAAAGCTAAGCAGAGTGTGACAGGAAGGGAGGGAGAGTTTAATGGTAATAGTGCATCACTGAATGTCAAATCAGGAAAAAATGGTAAAAAGTTAAAAGTAAACCGTTTTATCTGAATGCACAAAGCATTCGTGACAAGATAGACAAATTAATGGCAAATATAGATTCAAGTGGCTTTGATCTAATAGCCGTTACAGAGATTTGGTTGCAAGGTGGCCAAGGTTGGGAACTAAATATTCCAGGATAGTAGATGTTTCAAAAAGACAGACAAAATGGAACAGGTGGTGGGATAACCTTGATAATAAAGGATGACATAAGGACAGTAGTGAGTAATGATCTTGACTCGGAAGAGTAGGAAGTAGAATCAGTATTTTGTATCTGTCTTCACAGTAGAAGACACAAAAAATACCAGAAATAGTGCGGAACCAAGTGTCTAATGAGAGTAAGTAATTAATATCAGTAAAGAAAAAGTGCTGGAGAAATTAATGGGACTAAAAGCCGACAAATCCCCTGGACCTGATGGCCTACATCCTCGGGTTCTAAAAGAAGTGGCTGCAGAGATAGTGGATGTATTGGTTGTGATCTTCCAAAATTCCCTAGATTCTAGAACGGTCCCAGCGAATTGGAAGGTAACAAATGTAACACCGCTATTCAGGAAAGGATGGCTAGAGATAACAGGGAAATACAGGCAAGTTAGCCTGATATCAGGCGTTGGGAAAATGCAGGACTCCATTATTAAGAAAATGGTAATGGCATTTAGAATGATTAGGAAGAGTTTTCATGGTTTTATGAAAGGGACATCTTGTTTGACCAGTCTATTCGAGGTTTTTGAGGATGTAACTAGCAAGATAGATAAAGGGTAACCAGTGGATGTAGTATGTTTGGATTTTCAAAAGGCATTCGATTAGGTATCACACAAAAGGTTGTTACACAAGATTAGGGCTCATGGGGTTGGGGGTAATATGTTAGCATGGATAGAGGATTGGTTAAGAGAGAAAACAGAGTCGAGATAAATGGGTCATTTTCAGCCTGGCAGGATGTTACTAGTGGGGTGCTGCAAGGATCAGTGCTTGGGCCTCAGCTATTTACAATCTAGATTAATGACTTAGATGAAGGGTCTGAATGAAATGTATCTAAATTTGCTCACAATACAAAGCTGGGTGAGAATGTAAGCTGTGAGGAGGACACAAAGAGTCTGTAAAGGGATAGAGACGGGTTAAATGAGTGGGCAAGAAGGTGGCAGATGGAATATAATGTGGGGAAATCACTCTGGGAGGAAGAGTAGAAAAACAGGATATTTTTTAAATGGTGAGAAACTTTCAAATGTTGGTGTTCAGTAGGATTTGGGTGTCTTTGTACAGGAAACACAGAAAGTTAACATGCAGGTACAGCAAGCAATGAGGAAGGCAAATGGGAATTATTGCAAAGAGGCTGGAGTATAAGAGTAAGGAAGTCTTGCTCCAATTGTACAGGGCCTTGGTGAGACCACACCTGGAGTACTGGGCACAGTTTTGGTCTCCTTATCTGAGGAAGGATACACTTGCCTTGGAGGCGGTGCAACGAAGGTTCACTAGATTGATCCCTGGGAGGAGAGGGCTGTCCTATGATGAGAGATTGTGTAGATTGGGCCGATACTCTCTGGAGTTTAGAAGAATGAGAGGTGATCTCATTGAAACATACAAGACTCTGAGGCCTAGAAATTGGATAAGGCCTGTAAACGGGCGGTGTCACGGACCAGCGCTGTTTGCCTCGCCTCTTCTAAGTGGAGCAGGCAACACACAAAATTCATGCTGCCTGCTCATTAACATGATTGGAGCACTGCTCGCAGTGCTAAACATGCTGCTGATTGACTGAGTGCTCAACGGGGGCCGGGGGTGGGGTGTAATATCAGGTGCAGTCTACTGGCCAGTAATGTTTGGTCGAGGCTCAGTCCACTACTTAAAAGGGAGGTGCTTTGAACAAAGCACCTCATTGTTAGTCTGGAGACACAATGGACAACGAGAATGAGCTAGAAGATTTTCAAATGCTGCGCCGGAGGCCTTGATCCCGGGGGCCCAACAAAGGCAAGCTGTCTCACCCTCAGGGAGGCAAGAAGCCATCCATAGTCATGTGCAGAAGGTTCTGGGAAGAGATTGCACAATCGGTCACGGCCACCAGTGTTGTCCCAAGGACCTGGATCCAGTGCTGCAAAAAGTTAAATGACCTCACACGGCTAGTCAAGGTGACTGAAGGCTTCAACAAATGCCTTATCCCACCATCTGCACCACAAGCTTCACACACTGCTCAACTCACACCTCACAATTAAAGCTTCACTTCACCCTCACACACTGCTCAATGAACCTCACCCCATTACTCATCTACCAACAATCTCTAGCCAGTGTAAGATCCGCAAAATTGATATTGTCAGATAGGGGTCCCTTGGTAGAAGAGGCCTTTACTTTTAAAGACTGTTTTTAAAAGAAGGCCAGGAAAAAGGGCACACAAAATGGCCGCCAGACCCCGTGACCAGCTTTTGGACACTTTTAAAATGGTTCCTGCAGCCCCCAGACAGCCTTTGTGGATTCAGCCCACAGTAAGTTCTGGAAGGCCGTTTCGGAGAAAATGAAACCAGACAGAACCCTATACATATGGATTGGATGCAGATCCAGTCAGATCGGCCTGTAGATAAAGGCCATCTAAATGTTTACCCAGACAAAGGGAAACAATTTTATATTCATAGGGGGAGCATCAAAGACCCACTAAAGACATCAAGAAGACACTCAAAACAATACAAGGCCATTCCAGACCAGAGATGGCCATCACCGGCCATCCCGAAAGCAGTTTAAATATAATAACTATCCCGTTGTGATACCAGCCCGACAAAAATTAAACAAAGACTAACCTTGATCTAGGCGGGAGATAAGGCCTCGATTGAGAAGTATAATTGGGGATCCCGGAGAAAAGATAGTGTGCTACGAATTGAGCATCAGGTTGGAGCGTTGTTTGAAGAATTGAGCGCCCAGATAGCCGAGGACACTGGGGAGATCCATGAGGAAGCTTGTAGATGCTTCTGAAAGACAAGCACGCTAAAACCTCGTAGCCAGAGAGAGAATTCGGTAGCGGGAATGCCTCGGCCATTCCCGAGTCCAGAAGGTGGTTCGGGTTTGCGTTCGGCCTCCGGGGTACTCGTCGGGAGATCATCGACCAAAAACCCCGGGGCCACTGCAAAATGAGGAGAAAGTGGAGGAGAAGAAAAGAGGACGAAACGCCCCACCACATCGTGGGCTGGAGCACAGAAGAAAACGAGCTGTGAATGGGGCGAGGGTCTACTCGTCTTGCTGAAGTAGAGGAGCCATCAGCCTGAGCAGCCCACTGCTCCTACAGCCCAACGACCACGTGGAGACAGGACGCCTGAGAGGATCAAAACGCAGACCTTTCAAAATCTTGCAGTTCCTAACTGGATTGGTGAGCATGTTTCTGGCCCCTCATAATTCGATCTAGATAGGTTTAGGGGGTGGGTATTTCAGGGGATAATTAATTATGAGTTGTTGTCCCTCGATGTTCCGTGTGTTTCCCCATTTCATGATGACTTTTGTGAAGAATAATATGCCTGTATTTATCTCAGTTAGCAATGTATTATGAATTTCTTTTTCCCTCCCATGTACCTTTTATTGACTTGCATTTGATTTGTTTTTCTCTATGCAATAAAATTTCATTTTGTTTCCATTAAACCTGGCCTATAGAGTATTCTCTACATTGTAGTTCCTGCCTCAACGTCCAGTGTCTAGAACCTAAGGGGCGAGTGGGTCGAACCACTCAAGGTTTTACTGTGTAAGAGGGAGAGGCCTCGAGAGAGAGAAACCTCTGCGATCTAAAACCCCTTACACCAGCACCACTCACACCTCACAATTAGTGCTTCACTTCACCCTCACACTCTTACCACTGCTGCAACACTCACACCCACATCTCACACCTTGCACAAACTGACAACTATTCAACCATGGCAGGCACATCACCCAAAGACATTGCACCACACTCACTGACACACTTCCCTTTCTCTTGCAGGCCAAGGAGGCACATAACAAGAGAGAAAAGCAGCAGACGGGAGGAGGCCAAGCCACAATTGAGAACCTGACAGACCTCGAGGAGCCGTCCTTGAATTGATTGGAGGGGCAGTGACAGAGTCCGCGGCCAGCAGCGAAGCTGAAACCGTTGCTGATGATGACGGTATGCTCATCCCTACTCCTTCTTCTCACATCCCACTTCCCCCTCAATCTCTTCTCACTTACAAGCTGCTGATGGTGTATGCATGGATGTCTTGCTTTCCCCCCTCCCCTCACCACAACCCGACCCTTGGGCCTTCCTGCTTTCAAGTCCCTTTCAGAAGTGCCACCAGCCCAGCCTGTCCCTCATCATCAGCAAACTGATGGAGGAGCGATACCGTCACTGCATTTGACGCTCGCAGACACCAGCTCAGAAAATGGCACTGCACGCACTTTAGTAGGTAGTTCTTCTTCTTCTTAGGCAGTCCCTCGGAACCGAGGATGACTTGCTTCCACATTAAAAATGAGTTTGCAGGTGACTGATGAGTCCAGTGCGGGACCTACAGTCTCTGTCACAGGTGGGGCAGACGGTGGTTGAAGGGGCGGGTGGGTGGGGTGCTTGGGTTGATGTGCGCTCCTTCCGCTTCCTGCGCTTGCTCTCAGCGAAGAGACTCGAGGTGTTCGGCGCCTTCCCGGATGCTTCTCCTCCACTTTGTGCGGTCTTGGGCCAGGGATTCCCAGGTGTCGGTGGGGATGTTGCACTTTTTCAAGGCGGCTTTGAGGGTGTCCTTGAAACGTTTCCTCTGCCCACCTGGGGCTCTCTTGCCGTGTCGGAGCTCCGAGTAGAGCGCTTGTTTTGGGTAGTATAGAGGCATGATCAGCACGTGGTGAGTCACTGGGCACGAGTGGGCTGCAGCCAGGCCAGGGGGAAAGGCTAGCTCGGTTGCCAGTTCCCCGGAGGGCGACTTCGCGCATGAGTTCTGATGATGACCTTGATGGACAGGCCTTTAGAAGAAGGGTGATGGGCGTGCACATGGAAATGCTTGGTGCAACGGCAGGCCTGCCAGAGAGCCTCTTGTCAGTGTCAAGGAGCATGGAGGAGTCCGGCTCCAACATCGCACGGGGCTTTGTGTGGAGCTTGGAGCCCATGATTTCCAGGATGGATAACTTCAGGAGAGACCTTGTGGATCCACGGGTGATGCTGGGTGTGATGGGCGATCTCGCAGCTTCCATTGCAGCACAGGCAGAAGTGACCCAGTGTCTCAGTGCTGCAGTGGAAGTGCAGACTGCTCTCCTGCAAGCTCAGCTTGCTGCCACACAAGCTCAGAGTCGCTGGGTTTACGAGTGTTGAAAGGGGCTTGCAGGGTGTCGCAGCAGGTCAGCAATCTGCCCTCCAACAGGAGGCTTTGAGGGTGTCCTTGAAGCATTTCCTCTGCCCACCTGGGGCTCTCTTGCTGTGCCAAAGCTCCGAGTAGTGCGCTGGTTTCTGAGGCATACAGCAGGACGGGTATCACTGCTGCCCTGTAGACCATGAGCTTAGTGCCGGGTTTGAGGTCCTGGTCTTCAAACACTCTCTTCCTCAGGCGACCGAAGGCTGCACTGGCACACTGAAGGCGGTGTTTGACTTCGTCATCGATGTCTGCCCTTGTTGACAGTAGGCTCCCGAGGTATGGAAAATGGTCCACGTTGTCCAAGGCCTTGTCATGGATTTTGATAATCGGGGGGCAGTACTGTGTGGCGGGGGCAGGTTGGTAGAGGACCTTTGTCTTACGGATGTTTAGTGTAAGGCCCATGCTCTCGTACACTTTGGTGACGGTGCTGACGATGGTTTGGAGTTCGACCTCCGATTGAGCGCAGACGCAAGCATCATCTGCATACTGTAATTCGACGACAGAGGATGGGACGACCTTGGATCTGGACTGGAGGTGACGGAGGTTGAACAGTTTCCCGTTTGTTCTGTAAATTAGCTCCACTCCAGCGGGCAGCTTACTGAGGGTGAGATGGAGCATTGCAGCCAGGAAGATCGAGAAGAGCGTTGGTGCGATGACACAACCTTGCTTGACCCCGGTCCGTACGTGAATTGGGTCTGTGGTGGAACCGTTGGTGTGGTGGAACGAGTCTGCAAAGGGATATAGATAGGTTAAGTGAGTGGACAAAAATTTGGCAGATGGAGTATAATGTGGGAAAATGTGAGGTTATTTAAATGGAGAGAGACTACAGAATGCTGAGGTACAGAGGGATCGGGGGGTCCTTGTACATGAAACACAAAAAGTTAGCATGCAGGTACAGCAAGTAATTAGGAAGGCAAATGGAATGTTGGCCTTTATTGCAAAGGGGAATGGAGTATGAAAGTAGGGAAGGCCTGCTACAACTGTTCAGGGCGTTGGTGAGACCACACCTGGAGTACTGCGTACAGTTTTGGTCTCCTTATTTAAGGAAGGATATACTTGCATTGGAGGCAGTTCAGAGAAGGTTCACGAGGTTGATTCCTGAGATGAAGGGGTTGTCTTATGAAGAAAGGTTGAGCAGGTTGGGCCTCATTGGATTTAGAAGAATGAGAGGGGATCTTATTGAAACATATAGGGGTAAAAGTTGGGTAGCGCCGCCTTTGGGCACTAATTTTAGCGCTTCGAAAAAGTTAGCGCGTCCGTGGCTGATTTTCCCAGGTAGCGCCCCGAGAGGGCGAATGGGCGCAACTGGAAGCGCCCCGCATCCCTCTTGGGGCGCCGTGAGCCAATATCGCAGCGCGACATGGCGCAGTGACACGTCGCACCGCGGTACTGCAGGCCTTCCTCCAGGTGGAGCAGTAGAAGCAGGCAGGTAGTGCAGGGGACCCCTGTGGCCATCCCCCTCTCAAACAGATATACCAATTTGGATACTGTTGAGGGGGATGACTTACCAGGGGAAGGCAGCAGCAGCCAACTTCCTGGCACCAGGGTTGCTCTTGCTGCTCAGGAAGGGAGGAAAAAGAGTGGGAGAGCAATAGTGGTAGGGGATTCTATCGTAAGGGGAACAGATAGGCATTTCTGTGGCCATAGACGTGACTCCAGGATGGCTTGTTGCTTCCCTGGTGCCAGGGTCAAGGATGTCACTGAACGGCTGCAGGGCATTCTGAAGGGGGAGGGTGAACAGTCAGAGGTCGTGGTTCACATTGGGACCAACGACATGGGTAGGAAGAGGGATGAGGTCCTGCAGCAAGAATTTAGGGAGCTAGGTAGCAGATTAAAGAGCAGGACCTCAAAGGTTGTAATCTCTGGATTACTCCCGGTGCCACATGCTAGTGAGTATCGGAATAGGAGGATAGAGCAGATGAATGCATGGCTAAAGAGTTGGTGCAGGAGGGAGGGCTTTAGTTTCCTGGATCACTGGGTCTGCTTCTGGGGAAGGTGGGACTTGTGCAAGTCGGACGGGTTGCACCTGAACCGGAACGGGACAAATATCCTTGCGGGGAGGTTTGCTAGCACTGGTCGGGGGGGTTTAAACTAACTTGGCAGGGGGATGGGATACAGAGTGGAGCTATAATAGGGGGTGATGTACAGCCAAATATAGAGGAAAAAACAAGTCAGACTGGAAGGCAGAGCAAATATGTAACGGCACAAGGGAGCAGGGCAAGGCTGGGTGGCATTTATTTTAATGCAAGGAGTCTTGCGAATAAGGTGGATGAACTGAAGGTGTTGATGAACACATGGGAGTGTGGTAAACCACTGTCATACCTGTCTGTGTCTGTATGTGTATTCCACTAGGTACAGGTCTGGACATGCCTCGGCTGACTCCTCCCACTATTCCAGGTATATAAGTGACTACCTCCCAGTCCCTTAGTATTCTGGACGGGTCGACCACTCGAGACAAGACCTTCATTCTTTAGTTAATAAAAGCCTGATTGTTACTCGCTCAACCTCAGTCTTTTGAGTAATTGATGGCGCATCAGGGAGTATGATATTGTTGCTATCACGGAGACATGGTTGAGGGAGGGGCAATACTGGCAGCTCAATATTCTGGGGTATAGGATCTTCAGGCGAGACGGGGGGGTAAAAGGGGAGGGGGTGTCGCAATATTAATTAAGGAGTCAATTACTGCTGTAAGGAGGGATGATATATTAACAGGTTCCTCTAATGAGGCCATATGGGTGGAACTTAAAAGCAAAAAGGGGGCAAGCACTTTGCTGGGAGTGTACTATAGGACCCCAAATAGTCAGGGGGAGATAGAGGAACAGATATGTAGGCAAATCTCAGAGAACTGTGCAAAAAATAGGGTAATAATAGTGGGGGATTTCAACTTTCCCAATATTAACTGGGATAGTCAGAGTGTGAAAGACTTAGAGGGTGCAGAATTCTTAAAGTGCATCCAGGAGAGCTTTTTGAGCCAGCATGTAGAAAGTCCTACAAGAGAGGGGGCAGTACTGGACCTAATTCTAGGGAATGTGGCCGGGCAAGTGGTAGAAGTGTTAGTAGGTGAGCACTTTGGTGACAGTTGTAATGTTATCTTATATTTTAGTATTAAGAGGCTTACAAGTAGATATTGTTGAGTACTCTTTATTAGGTCTTGAGTCAGTGCCAGCGCTTGCAGTACTGCCGCATGGCCAAGATGGCTTCCTATTTATACGACTGCCATCAAGCAGCTCTCTTTACTACAGCTACCGTCAAGCAGCTGTCTTTACTACAGCTACAGTTATCTGTACAACAGTGACCATAATTCGGTGAGATTTAAGGTAGTCATGGGAAAGGACAGAGATGGGCAGGAAATAAAGGTTCTAAATTGGGGGAAGGCCGATTTTAATATGATAAGGCAGGATCTGGCCAAAGTGGACTGGGATCAGCTACTTGTAGGAAAATCCACATCAGAGCAGTGGGAGTCTTTCAGAAAGGAAATTGAGAGAGTACAATGGCAACATGTTCCCGTAAAGGTCAAGGGTGGGACCAACAAGCCCAGGGAACCCTGGATGTCAAGGAATATACGAGAATGGATTAGGAAAAAAAGGAGGGTTTTTGGCAGATACAAAGGACTAAAGACAGAGGAAGCACTAGAGGAGTATAAAAAGTGCAGGTATAAAAAGTATATAAAAGTATATAAAAAGTACTTAAAAAAGAAATTAGGAGAGCGAGGAGGGGCCATGAAATAACACTGGCGAGCAAAATAAAGGAAAATCCTAAGATGTTTTATAAGTATATTAAGGGCAAGAGGATAACTAGGGTAAGAGTAGGGCCCATTAGGGACCAAAGTGGCAAACTGTGTGTAGAGCCAGAGGATGTAGGTGGGGTTTTAAATGAATTTTTTGCATCTGTGTTCACTATGGAGAAGGACGATGTAGACATAAAAATCGGGCAGAGGGACTGTGATATACTTGAACATATTAGCATCGAGAGGGAGGAGGTACTAGCGGTTTTAGAAGGCTTAAAAGTGGATAAATCCCCAGGCCCGGACGAGATGTATCCCAGGCTGCTGTGTGAGACAAAGGAGGAGATTGCAGGGGCTCTGACACAAATTTTCAGAACCACTCTGGCCACAGGGGATGTGCCAGAGGACTGGAGAACAGCTAACGTAGCACCATTATTCAAGAAGGGTAGTAGGGATAAACCAGGGAATTACAGGTCAGTGAGCCTAACATCAGTGGTAGGGAAATTATTGGAAAAAATTCTGAGGGACAGAATTAGTCTCCACTTGGAGAGGCAAGGATTAATCAGGGATAGTCAGCATGGCTTTGTCAAGGGAAGATCATGTCTGACTAATTTGATTGAATTTTTTGAGGGGGTGACGAGGTGTGTGGATGAGGGTAGTGCAGTGGATGTGGTATACATGGATTTCAGTAAGGCTTTCGTTAAAGTCCCGCATAGGAGACTGGTCAAGAAGGTAAGAGCCCATGGGATCCAGGGTGCCTTGGCACATTGGATCCAAAACTGGCTTAGTGGCAGAAGGCAGAGGGTGATGGTCGACAGTTGTTTTTGTGACTGGAAGCCTGTGTCCAGTGGGGTACCGCAGGGATCGGTGCTGGGTCCCTTGCTGTTTGTGGTCTACATTAATGATTTGGATGTGAATGTAAAAGGTATGATCAGTAAGTTCGCAGATGACACGTAAATTGGTGGGGTGGTAAATAGCGAGGAGGGTAGCCTCAGTCTGCAGGGCGATATTGATGGGTTGGTCAGATGGGCGGAACAGTGGCAAATGGAATTTAACCCTGAAAAGTGTGAGGTGATGCATTTTGGAGGGACTAACAAGGCAAGGGAATACACAGTGACTGGTAAGACCCTAGGAAAGACAGAGGATCACAGGGACCTTGGTGTGCATGTACATAGATCCCTGAAGGCAGCAGAACAGGTGGATAAGGTGGTTAAAATGCATATGGGATACTTGCCTTCATTAGCCGAGGCATAGAATATAAGAGCAGGGAGGTTATGATGGAGCTGTACAAAACGCTGGTAAGGCCACAGCTGGAGTACTGTGTGCAGTTCTGGTCGCCACACTATAGGAAGGATGTGATTGCTTTGGAGAGGGTGCAGAGGAGATTCACCAGGATGTTACCTGGGCTGGAGCGCCTCAGCTATGAAGAAAGACTGGACAGGCTGGGGTTGTTTTCCTTGGAGCAGAGAAGGCTGAGGGGGGACCTGATTGAGGTGTACTAAATTATGAGGGGCATAGATAGGGTGGATAGAAAGGAACCTTTCCCCTTAGTAGAGGGGTCAATAACCAGGGGGCCTAGTTTCAAGGTAAGGGGCAGGAGGTTTAGAGGGGATTTGAGGAAAAACTTTTTCACCCAGAGGGTGGTTGGAGTCTGGAACTCACTGCCTGAAAGGCTGGTAGAGGCAGGAACCCTCACAACATTCAAGAAGCATTTGGGTGAGCACTTGAAACGCCATAGCATACAAGGCTACGGACCAAGTGCTGGAAAATGGGGTTAGATTAGACAGGGCTTGATGGCCGGCGCAGACACGATGGGCCGAAGGGCCTCTTTCTGTGCTGTATGACTCTAAAGGGAAGGGGCCTAGCGCAGCGAGACCCGGGGCCCAGCTGGACCACCAGGGATCGGGAGTGCCGGCAAACATGCCTGGCACTCCCGCGGGGGGCTTCACGGGGGGCCAGGGACCGCAACGGGGGCAGGCGCTGGCAGGCGGCCAACAACCAATATAGCCGCCCGGCACCTCCCCTTTAACTAACGCCGCCCCGGCTGCAGGTCGGCCCCCCTGACCCTGGCGGACATAGCGTCCGGTCTCAGGCTCCAGCTCTGCTCGGGCCTGCTCCCCTCTCGCTGTGCTCCCTCCAGCTCCGCTCGGGCCTGCTCCGCTCTCGCTGTGCACCCTCCAGCTCCGCTCGGGCCTGCTCCGCTCTCACTGTGCTCGCTCCAGCTCCGCTCGGGCCTGCTCCGCTCTCGCTGTGCTCCCTCCAGCTCCGCTCGGGCCTGCTCCGCTCTCGCTGTGCTCCCTCCAGCTCCGCTCGGGCCTGCTCCGCTCTCGCTGTGCTCCCTCCAGCTCCGCTCGGGCCTACTCCGCTCTCGCTGTGCTCCGTCCAGCTCCGCTCTGCCTGGACTCAGCTACCAAATGAGCCATGGCTGACACAATTTCA
Organism: Somniosus microcephalus; assembly: GCF_052327205.1. Lineage (NCBI taxonomy): Eukaryota > Metazoa > Chordata > Chondrichthyes > Squaliformes > Somniosidae > Somniosus > Somniosus microcephalus. Next base: position 264,910 of record NW_028225332.1, on the reverse strand, counting down.
TTTGCCCATTATTTGCCCATTCTGCGGGTTTATTAATGTCCTCCTGCAATTTATGGGCAGGACTGTGGTGAGTGATTTCCTTTGCTGTGATAACAATTCACTGAACTGCTCCCACCGACATGCTTTTGACTTGTCCTCACAGCTTTAGGTTTGGCGATGGCTTTGTGACTGTAGACCTCAGCTGCCCCAGTCACTTGAGTTGGACAGAGCTCCCTAGCATTCTTAGACAGTATCTCCATAGATGGGACAATTTTGCATGCTATGTCAAACGTTAGGTTCGGAGTGTTCAGTAACTTGGACTGTGTGCGCTCATCCACCAGTCCACACACAAACTTATCTCACAACGCACGATCCAACAATGTGTCGAAGTTACAATGCAGACAGGCTTTTAAGAGCTACAATGTACTCACTGATGGTTTCACTTTGTTTTTGTTTACTTTCTTGACTACTTACTTGATCTAGATTACATAGAAACATAAAAGATAGGAGCAGGAGTAGGCCATTCGGCCCCTCGAGCCTGCTCCGCCATTCAATGTTGTAGTAACCTGGGAGGTTATGAGTAACCTGATCCACCAGGTGGTGCTGTGGCAATTGCTCTCCTGAGTTAAGTCTGGTCTGTACTGGTTGTACTCTTTGTTTTTGCTGCCTCATGGCAGAAGCTTTTATGTGCAAGTGTTGATTAAACCATGTTACGGAGTTAACCGGTGTCCGTCTCCATCTATGGCCACCTCAAGATACCACAAATGTGATCATGGCTGATCATCCAAATTCAGTACCCTGTCCCTGCTTTCTCCCCATACCCCTTGATCCCTTTGGCCTTAAGAAATATATCCAACTCCTTCTTGAATATATTTAATGAATTGGCCTCTACTGCCTTCTGTGGTAGAAAATTTCACAGGTTGACCACTCTCTGGGTGAAGAAATTCCTCCTCATTTCTGTCCTAAATGGCTTACCCCTTATCCTTAGACTGTGACCCCCTGGTTCTGGACTCCCCGACCATCGGGAACATCCTTCCTGCATCTAGTCTGTCCAGTCCTGTCAGAATTTTATAAGTTTCAATGAGATCCCCTCATTCTTCTAAACTCCAGCGAGTACAAGCTCAATCGACCCAATCTCTCCTCATACGTCATTCCTGCCATCCCAGGTATCAGCCTGGTGAATCTTTGCTGAACTCCTTCCATGGCAAGAACATCCTTCCTCAGATAAGGTGACCAAAACTGCACACAATACTCAAAATGTGGTCTCACCAAGGCCCTGTACAACTGCAGCAAGACATTCTTGTTCCTGTACTCAAACCCTCTCGCTACGAAGGCCAACATACCATTTGCCTTCTTAACCGCCTGCTGCACCTGCATGCTTACCTTCAGCGACTGGTGCACAAGGACACCCAGGTCTCGTTGCACTTCCCCTTCTCCCAATCTATTGCCATTCAGATAATAATCTGCCTTTCTGTTTTTGCCACCAAAGTGGATAACCTCACATTTAACCACGTTATATTGCATCTGCCATGCTTTTGCCCAATCACCCAACCTGTCCAAATCATCCTGGAGTTTCTCGGCATCCTCCTCACAGCACACACACCCACACAGCTTTGTGTCATCTGCAAACTTGGAGATATTACATCTAGTTCCCTCGTCTAGATCATTAATATATATTGTGAATAGCTGGGGTCCTAGGACCGATCCCTGCGGTACCCCACTAGTCACTGCCTTCCACTCGGAAAAAGACCCGTTTATTCCAACTCTTTGCTTCCTGTCTGCCAACCAGTTCTCTATCCAAGTCAATACCTTGCCCCCAATCCCATGTGCCTTAACTTTACACGCTAATCTCTTATGCGGGACCTTATCGAAAGCCTTCTGAAAGTCCAAATACACCACATCCACTGGTTCTCCCTTATCTATTTTACCAGTTACATCCTCAAAATATTCCAGTAGATTAAGTTATGGGTAATGAAATTAAATATCTACCTGTAACACAAAGCACTACAAGTAGTGTCAGCAAAAAGCAACAACTCCTTTCCCCTCTTCTCCAAATCCCCACTCTTTCCAAATTCCCAAACAAAGCCCCTTGTTCAGGTCCAGTCTGTTTAATCCCGCTCTGTTTCTAACGGAGATCAGGCCAGGGAAAGCGAATGATGCGTCGTTTGAAGACATTGTCGAGAAACTCGAGGACCATTTCGACCCAAAGCCATTGGAAATAGCAGAGAGCTATAAATGCAAATGAGATGAAGCAGCTGTTTGGGAGGTGTTGGTTTAGGGAGGAACGTTGGCCAGGACTGTGGGAGAATTTCCTGCTGCTCAGAACGCCTGGCAGCACAGGCCTGCCTCAGCATTGCACTGAACTATCAGCACATTATCAGCTCAAGCCTTGCAGTGGGGCTTGAACCTGCAGTCGATTGATTCACAGGGGAGAATGCTAGCACTGAGCCAAGCTAACATTGTGCCTTTAGGAGCTGGGCTTGTGGATGGGGAGTTCAGGGCTGGGCCTTCTTCCCGAGCAGGTGAGAACAGCAGGTTTGAAGCTGGGAGAAAACTAGCTGAGGAAAGGGAGAGTTTGCCGACATTGGCAAGCATTAGATGAAGGAAGCGTAGCTGAATGGTCAGGTGCTGGAGAGATCGTGGGAGCGGGTGGTGGGTGATGGACAAGAACAGTCTGACAGCTGAGGGAGGCTGCAGAGCATTGCATGTTGGGGGCTGGAGAGGGGTTCTGGGAGAGGTCGGGGGTGTAGAGATTTGAGAGGAGACAGATGCTCATTCCCTAAGCCGGGGTTCCACGATTCTTTGTCGGCCCCCCATATATGTACCATAATAAAGCCTTGAGGGAGGGGGGGGCACATATCTGATGTAAGAAAACTACTAGGCACTTGGTCTAAGCGTTAAACAAAGCTTTAATCAGCTGTTTTACAACATGGAGGTCTAGTTGTGTCCTTCACTAGTTCCTGTTAAGAATGTCCTGCGCAGTTTGGGCCCGTGCCCGAGTATTTATACTCTCCCTGGACAGCGCCACCCGCAGGCCGCTCAGTATTATTTCATAAGACTTTCTTTCATGAATGACTGATTCATGTCAGTATTCATTTACAGATATCTCAACAAACTGATCTGGGGGCTGTGATTTAGGATTTACCCACCAATGAGGAAACAGCGCTGAGAACAGCCCTTCCCAAACCTCCAGGCCCACAAAACCAAGGAAGTGTGAACAGACTGCCAGGAGGAGATTCCCAAGTTGCTAATCAGCCTTTTCCCGAGTTCCCCACCATCGTAGCTGCCAGAGTCCAGCCACTTTGGTTCACTCCACAGGGAATTAAAACGTGGTTGAGTGCACTGGACACAGCAAATTCTAACCTTTTAGCTCTAGTGTTGATCTGTGCACCAGAACGAGTCGCTCCCGTAACCAAGGTGACACTGGCAGCAACCTGACAAGATTGCCCAGGTAAGTCCTGTCCACAACAAACAGAATAAATCTAATCCGGCCAATTACCAACCTATCAGTCTCCTCTCAACCATCAGTAAAATGAAGCAAGATGTCATCAATTGTGCCATCAAACGACACCGAGTCACCAATAAATACTCACCAATGCTCAATTCGGGTTCTGCCAGAACTGCCCAGCTCCAGACCTGATCACAGCCTCGATCCAGACATGGATACAAGAGCTGAATGGTGGAGGAGAGATGAGGGTAACTGTCCTACTGCCCCACTGACCCTGGGGTGCTCTCCCAGCTTGCTGCCGATGGATAGTGAGGGATGTGCTGGGCCAACTTGTCATGGATTTAAACTCATGACCTCTGGGCGGCCAGCCCACTACCATAATCATCTGGTTCGGCATCAGCTGGAGTATTGGGTTCAATTCTGGGCACCGCACTTTGGGTCGGCTGTGAAGGCCTTGGAGAGGGTGCGGAGGGGATTGATGAGAATGAGTACAGGGATGAGAGGAATTATGTGGAGAGACTGGAGAAGCTGGGATTGTTCTCCTTGGAGCAGAGAAGGTTAAGGGGAGATTTGATAGAGGTGTTCAAAATCATGAAGGGTTTTGATGGAGTAAATAAGGAGAAACTGTTTCCACTGGCAGGAGGGTCGGTAACCAGGGGACACAGATTGAAGATAACTGGTCAAAGGACCAGAGGGAGATGAGGAGAATGTTTCTCCGCAGCGAGTTGTTGTGATCTGGAATGTGCTGCCTGAAAGGGCGGTGGAAGCAGATTCAATAGGAACTTTCAAAAGGGAATTGGAAAAATACTTGAAATTGAAATATATGCAGGGCTACGGGGAAAGAGCGGGGGAGTGGGATTAATTGGAGAGCTCTTTCAAAGAGCTGTGACAGGCGTCCTGGAGTCACAGAAAGTTACAGCACGGAAGGAGGCCATTTGGCCCATCGTGTCCTCACCGGCCAACAAAGAGCTATCCAGCCTAATCCCACCTCCCAGCTCTTGGTCCGTAGCCCTGTAGGTTACAGCATCCCAAGTGCACATCCGAGTACTTTTTAAATGTGGTTAGGGTTCCTGCCTCTACCACCCTTTCAGGCAGTGAGTTCCAGACCCCCACAACCCTCTGGGTGAAGAAATTTCCCCTCAAATCCCCTCTAAACCTTCCACCAATTACTTTAAATCTGTGCCCCCTGGTTTTTGACCCCTCTGTTAATGGAAATAGCTCCTTTCTATCCTCTTTATCTAGGCCCCTTATAATTTTATACACCTCAATAAGGTCTCCCCTCAGCCTCCTCTGTTCCAAGGAAAACAGACCCAGCCTATCCAGTCTTTCCTCATAGCTACGATTCTCTACTCCCAGCAACATCCTTGTAAATCTCCTCTGTACCCTCTCTAGTGCAATCACATCTTTCCTGTAATGTGGTGACCAGAACTGCACGCAGTACTCTAGCTGAGGCCGAACTAGTGTTTTATACAGTTGTGTAGTGTATGTACCTTTAAGGGGAGAACTACTTTTTACAGCTCCTGTATACTGTAGTACCGGCAGTGACCACACCTGTATATAAACCCTGAGTAGGGATCTGTACTTTAGTTTTAGAGTAACCTGCTTCCAGTAAACACCTGTTGATTGTTCCTCTGCAGTCTCTGTCGATTTATTGAAGGACACCATACATCAACATTCACGGATTCAACAGTGGCAACGAGTCGATTCGAACCTACCTGCAACTCTGTAGAAGAAGGCCGATTCCACCAGTGCGGGCGTCGACCATCCAGAGAGGACTTGAACATCGCAGAGGAGGCTGTGGAGAGCTGGGCTTGGTTCCCCAGTCGAGACGATCCAGCACAGTGGGCTGGCAGCAGGTACGGCGCAGACCCTTCCCGGACGGCAGTGGCTGGAGCCGACCGACGGCACAGAAAAAGGCCGAGCAGCGTCGACGGGGTAAGAGAGAGGGTAAAGCGCACAGGGCGCAGCCGGGGTTGAAGACCGAGCGGCGTCAACGAGAGAAGGGAAAAGGCGCAGAGCGCGGCTGGGGTTTCAAGTGCTGAGCAGCGTCCGCGGGAGAAGAAAGAAGCACGGGAGATGCCATTTTGAGCCAGCGGAGAAGAAGGGAGAGCGAGGGAGACGCCATTTTTAGCCAGTCTAACCACACCCAGGGATGCAGAAGAGTCGCAGTGTCACAGCGTTCGACAATGAAGTCGAAGATTGGGCAACATATACAGAATGTGCAGAAGTGTACTGCAAGGCGAATGAAGTGCCAGATGCCGGGAAAGCACTGGTATTGTTGAATTCCAAGGGTGCAAAAACGTACGGCTTACTGCGAAACCTAATAACCCCAGAGAAGCCAGTAGAAAAGGATTTTGGAAACATAGTGTCAATCCTACAGAACCACTTAAACCCCACACCACTGCTGATAGCAGAAAGATTTAAGTTTCACTAAAGGAACCAGCATAAAGACGAAAGTAATGCTCAGTATTTAACGGAACTGTGCAAACTATCGAAACACTGCCAGTTTGGAACGGGACTAGCAGATACTTTAAGGGACAAGTTTGTGTGTGGGCTTCAAAGAGAAGGAACCCAGAAACGGCTTCTATCAGAAAAGGATCTTACGCTGGACAAGGCTTTCAGCATGGCAGTATCACACGAAGCAGCCGCATGGGGCGCTGCAGAGATACAATGGAGATCGCAAGAATATGGCACAAATGAAATGTCATATGGAGCAGTGAAGTGTTATCGCTGTGGCAGAACAACACACGACCATAAGGATTGTTGGTTCAAGGACCAAGTGTGCAGACAGTGTGGAAAAGTAGGACACATAGCAAGTGTCTGCAGGTCGGGAAAGAAAACCAGCAGCAAGAAATCTCCACAGGAGAAGTACAAAAAGGTACATAAGGTGATGGAGAGTAGCTCAGACGAACAGAAAAGTGATTCAGACTCCAGAAGCAAGGAGCTGGGTTGTCTGAAACTACATCATGTAATCAAAATGGAGGATCACCAAACTATCTGGGTCACGCTCAAGATAGACGGAGTCCAAGTGAAAATGGAACTGGACACAGGATCAGCCCTAACAGTCATAAACCGAAGGGACTACAAGCGGCTATTCTCACATATACCCTTGAGAGATACAGAGATTGTCTTGAAGACGTACACGGGGCAAAAAGTCTACCCCAAAGGAAAAATAAGGGTGAACGTGATATACAACGGCAAGGAAACACCAAAAATGGACATATATGTATTGCCAGATGGAGGACCACCACTACTAGGGCGTGAATGGATCCGGAAGATACAGCTAGATTGGCATTCCATACAAGCACTGATTGTAGATGCCAAAAAGGATGACGACGTCACACCGGGACGACTGTCAAAAATGCTAACTGACGCACAAGAAGTGTTCCAGGAGGGACTCGGAACACTAAAAGGCATAACAGCAATGATCAAAATAGAGGAAAATGCAAGCCCAAAGTTTTTTAAGGCCAGACCGGTACCTTATGCGATCCGCCCAGCCGTCGAAGCAGAGCTGGAAGGTTTGGAACGTTCAGGAGTACTATCCAAAGTGGACTGGAGCGAGTGGGCTACACTCATCGTTCCTGTAATGAAGAGGTCGTTGAGAAATACGCCTGGGGAACAAAAGAAGGTTCGCATCTGTGGGGACTTTAAGGTGACAGTGAACCCAGTCCTTCACACTGTACAATATCCGCTTCCGCGGATTGAAGATATTTTCGCTTCGCTATCTGGAGGGAAACGCTTCACTATGATTGATCTGGCCCAGGCGTACCTGCAAATGGAGGTAGAAGAAGCCTCGAAACAGTACTTCACGATCAACACTCATAAAGGTCACTACCAATACAACCGGCTGGTGTTCGGGGTAGCATCAGCTCTGGCTATTTGGCAAAGGGCAAAGGATCAAGTGCTGCAAGGGATTCCAGGGACCCAGTGTTATTTGCACGACATCCTGGTCACGGGCGAAAATGACAGTGATCACCTCGCCAACCTGGAGCAGGTGCTCACTAGATTGAAGGATTATGGGCTCCGAGCTAATCGCCACAAATGCAAGTTTTTCCAGAAGCAGATCTCGTATTGTGGCCACGTTATTGATGAAGAGGGGTTACATAAGTCCCCTGAAAAGATTGAGGCAGTAGTCAAGGCTCCAGCACCGGAAAATGTGTCACAACTGAGGTCGTTCCTCGGGTTGGTGAACTACTACCATAAGTTCTTGCCGAATTTGTCTACAGTTCTACACCCACTGAGCACCCTACTGCAAACGGGGGTACCATGGAAGTGGAATGACGAATGTAAACGAGCTTTCCAGAAGTGCAAAGAATTGATCACATCAAAAGAGGTGTTGGCTCATTTCAACCCAGCACTACCATTTCAGCTGGCGTGTGATGCATCACCCTATGGCATTGGAGCGGTGCTGTCGCACAAATTCCCGGACGGCTCGGAGAGGCCAGTAGCCTTTGTGTCTCGGTCACTAACCTCAGCCGAGCGTAACTACGCCCAGATTGACAGGGAGGCCCTCAGCCTAGTGTGGGGAGTGAAAAAGTTCAACCACTATCTGCACGGGCAGAAGTTCACCTTGCTGACTGACCACCAACCACTTGTCTCCATCTTTAATCCAAAGAAGGGCGTTCTGGTGATGACTGCACAACGGCTACAAAGATGGTCCCTTTTTCTAGGGGCACACCAATATGATATCGAGTATAAAAGCACGAAACAGCATGGAAACGCTGATGGGCTATCTCGCCTGCCACTCGCTACTGCGGAGGAAGCACCAGCAGTGGATCCTGTCGAAATATTTCATTCGACTATAATTGAATGCTTGCCAGTAACTAACGCTGGTATAAAGAAGGAGACCCGAAATGACCCGACACTGTCTCGGGTATATGATTTGACGGTGAAGGGATGGCCAGCACATGGCGACTCACTTTTGCCAGCATTCTCATCCAGAAGAGAACAGCTGTCAGTATGCCAGGGGACCTTGATGTGTGGATCCCGAGTGGTAATTCCACCCAAGTTAAGGGAGAGAGTGCTCAATGAGCTTCACGAAGGCCATCTGGGAGGGGTGAAAATGAAAAGCCTTGCTAGGGCTTATGTGTGGTGGCCGGGGATCGATCAGCAAATCGAGGACCTGACAAAGAGCTGCTCAGGATGCCAGAAGGTCCAAAATGCACCACCACATGCCCCTCTACACCCAGGGGAGTGGCCCTCATCTCCATGGCAACGGGTGCATATTGATTTTGCTGGTCCATTCATGGACTCAATGTTTTTAATAGCTCTGGATGCACACTCGAAATGGCCTGAGGTGATCAAAATGTCCTCCACCACCACAGAGAAAACTATTGCAGTCCTACGGACCATCTTTGCCAGGAACGGCTTGCCAGAGCAGATTTGTTCTGATAACGGACCACAGTTTGTGTCCGAAGAGTTTTGAAGATTTATGAAAAGGAATGGGGTAAGGCATTACACCTCCGCCCCGTATCATCCAGCCACCAATGGATTGGCTGAGAGGTTCGTACAAACCTTTTAAAAAAGCAGTAAGGGCCATGTGCGATGACGACATTCCACTGCAGCATAAGGTGGACAATTTCCTGTTAGCCTACAGAAATGCTGCACATGCAGTCACCAACCAGACCCCGGCCATGATGTTCTTTAACCGAAGGTTGAGATCTCGTCTGGATTTGCTCAGACCAAATGTACGAAGAGATGTTGAGAATAAGCAATTCCAGCACATCAATGAGAAGCCGACAAGGAGCTTCAATGTAGGGCAACCAGTCTTGGCCCGCGACTACCGAACAGAGAAATGGCAACAAGGAACGATATGCACACGGCAGGGGCCACTAATGTACACAGTGGATGTTGGGGAGAACATTGTGCGACGCCATGTCGACCAGATCCTAGAGTCACAGGAACGAGTCAACCCCAGGTCTCGCGTACCTGGTGATGAACCCGACATACCGGTAGCATCTACCCCAGAAACAGTAGCATCAGAAGCTGATGAATCAACCGATGACAGGGGGCCAGAATCGCCTGCGCACCAAGAGCAAGACACTCAGGAAAGGCGCTATCCAGAAAGGATCAGGAAGCCGCCCCAGAGACTGAATTTATAAATGGATTATTTGCCGTTAATGTTGCATGTTAAAAGTGTTCATTGTTAAATGAATGTTATGGTACTGTTAATCTAAAAGGGGAGGAATTGTAGTGTATGTACCTTTAAGGGGAGAACTACTTTTTACAGCTCCTGTATACTGTAGTACCGGCAGTGACCACACCTGTATATAAACCCTGAGTAGGGATCTGTACTTTAGTTTTAGAGTAACCTGCTTCCAGTAAACACCTGTTGATTGTTCCTCTGCAGTCTCTGTCGATTTATTGAAGGACACCATACATCAACATTCACGGATTCAACAAGTTGAAGCATAGCCCCCCTGCTCTTGTATTCTATGCCACAGCTAATAAAGGCAAGCATTCCGTATGCCTTCTTAACCACCTTATCTACTTGGCCTGCTACCTTCAGGGATCTGTGGACATGCACTCCAAGGTCCCTTTATTCCTTTACGCTACTCAGTGTCCTACCATTTAATGTGTATTCCCTTTCCTTGTTAGCCCTCCCCAAATGCATTACCTCACATGGATTTAAAGAATTCCATTTGCCACTGTTCTGCCCACCTGACCAATTTATTGATATCTTCCTGCAGTTTACAGCTTCCTCCTTCAGTATCAACCTCACAGCCGATTATAGTATCATCTGCAAACTTCTTAATCATACCCCCTATATTCAAGTCAAGATCGTTGATATATATCACAAAAAACAAGGGACCTAGTACTGAGCCCTGCGGATCCCCACTGGAAACAGCCTTCCAGTCACAAAAACACCATCAACCATTACCCTCTGCTTCCTGTCTCCGAGACAGTTTTGAATCAAACTTGACACTTTGCCCTGGATCCCATGGGATTTTAACTTTGTGACCAGTCTGCCATGTGGAACCTTATCAAAAGCCTGGCTAAAGTCCATATACACTACATCAAACGCACTACCCTCATCTACCCTCCTTGTTACCCCCTCAAAAAATTCAATCAAGTTTGTCAGACACGACCTTCCCTTAACAAATCCGTGCTGAATATCCTTGATTAATCCGTGTCTTACTAAATGAAGATTTATCCTGTCCTTCAGAATTCTTTCCAAAAATATTCCCACCACCGAGGTTAGGCTGAATGCAAGAGTTACAGAATAATGACAGATGTAGACTGTCCACCTCTGGTGCAGCCTCACCGGTTTGGCATTTCTCATAACCCAGCAATAGCCTGCACCTTCAGGAGAGTGGAGAGGGAGTAAGTGTTATTGAGTGCAAGTAAAAGATATCTGCCCTGAGGGTTGATGTAAGCTCAGGACCAGCTTTCACAAGCATGCTTCCTGTCACAGTGTGAGGTGTTTGTTAACCGCTTGGGTGTAATGTTATCTTCTCAGCACTCAGTGTTTGGAAATCCACCAGTCTGAGCACATTGTTTAAAAGCACGTTTGCCAAAATGCCAGGCTGTGGAAACAGGCAAGCTCCGATCCCTCTGTAGAGTGTCAATAAATAATTGCTGATCCCCAGGGTCACTCACCCAACTTGGGGAAACTTAGTGCCCCCAGGATTAGGGATGTCACAGTATTCAGTGTCAGCAAGGAACAGCTGCCCCGTGATTCTCAGACCGGACCCCTGGACCCGATCGTTCACCCGACCCCTGGATCCACTGACCCGAGGGCTGCTGCAACACTAGCAATGAGCCAGATCTTGGCCAAAGGCGCTCATTGTTGCACCGACTCCATTGACATGAAGCCCAAGGCCCAATAACTAGGGAGCCTCAGGCCTCACCATTCAGACACAGGGAATGCTCCCTGTGCCCCCCACGCGCCCCAAAAATATTGGGAGGGTTGTAGGGCCGGAGGAGGTTACAGGGATTGGGAGGGTTGTAGGGCTGGAAGAGGTTACAGGGATCGGGAGGGTCTTAGGGGCTGGAGGAGGTTCCAGGGATCGGGAGGGTTGTAGGGCTGGGGGAGGTTACAGGGATTGGGAGGGTTGTAGGGGGCTGGAGGAGGTTACAGGGATCGGGAGTGGTATAGGGCTGGAGGAGGTTACAGAGATAGGGAGTGGTGTAGGGCTGGAGGAGGTTACAGAGATAAGGAGTGGTGTAGGGGGCTGGAGGAGGTTACAGGGATCGGGAGTGGTATAGGGCTGGAGGAGGTTACAGAGATAGGGAGTGGTGTAGGGCTGGAGGAGGTTACAGAGATAAGGAGTGGTGTAGGGCTGGAGGAAATTACAGAGATAGGGAGTGGTGTAGGGCTGGAGGAGGTTACAGAGATGGGGAGTGGTGTAGGGGGCTGGAGGAGGTTACAGGGATAGGGAGTGGTGTAGGGGGCTGGAGGAGGTTACAGGGATAGGGAGGGGTGTGGGGGGCTGGAGGGGGTTACAGAGATAGGAAGGGTTGTAGGGGGCTGGAGGAGGTTACAGAGATAGGGAGGGGTGTAGGGCTGGAGGAGGTTAGAGAGATAGGAAGGGTTGTAGGGGGCTGGAGGAGGTTACAGAGATAGGGAGGGGTGTAGGGCTGGAGGAGGTTAGAGAGATAGGGAGTGGTGTAGGGGCTGGAGGAGGTTACAGGGATAGGAAGTGGTGCAGGGGGCTGGAGGAGGTTACAGAGATAGGGAGTGGTGTAGGGGGCTGGAGGAGGTTACATGGATAGGGAGTGGTGTAGGGGGCTGGAGGAGGTTACAGGGATAGGGAGTGGTGTAGGGGGCTGGAGGAGGTTACAGGGATAGGGAGGGGTGTAGGGGGCTGGAGGAGGTTACAGGGATAGGGAGGAGTGTTGGGAGCTGGAGGAGGTTACAGAGATAGGGAGGGTTGTAGGGCTGAAGGAGGTGACAGAGATAGGGAGGGTTGTAGGGCTGGAGGAGGTGACAGAGATAGGGAGGGTTGTTGGGGCTGGAGGAGGTTACAGAGATAGGGAGTGGTGTAGGGGGCTGGAGGAGGTTACAGAGATAGGGAGGGTTGTTGGGGCTGGAGGAGGTTACAGAGATAGGGAGTGGTGTAGGGGGCTGGAGGAGGTTACAGAGATAGGGAGGGTTGTAGGGCTGGAGGAGGTGACAGAGATAGGGAGGGTTGTAGGGGCTGGAGGAGGTTACAGGGATCGGGAGGGTTGTAGGGGCTGGAGGAGGTTACAGAGATCGGGAGGGTTGTAGGGGCTGGAGGAGGGTACAGAGATAGGGAGTGGTGTAGGGCTGGAGGAGGTTGCAGAGATTGGGAGGGTTGTAGGGGCTGGAGGAGGTTACAGAGATAGGGAGGGTTGTAGGGGCTGGAGGAGGTTACAGAGATAGGGAGGGTTGTAGTGGCTGGAGGAGGTTACAGAGATAGGGAGGGTTGTAGGGGCTGGAGGAGTTCACAGGGATCGGGAGGGTTGTAGGGGCTGGAGGAGGTTACAGAGATAGGGAGGGTTGTAGGGGCTGGACGAGGTTACAGAGATAGGGAGGGTTGTAGGGGCTGGAGGAGGTTACAGAGATAGGGAGAGTTGTAGGGGCTGGAGGAGGTTACAGAGATAGGGAGGGTTGTTGGGGCTGGAGGTGGTTACAGAGATAGGGAGGGTTGTAGGGGCTGGAGGAGGTTACAGAGATAATGAGGGTTGTAGGGGGCTGGCGGAGGTTACAGAGATAGGGAGAGTTGTAGGGACAGGAGGAGGTTACAGAGATAGGGAGGGTTGTAGGGACAGGAGGAGGTTGCAGAGATAGGGAGGGGTGTAGGGACAGGAGGAGGTTACAGAGATAGGGAGGGTTGTAGGGACAGGAGGAGGTTACAGAGATAGGGAGGGTTGTAGGGACAGGAGGAGGTTACAGAGATAGGGAGGGTTGTAGGGGCTGGAGGAGGTTACAGAGATAGGGACGGTTGTAGGGACAGGAGGAGGTTACAGAGATAGGGAGGGTTGTAGGGGCTGGAGGAGGTTACAGAGATAGGGAGGTTTGTAGGGACAGGAGGAGGTTACAGAGATAGGGAGGGTTGTAGGGACAGTAGGAGGTTACAGAGATAGGGAGGGTTTTAGGGACAGGAGGAGGTTACAGAGATAGGGAGGGTTGTAGGGACAGGAGGAGGTTACAGAGATAGGGAGGGTTGTAGGGACAGGAGGAGGTTACAGAGATAGGGAGAGTTGTAGGGGCTGGAGGAGGTTACAGAGATAGGGAGAGTTGTAGGGGCTGGAGGTGGTTACAGAGATAGGGAGGGTTGTAGGGGCTGGAGGAGGTTACAGAGATAGGGAGGGTTGTAGGGGGCTGGCGGAGGTTACAGAGATAGGGAGAGTTGTAGGGACAGGAGGAGGTTACAGAGATAGGGAGGGTTGTAGGGACAGGAGGAGGTTACAGAGATAGGGAGGGGTGTAGGGACAGGAGGAGCTTACAGAGATAGGGAGAGTTGTAGGGACAGGAGGAGGTTACAGAGATAGGGAGGGTTGTAGGGGCTGGAGGAGGTTACAGAGATAGGGACGGTTGTAGGGACAGGAGGAGGTTATAGAGATAGGGAGGGTTGTAGGGGCTGGAGGAGGTTACAGAGATAGGGAGGTTTGTAGGGACAGGAGGAGGTTACAGAGATAGGGAGGGTTGTAGGGACAGGAGGAGGTTACAGAGATAGGGAGGGTTGTAGGGACAGGAGGAGGTTACAGAGATAGGGAGGGTTGTAGGGACAGGAGGAGGTTACAGAGATAGGGAGGGTTTTAGGGACAGGAGGAGGTTACAGAGATAGGGAGGGTTGTAGGGACAGGAGGAGGTTACAGAGATAGGGAGGGTTGTAGGGACAGGAGGAGGTTACAGAGATAGGGAGGGGTGTCGGGGACAGGAGGAGGTTACAGAGATAGGGAGGGTGTAGGGACAGGAGGAAGTCACAGAGACAGGGAGGTTTGTAGGGACAGGAGGAGGTTACAGAGATAGGGAGGGTTGTAGGGACAGGAGGAGGTTACAGAGATAGGGAGGGTTGTAGGGACAGGAGGAGGTTACAGAGATAGGGAGGTTTGTAGGGACAGGAGGAGGTTACAGAGATAGGGAGGGTTGTAGGGACAGGAGGAGTTTACAGAGATAGGGAGGGTTGTAGGGACAGGAGGAGGTTACAGAGATAGGGAGGGTTGTAGGGACAGGAGGAGGTTACAGAGATAGGGAGGGTTGTAGGGACAGGAGGAGGTTACAGAGGTAGGGAGGGTGAGTTTGATGTAAAAAGACTACTGAGCCCTCGGTTTCAGTATATAACAAGGCTTTAATCAACTGTTTCACAAGCATGAGATTTCTAGTTACAATCACTAGTTCCTGGTTACAGAAACATCCTGAGCAAGCTGGGCCCACGCCCGATTATTTATACTCCTTGGACGACGCCACCAGCTGGCCGCTCAGTGTTACTTCACGAGTCATGATAAGATTCATGACATCCTTCATGCCTGAAAGTGGATTAGGCGGACCACGAATAGGCGCAGTATTTTGGACCTTCACTTGTGGCTGGAAGGCTCGTCTCCTCGGACCGTGTCTTCGTCCCTGGGTCGCTTGGTCCGTACTGGTAGATCGACGGGGCCCGTGTCACCTTGAACGACCTGCGGAAGACTGGGGAGATCGTGACTCCAGGTGCGGGTCCCCACAGGCGCTGAGCTGGCATCATCTTGGTTGGTAGCCGGGGATTGACCAGCGTCCTGGCTTCAGGTGGCCATCCCGTGGGGAGCGCTTGGCTCCCCGAGTTGATCCGGTGGAGTAGCCGGCAGACATTTACAGATAGAAATCAGTATTTGTAGGGAAATGGTGTTAGGGAAATTGATGGGATTGAAGGCCGATAAATCCCCAGGGCCTGATAATCTTCATCCTAGGGTACTTAAGGAGGTGGCCCTAGAAATAGTAGATGCATTGCTGATCATCTTCCAACATTCGATGGAATCTGGAACAGTACCCATGGATTGGAGGGTAGCTAATGTTACCCCACTATTCAAAAAAGGTGGTAGAGAAAAGGCAGGGAATTACAAACCGGTAAGCCTGACATCGGTAGTGGGGAAAATGCTAGAGCCAGTATAAAGGATGTAATAGCAAGGCTCTTGGAAAACAGTGACAGGATCGGACAAAGTCAACATGGATTTACAAAAGGTAAATCGTGCTTGACTAATCTACTGGAATTTTTTGAGGATGTAACTGGTAGAATAGATAAGAGAGAACCAGTGGATGTGGTGTATTTGGACTTTCAAAAGGCTTTCGATAAGGTCCCGCATAAGAGATTAGCGTGTAAAGTTAAGGCACATGGGATTGGGGGCAAGGTATTGACTTGGATAGAGAACTGGTTGGCAGACAGAAAGCAAAGAGTTGGAATAAACGGCTCTTTTTCCGAGTGGCAGGCAGTGATTAGTGGGGTACCGCAGGGATCAGTCCTTGGACCCCAGCTTTTCACAATATATATTAATGATCTAGACGAGGGAACTGGATGTAATATCTCCCAAGTTTGCAGATGACACAAATCTGGGTGGGCGTGTGTGCTGTGAGGAGGATGCCAAGATACTCCAGTCTGATTTGGACAGGTTGGGTGATTGGGCAGAAGCATGGCAGGTGCAATATAAAATGGATAAATGTGAGGTTATCCACTTTGGTGTCAAAAACAGGAAGGCAGATTATTATCTGAATGGCAATAGATTGGGAGAAGGGGAAGTGCAATGAGACCTGGGCGTCCTTGTGCACCAGTCACTGAAGGTAAGCATGCAGGTGCAGCAGGCGGTTAAGAAGGCAAATGGTATGTTGGCCTTCGTAGGGAGAGGATTTGAGTACAGGAACAAGGATGTCTTGCTGCAGTTGTACAGGGCCTTGGTGAGACCACATCTTGAGTATTGTGTGCAGTTTTGGTCGCCTTATCTGAGGAAGGAGGTTCTTGCCATGGAAGGAGTGCAGCGAAGATTCACTAGGCTGATACCTGGGATGGCAGGAATGACGTATGAGGAGAGATTGGGTTGATTGGGCTTATACTTGTTGGAGTTTCAAAGAATGAGAGGGGATCTCATTGAAACTTATAAAATTCTAACAGGACTAGACAGACTAGATGCAGGAAGGATGTTCCCGATGGTCGGTGGGTCCAGAACCAGGGATCACAGTCTAAGGATAAGGGGTAAGCCACTTAGGACAGAGATGAGGAGGAATTTCTTCACCCAGAGAGTGGTGAACCTGTGGAATTCTCTACCAAAGAAGGCAGTAGAGGCCAACTCATTAAATATATTCAAGAAGGAGTTAGATATATTTCTTATATATAAGGCTAAAGGGATCAAGGGATATGTAGAGAAGGCAGGAACAGGCTACTGAATTTGGATGATCAGCCATGATCTCATTGAATGGCGGAGCAGGCTCGAGGGGCCGAATGGCCTTCTCCTGCTCCTATCTTATGTTTAGATCCCTTGATGTCCCAGGTAGGGCATCATCCTCAAAGGAGCGCAGAGCATTGGTATCATTACCATGGGTTCCTCTACCAGTTGAGTCCGTGGGATTGGTTGGACAGGGAGCCAGATCTCGGAGTGAAATGGTGGACTCCCGGCCATCAGGGTAGCGCACGTGCGCGTAAGTGGGATTAATGTCCGTTAGCTCCACCTCAACGACGTGGGGATCGTTTTTGGAAGGTCGGACGAATCTTCGGAGCAGCACGGGGCCGAGAGCTGCCAACCATGACAGTAGGGACGTCCCGTGAGTGGAGTGACGCTGGAACCTGAAGAATCGCTCGTGAGGAGTGACATTGGTGGACGTAGAAAGAAGAGACCTGATGGAATGCAATGCGTCAGGGAGCATAGTTTCCCACTGCTGGTCTGGTAGGTTGCGTGACCTCAGTGCAAGACGAATAGCGTTCCAAATGATAGCATTGTATCTCTCAACCTGTCCATTACCGATGGGATGATACGGTGTTGTTTTGCTTGTGGCGATTCCCCGTTGGGAGAGATAACTTTTGAGTTCGCTTGACATGAAGGAGGGACCCCGATCAGAGTGGATGAAATTGGCCGTTCCACAAAGGGAAAAGACCTGATCGAGGCATTTGATCACTGTGGAAGTAAGCATATTGGGACAGGGGAAAGCAAAGGGAAAGCGTGAATATTCGTCCACCATAGTAAGTAAGTAGGTGTTTCGCGTTGAGGAAGGCAATGGCACTTTAAAGTCAATGCTGAGTTGCTGCATAGGCTGCATAGCGTGTATGAGCGAGCCATCCGATGGACGGAAGAATTGCGGTTTTAATTCTGCACAAATTCTACAGGAGGAGAACGTTCTTTTCACATCTTCCGTAGAAAATGGGAGATTTTTAGATCGCACAAAGTGCAACATACGGGTAACGCCAGGATGGCATAAGTCAGTATGAAGATCCGCAAGAGTCGAAGTTGACATAGAAGAGCAGAATGCATGCGTGAAGGTATTCGGGGCCACAATCTCTTTGCCGGGTCGATAATGTATGGTGTATCCAAAGGCGGCCAATTCCATCCTCCAGAGTTGTGTTTTGTTATTCTTGATCTTAGTGCGTTTCCGGTTATCCAGCATAAAGGCCACGGAGTGCTGATCGGTTATAAGCGTGAAATGGCGACGAGCGAGAAAATGACTCCATTTATGCACTGCTTCGATGATGGCCGTAGCCTCCTTCTCGACAGGAGGATAATGGAGCTCGCTACCCTGCAAAGTTCTGGACAGAAATACAACGGGTCGACCACCTTGATTCAAGGTAGCAGAGATCGCCACCTCCAATGCATCGCACTCGACCACGAAAGGGAGGTTTTCATCAATGGAACGAAGCGTGGCTTTTTCCTGTTGTCGCTTGAGGAGGTTGAAAGCTGAAATAGCCGTTACCTCCAACGGAAATGACTTTGCGTGAAGCAGGGGCTAGACCTTGTCGGAGAAGACGGGTATCCACTTCGCATAATAGGCGAACATGCCGAGTGCCCGGCGAAGAGAGCCAAGATTCATAGGGGGAGGGAGCTCCTGAAGTGGACGAATTCGCTCCGGATCCGGTTTGATGACACCGTTGCCCACCCAATAGCCAAGGATGTTGACTGATGGTACTGATTTCATAGATTTGGACTCATTTAAGGTTAAGTTGCGACGATGGAGAACGTCAAAAAATTTCTGGAGGTTGGCATCATGCTCCTTCTGGTCATGACCAGCAATGGTGATATTATCCAGATATGGAAAAGTGTCCGTTAAGTTCTCCTGTTTGACTAGGCTATCCATTGCCCGTTGAAAGACGGCCACCCCATTGGTGACCCCAACTGGAAGGCGACAAAACTGGTAAAGCCGACCATTGACATCAAAGGCCGTATACTTTTTGTCAGAGTCCTTTAACGGTACTTGATGGTATGCGCTCCTTAAATCAAAAGTTGAAAATACCTTGTAGTTGGCAAGGTTATTGACCATGTCATCAATGCGTGGTAGTGGGTAGGCATCCAGGTCGGTATACTGTTTTAATAGTTTGCGAGTAATCGATGCAAAGATGTTTCTTGTGTTGCTTCAGAGGATTTTTAACAATGACGACTTGAGCTCGCCAAGAAGATGAACATGGCTCAATGATTCCATCAGTTAGAAAGCGAGAGATTTCTGCCTCGATAAAGGATCGATCATCTTGGCTGAAACATCGTGATTTAGTGACTATGGGCTTACATCGGGGGGAAAGATTGGCAAACAAGGAAAGCTTGTCGAGCGAAGCCGCCGAAAGCGCACAAAACAGTACTTTGGAAATAGTAAGCTCCAGCATTGACCCTCCAAACTCGAAAGTGAGTCTTTTGTGTTGTTTCTGGAAATCCTGTCCCAGGAGCACATCACTGCATAGGCTTTTGAGCACCCCGAGCCGGGTGGAGAAATAAGTGTGGCCATTGAGAATAAGGTCGATAAGACAAAAGCCGGAAGAGTTGGTGGTCAGTGTCGTCAGAGCCATTGCAATTTTCCTGTCCGAGGGGTAAATACGCAATTTTAACTTACTGACAGCCTGCTCACTAATGAAGCTGTCAGAGCTGCATGAGTCGATTAGTGCACTCAAAATGTGTCCATTTACTGAAACCTTCGTGACTGCATGGGACAGACTTTGGGGAAAAACAGCTGTGATGGGAGGAGGGGCAGTTTTACCCTTGACAGCTGTAACCTTATTAGTGGTTCTTGGGGGAGGAGCAGTTTTATAGATAGCAGCTGCAAAACTAACAGGATCTCTCGACCAGTATACCTTAGAAAAGTGGCCTTTCTTACTAACAGAGGCTCTTGACTGGCATACCTTAGAAAAGAGACCTTTGTTGCTGCAATGGTTGCAGGTTGCGTTACGAGCAGGACAAAATTTACTGTAGTGGAATGCACCTCCACAGAAGAAACACTTCCTTCCAGGTTGCAAAGGTGCCGCTAGGGCAGGGTCGTCATCAGTGAAGGCTTCTAGGGTAGGGTTGTCATCCACTAGGTTAGAGTCATCATTAGTGAGGGCTTCTGCCCGAGACCTATCAAAGGAGTCATTAAAAGTGATATAAGCAGCCCATGCCAGTGGTAAAAGATAGGTATCTGCATTCCTCTTTGCTAAGTCCAGGGAACACGCCTGGTCATAGGCAGCCTGTAACTCGAGGGTTCTATTCTCCAACAGTTGCTGGCATATGAAGGGAGACGTAATTCCGTTAATAAAAGAATCATGAATTAACTCCTCCTGGTACTGCTCAGCTGTGACAGCTTTAAGATTACAATCCTTGCTGAGCCTGCGAAGCTTTTGAAGGAATTCGTCAAGTGATTCCCCGGGTTGTTGTCGAGTAGTGGCCAGTAGATGCCGAGCAAAAATTTCATTTGGGGCCTTACATAAGAACATAAGAACATAAGAAATAGGAGCAGGAGTAGGCCAATCGGCCCCTCGAGCCTGCTCCGCCATTCAATAAGATCATGGCTGATCTGATCCTAACCGCCAATCCACTATCACTGAACCATCTCCTGAATCTAACAGAATTAGACACACGAAATAGGAGCAGGATCAGGCTACACGGCCCCTGGGCCCGCTCCGCTACCCACAGGGCCATGACCGATCCGAACCTAGACTCATGTCCAAATTCCTGCCCGCTCCCCGTAACCCTTAATTCCCTTTACATATAGTCACTGGAATATTAGGATAGCGGAGTCATAGTCTACACAGTCTTCGATATTGTCAAACACATGAGGAGATACATAATTGGCAAGTATCTCTAATTTATCAGGAACATTCTCACCACACGCTCTGACGAAGTTGCTGAAGGTACGATATCAGTGTTTCCATACCTTAGCAGTTGTAGGTGAATTTGGGTCCAGGTCAAGATGGGCGGGTCTGAGTAGTTTGTCCATGATGGATTGATTACTACGCCGGAGTTCCCTTCTACAGTTGAAGTCATAGCTGGCTGTTCCTGAAATCACTCAGAGCGTGGAGCCGATACACAGTTGATTAAATTGATGTAAAAAGACTACTGAGCAATTGGTTTGAGTGTAAAACAAGGCTTTAATCAAATGTTTCAAAACCATGAGATTTCTAGTTACATCACTAGTTCCTGGTTACAGAAACATCCTGAGCAAGCTGGGCCCACGCCCGAATATTTATACTCCTTGGACGGTGCCACCAGCTGGCCACACAGTGTTAATTCATGAGTCATGATAAGATTCATGACATAGGGCTGGAGGAGGTTACAGGGATCGTGAGGGGTGTAGGGCTGGAGGAGGTTACAGAGATAGGGAGTGGTGTAGGGCTGGAGGAGTTTATAGAGATCAGGAGGGTTGTAGGGCCAGAGGAGGTTACAGAGATAGGGAGGGGTGTAGGGCTGGAGGATTTTACAGAGATCAGGAGTGTTATAGAGCTGGAGGAGGTTACAGAGGTAGCGAGGGGTGTAGGGCCTGGAGGAGGTTACAGAGATAGGGAGGGGTGTAGGGCTGGAGGATGCTACAGAGATAGGGAGGGTTGTAGGGACAGGAGGAGGTTACAGAGATAGGGAGGGATGTAGGGATGGGAGGAGGTTACAGAGATAGGGAGGGGTGTAGTGCTGGAGGAGGTTACAGAGATCGGGAAGGGTGTAGGGCTGGATGAGGTTACAGAGCTAGGGAGGGGTGTAGGGACGGGGGGAGGTTCCAGTGATAGGGAGAGTTGTAGTGAAAGGAGGAGGTTACAGAAATCGGGAGGGTTGTATGGCTGGAGGAGAGATCAGGAGGGTTGTAGGGGCTGGAGGAGGTTACAGAGATAGGGAGGGTTGTAGAGGCTGGAGGAGATTACAGAGATCAGGCAGGGTGTAGGGCTGGAGGAGGTTACAGAGATGGGGAGGGCTGTAGGGCCTGGAGGAGGTTACAGAGATAGTGAGGGTTGTAGGGGGCTGGAGGAGGTTACAGAGATAGTGAGGGGTGTAGGGCTGGAGGAAGTTACAGAGATCAGGAAGGGTGTAGGAGCTGGAGGGGGTTACAGAGATGGGGAGGAATATAAGGTGGGCGGGGGTTACAGAGATAGGGAGGGGTGTAGGGCGGAAGGTGGTTCTAGAGATGGGGAGGGGTGTAGGGCCGGAGGGGGTTATAGAGATAGGGAGGGGTGTAGGGCCGTAGGACATTACAGAGATCAGGGGCGGGAGCTGGAGGAGGTTACAGAGGTCAGGGGTGGGGGCTGGAGGAGGTTACAGAGGTCAGGGGTGGGGGCTGGAGGAGGTTACAGAGGTCAGGGGTGGGGGCTGGAGGAGGTTACAGAAGTCGGGGTGGGGGCTGGAGGAGGTTACAGAGGTCAGGGGTGGGGACTGGAAGAGGTTACAGAGATCGGGGTGGGGGCTGGAGGAGGTTACAGGGGTCGGGGCGGGGGCGGGGACTGGAGGAGGTTACAGAGATCAGGGGTGGGGGCTGGAGGAGGTTGCAGAGGTCAGGGGTGGAGGCTGGAGGA
Organism: Somniosus microcephalus; assembly: GCF_052327205.1. NCBI lineage: Eukaryota > Metazoa > Chordata > Chondrichthyes > Squaliformes > Somniosidae > Somniosus > Somniosus microcephalus. The sequence continues at coordinate 242,608 of NW_028225332.1, read as the reverse complement.
GGTTACAGAAGTCGGGGTGGGGGCTGGAGGAGGTTACAGGGGTCAGGGCGGGGGCGGGGACTGGAGGAGGTTACAGAGGTCGGGGGCGGGGGCAGGGGCGGGGGTGGGGGCTGGAGGAGGTTACAGAGGGCGGGGGCGGGGGCGGGGACTGGAGGAGGTTACAGAGGTCAGGGGCGGGGACTGGAGGAGGTTACAGAGGTCAGGGGTCGTGGCGGAGGCGGGGACTGGAGGAGGTTACAGAGGTCGGGGCAGGGACTGGAGGAGGTTACAGAGGTCAGGGGTGGGGGCTGGGACTGGAGGAGGTTACAGAGGTCAGGGGCGGGGACTGGAGGAGGTTACAGAGGTCAGGGGTCGGGGCGGAGGCGGGGACTGGAGGAGGTTACAGAGGTCGGGGGCAGGGACTGGAGGAGGTTACAGAGGTCGGGGTCGGGGTTGGGGGCGGGGACTGGAGGAGGTTACAGAGGTCAGGGGCGGGGACTGGAGGAGGTTACAGAGGTCAGGGGCGGGGACTGGAGGAGGTTACAGAGGTCAGGGGCGGGGACTGGAGGAGGTTACAGAGGTCAGGGGCGGGGACTGGAGGAGGTTACAGAGGTCAGGGGTCGGGGGCGGAGGCGGGGACTGGAGGAGATTACAGAGGTCAGGGTTGGGGACTGGAGGAGGTTACAGAGGTCAGGGGCGGGGACTGGAGGAGGTTACAGAGGTCAGGGGTCGGGGACTGGAGGAGGTTACAGAGGTCAGGGGCGGGGACTGGAGGAGGTTACAGAGGTCAGGGGTCGGGGCGGAGGCGGGGACTGGAGGAGGTTACAGAGGTCGGGGCAGGGACTGGAGGAGGTTGCAGAGGTCAGGGGCGGGGACTGGAGGAGGTTACAGATGTCGGGGGCGGGGACTGGAGGAGGTTACAGACGTCGGGGGCGGGTGCAGGGGCGGGGACTGGAGGAGGTTACAGACGTCGGGGGCGGGTGCAGGGGCGGGGGCGGGGATGTGGGAGGGGTGAGTCCATGGAGCAGGAAGACGCAGTAACGTGCCATTGCTGAATGATGCTCAGACTGAACACAGCAGTGACGGGCCGAATGGTCTCCTCCTGTGCCAATAACACACAGGAAAGAGGCTGCTTACTTCATCTTATCATACAGATTGCAGCTTTCAAGTGACATCATCAGGCTTGCGTACGCCCTTCATTCGGTCTTATCGTACAGATTGCAGCTGTCCTGGTCGCTGCTGTCCCTCTGCGCTTACCGTGTTGTCTCTCACTGCCCTTTGATATGTTTCCTGGGGTATTTTGAATGCTGAGCTTCATCCCACTGTACCAGTCCCCCTGTGATAATGGATTGCGTTTCCTAATCGCCCGTGGCCCTGAATATCAGGCGCTGTGTATAAGGGGCGGCCGATCCGTGACCCCCCATGTTGCACCTCCACCCAAGACAAATTTCTAGCCCTTAATCTTTTTGTCCCTCACTCAGAATGCCGAGGGCGAGTCCGCATATTGTCTTCAAGGATCCTGGTGACCATCTCTGCATTTTCCAGGGACACTGGAAGCCCCAAATTTGGAAACAGAGGGGGAAAAATTCAGTTGTTTGCGCCACCCGTTAGCGCCTAAAGAGGCCGACAAGTGGGGCGCTAACCAACTAGCGCCCGGGCGCAGCGAACCCTGCGCCTCTCCCCATATTGAGCGGACATTTTGCGCTGGCGCTAAACCGTAGCGACCGCTCGCCGGCGCACGCAGATCATGACGTCATTTCAGTGTGCAACACCTTTGGGGCACCCCGGACCGCAAATTCAGTGGCGCCCCCCTCCGTTCCGCCTGGCGCTAATAAGGACAGCTTACCTGAAACGTTTCCCAGTCGCTATCGGGCTGGGGGGGCGTTCTTTATAGGGGACTGGTGAGGTTTAAATGCGGCAGCCATTTTTGGACCACAACTTCTTAGAGAGATACAGAGAGTTGCTCCGCTGCAGACGGAGAGCCATTTCAACATTGAGCCAGCGCTGGCAGAAGAACTTCAGCCTTCTGACCATTACCTTGCTGTTGGTGAGCATCTGAAACGGCAAAACCTTCTGTGCGCACTTAATATGGGGGTGGCATTGGATGGGAACGTCCTGCTTCTGAATCATCTTGACAGGGCACAGAGACGCAGGGATAGAGGGACAGGCATGGCCAGATGGAGGAGGGCCAACAGACGTCGCCACATGAGACTTTACGCTGCCAGGGTTTTCAGACAGCAATTTTCATATTTGAACATGTCGGAGGAGCAGTGTTTCCGAAGGCTGCGCTTTAGTAGGGAGGTGGTGACTGAGCTGTGCCACCTGCTTCCGCCAGATCTGCAGCCTCAGCTAAGGTGCAGGACATCTCTGTCGGTGGCTGTGAAGATCACTGTTGCCCTTAACTTCTATGCAAGCGGCTCCTTTCAGGCCGCAACTGGGGACATAGCCAACATCTCGCAGTTCGCGGTGCATTGCTGCATCCGTCAAGTGACTGATGCCCTCTTTAAAAGGAGGCGGCAATACATGTCCTTCCCAATGACCCCGGACAAGCAGAGGGAGCGCGCAGAAGGCTTCGCAAGAATAGCGGACTTCCCCATGGTGCAGGGCGCCATTGACTGCACGCACGTGGCTTTGCGGGCGCCTCTAGAGAATGCGGAGAAGTTCCGCAACCGCAAGGGGTTCCATTCATTGACTGTACAGCTGGTCTGTGACCACCGACAGCTGATCCTCGCTGTGAATGCCCAGTTTCCAGGCAGCAGCCACGACGCCTTCATCTTGCACCAGACCTCTGTGGCAGACCTATTCAAGGCCCCGGCTCACCCAGGAGGATGGCTTCTCGGGGACAAGGGCTATGCTCTGTGCCCGTGGCTGATGACCCCGCTCCATTCGCCCAGCGAGCCATCAAGCGACCAGGAACATTATTGAGCACACAATCGGCGTGTTAAAGCAACGGTTCCGTTGTCTGGACCATTCCGGAGGTGCGCTTCAGTACTCACCTGAGCGAGTCTCCAACTTCGTGGTTGTGTGTTGCATGTTACATAACCTCGCCATCCTGAGGACCCAGCCAATGCCACCAGACATTGAAGCACCAGCAGAGGAGGAGGAGGAGGAGGAGGAAGAGGAGGAGGAGGAGGAGGAGGAGGAGCAGCACCAAGACGGGAGGGAGACAGAAAGTGGAAGGGCCGTCCGTCAGAGGCTTATCAGAAGTCGCTTCTAGGCCACTCTCAGGGAACGTTTGCTGCCATTCCAAGAGCAGGAATGGAACTGTTCTGATACCCCAAAGCCTGTGAAGGGCAAAATGTATATAAAGAGCAGACATGGCCATTGTAAATAAAGAAATTTGTTTATTTAACAAGATGTGCTTCCTTCCCGCATGACAAAGTAATGGCAACAAAAAGCTAAACAAACAGACTGCCACATAAGTGACTCGCACACCCGGGAGACTGTCCAAAACATCACTAACATTCAGACCAGCATCCTCGGCCTTGAATTCTACAAATAACAGGTAAGAGCAGCACCTTCTACTTTCTTCCCCTCGATGGTGATCTGCTTCGCTTGCGAGATTGGCCCCTTCCCTCCCTGCAGCTCCTCCGTAATGGGACCCCAGTGGCTGCAGCAAAGCTGGGGGAGGCCTGCTGACTGTCCGAAAGCGCAGATGCCCCTGAGGGACGGCCTGGACGAGCTCTGGGCTTGGAGGGCCCGGCTGCTGACTGCTCCAACTCTGCATGGGTGGAAGCAGTCTGTCCTACAGGTGGTGGCAGCTGCAGTGGAGACGTGCCAGTGGTGGCATCAGGAATGCTGTCATCCTGAGAGCGGACAGCAGCTCCCTGGTTGGCCGACACACTGGCACTCTGACGGGGCAGCACCGCAGCATGCGCAGCAATCGGCTGGTCCACAGATTGCTGGCCTGCTGTGGTGCTGCAAGGGCCCCGGGTAATCCTGCCCGATCCAGCGAGGGTGGCAGCAATCAGTGCTCACGTGGCCTCAATCTGCGTCTGCATGAGACCAGCGAGTGACTGCGTGGCAGCACTCAGCACTTGCGTGGCAGGTGCCAGTGCTTCGGCGAAGGCCTGGACAATCCTTTCCAGTGCTGCCCCGAGGCCCTGGACAGTCCTTTCCAGCGCTGTCCCGAAGTCCTGCGCACTCCTTGCCTGTGCTGCGCCGAAGTCTTGGACACTCCTTGCCAGTGTCTCAATGGATTCAGGCATCCTTGCCACTGCAGCCATGAGCTCAGTGTGCCTCAGCCCAGCCTGAGCGCTCATTTCTGTGAGGGCACGCACCTCTTCTGCGCTCTGTGCAGCAGCACTCGGGGCCCGACTCGCCCTCTGGGGAGATGGCCCCCGAGCTTCCCTACCCGCCTTGCGTTGCTGCAGGCCGCTGGTTCCTGGAGCTGGATCCTCCTCAGAGCATTCCCCCCCGCTCCCCTCCAGGGGAGTAGTCTCCCCAGTCTGCAGATGGGCTGGCTCGCCTGAGGGTGGTACGGATGGTCCGGCTTCCTCCTGCTCGTCACCTCCCGAGTCAGCCGCAGTGGCAGCTTGAGGGCCCGGCTCCCGAGCTGGTGCTGCAGCATCTGAAAGCAGGGAGGTTGAAGAGTGGCTTTAGCGAAAGGACAGGGTGGCAGCAAGGGATGCATGTGTGCTGCAATGCACTGACTTGGGTCCAGAGTGAAAAAGCATGCTGGTGTGGGGAGCAAGTGGAAGGAGAGAGTTCAAATAGGTGATGACCTTACCACCGCTGCGCACAATGGGGTCGGCAGCTCCAGAGGTGACGGGACCACTCATTCGGCTTGCAACGATCTGGTGGACTCGCTCCTCCAGGTCTGTAAGGGTCTGCAGGTGAGGCCGGCCTCCTCTGGTACGAAGCTGTTGCCTGCGGTTACTCGCCAGCTTGGCCTGCAAGAGAAAGGATGGGGTGTGATGAAACATGCTGCCCTGAGCTGACATCACATGCCTCCCATGGGAGAATAGCCCTTACATTATGCTGCCCTGAGCTGACATCACATGCCTCCCATGGTCGAATAGCCCTTACATTATGCACTGAGCTGAATGTGCGTGTGTTTTTCCAGAAAGGGCCATGGGTGCTGGATGACAGCTGGCCATTGGGGCTCTGCGCACCCTCTGGCCATAAAGTGAGGTCCAGATGGAGGGATGAAGATAAATCTGAAAAAGGCACTCACCCTAACGACCCGAGTGAGGTCGTTGAACTTCTTCCTGCATTGCACAGGAGTCCTGGGCACCATGCTGCTGGAGGCGACTCTGTGGGAAACCTCCCTCCAAGCTCTGCGGTATTCGGTCTGATTAGGCCTCCTGCCATTCTCCGGGTGCAGCACAGCTCGCCGGTGGTCCATCACGCCAACCAGAGCATCCAATGCCCCCTCGCTGAAGCGCTGCGCTCTCTCCCTGACCCTCGCCATGTCCTTGAAGTTTTGGCTGCCACAGGTAGGTTGCCGTCGAGTTTGAGGCCTACAAGGCGCAGAGTGTAGCTGCAGATGAGAATCCATCAGCCCCTTTAAGGGCTGACCGGTGCCAGCGTGTCTAGGTCCAATCGATTATTGACAGCACCTGCGCTGCACCCACCCGCGGGGAAATTGCGTTGCGCCGCCGGGTTAGCGCCTTAAGACTACCATGCAGCGCCTGATTTAGCGCCGCAATCACCTTCAGGGGCGCTACAACCCAATATCACTCGAGGTGGTGATCAATTGCGCCTGGCGCTAAACTTTGCGCACCGCCAGTACCAGCGCCCCAAATGGGGCGATACTGAATTTTTCCCCCAGAGTGTTTTATTTGGAATTTGGAAAGAGTGGAGATTCGGAGAAGAGGGGGAAGGAGTTTTTGCTTTTTGCCGACACTACTAGTGCTTTGTGTTACAGGGAGATATTTAATTACAGTACCCTTAACTTAATCTAAATCAAGTAAGTAGTCAAGAAACTACACTGTAAACTAAGTTACCTAATTACAAATTTAATTAAACTTAATTAAATAAAACCAATTCCTATCGGGATGGCAGTGCAGATGGTGTGCCGCAACTGCAGCATGTGGGAGTTTGTGGAGAACATTGTGATCCCGGACAACCACGTTTGCAGCAAGTGCCTGCATCTTGAGGAACTTCAGCTCAGAGTTGTTGAGCTGGAGTCTGAGATACAGACATTGCGGGGCATCAGGGATGGGGAGAGTTACCTGGACACTTTGATCCAGGAGGCAGTCACACCCCTTAGGTTAGGTATTGGTACAGGTCTGGTTAGTGGTCAGGGACAGAAGGGTGTGACTGCAACTCAGGCAGGTAAGGGGAGCCCAGGTGCTGTGCTGGAGGAGCCTCAGCCTTTGCCCTTGTCCAACAGGTAGGTTCTTGCTGCCTGTGTGGATGAGGGAAAAGCCTGCAGGATGGATGAGCAAACTGACCACGGCACCATAGTACAGGAGACCATTCAAGTGGGGGGAGTGAAAGGGAATGTAGTTGTGGTAGGGGACAGTATACAGGGGGATAGATAGTGTTCTCTGCAGGCGCGACCGAGAGCTCCGAAAGTTGTGTTGCCAGGATTAAAGACATCTCCTCGCAGCTGGAGAAGAAGTTGGAAGGGGAGGGGGAGGATCCAGTTGCTGTGGTCCATGTAGGAGCCAACAACTTAGGTAGAACTAGGGATGAGGTTCTGCTGAGGGAATTTGAGGAGCTAGGATCCAAATTAAAAAGCAGAACCTCAAAGGTAATCATCTCTGGATTGTTACCTGAGCCACGCACCAATTGGCACAGGGACAAACAGATTAGAGGTTTAAAAGCGTGGCTCAAAGAGTGGTGTGGGAGGAAGGGGTTTCAGTTCATGGGGCACTGGCACCAGTACTGGGGAAAGAGGGAGCTGTTCCGTTGGGAACAGTGTCCTGGCGAATCTAATAACTAGGGCAGTAGACAGGGCTTTAAACTAATGAAGGAGGGGGGTGGGAGGATTCAGGAAAGAGTAAATTTAAAAGCAGCGAGAGAAATGTCAAAGCTCTCGCGCAGAGCAGAGTTTTGGGTAAAAATAAGCAGTGTGAGTCAGGAAGGGACAGAGAGAGTAACAAAGGTAATAGGGCATCAGTGACTAAAGTGACATCAGGGAAAAATAGAAATAAGTCAAAGCTAAAGGCACCATATCTGAATGTGCGAAGCATTCGCAACAAAATAGATGAATTAATAGCGCAGATAGAAATCAACAGGTTTGATCTAATAGCCATAACGGAGACGGGGTTGCAAAGTGGCCAAGGTTGAGAACTAAATATTTCAGGATACTTAACTTTTAGAAGAGATAGGCAAAATGGAAAAGGAGGAGGGGTAGCCCTGATAATAAAGGATGGGATAAAGACAGTGGAGAGAAAGGATCTTAGCTCCGAAAATCAATCAGTTTGGGTGGAGCCAAGAAACAGCAAGTGGCAGGAAACATTGGTGGGAGTTGTTTATAGGCCCCCAAATAGTAGTTGTAATGTAGGGCAGTGTATACATCAGGAAATTAGAGGCGCATGTAACAAGGGTAATACAGTGATCATGGGGGACTTTAATCTACATATAGACTGGGCAAACCAAATTTGCAGTAATAGTGTGGAGGACGAGTTCATGGAATGTATGCAAGATAGTTTTCTAGATCAGTATGTTGAGGAACTAACTAGGGAACAGACTATTTTAGATCTAGTATTGTACAATGAGAAATGGTTAATTAATAACCTTGTAGTAAAGGGGCCTGTTATAAATCTCATCATCAAGAAACTACTTATGAAATAACGCTGGACGGCCAGCTGGTGGCACCGTCCAAGGAGTATAAATACTCGGGCGTGGGCCCCAGCTTGCCAGGGACATTTTGTAAGACAAGGAGCTAGTGAAATACAACTAGACTTCCATGTCCTGAAACAAGTTGATTAAAGCCTTGCTTTATGCTCCAACCAAGTGTGCAGTGAGTTTTATTATGTCAGGGCCTTTAGGGAAGAGTGACCATAATATGATAGAATTTTATATTGAGTTTGAAAGTGATTTAGTTAAAACCGAACCTAGGGCCTTACATCTAAACAAAGCAAACTATGTAGGTATGAGGGGCGAGTTGGCTAAGGTAGATTGGGAAACTACATTAAAAGGTATGACGGTAGAGAAGCAATGGCTAGCATTTAAAGAATTAATACATAATTTACAACAAAAATACATTCCTTTAAGGCACAAAAACCCCACAGGAAAAGTGGTCCAACCGTGACTAACAAGAGAAGTTAGCGATAGTATTAGATCAAAGGAAGAGGCTTATAATGCTGCCAATAATTGTAACCCTGAGGATTGGGAGGATTTTAGAATTCAGCAAAGGCAGACCAAGAAATTGATAAGAAAGGGAAAATAGAGAGTAAACTAGCGATGGAGACATAAAAAGACTGTAAAAGCTTCTATAGGTTTGTAAAAAGGGGAAGATTAGCGAAAGTAAATGTGGGTCCCTTACAGGCTGAGACAGGAGAAATTATAATGGGGAATAAGGAAATGGCAGAGACATTAAACAAATATTTTGGGGGAGAAATTCGGTATTGCCCCATTTGGGGGGCGTTATTATCGGCCGGGCGCAAAGCTTAGCGCTGGCAAAGCTCATGTGATGTCAGTTGGCAATGGAACACAGACACACTGGCGCCAGCCAGTTCTTAAAGCGAAGGGTCGATCTTGCTCTCCATCCACACCCTGCTCATTGCAGCCTTGAATCTCGGCCTGGAGAGACCCGTACATCAAATCTGCTGGAACCACCAATAGATAGGCCCAGGGAAACAGCTCAGTGCTTCAGCGACGGGGCCTTGGTGGCTCTGGTTGGTGCTGTGGCATGGCGAAGGGCAGTGCTCTATCCATAGAGTGGCAGGAGGCCATTGCCCCATGACTACAGAAGAGTCTGGAGGGAGGTGGCTCAGCACGTCTCCTCCAGGAGCATGGTGCCCAGGACCCACACCCAATGTCAGAAAAGCTCAACAAACTCACTTGGGTGGTTAGGGTGAGTGGCTGCTTTTCAATGGCCCAGAAATTTGGGTCGGGGGCTTCCCGCGGGTGTAAGCCCCCGACCTGTACTTACCTAGCGCGCCGGCAGTTGAGCTGTGGGCCCGCGTGGGATTCCGATCCTGGGCCTGCTCCAGCTGCCGGCGCGCAGTGCTTGCGTATCCCAGGGGCGCAGTTAGTTCGATGCATCCCCTGGGATCACGTGGGCCATGGAGAGCCAATCGGAGCAGGGAATGCTCCATTCATAACTTTGACAGGAAGAGCTGTCAAAACTTATAAATACTACAGCCCCAAAACATCACTAAATCTTCAAATAAATTTTTTTTTAAATCACATCGCAAAGCCCAATGCGCGTTCATGCTGTTTGGCCCAGGTCATCGGGAAAGAGATGTACTGGCGTCTCCTTTTATAGAGGGCATTTGTGACCTGACAGATACAACAATGGACAGCAAACTGGGAGATATTGGTGATGTCCCCAGTAGCTGCTTGAAAGGAGCCCGTGGCATAAAAGTTCAGAGCCACTGTGACCTTCACTGCCACCGACAGAGACGTCCTGGTCTTCAGTTGAGGTTGCAGATGTGGTTGCAGCAGGTGGCAGAGCTCAGTGACCACCTCCTTGCTGAAGCGCAGCCGGCGCAAACACTGCTCCTCAGACAAATGAATGTAGGAGAATTGTTCCCGGAATACCCTGGGAGGGTAAGGTCTCCTGTGCAGGGGCCTGTTGGCCCTTCTCCCACTGGACATGTTTGCCACTCTGTCTCTGTGTCTCTGCTACCTCCGATTCTGCAGGTGCAGGACGATGCCCCGAATCAGTGTAGCCCCCACAGTCTCTACTAAGTCGCTGCAAGGAAGGTCAAATCAAAATGAACCTGCAAAGTGCTGCTCAGTACCCAAAACTCCTTCACACAGCATTGAATCTCTCCAGGAGTCTCTCTCTCTCTCTCTCAGGATGCGTGGTGCAAAAATGTCGCCGACAAAAAAAGGCAGGAAGCGGCCGCCTTTAAATAGCACTCCCCCAGCCCCTTCCCGACTGCAAAACGTTCCCCTCGACCTGTCGTTGCTAGCAGCAGGCGGTAAGTCAGGGGGTGCCACTCAATATCCGGTCTGGGGCGCTACCGGGGTGTTGCACACTCGACTGACGTCACGATCTGCGGGCGCAGGAGATCATGGCGGTAGTGTTTAACGCCGCCGCAACATGTCTGGTCAATTTCACGAGCGGTGCCCTCATAGGGCACTAACGGGAGGCGCTAATCAACCGAATTTTTCCCCCTTTGTATCTGTCTTCACGGAAGAAGACGCAAAAAACTTCCGAGAAATACTGGAGAACCAAGTGGAGTATTTGAAATATACACTCACACCAGGTCGGTGTTCGGAGATTCAGGCAGTCTTTATTCGCACCGGTGGGGAGACAACCTGCTATCGGTCTAGCCAGACTTCTCTCTGCTGATACAAAGTTTGAAGCCGTCTTTTATACAAAATATAGGCACATGATTAGCCTCGGGCATTACCCATCTTAACAATTTGATTGGGTTTCGCCCCGCGTGCACATTTAATGATTGGTTAGATAAAATAAAGCAGAGCTTACATTAACGCCGCCTACCAACGCGTGACATCAAGATACCGCCTTCATTACCGGAAAAGCATATGACCGTTATCACCGCAAGCTGTTGCTGCAACTGTGACATTGTACTTATGCCAGGTGGGGTTTCACCAACATTGTACATTCTTCTAAGAAGAAGATTCCATTGTTCTGCTTATCTGCCCCTCTAGGCCTCTTGTGGTTCAATGGTTCCAACTAGTTGCAATTATCTCCAAGTTACACAGCTAGCCGCAGTTAATCATTCTAACGCTACTGCAAAATCAATGTCATTCTTAGCGTTATCTCAACTGTCAGTTCAGCAACTTAAGACAGCTTACTTCTGCAAAAAGACTTATTAGCTCATTTAGTTCCTGAGACCCACTCTTAACCCTGTAATCATAATAGAGTTCTAAAGTCCCACTTCAGAAGGCTCCAGCGAGAATGAGGAACTGAAAGAAATTAGTATTAGCAAAAAAATAGTACTAGAGAAATGAATGGGACTGAAAGTCAATAAATCCCATGGACCTGATGGCCTACATCCTAGAGTTTTGAAAGAGGTGGCCATAGAAATAGTGGACGCATTGGTTGTCATTTTCCAATATTCCATAGATTCTGGAATGGTTCCCGCGGATTGGAAGGTAGCAAATGTAACCCCACTATTTACAAAAGAGGGAGAGAGAAAATGGGGAACTACAGACCAGTTAGCCTGACATCAGTAGTGGGGAAAATGTTAGAATCTATTATTAAGGACGTGGTAACAGGGCACTTAGAAAATAATAATTGGATTGGCAGAGTCAACTCAGATTTATGAAAGGGAAATCATGATTGATGAATCTGTTGGAGTTTTTTGAGGTTGTAACTAGCAGAATAGATAAGGGGGAACCAGTGAATGTGGTGTGTGATAATAATAATAACTTCCGGGAAGTTATGTCATCACTTCCTGTGAACTGTGAACTATGAACTATGAACTGTGTTCATACCTCACTTCCTGTCATATGTCACTTCCTGTTGGACTGGTATAAATACTGGTCTGTTCAGTATTGTAAGAGGCTTCTACCAGAGGCATGGTAAAGACCTCTCTTGTATATAGTGTGTTTATAAGTTACTTAAAGCTTACTTTAAATTTACTTGATGGTACGACTCCTTTTTCTTACATCATGGTGTATTTGGATTTTCAGAAGGCATTCAATAAGGTGCCACACAAGAGGTTATTAAACAAAATTAGGGCTCATGGGATTGGGGGTAATATACTATCATGGATTGAGGATTGGTTAATGGACAGAAAACAGAGAGTAGGAATAAGCGGGTCATTTTCATGTTGGCAGGCTGTAACTAGTGGGGTACCGCAAGGATCAGTGCTTGGGCCTCAGCTATTCACAATCTACAGCAATGATTTGGATGAGGGGACCAAATGTAATATATCCAAGTTTGCTGATGATACAAAGCTGGGTGGGAATGTAAGTTGTGAGGAGGATGCAAGGAGGCTTCAAGGGGATATAGACAGGCTAAGTGAGTGGGCAAGAACATGGTAAATGGAATATAATGTGGAGAAATGTGAAGTTATCCACTTTGGTAGGAAAAATAGAAAAGCAGTGTATTTTTTAAATGGTGAGAGATTGGGAAATGTTGGTGTTCAGAGGGACCTGGGTGTCCTTGTACACAAATCACTGAAAGTTAACATGCAGGTACAGCAAGCAATTAGGAAAGCAAATGGTATGTTGGCCTTTATTACAAGAGGATTTGAGTATAAGAGTAAAGACGTCTTACTGCAATTATATAGGGCCCTGGTGAGACCACACCTGGAGTATTGTGGACAGTTTTGGTCTCCTTACCTAAGGAAGGATATACTTGCCATAGAGGGAGTGCAACGAAGGTTCACCAGACTGGTTCCTGGGATGGGGGGATTGTCCTATGAGGAGAGATTGAGTAGACTAGGCCTATATTCTCTAGAGTTTAGAAGAATGAGAGGTGATCTCATTGAAAGATACAAAATTCTTACAGGGCTTGACAGGGTCGATGCAGGGAGGATGTTTCCCCTGGCTGGGGAGTCTAGAACCAGGGGTCACAGTCTCAGGATAAGGGGTCGGCCATTTAGGACTGAGATGAGGAGAAATTTCTTCACTCAGAGGGTGGTGAATCTTTGGAATTCTCGACCCCAGAGGGCTGTGGAGGCTCAGTCGTTGAGTACATTCAAGACAGAGATCGATAGATTTTTAAATATTAAGGGAATCAAGGGATATGGGGATATTGCAGGAAAGTGGAGATGAGGTAGAAGATCAGCAGGCTCGAAGGGCCAAATGGCCGACTCCTGCTCCTATTTCTTATGTTATTGGCCCAGAAATTCGGGTCGGGGGCTTCGCGCGGGTGCAAGTACCCAAGCTGCACTTACCAATGCGCCGGCTGTTGAGCTGTGGGCCCGCGTGGGATTCCGATCCTGGGCCTCCTCCAACTGCCGGCGCGCAGTGCTTGCGTATCCCAGGGGCGCAGTTAGTTCGATGCGTCCCCTGGGATCACGTGGGCCATGGAGAGCCAATGGTAGCAGGGAATGCTTCATTCATAAGTTTGACAGGAACCTGTCAAACCTATAAATACTATAAGCCCCAAAACATTTCGAAATAAAAAAAAAATTTTAATCACATTTTTAAAATAAACTATAAATTACATGAAATAACTATTTTAAACAATAATTTAAATTTTTGAAAAAATGAATTACATTTTCTAACGGGGCTAAAAATAAACTTACCTTTCTTTAACGTATTTAAAAATAATAAACCTGTGGAAATTTTTTTTTAATTTTAATTAATTCACCACTTACCTTGTAAAAAGCAGGCCCTGCGCCTGCTTTTTAAAAGTCTAACTCCTGGAGACTTACCTTCCCGGGAAAACCTGCAAAAAAACTGTAAGTTCGATGCGCACGCGCTGCCTCTTCTGCGCACGCGTTCCACCTCTGAAGCCCTTCTTTCAGGGGAACGGAAGTGCCGGTTTCCCGCGCATGCGCAGTGCATGCACGAAACCGGCACTTCTATTGGGCCTACGGGTGAGTACCCCGCGCGTACTCACCCGTGGAGACCCGAAGTTCTGGGCCATTATGTTTTCATAAATTAACCTCACATTATCACCGTATCCCTCAAGCCCACCATCTCACCTTATCCCTCAATACCACCTACCCAGCCCGACAGGGAGCTGTTGCAGGAGCTAAAAGACCTACTAAAGTCCCAACACCGTGGGCGGGGAGCGCACTCTCTTTTCCAGCCGGGAATGCGCGCCCGCCATATTGGATAAGGTGGATGTGCTGGTGTCAGGAGCGTACGTCGGGATTATTTCAAGGGGAGAATATTTTATTTAAGTGAGGGTCCTGCGCATCTTGCCAGACCCACCTTCAATTTTCGATCGCCCTAGTGGGCATTTTTCCCCTGGGAAAATGTGGTCTGTTGAAAATCTAATTGTCATTTTGTTTTTACTGGTTTTAGATTAAAAGTCTTTCAATTGTGAAATACAAACGTGTTTAAAATGTACCTGAATACATCATTTTTAATGTAAACACTCAACATTTTCTGGGGTGCCTCAGACCTCCTAGAAACTCAGCACCAACTCACCAGTGATTGGTTGGTGAGTGTTTTGCTCAATTCTCTTAGCTTTAAAGCCCAGGAATTATATTAGTAATTGTCAGGTTTCATTCGTATTAGTAAAGTTTACTAGCAGTAATAAATTTATTGGGTGTAGTAGGGTTTATTCATTAATAATTAATCAAAATAAATAAATTAAGACTCAATATAGATGGCAGGGCAGGTGATGTGTTGTGACTGCAGTATGTGGGAGCTCCTGGACGCCAGTCTGATCCAGGACGAACACGTCTGCGGTAAGTGTCTGCGGCTCGAGGAGCTTCGGCTCAGAGTTGATGAGCTGGAGGCCGAGCTGAGGACTCTGCGATGCATCAGGGAGAGTGTAGGATTCGCAAAATTCTGCAGATCCCCCAAACCAAGAAGATTACCCCAAAAGAAGAGATTTTTGGACTGTTTAAAAACCATGTCAGAATGGTAAAAGAATATTGGGCCTAAAAGGGGCTTAAAGTCAAAACCCCAGGATTTTGGTTATTTTAAAAGGCATGTTGAAGCCTGAGAAAGGCTGCGACAAAGGGGTTGGGATGGGCCTCTGTAAAACGAGCAGTTTGGATATTGGCATAAGCCAAACTGTCTGGGAATGTTGTGGACTGTCTCAGTCATTTTACATAATGATAAAAGACCAGTGGAAGAGCCATTCCCGCCAAGAACTACAGAGCCATCCAAAGTATGCTTAATGCAGAACATGCCACTGACTAACAAAAGGGACCCTGACCCCAGCAGGAAAAGACAAATCTTACTAATCAAACCACAGGTTAAACAGTCATTTAAAGCCAATTTAGGTTTCGATGGACCATCCCGAAACTAATTCACACCAACCAATTAAGATAGATGGGACCAGCTCAAAACCCATTAAAGAATTCAAAAACGATTAATGTTAACGAGCCCACCAAAATGGACAATGGGCCAGAGAAGATTTGGCGGGCAGGTAAACAAGGCCTCAAACGGTATAATTGGGGCCTACTTTTTCAGTTGGTTAGTGAGTCGGTTCGTTCGGTCAAGGAGTTCAGTTCAGTACAGTCCGGAAGAAGATAGCAGTTCGGTTTCGGCCCGTTCGATGCAGCACGGCTTGTGTAGAAGAGAAGAAGAAGAGGACTTCAAAATCCATGTCAATTCACAAAAGTATCCAGAGTCCGAGCCAGGAGAAGACATCATCGAATGCCTCACGGCAACCAAAGGCCCCAAGAAACAAACAACCAAAAATATTACCAGCAACTAGTTAATATTGGGCCACCGCGACCGACAAGAAACCAACCTGGAAGAAACCGAAGATTCGCAAGTTTGTTTCCACTGTACAAACTATTCTGACTTACCCCTGGGTAAGATTTGATGAAAAGACGCTAGACCCTACTTCTGACCAAAAGAAATTGGGAACTTACCCGATAGATCCAATATGCACCTGACCGCATCAGCGGACACGCGGAGACTGAAACAGCAACGCAGGTGAAGTCTTCTACCGTGTCCGGGGTACGGCAGGCCCCAACCGCCACACCTAGAGAACCCCGAAATCACGAACCTCTACAACTGTCAAAAGAAGTCGTTTGGTGAGCATTATCCCTGGTCCTCTGGAGTCCAACTTAGTTAGTGTAGTGGGATTGGGAGGGGTGAAGTATTCTGTCTATTGTTGTTCTCCCTCGCATATTCCGAAGTGTTCCCCCTTTTAGAGTGATAAGATTATTGTGTTGTGTATATTTTCTTGCCTCAAATAAAATCCAAGTTCTTTTCACCAACTCAGTTGTCTACTGCAATTTCATTACATCCCCCAAATAAGCCCAAGGTCTAGAACCAAGGGAGTGGGAGCGATTCGAACCGCTCAGGCAGTCAGAGGCAAAGCTGACCACACACACCACCCCCTACAAGGGGGAAAGTTGCCTGGACACTTTATTCCAGGAGGCAGTCACGCCCCTTAGGATCGGGTCTTCTGATTTGGTCAGTGGTCAGGGACAGGAGGGTGTGACTGCGAGTGAGGCAGGTATGGGGACCCAGGAGGTGGAGGAGTCTCAGCCTTTGCAATTGTCCAACAGGTTTGAGGTTCTTGCGGCCTGTATGGATGAAAGCAGTGGCTGCAGGGTGGATGAGCAAACTGACCATGGCACCGAGGTACAGGAAGCCATTCAAGTGGGGGGAGCTAATAGGAATGTAGTGGTAATAGGGGATAGCAGAGTCAGGGGGATAGATACAGTTCGCTGCGGCCAAGAGCAAGAGTCCAGACGGCTGTGTTGCCTGCCCGGTGCCAGGGTTCGGGACATCTACTCTGGGCTGGAGAGGAACTTGCAGTGGGAGGGGGAGGAGCCAGTGGTCGTGGTCCACGTAGGTACCAACGACATAGGTAGAACCAGGAAAAAGGTTCTGCTGAGGGAGTATGAGCAGCTAGGGGCTAAATTAAAAAGCAGAACCTCAAGGGTAACAATGTCTGCATTATTACCTGATCCACGAGCAATTTGGCATAAGGTAAATAAAATTAGAGAGATGAATGCATGGCTCAAAGACTGGTGTGGGAGAAATGGGTTTCGATTCCTGGGGCACTGGCACCACACTGGGGAAAGTGGGATCTGTATCGTTGGAATGGTCTTCACCTGAACCGTGCTGGGACCAGTGTTCTGGCGAGTCGTATAACTAGGGCAGTAGAGAGGGCTTTAAAGTAAATAGTGGGGGCAAGGGATCAAATTTGGGAAGAATGTGGTAAATCAAAGAGTAGAGACAAGGCAATAGAGAAAGGTATTAATATGGGAAATGATAAACAGACCGTGACAGGACGGGATAGAGAATATAAATTAAGAGTAAATCAACAGTTAAGGCTAGAGGTTCCAAAAATAATAAAAGGACAAAACTAAAGGCTCTGCATCTGAATGCACGAAGCATGTGAAACAAAACAGATGGTCTGATAGTGCAAATAGAAATAAATAAGTACGATCTGATAGCCATTACAGGAACATGGCTGCAGGATGACAGAGATTGGGACCTGAATATTGAAGGGTACATGACATTTAGGAAGGACAGGAAGCTAGGAAAAGGTGGAGGGGTGGCTCTGTTAATTAATGATGGTATTAGCACAATAGAGAGGGATGACCTAAGTTCAGGAAACCAGGATGGAGAAGCAGTTTGGGTAGAAATGAGAAATGATAAAGACAAGAAGTCACTTGTGGGAGTGGTGTACAGGCCCCCTAACAGTAACCACACGGTAGGATGGAGAATAAAGGAAAAAATAATGGGAGCTTGTCAGAAAGGTATGGCAATAATCATGGGGGATTTTAATCTACATATAGTCTGGAAAAATCAGATGGGCAAAGGTAGCCTAGATGAGGAGTTCATGGAATGTTTTCGGGATAGTTTCTTACAACAGCACGTTCTGGAGCCAACCAGAGAGCAGGCTATACTAGACCTGGTATTGTGCAACGAGATAGGATTAATTAATGACCTCATAGTGAAGGCGCCCCTAGGTAGCAGCGATCATAATATGATTGAATTTTACATTCAGTTTCAGGGAGAGAAGAGTGGGTCCAAGACTAGTATTTTAAACTTAAATAAGGGCAATTCTGAGGGCATGAAAGCAGAGCCAGCTAAAGTGAACGGGCAAATTAGGTTCAGGGACAGGTCAATAGAGTGGCAGTGGCAGACATTTAAGGGGATATTTCAGAATACACAGAATATATACATTCCAATGAGAAAGCAAAATTCCAAGGGGGGGGGACCCACCATCCGTGGTTAACTAAAAAAGTTAAAGATAATATGAAACTTAAAGAAAAAGCATATAACTGCGCAAAGATGGGTGGCAGGTCAGAAGATTGGACAGAATATAAAAACAGCAAAGAATGACTAAAAGATTAATAAGGAGAGAAAAATTAGAGTATGAGAGAAAGCTGGCTAGAAATATAAAAACAGATAGTAAGAGTTTCTGTAGATATTTTAAAAAGAAGAGTTAACAATCAATATCGAGTTCAACAATTTCAGATCATAACCTCGGCCCCCATTAAATTTTTACTGATTTTTTTTCCCCACCCCTTTATTTTGGGTCTTCCCTTCCCCCCCACCTTTCCTTTTTTCTCTCTTCTCTCTCCCACCTGGCAGCTGTCGCTTATCCTGCCAATACACTTCACACCTAATCTCAGCTGTCTTTTGTCTCCACTGTCCTATTACCATCTCGTCTGGTTTTGAATACCTCTTAATGTCTCTTTTACTTCTTTTGTTCTATCGCAGCCCGGCCTTCGATCTATTTTATTTCCTTTCCAGTTTTGAAAAAGGGTTTCAACCCGAAACATCGACTCTAATTTCTGTCCACGGATGTTGCCTGGCCTGCTGAGTTTTTCCAGCATTTTCTGTTATTATTTCGGATTTCCAGCATCTGCAGTATTTTGCTATCGTATTAACAAAGTGAGCATTGGTCCTATAAAAAGTGAGTCTGGGGAGTTAATAATGGAAAATAAGGAGATGGCAGTTGAATTGAACAGGTATTTTGCATCGGTCTTCACTATAGAGGATACAAGTAACATCCCAGAAATAGCTGGATATCAGGAAATGGAAGGGAGGGAGGAATTCAAGAAAATTACAATCACCAGGGAAGTGGTACTGAGCATATTGTTGGAGCTGCGGGCTGACAAGTCCCCGGATCCTGATGAACTTCATCCTAGGGTCTTAAAAGAAGTGGCTGGTGAGATAGTTGATTCATTAGTTTTAATTTTCCAAAATTCCCTAGATTCGGGGAAGGTTCTATTAGATTGGAAAATAGCGAATGCAACTCCTTTATTCAAAAAGGGAGAGAGACAAAAAGCAGGAAACTACAGGCCAGTTAGCTTAACATCTGTCCCAGGGAAAATGTTAGAAGCTATTATTAAAGGCGTTATAGCAGTCCAACACCGCCCTCAGTGTGCCAGTGCAGCTTTCAGTCACCTGAAGAAAAGTGTTTGAAGACCAGGACCTCAAACCCAGCACTAAGCTCATGGTCTACAAGGCAGTAGTGATACCTGCCCTCCTGTATGCTTCAGAGACATGGACCATGTACAGCAGGCACCTCAAAGCACTGGAGAGGTACCACCAATGCTGCCTCCGCAAGATCCTGCAAATCCATTGGCAGGATAGGCGCACCAACATCAGTGTTCTCGCTCAGGGAAACATCCCCAGCATCGAAGCTTTGACCACGCTCGATCAGCTCCGATGGATGGGTCACATGCTCCGCATGCCCGGTATGAGACTCCCAAAACAAGCGCTCTACTCGGAGCTCTGACACGGCAAGAGAGCCCCAGGTGGGAAGAGGAAACGCTTCAAGGACACCTTCAAAGCCTCCTTGAAAAAGTGTAACATCCCCACCGACACCTGGGAATCCCTGGCCCAAGACCGCACAAAGTGGGGGAGAAGCATCCGGGAAGGCGCCGTAAACCTCGAGTCTCTTTGCCGGGAGCAAGCGGAAGCCAAGCGCAAACAGCTGAAGGAGCGCACATCAACCCAAGCACCCCACCCACCCGCCCCTTGAACCATCATCTCTCCCACCTGTGACAGAGACTGTAGGTCCCGCATTGGACTCATCAGTCACCTGCGAACTCATTTTTAGTGTCATCCTCGGTTCCAAGAGACTGCCTGAGAAAAGATAGCAGGGCACTTAGAAAAGTTCAAGATAATCAGGCAGAGTCAACATGGTTTTGTGAAAGGGAAATCATGTTTAACCAATTTATTGGAGTTCTTTGAGGAAGTAACATGTGCTATGGATAAAGGGGAACTGGTGGATGTACTGTACTTAGATTTCCAGAAGGCATTTGATAAGTTGCCACATCAAAGGTTATTGTGGAAAATAAAAGCTCATGGTGTTGGGGGTAACATATTGGCATGGATAGAAGATTGGCTAGCTAACAGGAAACAGAGAGTAGGCATAAATGGGTTATTTTCTGATTGGCATGATGTAACGAGTGGTGTGCCACAGGGATCAGTGCTGGGGCCTCAACTTTTTACAATTTATAAAAATGACTTGGATGAAGGGACCGAAGGTATGGTTACTAAATTTGCTGATGACACAAAGATAGGTAGGAAAGTAAATTGTGAAGAGGACATAAGGAGGCTACAAAGGGTTATAGATAGATTAAGTGAGTGGGCAAAGATCTGGCAAATGGAGTATAATGTGGGAAAATGTGAAGTTGTCCATTTTGGCAGGAAGAATAAAAAATGAAGTAAATTATCTAAATGGTGAGCGATTGCAGAGCTCTGAGATGCAGAGGGATCTGGGTGTCCTAGTGCATGAATCGCAAAAGGTTACTATTCAGGTACAGCAAGTAATTAGGAAAGCTAATAGAATGTTATCGTTAATTGTGAGGGGAATTGAATACAAAAGTAGGGAGGTTATGCTTCAGTTATACAGGGCATTGGTGAGACCACATCTGGAGCACTGTGTACAGTATTGGTCTCCTTATTTAAGGAAGGATGTAAATGCGTTGGAAGCAGTTCAGAGAAGGTTTACTAGACTAATACCTGGAATGGGCGGGTTGTCTTATGAGGAAAGGTTGGACAGGCTAGGCTTGTATCCGCTGGAGTTTAGAAGAGTAAGAGGTGACTTGATTGAAACATATAAGATCCTGAGGGGTCTGGACAGGGGGGATGTGGAGAGGATGTTTCCTCTTGTGGGAGAATCTAGAACTAGGGGTCACTGTTTAAAAATATGAGGTCGCCCATTTAAGACAGAGATGAGGAGACATTTTTTCTCACAGAGGGTTGTGAGTTTTTGGAACTCTCTTCCTCAGAGGGCGGTGGAAGCAGAGTCTTTGAATATTTTTAAGGCAGAGGTAGATAGATTCTTGATAAGGGGATTGTGATATACTTGAACAAACTAATATTGAGAGGGAGGAGGTGCTAGCGGTTTTAGCGGGCTTAAAAGTGGATAAATAGCGAGGGGCGAAAAACATTAATAGGAGTGGTATATAGGCCTCCAAATAGTAAAATAGAGGTTAGGGAGGGCATCACGAGGGAAATTAGAGAAGCGTGCAATAAGAGCACAGCTGTCATCATAGGTGACTTTAACTTACATATAGATTGGACTAGCCTAATCAGTAAAAATAATGAGGAGGAGGAATTCCTTGAGTGTTTAAGGGATGGTTATCTGGATCAATATGTCGAGGAACCAACTCGGGAACAGGCTATATTGGACTGGGTACTGTGCAATGAGAAGGGACTAATCAGTAATCTTGTTGTACGGGGACCCTTGGGTCAGAGCGATCATAACATGATCGATTTCTCACTCGAAATGGAGAGCGAAGAAATTGACTCAGAGACTAAGGTCCTGAATTTAAACAAGGGGAATTATGATGCCATGAGACGGGAACTGAGTAGGTCTGATTGGACAACGTTCCTGAGAGGACTGGAGGTAGATAAACAATGGCAAACATTTAAAGATAGAATGACAAAATTGCAAAAATTGTTTATACCAATCTGGCATAAAAGGAAATCTAAAAAGGTGACTCAACCGTGGATAACAGGGGAAATTAGAGACAGCATAAAATCCAAAGATAGGGCGTATAAAATAGCCAAAAAAAGCGCCAGAGCGGAAGATTGGGAACAGTTTAAGATAGAGCAAAGGAGGGCAAAGGGCATGATCAAGAGGGGCAAAATAGCTTACGAAAACAAGCTGGCGGAAAATATAAAAACTAACTCCAAAAGCTTTTATAAATATATCAAAAGGAAAAGACTGGTGAAAACCAAAGTTGGTCCATTGCAGTCAGATACGGGGGAATATATAATGGGAAATAAGGAAATGGCAGATCAACTAAATGCATACTTTGGGTCAGTCTTTACGAAGGAAGACACAAAAAACCTCCCTGGGATATCGGGAAAAATAGGGACATTGGCAAAGGAGGAACTGACGCAAATCAATATCTCTAAGAATATGGTGTTAAGGAAGCTAAAGGGATTGAAGGTGGACAAATCCCCAGGGCCTGATAACATGCATCCTAGGGTACTGAAGGAGGTGGCCCTAGAGATAGCGGATGCACTAAGGATGATTTTTCAGAATTCATTAGACTCGGGAACAGTGCCGATGGATTGGAGGGTAGCTAACGTTACCCCACTATTCAAAAAGGGGGGTAGGGAAAAAGCAGGTAATTACAGACCTGTAAGCCTTACATCAGTTGTGGGCAAAATGCTGGAGTCCATCATTAAGGATGAAATAGCGGAGCACTTAGCAAATGGGGACAGGATAGGACAGAGTCAACATGGATTTACAAAGGGTAAATCGTGCTTGACTAATCTATTGGAATTTTTTGAGGGAGTAACTGGTAGAATAGATGGGGGAGAGCCAGTAGATGTGGTGTACCTGGACTTCCAAAAGGCCTTCGATAAGGTCCCACATAAAAGATTAGCATGGAAAATTGAGGCTCATGGGATAAAGGGGAAAGTTTTGGCGTGGATAGGGAACTGGCTGTCAGATAGAAAACAGAGAGTTGGAATAAACGGCTCATTTTCTGAATGGCAGGCAGTAACAAGTGGGGTACCACAGGGATCTGTCCTGGGCCCCCAGCTGTTCACAATTTACATTAATGACCTGGATCAGGGAGTCGGATGCAGCATTTCCAAATTTGCAGACGACACTAAACTAGGAGGTGGGGTGGGCTCAGAGGAAGAGACCAGGAAGCTCCAGAGCGATTTGGACAGACTGGGCGATTGGGCGGATAAATGGCAGATGCACTATAATGTGGACAAGTGCGAAGTTATCCACCTTGGGTGCAGGAACGGGAGGGCAAATTATTATTTAAATGGCAATAGATTGGGAGAGGGGGAAGTACAGAGAGACCTGGGTGTTCTTGTACACCAGTCACTGAAGGCGAGCATGCAGGTGCAACAGGCGGTCAAGAAGGCAAACGGTATGCTGGCCTTCATAGCAAAAGGGTTAGAATACAGGAACAGGGATACCTTGCTGCAGCTGTACAGGGCACTGGTGAGACCACACCTCGAGTACTGTGTACAGTTTTGGTCGCCTCATCTGAGGAAGGATGTTCTTGCCATGGAGGGGGTGCAGCGGCGATTCACCAGGCTGATACCAGGAATGGCGGGAATGACCTATGAGGAGAGACTATGTAGTTTAGGGATGTACACACTGGAGTTTAGAAGATTGAGAGGGGACCTCATAGAAGTGTATAAAATTCTGACAGGTCTAGACAGACTGGATGCAGAAGGAATGTTTCCCTTGGCGGGTGAAAACAGAACTAGAGGACATAATTTAAGGATAAGGGCTAAACCATTTAGGGCAGAGATGAGGGGGAATTTCTTCACTCAGAGAGTGGTGAACCTGTGGAACTCATTGCCACAGAGGGCAGTGTACGCCAGCTCATTAAATATATTTAAGAGGGAATTAGATATATTTCTACGGGCAAAAGGGGTTAAGGGTTACGGAGAGAAGGCGGGGACGGGATACTGAATTAAAGGATCAGCCATGATCTCATTAAATGGCGGAGCAGGCACGAAGGGCCGAATGGCCTACTCCTGCTCCTATCTTCTATGTATCTATGTATCTATGTATCCCCAGGCCCAGACGAGATGTATCCCAGGCTGCTGTGTGAGGCAAGGGAGGAGATTGCAGGGGCTCTGACACAAATTTTCAGAACCTCTCTGGCCACAGGGGAGGTGCCAGATGACTGGAGGACAGCTAATGTAGTACCATTATTCAAGAAGTGTAGTAGGGATAAACCAGGGAATTACAGGCCAGTGAGCCTAACATCAGTGGTAGGGAAATTATTGGAAAAAATTCTGATGGACAAAATTAGTCTCCACTTGGAGAGGCAAGGATTAATCAAGGATAGTCAGCATGGCTTTGTCAGGGGGAGATCATGTCTAACCCATTTCATTGAATTTTTCGAGGGGTTGACTAGGTGTGTGGATGAGGGTAATGCAGTTGATGTAATTTACATGGACTTCATTAAGGCTTTTGACAAAGTCCCGCACGGGAGACTGGTCAAGAAGGTAAGAGCCCATGGGATCCAGGGCAATTTGGCACATTGGATCCAAAATTGGCTTTGTGGCAGGAGGCAGAGGGTGATGGTCGAAGGTTGTTTTTGTGACTGGAAGCCTGTGTCCAGTGGTGTACCGTAGGGATCGGTGCTGGGCCCTTTGCTGTTTGTAGTGTACATTAATGATTTAGATATGAATGTAGCTGGTATGATCATCAAGTTCGCAGATGACACGAAAATTGGTGGAGTAGTAAATAGCAAGGAGGGAAGCCTCAGGCTACAGGACGATATAGATGGGTTGGTTAGATGGGCAGAACGTGGCAAATGGAATTTAACCCTGAAAAGTGTGAGGTGATGCATTTTGGGAGGACTAACAAGGCAAGGGAATACACAATGAATGGTAGTACCCTAGGAAGGACAGAGGATCAGAGGGACCTTGGTGTGCATGTACATAGATCCCTGAAGGCAGCAGGGCAGAAAGATAAGGTGGTTAAAAAGGCATATGGGATACTTACCTTCATTAGTCGAGGCATAGAATATAAGAGCAGGGAGGTTATGATGGAGCTGTACAAAACGCTAGTTAGGCCACAGCTGGAATACTGTGTGCAGTTCTGGTCGCCACACTATAGGAAGGATGTGATTGCATTTGAGAGGGTGCAGAGGAGATTCACCAGGATGTTACCTGGGCTGGAGCGTTTCAGTTATAGAGAGACTGGACAGACTGGGGTTGTTTTCCTTAGAGCAGAGAAGGCTGAGGGGGGACCTGATTGAGGTGTACAAAATTATGAGGGGCATAGATAGGGTAGATAGAAAGGAACTTTTCCCCTTAGTAGAGGGGTCAATAACCAGGGGGCATAGTTTCAAGGTAAGGGGCAGGAGGTTTAGAGGGGATTTGAGGAAAACTTTTTCACCCAGAGGGTGGTTGGAATCTGGAACTCACTGCCTGAAAGGTTGGTAGAGGCAGGAACCCTCACAACATTCAAGAAGCATTTAGGTGAGCACTTGAAATGCCATAGCATACAAGGCTATGGACCAAGTGCTGGAAAATGGGATTAGAATAGACAGGGCTTGATGGCTGGCGCGGACACGATGGGCCGAAGGGCCTCTTTCTGTGCTGTATAACTCTATGACTCTATAAGCAAGTGGGTGAGAGTTTATCGGGGGTAGGTGGGAATGTGGAGTAATCAGATCGGCCACGATCTTATTGAATGGCGGAGCAGGCTCGAGGGGCCGAGTGGCCGACTCCTGCTCCTATTTCTTATGTTTGTTCGTCCTATCAACCATTAAATTTCCCCCTCAGCTTTTTATGTACTTACGGGTTTTCCGTCCAATACAAGAGCAGGAATGTTGGCAACACATGGTTTAAATGTCAAAGCTTGTGCTGGCACGTCAGTTGTTTCCTGGCTGGCTGTGTTTGTTCCCACGGTTGGCCTGTACGCGGCAGGTGTCTGCTCCCCTCTCACGTCCTGGACTTACCTTACATTGAACATTCTCTCATATTGACAGATCACTGGGACATTCAATCAGTGCCCCAGGAGATAACTCTGCCGCTGTCCCTGACTGTTCTCCTGGCTCATCTCCAGACCAAACATAGGCCAAGCAAATCAAGCCCAGCCTGGCTCTCTGACTAACCAGCAACATCCAACAGTGCTGTTTGATTCCAGCTCCATTCTTTTTCCCATGCAGATTGAGCAGGATGAAATCCAGTTCACTGGGAGAACTCCATGCCAGGATTTGATTCCTGCTCTTCCTTTTGGCAAGGCCCTTGAGGATTAAAGTGAGTTCATTAGGGCAGAGTGCGAGGGAGCAGCACATTAACCAGGAGAAAGAGGGCGTCGACGGTTCATGTTTGTTCCCTTGCCGTGCCTGATAAGATCCTGCTCAGTGGATTTACAGGCAGCAGAGTTGAGTGGGATCCCACCTCGGAGGTGTCAGCCTGGGACACAGCTGTCTGTGAGGGTAAGAGTGGCATTTAACAGGAATTCAGTGCGCTTTCATCCTGGAACGGGGAGCAATTAAGACAGAGGTGTGTGTTGCAGAGGCAACACAGCAACCAGATCCAGGGCCATTAGTCTGCAGGCCTAGAACATAAGAAGTAGGAGCAGGAGTAGGCCATACGGCCCCTCGAGCCTGCTCCGCCACTCAATAGGATCATGGCTGATCCGAACCTAGACTCACGTCCACTTCCCTGCCCGCTTCCCATAACCCCTAATTCCCTTATCAGCTAGGAAACTGTCTATCTCCGTTTTAAATTTATTTAATGTCGCAGCTTCCACAGCTCTCTGAGGTAGCAAATTCCATAGATTTACTACCCTCTGAGTGAAGAAGTTTCTCCTTATCTCAGTTTTGAAACGGCAGCCCCTTATTCTAAGATTATGCCCCCTAGTTCTAGTCTCACCCATCAGTGGAAACATCCTCCCCGCATCCACCCGATCAAGCCCCCTCACAATCTTATATGTTTCGATAAGATCGCCTCTCATTCTTCTGAACTCCAATGAGTAGAGGCCCAACCTACTCAACCTTTCCTCATAAGTCAACCCCCTCATCTCCGGAATCAACCGAGTGAACCTTCTCTGAACTGCCTCGAGAGCAAGTATATCTTTTCTTAAATATGGAAACCAAAACTGCACGCTGTATTCCAGGTGTGGCCTCACCAGTACCCTGTATAACTGAAGCAAGACTTCCCTGCTTTTATACTCCATCCCCCTTGCAATAAAAGCCAAGATTCCATTGGCCTTCCTGATCACCTGCTGTACCTGCATACTAACCTTCTGTGTTTCATGCACCAGGGCCCCCAGATCCCTTTGAACTATAGCAGTTTGCAGTTTCTTTCCATTTAGATAATAACTTGCTCTTTGATTTTTTTCTGCCAAAGTGCATAACCTCACACTTTCCAACATTATATTCCATCTGCCAAATTTCTGCCCACTCACTTAGCCTGTCTATGTCCTTTTGCAGGTTTTTTATGTCCTCCTCACTCACTGCTTTCCCTCCCATCTTTGTATCGTCGGCAAACTTGGATACGTTGCACTTGGTCCCTTCCTCCAAATTGTTAATATAGATTGTAAAGAGTTGGGGTCCCAGCACCGACCCCTGCGGAACACCACTAGTCACTGATTGCCAACCCGAGAATGAACCATTTATCCCAACTCTCTGTTTTCTGTTAGATAGCCAATCTTCCACCCATGCCAGTATATTACCCCCAATCCTGTGATTTTTTATCTTGTGCAGTAATCTTTTGTGTGGCACCTTGTCAAATGCCTTTTGGAAGTCCAAATACACCACATCCACTGGTTCCCCTTTATCCACCCTGTTTGTTACATCCTCAAAGAATTCGAGCAAATTTGTCAAACATGATTTCCCCTTCATAAAACCATGCTGACTCTGTCCGATTAAATTATGCTTATCCAAATGTCCTGTTACTGCTTCCTTAATAATGGACTCCAACATTTTACCAACCACAGATGTTAGGCTAACTGGTCTATAGTTTCCAGCCTTTTGTCTACCTCCCTTTTTAAATAAGGGCATTACATTAGCAGTTTTCAAATCTGCTGGGACCTTTCCTGAATCCAGGGAGTTTTGGAAACATAGAAACATAGAAGATAGGAGCAGGAGTAGGCCATTTGGCCCCTCGAGCCTGCTCCGCCATTCGATGAGATCATGGCTGATCATCCAAACTCAGTACCCCGTACCTGCCTTCTCCCCATATCCCTTGATACCTTTAGTTCTAAGAAATATATCTAACTCCTTCTTGAATATATTTAATGACTTGGCCTCAACCGCCTTCTGTGGTAGAGAATTCCATAGGTTCACCACTCTCTGGGTGAAGAAATTCTTCCTCATCTCTGTCCTAAATGGCTTACCCCTTATCCTTAGACTGTGACCCCTGGTTCTGGACTCGCTGACCATCGGGAACATTCTACCTGCATCTAGTTTGTCCAGATCTGTTAGAATTTTATAAGTTTCGATGAGATCCCCTCTCATTCTTCTAAACTCCAGCGAGTATAAGTCCAATCGACCCAATCTCTCCTCATATGTCATTCCTGCCATCCCAGGGATCAGCCTTGTGAATCTTCGCTGAACTCCTTCCATGGCAAGAACATCCTTCCTCAGGTAAGGCGACCAAAACTGCACACAGTACTCAAGGTGTGGTCTCACCAAGGCCCTGTACAACTGCAGCAGGACATCCTTGCTCCTGTACTCAAACCCTTTCGCTATGAAGGCCAACATACCATTTTCCTTATTCACCGCCTGCTGCACCTGCATGCTTACCTTCAGCGACTGGTGCACAAGGACACCCAGGTCTCATTGCACTTCCCCTTCTCCCAATCTATTGCCATTCAGATAATAGTCTGCCTTTCTGTTTTTGACACCAAAGTGGATAACTCGCATTTATCCACATTATATTGCATCTGCCACGCTTCTGCCCAATCACCCAACCTGTCTAAATCATCCTGGAGTTTCTCGGTATCCTCCTCGCAGCACACACTCCCACCCAGCTTTGTGTCGTCTGCAAACTTGGAGATATTACATCTAGTTCCCTTATCTAGATCATTAATGTATATTGTGAATAGCTGGGGTCCAAGGACCGATCCCTGCGGTACCCCACTAGTCACTGCCTGCCACTCGGCAAAAGACCCGTTAATTCCTACTCTCTGCTTTCTGTCCGCCAACCAGTTCTCTATCCAAGTCAATACCTTGCCCCCAATCCCATGTGCCTTAACTTTACACGCTAATCTCTTATGCGGGACCTTATCGAAAGCCTTTTGAAAGTCCAAATACACCACATCTACTGGTTCTCCCTTATCTATTTTCCCAGTTACATCCTCAAAAAATTCCAGTGGATTAGTCAAGCACGATTTACCTTTTGTAAATCCATGTTGACTTTGTCCGATCCTGTCACTGTTTTCCAAGTGCTCAGCTATTACATCCTTTATAATGGACTCTAGCATTTTCCCCACTATGTCAGGCTTACCGGTCTGCAATTCCCCGCTTTCTCTCTACCCCCCTTTTTGAATAGTGGGGTAACATTAGCTACCCTCCAATCCATGGGTACAGTTCCAGATTCCAGCGAATTTTGGAAGATGATCAGCAATGCATCTACTATTTCTCGGGCCACCGCCTTAAGTACCCTAGGATGTAGATTATCAGGCCCTGGGGATTTATCGGCCTTCAATCCCGTCAATTTCCCTAACACCATTTCCCTACAAATACTGATTTCTTTCAGTTCCTCCCTCTCATCAGACCCTATGTTCTCCAACATCTCTGGGAGGTTATTTGTGTCCTCCTTTGTGAAGACAGAACCAAAATATGCATTTAATTGGTCTGCCATTTCTTTGTTCCCCATTATAATTTCCCCTGCTTCTGACTGCAAGGGACCTACACTTGATTTCACTAATCTTTTTCTCTTCACATATCTATAAAAGCTCTTACAGTCAGTTTTTATGTTCCCTGCAGGCTTACTTTCATATTCTATTTTCCCCTTCTTAATTAATCCCTTTGTCCTCCTTTGTTGAATCCTAAACTGCTCCCAATCCTCAGGGTTACCGCTTTTTCTGGCCAATTTATATGCACTCTCCTTGGATCTTATGCTATCCCTAATTTCCCTTGTTAGCCACGGTTGAGTCACCCTTTTTGTTTTATTCTTATCCCAAACTGGGTTGAACAACTTCTGTAGTTCATCCATGCGGTCTTTGAATGTTTGCCATTGCCTATCCACCGTCAACTCTTTGAGTGACATTCCCCAATCAATCCTACCCAATTCGCGCCTCATACCATCGTAGTTTCTTTTATTTAAATTCAGGACCCTAGTCTCTGATTCAACTACTTCACTCTCCATCCTAATGAAGAATTCTATCATATTATGATCGCTCTGACCCAAGGGGCCTCGTACAACAAGATTGCTAATTAATCCTCTCTCATTACATAATACCCAGTCTAAGATGGCCTGATCTCTGGTTGGTTCCTCGACATATTGTTCCAGAAAACCATCCCGTAAACATTCTAGGAATTCCTCCTCCACAGTATTTTTACTAATTTGGTTAGCCCAATCTATATGTAAATTAAAGTTACCCATGATGACTGCTGTGCCTTTACTGCATGCTTCTCTAATTTCACTTTTAATGCCATCCCCAACCTCCGTATTACTGTTTGGAGGTCTATATACCACTCCCACTAACATTTTCTGCCCTTTGATATTTCTCAGTTCTACCCATACAGATTCCGCATCACCAGAGTTAATAGCCTTCCTTTCAGTTGTGTTAATCCCCTCTTTAACCAGCAATGCTACCCCACCTCCCTTTCTTTTTTGCCTATCCTTCCTAAATATTGAATACCCCTGGATGTTGAGTTCCCAGCCTTGGCCATCCTAGAGCCATGCTTCTGTAATCCCAATCAAATCATATTCGTTTACCTCTATTTGCGCAGCTAATTCATCCACCTTGTTCCGAATGCTCCTTGCATTAAAACACAAAGCCTTCAGGCTTGTTTTTTTAACGCTCTCAGACCTAGATGAATTATTATTTACTGTGACCATGTTTGAGTTAAACCGTTGAGTTCTTTGCCTTCTAATTTTGTTTTTCTCCTTCCTGTCTTTTGCTTTTTTCCTTGTTTCCTTTTTCTCTGTCTCCCTGCTCAGGTTCCCAACCCCCTGCCACTTTAGTTTAATCCCGCCCCAACAGCACTAGCAAACACTCCCCCTAGGACATCGGTCCCGGCCCTGCCCAGGTGCAAACCATCCCGTCTGTACTGGTCCCACCTCTCCCAGAACCGGTTCCAATGTCCAAGGAATTTGAATCCCTCCCCCTTGCACCATTCCTCTAGCCACATATTCATTTGAAATATCCTCCTATTTCTACTCTGACTAGCACGTGGCACTGGTAGCAATCCTGAGATTACTACCTTTGAGGTCCTATTTTTTAATTTACCTCCTAACTCCCTATATTCTGCTTTTAGGACCTCATCCCGTTTTTTACCGATATCGTTGGTGCCTATCTGCGCCACGAGAACTGGCTGTTTGCCCTCCCCCTCCAAAATGTTCTGCAGCCGCTCCGAGACGTCCTTGACCCTTGCACCAGGGAGGCAACACACCATCCTGGAGTCTCGATTGCGGCTGCAAAAACGCCTATCTATTCCCCTTACAATTGAGTCCCCTATCACTATAGCTCTTCCACTCTTTTTCCTCCCAGCCTGTGCAGCAGAGCCACCCATGGTGCCAGGAAGTTGGCTGCTGCTGCCTTCCCCTGATTAGTCATTCCCCCCAACAATATTCAAAGTGGTATATCTGTTTGAGAGGGGGATGGCCACAGGGGATTCCTGCACTACCTGCCTGCGCCTCTTACTCTGCCTGCTGGTCACCCATTCCCTTCCTGCCTATACACCCTTTACCTGCGGTGTGACCAACTCGCTAAATGTGATATTCACGACGTCCTCAGCATCGTGAATGCTCCAAAATGAATCCAGCCACAGCTCCACTGCCGCAATGCGGTCTGTCAGTAGCTGCAGCTGGACACACTTCCCACACACATGGTCGTCAGGGATGCAGGAAGCGTCCCTGATTTCCCACATAGAGCATGAGGAGCACACTACGGGGCTGGGCTGCCCTGCCATGACTGACCCTTTAATTAATTAATTAAAATTAAATGAATCCCATCAATTTCACTTCAATTAAATGATATACTCAAAGGCCCTTGCTTAATAGTAGTTCCCACTACACAACAGAGACCTTAGAAACCACAAAATTTAAGTTTAGAAAAATTTAGAAAGAAAATACTCACCAACCAATCACTTACCCGCTTCTTGGTGACATCACACTTCGATTACTTTTTGCTTCCCTCTCCCGGAACCTGGATTGGTAAGCTCCTTAAATACCGTCGCCGCCTCAGGTGCTCCCTCGCAGGACCACCGCCTCTCCGCTCTCTCGGGGCTCTGGGCCTCGCTGCTCGCCGCCTCGGGGCTGCTCCTTAAATTCCGCCGCCGCCTCTGGTACTCCCTCGCAGGTCCGCCGCCTCATCCACAATCCCTACCGCTACTTCTCTCAAGACCCTAGGATGTAAGCCATCAGGTCCAGGGGACTTATCCACCTTAAGTCCCATTATCTTACCGAGTACCATCTCCTTAGTGATTTTAATTGTGTTTAGCTCCTCCCCCCCATAGCCCCCTGTTTGTCCAGTGTTGGGATATTTTTAGTGTCCTCTACTGTAAAGACTGATACAAAATATTTGTTCAGCGTATTTGCCATCTCCATGTTCCCCACTACTAATTTCCCGGTCTCGTCCTCTAAGGGACCAACATTCACTTTAGCCACCCTTTTACTTTTTATATAACTGTAGAAACTCTTGCTATCTGTTTTTATATTTTTTGCTAGTTTACTTTCATAATCTATCTTCCCTTTCTTAATTAAACTTTTAGTTATTCTTTGCTGGCTTTTAAATGCTTCCCAATCTTCTATCCTCCCACTAGATTTGGCTACTTTATATGCACTTGTTTTCAGTTGGGTACTATCCTTTATTACTTTACTTAGCCGCGGATGGCTGTCTTTTCTTTTACGCCCCTTTTTCCTCAGTGGAATATATTTTTCTTGAAAGTTGTGAAATATCTCCTTGAATGTACACCACTGCTCCTGTACCGTCTTACACCTTAATCTATTTTCCCAGTCCACTTTAGTCAACTCTGCTCTCATACCTTCATCGTCTCCTTTATTTAAGCTTAGTACGCTGGTTTGAGATCCAACTCTCTCACCCTCCAACTGAATTTGGAATTCAACCATATTATGGTCACTCATTCCAAGGGGATCCTTTACTAGGACATTTTTTTATTAATCCTGTCTCATTACACAGGACCAGATCTAAGATTGCCTGCCCCCTGGTTGGTTCAGTAACATACTGCTCAAGGAAACCGTCCCTAATGCACTCTATGAACTCTTCATCAAGGCTGCCCTGCCCAATTTGATTTGTCCAGTCAATATGAAAGTTAAAATTTCCCATGATTATAGCTGTTCCCTTATTACAAGCCCCAATTATTTCCTGATTTATACTCCGACCAATAGAGTTGCAACTGTTAGGAGGCCTATAGATGGCGCCCACTAGTGACTTTTTCCCCTTATTATTCCTTATCTCCACCCAAACTGTTTCACTATCCTGATCCTTTGACCCAAAATCATTTCTCACTATTGCAGTGATTCCATCCTTTATTAACATAGCCACCCCACCTCCCTTTCCTTCCTGTCTGTCCTTCCTAATAGTCAAATACCCCTGGATGTTTAGTTCCCAGTCATGGTCACCTCGCAGCCATGTTTCTGTAATGGCCACCAGATCATACCCATGTGTAGTTATTTGTACCGTCAACTCGTCTATTTTGTTACGAATGCTGCGTGCATTCAGATAAAGAACTTTCAAATAGGTTTTGTGACAATTTATTCCTGCTTTTACCCCCTTTACTACTTTACCTTTATCTTTATACATTCTGTCCCTTCCTGACATGCTCTGGTTTTTAATTTCCCCACTGCTACTTTGCTCTATTGCCTTCTCCACTGACATTTTTATTTTTCGCTCTCTTGAAACCTCCCCCCCACTAATTAGTTTAAAACCCTCTCTACAGCCCTAGTTATTACCACTTCTGTCAGCAGCGAGTTCCAGGTCATCACCACTCGCTGCATAAAAAAGTTTTTGCTCACATCCCCCCTGTATCTCTTGCCCAAAACCTTAAATCTGTGTCCCCTAGTCCTTGTACCATCAACTAGTGTGAACAGCCTTTCCCCGTCTAGCCTATCCAAACCCATCATAATCTTGTACACCTCTATCAAATCACCCCTCAACCTCCTTTGTTCTAATGAAAACAAATCCAGCTTCTCCAACCTGTCCTTGTAGCTAAGATTCCCCCATCCCCAGAACCATTCTGGTAAATCTCCTCTGCACCCTTTCAAGGGCCTTCACATCCTTCCTAAAGTGTGGTGACCAGAACTGGACGCAATACTCCAGTTGTGGCCTAACCAGCGCTTTATAAAGGTTCAGCATAACTTCTCTACTTTTGTACTCAATACCTCTATTTATGAAGCCCAAGATCCCATATGCTTTGTTAACCACTCTCTCAATATGTCCCGCCACCTTCAGGGACCTATGCACATTAACTCCCAGGTCCCTCTGTCCCTGCACACTCTGTAAAACTGTGCCATTAAGTGTATATTGCCTCTCCCTGTTCCTTCTGCCAAAATGTATCACCTCACACTTCTCTGTATTAAATTCCATCCGCCACTTGTCTGCCCATTCTGCTAGCCTTTCTATGACCTGTTGCAGTCGATTGATATCATCCTCACTGTTTGCCACACCCCTAAGTTTGGTATCATTGGCAAATTTAGAAATTCTACTTTGTATTCCAATATCCAGGTCATTTAAATATATCAAAAAAAGCAGTGGCCCCAGCACTGACCCTTGGGGAACACCACTGTCTACCATCCTCCAGTCTGAAAATCAACCATTTACCACAACTTGCTGTTTTCTGTCCTTAAGCCAATCCCTTATCCAAGCTGCCACTGACCCACCTATTCCATGAACCTCAATTTTGTTAACCAGCCTTCTATGTGGTTCTTTGTCAAATGCCTTCCTAAAATCCATGTAGACAACATCCATTGCATTCCCTTCATCTATTCTCCCTGTTACTTCATCAAAAAATTCAATTAGATTAGTCAAACACGATCTGCCTTTTACAAATCCATGTTGGCTCTCCTTAATTAGCTTAAACCTCTCCAAGCCCCATTAATTTTTTCCTTGATTATTGTTTGTAAAACTTTACCCACCACTGATCTTAAACTGACCGGCCTGTAGTTACTAGGATTGTCCTTACACCCTTTCTTGAACAATGGGGTCACATTTGTCACTTTCCAATCCTCAGGCACCTCCCCATAAACGTCATCCTGTGGTCTTGGTAATGGCCACGGCTATATGTGAGAATTTATAGTTCCAATGAATTCCTGAAGCATAGCGCCCAATCGTGGGATATAAATATACTCCAGGAACTGCCAGTTACAAAAACAAACGCAGAAGGCTACATCTCTGAACATTGGAACAGGAGGAGGCCATTCAGCCCCTCGAGCCTGTTCTCCCATTCAATGAGGCCATGGCTGATCTGCGTCTCAACTCCATTTATCCGCCTTTGCTCCATATCTCTTAATGACCTTCACTAATAAAAATCTAGCAATATCAGTCTTGACTTTTTCACTTTACCCCCAGCCTCAACAGAGCTCCAGATTTCCACTACTCTTTGTGTGAAGAAGTGCTTCCTGACATCGAAACATCGAACAATAGGAGTAGGAGTCGGCCATTCGCCCTTCGAGCCTTCTCCGCCATTCAATATGATCATGGCTGATCCTCTATCGCAATACCATATTCTGGCTCTCTCCCCATAACCCTTGATGCCTTTTGTGTCTAGAAATCTATCTACAGGAAACTTTGTGTTATCCGGAGGCTAAATGTCCGGCAAGCTCGAGCCACCGGCAAAAATCAGGAGCCGTATTTTTTCTTTTTGTTTCTTTTCGTTGCTTTTTTCTCAACAGTCAAGCTCTGCAAGGTCTGTAGCTAAGCAACAGCTTCAGCTAGAGATGCTACAGAGAGGCTTGCCGACTGTTTAGAAGCTGTTGCTAAGCAACAGTGTTTGTTGTCAGATACGGAGATGAAAACCTCCGTATGCTTCAACATTACAGCTGGAGTGTCCGGCAGTTTTGAGGGAACGGCAACAGCTGAGTCCCGTCGGTGCCGGATAGCACAAAGTTTCCTGTATCTCCTTCTTAAATATATTCAGTGACTTGGCCTCCACAGTCTTCTGTGGTAGAGAATTCCACAGGTTTACTGCCCTCTGAGTGAAGAGATTTCTCCTCATCTCAGTCCTAAATGTCCTACCCCGTATCCTGAGACGGTGACCCCTCGTTCTAGACCCCCCCCAGCCAGGGGAAACATCCTCCCTGCATCCAGTCTGTCTAATCCTGTCAGAATTTTATACGTTTCAATGAGATCCCCTCTCATTCTTCTAAACTCTAGTGAATACAGGCCTAGTCGACCCGATCTCTCCTCATACGACAGTCCTGCCAACCCAGGAATCAGTCTGGTGAACCTTCGCTGCACTCCCTCTATGGCAAGTATATCCTTCCTTAGTCACCGCCTGCCACCCCGAAGTGGAGTGCAGCAGAGAATGAGAGAAAATTCCCCAGTGCTGTTGCCACACCGCTGCACCTGGATGTATCTCCATCTCACCAGGACAGCCGTTGGCTGCTCCAGCCTCACCTGCCATGTACAAATGACGTGGGGGGCATAGCGCCAGATTTAGCTGGCATCTGTCCTCTTACAGCCTCTTTATAGTAGCAGGAGGCCCCCGGAAATGAGAGTAACCCGTGCATCAGAGGTGATGCTTGAGCCAGGGAAATGGGTGGGATGGGGTCGGGTGTGGGGGGGACGGGGGATGGGTGTGGAGGGGATGGGGGACGGGTGTGGGGGCAACGGGGGATTGGGTGTGGGGGGGACAGGGGAATGGGTGTGGGGGGGATGGGGGACGGGTGTGGGGGGGACGGGGGACGGGTGTGGGGGGGACGGGGGACGGGTGTGGGGGGGACGGGGGACGGGTGTGGGGGGGACGGGGGACGGGTGTGGGGGGGACGGGGGACGGGTGTGGGGGGGACTGGGGACGGGTGTGGGGGGGGGCGGGGGACGGGGGACGGGTGTGGGGGGGACGGGGGGGACGGGGGATGGGTGTGCTGGTCCACCTGAACAGAAGAAGCTCTGAGTATCAGCATGTTGTTGGATTATTGATAACCGCGCCCAACGCTGATGCCCTCAGCAGTCACGGGACGGTGCTCAGAAATCTTCCCCTCCCTTGCCCAGGTCAATGAGCCCAATTGTCGTGCCCTCACCATGCCCTATATCATCTAAGTCAGCACAGCAAGGCTGAAAGGTGGTCTTTGTGTTGTACAAGGCTGACTACTGGCCTGTTCTGATGTGAACCCTCTCTCTCCAATAACAGAACTGTTAATGTTTGAGCCAATCCAGTTGTGCGAATTCTCATTGCAGGAAACATCAGCATGTCGGACAAGCAGTGTCACGTGACCGAGCTCCACAGCCAACAGCAAGTGTCCCTTTGCTTTGATGTGATGGTGCAGTCCCAGGTCAATTGGGAGAAGTTTCTGATGCCAGCACCCACATCTGTCGCTATTTTGGGTGAACTGGTGCATCTGGCTACGAGGATGGAGGACTTCAAACTAAACCAAGGCAGTGCAGGCAAGAAATCCCTGTTTAAACGTCCAGATTCATTCAAGAGGTGCCTGATGGAGGTTTGCAACCAAACCGTAAACTCGTTTCAACAGACCCGCACTAATCTGAACAAAATCCGCATGTGTTGTGAGGACCTCCTTGTCCATGTGAAGAATGTGGGTGAAGGGACATCTCTGAACAAAGACCTTCCCAAGCAGCTGCAGAACATTCGGGTTTGTGCAGACAAATCCAAAACATGTGCCGAATCTGTGGAAAAGGAGCTCTCCAATCTCAGCGATCTACTGAGTGAGCTGCTGGAGACCTGTACAGATTCCCAGAGTATCAGCCAGGATAAGCTGGGGGAAGTAAGGAAAGTCCTGTCGGAAACACAACAGAAGAATGAGTTAGTAGAGGAGAAGAAGTGCAATTTACAGAAGCAATGGATCGAGGCTTCCCGAAAACGTGAGGAAGTCACCAGTGAATACGACAATGTAAGGGCGAGTGCTCTCATTGATCAGTTCTGTTTGGAAGGACTGAAACAGATGAAGAAGCTTCTCCCAAAGATTGTTGATCTTTTGAGCAATGTGACCAGCC
Source organism: Somniosus microcephalus (assembly GCF_052327205.1). Taxonomy (NCBI): domain Eukaryota; kingdom Metazoa; phylum Chordata; class Chondrichthyes; order Squaliformes; family Somniosidae; genus Somniosus; species Somniosus microcephalus. The sequence goes on along the minus strand of NW_028225332.1, from coordinate 204,714 downwards.
CAGTGCTTCTGGTGGTGGAGCTGGGGAAAGGGTTGATCTTTCTCATACAACTGGTGTCTGAGCTGAAAGACAAAGAATCCTCTGAATCAAACCCTGAAATCAGCAGTTTCCTCAGCAAGGTTAGAGAGGAAGCCTCACTGAAGATCAAGGAAGTCCAATCCCAGTTGGAGGAGTCGCAAAAAATGTACAATGAATGTCACCAAAATATGAAAAGTTCGTGTGATGAGAGTGAGACGTTGTTGAGAGAGATAAAGAACAATCAGGCACAAGAGATGGATATCAGCACACGTGTAGCGTTGATGGCTAAAGGGCTTGGGGCACTGGGGAGCATCAAGTCCAACTGGTCAGAGATGATCAACTTCATTCATATCATACCAAAATTAACTGAAGGTTGCCAGAAGACATTTAAGAGACTTAGTGCGGTGAGTGGTGAAGGCACGCAGGGTGCTCCAGGTGCGTTAGCCAGTAGTCAGATGATGAACTTTCAAGTGTCCCAGGCAGTCAGCATCATGACCCACATCGGTGACATGTCAAAAACCTATGTGGAGATTCACGACAAGTACCTTGCAGGTCAACTGGGCGAGCTGAGCTCATTGCTGGGCGGGCAGGGGTCTGAATACAAGTTTAAGAAGGTCCAGGATAAATGTGATGAAGCAAGAAAGGAAATCCATCACAGGGCCGCTGTGAATCAGGAGCAACTTCAGAAGAATGCCCAGCAGGGAAGTGAAGCCATTGCTAAACTTACAGACCTGCTGCTGCCCAGGAAGTGAATGGAAATCCTGCAATGAAACATATTCTCAGCTGTGCGAGTGACCAACCCCTGGAATCTCCAATCCAATCATCAACCACCTCTCCCAACCCCTGGAATCTCCAATCCAATCACCAACCACCTCTCCCAACCCCTGGAATCTCCAATCCAATCATCAACCTCCTCTCCCAACCCCTGGAATCTCCAATCCAATCATCAACCACCTCTCCCAACCCCTGGAATCTCCAATCCAATCATCAACCTCTTCTCCCAACCCCTGGAATCTCCAATCCAATCCAATTAAGGGTTACGGGGAGCGGGCAGGAATTTGGACATGAGCCTAGGTTCGGATCGGTCATGGCCCTGTGGGTAGCGGAGCGGGCCCAGGGGCCGTGTAGCCTGATCCTGCTCCTATTTCATGTGTCTAATTCTGTTAGATTCAGGAGATGGTTCTGTGATAGTGGATTGGCGGTTAGGATCAGATCAGCCATGATCTTATTGAATGGCGGAGCAGGCTCGAGGGGCCGATTGGCCTACTCCTGCTCCTATTTCTTATGTTCTTATGTTCTTATCAACCTCTTCTCCCAACCCCTGGAATCTCCAATCCAATCATCAACCACCTCTCCCAACCCCTGGAATCTCCAATCCAATCATCAACCACCTCTCCCAATCCCTGGAATCTCCAATCCAATCATCAACCACCTCTCCCAACCTCTGGAATCTCCAATCCAATCATCAACCACCTCTCCCAACCCCTGGAATCTCCAATCCAATCATCAACCACCTCTCCCAATCCCTGGAATCTCCAATCCAATCATCAACCACCTCTCCCAACCTCTGGAATCTCCAATCCAATCATCAACCACCTCTCCCAACCCCTGGAATCTCCAATGCAATCATCAACCTCCTCTCCCAACCCCTGGAATCTCCAACCCAATCATCAACCTCCTCTCCCAACCTCTGGAATCTCCAATCCAATCATCAACCACCTCTCCCAACCCCTGGAATCTCCAATCCAATCATCAACCACCTCTCCCAACCCCTGGAATCTCCAATCCAATCATCAACCACCTCTCCCAACCCCTGGAATCTCCAATCCAATCATCAACCTCCTCTCCCAACACCTGGAATCTCCAATCCAATCATTACCATCCTCTCCCAACCCCTGGAAACTCCAATCCAATCATCAACCTCCTCTCCCAACCCCTGGAATTCCGGTGACCTTCCATTTGAGGTGAGGGAATGTGAAAGTTCTGATTAAATCCCGCGGGCAGGTCCGGAGAATTCTTTGATTGAATTACTGCAAAGTTTTGAAGGATTCTGGAAGATCCAATCAGACAGAATAGTCATCAATTGATCATGTTTGATTGGTGTTTGCTTTCTCTGTCCCTTTTAAGCTTATATTGAAATCTGAAAAAAAATTAATCACATTAATCTGATTTTTACGATTATCTGTGCCACTGATTAATTTCCTCCTCTCGCAGTTTTAAATACTTTAACCATCAACTTTACACAGTTATGAAATTCACCAAAAGTATAGAAACAGTCAAACAACTCCCCTGCTCTACTTTGAGATAGTGGCCATGGGATCTCTCAGTACTGACCCTCTGACTGTGCAGCGCTCCCTCAGTACTGCCCCTCTGACAGTGTGGCGCTCCCTCAGTACTGTCCCTTCCACAGTGCGGCGCTCCCTCAGTACTGCCCCTCTGACAGTGTGGCGCTCCCTCAGTACTGCCCCTCCCACAGTGCAGCGCTCCCTCAGTACTGTCCCTTCCACAGTGCGGCGCTCCCTCAGTACTGCCCCTCTGACAGTGTGACGCTCCCTCAGTACTGCCCCTCTCACAGTGCAGCGCTCCCTCAGTACTGCCCCTCCGACAGTGCGGCGCTCCCTCAGTACTGCCCCTCCCACAGTGCGGCGCTCCCTCAGTACTGCCCCTCCCACAGTGCAGCGCTCCCTCAGTACTGCCCCTCCGGCAGTGCGGCGTTCCCTCAGTACTGCCTCTCCGACAGTGCAGCGCTCCCTCAGTACTGCCACTCCCACAGTGAAGCACTCCCTCATTAGTGCCCATTCGACAGTGCAGCGCTCCCTCAGTACTGCCACTCCCACAGTGCAGCGCTCCCTCAGTAGTGCCCATTCAACAGTGCAGTGCTCCCTCAGTACTGCCTCTCCGACAGTGCAGTGCTCCCTCAGTACTGCCCCTCCGACAGTGCAGCGCTCCCTCAGTACTGCCCCTCCCACAGTGCAGCACTCCCTCAGTACTGCCCCTCTGACAGGGCAGCGCTCCCTCAGTACTGCCCCTCCCACAGTGCGGTGCTCCCTCAGTACTTTCCCTCCGACAGAGCAGCGCTCCCTCAGTACAGCCACTCCCACAGTGCGCCGCTCCCTCAGTGGTGCCCCACTGACAGTGCGGCGCTCCCTCAGTACTGCCCCTCAATTACAAGAGGAATGCAGGGAACAGCACCAACCGCTTATACATGGCCTTCTTTGATCTCACAAAGGCCTTCGACACTGTCAACTGTGAGGGATTATGGAGTGTCCTCCTCAAATTTGGCTGCCCTCAAAAGTTTGTCACTATCCTTCGCCTGCTTCACGACGACATGCAAGCCGTGATCCTAAGTAATGGTTCCACCACAGACCCAATTCACGTACGAACCGGGGTCAAGCCAGGCTGTGTCATCGCACCAACACCCTTCTCGATCTTCCTTGCTCTAATGCTCCATCTCACCCTCAGTAAGCTCCCCACTGGAGTGGAGCTAATTTACAGAACAAACGGGAAACTGTTCAACCTCCGTCGCCTCCAGTCCAGATCCAAGGTCGTCCCATCCTCTGTCGTCGAATTACAGTACGCAGACGATGCTTGCGTCTGCGCTCACTCGGAGGTCGAACTCCAAACCTTCGTCAACACCTTCACCAAAGCATACGAGAGCATGGGCCATACACTAAACATCCGTAAGACAAAGGTCCTCTACCAACCTGCCCCCACCACACAGTACTACCCCCCGATTATCAAAATCCACGACAAAGCATTGGAAAACGTGGACCACTTTCCATACCTCGGGAGCCTACTGTCAACAAGGGCAGACGTCGACGACGAAGTCCAACACCACCTTCAGTGTGCCAGTGCAGCCTTCAGTCGCCTGAGGAAGAGAGTGTTTGAAGACCAGGACCTCAAACCCAGCACTAAGCTCATAGTCTACAGAGCAGCAGTGATACCCGCCCTGCTGTATGCCTCAGAGACGTGGACCATGTACAGCAAGCACCTCAAAGCACTGGAGAGGTACCACCAATGCTGCCTCCACAAGATCCTGCAAATCCATTGGCAGGATAGGCGCACCAACATCAGTGTTCTTGCTCAGGCCAACATCCCCAGCATCGAAGCTCTGACCACGCTCAATCAGCTCCGATGGACGGGTCACATTGTCCGCATGCCCGATACGAGACTCCCAAAACAAGCGCTCTACTCGAAGCTCCAGCACGGCAAGAGAGCCCCAGGTGGGCAGAGGAAACGCTTCAAGGACACCCTCAAAGCCTCCTTGAAAAAGTGTAACATCCCCACCGACACCTGGGAATCCCTGGCCCAAGACCGCACAAAGTGGAGGAGAAGCATCCGGGAAGGCGCCGAACACCTCGAATCTCTTCGCCGGGAACAAGCGGAAGCCAAGCGCAGGCAGCACAAGGAGCGCACGTCAACCCAAGCACCCCACCCACCTGCCCCTTCAACCACCGTCTGCCCCACCTGTGACAGAGACTGTAGGTCCCGCATTGGACTCATCAGTCACCTGAGAACTCATTTTTAATGTGGAAGCAAGTCATCCTCGGTTCCGAGGGACTGCCTAAGAAGAAGAAGCTCCATCAGTACTGCCCCTGCGACAGTGCGGCGCTCTCTCAGTACTGCCCCTCCGCCAGTGCAGCACTCCCTCAGTAGTGCCCCTCCGACAGTGCAGCACTCCCTCAGTACTGCCCCTCCGACAGTGCAGCACTCCCTCAGTACTGCCCCTCCGACAGTGCGTCACTCCCTCAATACTGACCCTCCGACAGTGCGGCGCTCCCTCAGTACTGCCTCTCCGACAGTGCAGCGCTCCCTCAGTACTGCCCCTCCATCAGTGCGGCATTTGATCAAGTGTGGCATCAAGGAGCCCTAGCAAAACTGAAGTCAATGGGAATCAAGGGGAAAACTCTCCATTGGTTGGAATCATACCTAGCACAAAGGAAGTTGGCTGTGGTTGTTGGAGGTCATTCATCTCAATCACATGACATCACTACAATAGTTCCTCAGGGCAGTGTCCTAGGCCCAACCATCTTCAGCTGTTTCAACAATGACGTTCCCTCCATCATAAGGTCAGAAGTGGGGATGTTCGCTGATGATTGCACACTGTTCAGCACCATTCGAGACTCGTCAGATACTGACGCAGTCCGTGTCCATATGCAGCAAGACCTGGACAACATTCAGACTTGGGCTGACAAGTGGCAAGTAACATTCGCACCACACAAGTGCCAGGCAATGACCATCTCCAACAAGCGAGACTCTAACCATCTCCCCTTGACATTCAATGGCATTATCATCGCTGAATCCCCCACTATCAACATCCGGGGAGTTACCATTGATCAGAAACTGAACTGGACCAGCCATATAAATACTGTGGCTACAAGAGCAGGCCAGAGGCTGGGAATTCTGCGGCGAGTGTCTCACCTCCTGACTCCCCAAAGCCTTTTCACCATCTACAAGGCACAAGTCAGGAGTGTGATGGAATACTCTCCACTTGCCTGGATGAGTGCAGCTCCAACAATACTCAAGAAGCTCGACACCATTCAGGATAAAGCAGCCCGCTTGATTGGCACTCCATCCAGCACCTTCAACATTCACTCCCTCCACCACCGGCGCACTGTGGCTGCAGTGTGTACCATCTACAAGATGCACTGCAGCAACTCGCCAAAGCTCCTTCAGCAGCACCTTCCAAACCCGCGACCTCTACCACAAGGGCAGCAGACGCATGGGAACATCACCACCTACAAGTTCCCCTCCAAGCCACATACCATCCTGACTTGGACCTGTATCGCCGTTCCTTCACTGTCTCTGGGCCAAAATCCTGGAACTCCCTTCCTAACAGCATTGTGGGTGTACCTACACCATATGGACTGCAGCGGTTCAAGAAGGCGGCTCACCACCACCTTCTCAAGGGCAATTAGGGATGGGCACTAAATGCAGGCCTTGCCAGCGACGCCCACATCCCATCAATGAATAAAAAAAATCCCTCAGTACTGCCCCTCCGACAGTGCGGTGCTCTGTAAGAAAGGAGGAAATCTTCATTTCTGTGTCTCCCTACTAACTAACCTGAACTAAATCAGTTGATTCTATTGCTAATTTTAGTTTAATGATTTCATTATGTTATTGCTGCAATTATAATCATACTTGTAAACCCTACTGTTAGATGCCCTGGGTAGACTAGGTTAGATTTTAAAATGGAAGAGACCGAAGTGCTGGGCCTTGGTTGGCGAAGTTAAAGATGTATTCCTGGCAGAACAAGGGGTTACACACGAGAGGCCCGGGCTGACTGGGGTTGACCCGTGGAGATTGCGTCTTCTACCCAGGGCCCAACAAGTAATAGATACCTTGATTGTGCTTTGTTTGACTACTGCTCAGGTGCTGTAATGTATCAATCTCTCTCTTTCACTGAATAAAATATAATTACTGTCAACAAATCGAGGCAAGTCGAATCTATTGGAACATAGGAGGAAAACGGTAAATTGGCGCAGACCCGGAAAATCAGCAGCTCCCTCAGGACTGCCCCTCTGACAGTGCAGCACTCCCTCAGTACTGCCTCTCCGACAGTGTGGCGCTTCCTCAGTACTGCCCCTCTGACAGTGTGGCGCTTCCTCAGTACTGCCCCACTGACAGTGCAGCACTCCCTCAGTACTGCCCCTCCGACAGTGCAGCGCTCCCTCAGTACTGCCCCTCCGACAGTGCGGCGCTCCCTCAGTACTGCCCCTCCGACAGTGCGGCGTTCCCTCAAGACTGCCCCTCTGACAGTGCAGCACTCCCTCAGTAATGCCTCTCCGACAGTGTGGCACTTCCTCAGTACTGCCCCTCCAACAGTGTGGCGCTCCCTCAGTACTGCCCCTCTGACAGTGCGGCGCTCCCTCAGTACTGCCCCTCCGACAGTGCGGCGCTCCCTCAGTACTGCCCCTCCGACAGTGCGGCGCTCCCTCAGTACTGCCCCTCCGACAGTGTGGTGCTCCCTCAGTACTGACCCTCCGAAAGTGCAGTGCTCCCTCAGTACTGCCCCTCTAACAGTGCAGCACTCCCTCAGTACTGCCCCTCTGACAGTGCGGCGCTCCCTCAGTACTGCCCCTCCGACAGTGCAGCACTCCCTCAGTACTGCCCCTCTGACAGTGCAGCACTCCCTCAGTACTGCCCCTCCGACAGTGCGGCGCTCCCTCAGTACTGTCCCTCCGACATTGCAGCACTCCCTCAGCACTGCCCCTCCGACAGTGCAGTGCTCCCTCAGTACTGCCTCTGCGACAGTGCAGCACTCCCTCAGTACTGCCCCTCCGACAGTGCGGCGCTCCCTCAGTACTGACCCTCCAACAGTGCGGCGCTCCCTCAGTACTGCCCCTCTGACAGTGCAACACTCCCTCAGTACTGCCCCCCTGACAGTGCGGCACTCCCTCAGCACTGCCCCTCCGAAAGTGCAGTGCTCCCTCAGTACTGCTCCTCTGACAGTGCAGCACTCCCTTAGTACTGCCCCTCTGACAGTGCGGCGCTCCCTCAGTACTGCCCCTCTGAAATAAAGAATAGATTTGCCTTCCAAAGCTAGGCTTTATTAACTTTAAAATCTGCAGCACATCTTCCCACATCCAGTCCCAACCAAAGCTGGAAAAGAACTGAATTTAAGGTGGCCACAACACATCATGTGATCATCAACTCCCAATGAGATTACAACATATATCCCAAGGCAGTTAACAAACAACCAATCACAATACTTTTACTAAACAAGGAATAATCACCACATTCACCCCTCTTAAAATATGCTCCACCTAAATAACATAGAGATAGGAACAGGAGTCGGCCATTCGGCCCTTCGAGCCTGCTCCGCCATTCAATGAGATCATGGCTGATCTTCGTCTGAGATCATAGCTGATCTTACCAGTTCAGTACCCCGTCCCCGCCTTTTCTCCGTAACCCTTAATCCCCTTAGCCTTCAGAAATATATCCAATTCTCTCTTGAAAATATTTATTGAATTAGCCTTCACAGCCCTCTGTGGCAGGGAATTCCACAGGCTCACCACTCTTTGAGTGAAGAAATTCTTCCTCATCTCTGTTTTAAATGATTTGCCCGCTATTTTTAGACTGTGGCCCCTGGTTCTGTGCTCCCCTGCCATTGGAAACATTCTCTCTGAATTCAACCTGTCCAGGCCTGCCATAATTTTATATGTTTCGATGAGATCCCCTCTCAATCTTCTAAACTCCAGTGAGTACAAGCCCAAACTATTCAATCTCTCCTCGTAGGTCATTCCCGCCATTCCAGGTATCAGCCTGGTGAATCGCCGCTGCACTCTTTCCATGGCAAGAACATCCTTCCGCAGATGGGGCGACCAAAACTGTACACAATACTCCAGATGCGGTCTCACCAGCACCTTGTACAGCTGTAGTAAGGTATCCCTATTCCTATACTCGAACCCCCTTGATATGAAGGCCAACATACCATTTGCCTTCTTAATCGCCTGTTGCACCTGCATGCTCTCCTTCAGTGACTGGTGCACAAGAACACCCAGGTCCCTCTGCACTTCCCCATCTCCCAATCTATTGCCATTTAGATAATAATCCACCCTCCTGTTTTTACCCCCAAAGTGGATAACCTCGCATTTATCCACATTATAGTGCATCTGCCACGTATCCGCCCATTCCCCCAACCTGTCCAAATCGCACTGTAGCCTCCTGACATCCTCATCAGAGCCCACCCCTCCTCCTAGTTTAGTGTCGTCAGCGAATTTGGAAATATTGCATCCAATTCCCTGATCCAGATCATTTATATATATTGTGAACAGCTGGGGTCCCAGGACAGATCCTTGCGGCACCCCGCTGGTCACTGCCTGCCACTCCGAAAACGAGCCGTTTATTCCAACTCTCTGTTTTCTATCCGCCCGCCAGTTCTCTATCCACGTTAATACTTTGCCCCCAATCCCATGAGCCTTAATTTTGCATGATAATCTTTTGTGTGGAACCTTATCGAAGGCTTTCTGGAAGTCAAGGTACACCACATCCACTGGCTCTCCCCCATCTATTTTACCAGTTACTTCCTCAAAAAATTCCAGCAGATTAGTCAAACACGATTTACCCTTTGTAAATCCATGTTGACTCTGTCCGATCCTTTCCCCATTTGTCAAGTGCTCCGCTATTTTATCCTTAATAATGGACTCTAGCATTTTGCCCACAACCGATGTAAGGCTTACTGGTCTATAATTCCCTGCTTTCTCTCTACCCCCCTTTTTAAATATTGGGGTAACATTAGCTACCCTCCAATCCACGGGTACTGTTCCCGAGTCAATGGAGTTCCGGAAGATGATCCTTAGAGCATCTGCTATCTCCAGGGCCACCTCCTTAAGTACCCTAGGATGTAGTTTATCAGGCCCCGGGGATTTGTCGGCCTTCAGTCCCCTCAACTTACCCAACACCATATCCCTAGAGATACTAATTTCTGTCAGCTCCTCCCTCTCATTAGTCCCTATGTTTGTCGATATTCCTGGGAGGTTATTTGTGTCCTCCTTTGTGAATACAGAACCAAAGTATGAGTTTAATTGGTCTGCCATTTCCTTATTCTCCATTATATATTCTCCCGAATCGGACTGCAAGGGACCGACTTGGGATTTTACCAGTCTTTTCCTCCTGATATACCGATAAAAGCTTTTGCAGTCTGTCTTTATGTTTGCTGCAAGTTTACTTTCGTATTCTATTTTCCCCTTCCTGATTAATCCCTTTGTCCTCTTTTGCTGTATCCTGCACTGCCCCCAATCTTCCGGTCTGGTGCTTTTTTTTGCCAGTTGATATGCCCTTTTTTTTGATTTTATGCTGTCCCTAATTTCCCTCGTTATCCACGGTTGAGTCACCTTTTTAGGTTTATTTTTATGCCAAACCGGTATAAACATGTTCTGGAATTCTTCCATTCTATCTTTGAATGCTTGCCATTGTCTGTCCACTGTCAATCCCCCCAGAAACACCACCCAATCAATCTTACCCAATTCCCGTCTCATACCCTCGTAATTCCCTTTATTTAAGTTCTGGACCTTAGTCTCTGATTCAATTTCCTCACTCTCCATCTCGACTGAGAGCTCGATCATATTATGATCGCTCTGACCCAAGGGGCCTCGTACAAGAAGATTGCTGATAAGTCCCTTCTCATTGCACAATACCCAGTCTAAAATGGCCTGATCTCGAGTCGGCTCCTCGACATATTGGTCCAGATAACCGTCCCGAAAACATTCCAGGAATTCCTCCTCCTCAGAATTTTTACTAATTTGGGTAGTCCAATCAATATGTAAATTAAAGTCACCCATGATGACAGCTGTGCTCTTATCGCACGCTTCTCTAATTTCCCTTTTTATGCCTTCCCTCACCTCCATATTACTATTTGGAGGCCTATATATCACACCCACTAACGTTTTCCTCCCCTTGCTATTTCTCATTTCTACCCATACAGATTCCGTTTCATCCGAGTTAATATCCTTCCTTTCCATTGCATTAATCCCCTCCTTTACCAGCAATGCTACCCCACCTCCCCTACCTTTTTGCCGATCCTTCCTAAATATTGTATATCCCTGGATGTTAAGTTCCCAGCCTTGCCCACCCTGCAGCCACGTTTCTGTAATCCCAATCAAATCATACTTGTTTACCTCTATTTCCACAACTAATTCATCCACCTTGTTCCTAATGCTTCTAGCATTAAGATACAAAGCCTTCAGGCTTGCTTTTTTCACACTCTCATTATGAATTAGTTTGGCCCTTTGTGTTTCTCTCCTTTGCTTATTGCTTCTCACCTTTCTACCATCTATTTCTAACTTCATATGACTTCCCTCTTTTCCACTACCTAGGTTCCCATCCCCCTGCCAAATTAGTTTAAATCCTCCCGAACCGCCCTAGAAAATATTACCCCGAGGACATCAGCTCCCTCACAGTTCAGGTGTAGACCGTCCCCTTGGTACAGGTCACTCCTCCCCAAGAACTGGTTCCAATGCCTCAAGAATTTAAATCCCTCTCCCTTGCACCACTGCTCAAGCCACGTATTTAGCTTATCTATCTTACTCTCTCTAAACTTATTAGCTCGTGGCACTGGTAGCAATCCAGAGATTACTACCTTTGAGGTCCTACTTTTCAATTTAGCTCCTAACTCCCTAAATTCAGCTTGTAGGACCTCCTCCCTCTTTTTACCTACATCGTTGGTACCTACATGTACCACGACAACTGGCTGATCCCCCTCCCCCTTCAGAATGCTCTGCACCCGCTCCGAGACATCCTTGACCCTTGCACCAGGGAGGCAACATACCATCTTGGAGTCTCGGTCTCGGCCACAGAAACTCCTATCTATCCCCCTTACAATTGAATCCCCTATCACTATAGCCCTATCCCTCTTTTTCCCGCCCTTCTGTGCAGCAGAGCCAGTCATGGTGCCCTGAACCTGGCTGCTGGTGCCTTCCCCTGATAAGTCATCTCCCCCAACAGTACCCAAAACGGTAAACCTGTTTTGGAGGGAGATGACCGCAGGTGACTCCTGCACTACCTTCCTGCCTTTACCCTGCCTTTTGGTCACCCATTTACTGTCTGAGCTAGCCTTTACCTGCGGTGTGACCAACTCACTGAATGTGCTATCCACAACATCCTCAGCATCGCGTATGCTCCAGAGTGAGTCCATTCGCAGCTCCAGCGCCGCCATGCGGTCTGCTAGGAGCTGCAGCTGGACACACTTCCTGCACACATAGTTGTCAGGGACAGTGTCCCAGATTTCCCACATGGCACAGGAGAAGCATGACACGGGTCCGAGCTGCCCTTCCATGACTTAACCCTTACAATACCCTTTTATTTACTACGATTTAGCTTAATTATTGAATTCTACTTAGAATAAGTTTGTGAAAGTACTCACCAACCAGTCACCTACCTGTTTTCTGGTGTTGTATTTTCACTGCCGCCTCCTGTCCTGGAACCTTTTCCTCCTAGGTTAGGCTCCTGAAATAAAATAAATTGAACCTACCTTTTCAACTTCCCCTAACCCCTAAAAGGTTAGAGGAGGTGGAAGGGTGGGAGACACTACACTGTAGTGTTTCGGGTTTAGCAACAGCTCCACCTATATAAGAGTTACTGGCCTCCTGCTCTCCCGACTGCACCAGCTGTGAAAGAAAAAGCCCGCGAAAGGTGAGCTTTTAAACTCACCAGTTACTGGCCTCCTGCTCTCCCGACTGCCCCAGCAGTTACTGGCCTCCTGCTCTCCCGACTGCCCCAGCTGTGGTCTCGGGCCTCGCTGGTCGCCGGGTTTTCTCCCGAGCTCCTCCTCGCTGCTCCCGCTGGTCCCGACTCCACCTCCACCCGCTGCCGATGCCGCACTGGGGCCTACCTGAGCCTCTGGGGCCTCTTGTAGTCGCTCTGCCGCTCAGCTCCGCCTCCACCCGCTGCCGATGCCGCACTGGGGCCTACCTGAGCCTCTGGGGCCTCTTGTAGTCGCTCTGCCGCTCAGCTCCGCCTCCACCCGCTGCCGATGCCGCACTGGGGCCTACCTGAGCCTCTGGGGCCTCTTGTAGTCGCTCTGCCGCTCAGCTCCGCCTCCACCCGCTGCCGATGCCGCACTGGGGCCTACCTGAGCCTCTGGGGCCTCTTGTAGTCGCTCTGCCGCTCAGCTCCGCCTCCACCCACTGCCGATGCCGCACTGGGGCCTACCTGAGCCTCTGGGGCCTCTTGTAGTCGCTCTGCCGCTCAGCTCCGCCTCCACCCGCTGCCGATGCCGCACTGGGGCCTACATGAGCCTCTGGGGCCTCATGTAGTCGCTCTGCCGCTCAGCTCCGCCTCCACCCGCTGCCGATGCCACACTGGGGCCTACCTGAGCCTCTGGGGCCTCTTGTAGTCGCTCTGCCGCTCAGCTCCGCCTCCACCCGCTGCCGATGCCGCACTGGGGCCTACCTGAGCCTCTGGGGCCTCTTGTAGTCGCTCTGCCGCTCAGCTCCGCCTCCACCCGCTGCCGATGCCGCACTGGGGCCTACCTGAGCCTCTGGGGCCTCTTGTAGTCACTCTGCCGCTCAGCTCCGCCTCCACCCACTGCCGATGCCGCACTGGGGCCTACCTGAGCCTCTGGGGCCTCTTGTAGTCGCTCTGCCGCACAGCTCCGCCTCCACCCGCTGCCGATGCCGCACTGGGGCCTACATGAGCCTCTGGGGCCTCATGTAGTCGCTCTGCCGCTCAGCTCCGCCTCCACCCGCTGCCGATGCCGCACTGGGGCCTTTACAATTTATAATTAATTATTTACAACTAAAACTATGCACAAGAATAAAACTGTTCACATGACACAATACTAAGTGAACAACAACAAATAGTAACATTGCACATAAGTATTAAGTATCTCTCAACTAAAACAATATACTATAATATTTCAACAATTTTAAAACATTACTATCAATTTAAAAGTCCATTTTCAATCGGTTGACCGGATATCTTGTTCGTGTCGACCTTCTTAACCTTGGTGAAATTCCTTGCCCTCCCACACCAGAAGGCACAGAAGCATCTTCAGCAGGAAGGCTATCCATATCCCGATTTTCCACGGTTTCCGGATTAGAAATCCCATCAGAAGGTAAACTGGGACGGTCATAAACATCTATCAAAGGCTGACTAATAGAAGTATAATTATCTGCAATTGGATTGGAAATATTCGTAGTATCTGTAACAGCATCCACATTATCTGAATCATGACTATTGTTAATATCCTCAGAAGAGGGCTGGCCCCCACAAGGAGCCAAGTCTTTAATTGAAACAGTACTTTCTTTCCCATCTTGGAATCGAATATGAGCATATTGGGAATTTGCCTCCAACAGCTCCACCTCCTCCACCAAAGGATCATATTTTGACAATCTAACATGGCGTCGAAGCAGCACAGGTCCCTGCATAGTAAGCCATGAAGGTACCGTATATCCCGTAGTAGATCTCCGCGGATAGTTAAAGAGCCTTTCATGGGGGGTCACATTAGTAGCCGTTGAAAGCAATGATCTAATGGAATGCAGGGCATCAGGCAGTACCATTTCCCACTGTGTATTCTTAAGGTTCCGGGATGTCAAAGCCAACATAACTGCCTTCCAGATCACCCCATTGTATCGTTCGCACTGTCCATTACCCTGGGGATTATACGGGGTAGTTCTACTAGTAGAAATTCCCCGACTCTGAAGGTATTCCTTCAACTGGGAAGACATAAAAGAACTTCCCTGATCTGAATGGATGTACGCAAGCATCCCAAAGATGACAAAAAGTTGAGTCAGACATTTAATAACTGTAGCAGCTGATACATCTGCACAAGGAAAAGCAAAAGGGAACCTTGAAAACTCATCCACAACAGTAAATATATATCGGTTTTGAGTAGTTGAAGGAAGAGGCCCCTTAAAATCGACGCTCAAACGTTCAAAAGGAGAAGTAGCCTTTATAAGATGAGCTTGTTGAGGCTTAAAGAAATTCAGTTTACACCGAGCACAGATAGAACATGATGAAGTCATCCGCTTGACGTCTTCAACTGAAAAAGGCAAGTTCTTACTGCGTACAAAGTGTATCATCCTCGTAACCCCAGGATGACATAAGGCATTGTGAAGATTAATAAGCGTATCTCCGTGAATCACAGAACAATAAGCCCTCGACAGTGCATCAGCAGCAATATTATCCTTCCCCGGACGATAAACTATGTCAAAATGGTAACATGCCAACTCAATCCTCCATCTCATTATTTTATCATTTTTGATCTTTCCAAAATGTTTAACATCAAACATAAAGGACACAGATTTTTCATCAGTTACCAACGTGAAGTGTCGCCCCGATAAATAATGTCTCCATTTACGCAATGCTTCTACTATTGCGTATGCCTCTTTCTCTATTGAAGAATGTCTTTTTTCACTATTGTTCAAAGTACGTGAGAAAAAGGCCACAGGTCTTCCATTTTGGTTCAGAGTAGCCCCAATTGCAAAATCCGAAGCATCCGTCTCGATCACAAAGGGAACCTGCTCATCAATAGAATGCACAACTGCTCCTAAAATATCCTTTTTAAAATTCTCAAAACATGTCCTGGCCTCCCATGATAGAGGATATGTCGTAACCCGAGTAAGAGGCTGGATCTTCCGTGAAAAATTTGCAATCCAATTAGAATAATAAGAAAACAGTCCAACAACTCGTTGCAAAGCCTTAGAATTAGTAGGACAAGGTAAATCAATCAATGTTCGCAGACGTTCTGGATCTGGTTTAATCTTGTTTCCCGAGATAATATACCCCAATAGATTTACCTCAGTAGTCGAAAAGATACATTTCTCTTTGTTAAAAGTTAAACCAACTTTTTCCGCAGCTTGAAGGAATCTTTTTAAATTAGAATCATGCTCCACCCTTGATTTGCCACACACTGTGATGTCATCTAAGTATGAAAAGGTGTCAGAGAGGGAGTTATCACTTATAAAAGCATCCATTGCCCGTTGAAAACAAGCAACACCATTAGTAACACCAAATGGTATTCGGCAAAACTGATACAGCTTTCCACCAGCCTCAAAGGCCGTATATGGTTGATCCTTCTTAACAATAGGAATCTGATGATAAGCACTCTTTAAATCAATAGTGCTAAAAACCTTATACTGAGATACTTTGTTGATAAGCTCATCAATCTTAGGCAAAGGGTACGCATCTAATTGAGTATACCTATTAATAGTTTGGGAATAGTCTATCACCATTCGTTTCTTGTGTCTCTCGTTAGTCGTGACAACTACCTGTGCTCGCCAAGGTGAACAACTAGGTTCAATGATTCCTTCCAATAAGAGACATTGAACTTCAGAATTAATAAATTCTCTATCCTGACTACTATATCTTCTTGACTTAGTAGCAATTGGCTTACAATCCGACATCAAATTGGAAAAAAGTGATAATGGAGAAATAGATAAAGAGGTTAATCCACAAATAGATAAAGGTGGCTTAGTCCCTCCAAATGAAAGACTAAGAGACTCGTGTAACTGAAGCACATCATGTCCAATCAAAATATCCGCACAGAGATTAGGCAAAACAGATAGGCGTATATCAGTATACGTATTACCTAGAAGAATCATTTTCACAAAGCAACAATCAGCTATTTGTGAAGTAAGGGTCATCTGAGCCATACACACCTGATACGTAACAGGCGAAATTTTCAAATGCTTGCTTCTCCTTCGCAAACTGAAAACTTATAAAACTCTCAGTACTGCCCGTATCTATAAGGGCCTTCACTTCCAACCCATTAACTTGAGCCGTAACTATAGCTTTGTTTAGGCCATGAGCAAATGCAGCAGAAATTGATGCAATAAACGCCCTATCTAAAGGCTGAATAGTCACAGAGGAGGTAGTGGAGGAGGGCCCTCCCACACCAGGAGAGGAGGAGGTAATTGAACCTGATGATTTGCACACACGTGCATAATGACCTCTCTTGCCGCATTTACTACACACAGCCTCCCGAGCAGGACACTTCAGACGAGGGTGCCGGATATTCCCACAAAAATAACACTTCTGAATCCTAGAGGCAACAGCCACCGAAGTAGAAACTGTTTCAGAATCTAGTAAACCACTCCCATTAAGTCCACATAGTTCCTTTTCATCCGAAACTGCCGAAACCATAGTCGCAGGCCGATTAAAAAGAGCATAAGAATCCGAACTTCTCTGAGCCACATCCAATGTAGAAGCTTGCTCAAAAGCACTTTTAAGATCCAAAGTCTTATTTTCTAACAACCGCTGACGAATTGATCTAGACAGTAATCCATTAATAAAAGCATCCCGTACCGATTCTTCCTTATATTCTTCAGCCGTCACAGCCTTATAATTACAGTTAACACTAAGGCACCGAAGTGCTTGTAAATAAGTATCCAAAGATTCTCCCACCTGCTGCCTACGGGCAGATAGAAGGTGACGTGCAAATACCTCATTCTTTGGTTTGACAAAAATCTTTTCCAATGTAGAAATAGCCACTTCATAAGTTTTACAGTCCAAAATATATTTATATACATCCGGAGCAATGTAGTTGATCAGCATATTCAGCTTATTTAGAGACTCTTGATCCAACACGCCCAAAAAGTTTTTAAATGTACAATACCAATGTTTCCATTTATCATCCACTCCAGCAGAATTGGGGTCAGCCTTGAATCGTTCTGGTTGAAGATATCGCTCCATTCTAACATAAAGTTAATAAATTGAAATAAAGAATAGATTTGCCTTCCAAAGCTAGGCTTTATTAACTTTAAAATCTGCAGCACATCTTCCCACATCCAGTCCCAACCAAAGCTGGAAAAGAACTGAATATAAGGTGGCCACAACACTTCATGTGATCATCAACTACCAATGAGATTACAACATATATCCCAAGGCAGTTAACAAACAACCAATCACAATACTTTTACTAAACAAGGAATAATCACCACACCCTCTGACAATGCTGCGCTCCCTCGGTACTGCCCCTCCAATAGTGCGGCACTCCCTCAGTACTGCCCCTCTGACAGTGCGGCGCTCCCTCAGTACTGCCCCTCTGACAGTGTGGCACTCCCTCAGTACTACCCCTCCGACAGTGCTGCGCTCCCTCAGTACTGCCCCTCCGACAGCGCAGTGCTCCCTCAGTACTGCCCCCCCGACAGTGCAGCACTCCCTCAGTACTGCACCTCCGACAGTGCAGCGCTCCCTCAGTACTGCCCCTCTGAAAGTGCAGTGCTCCCTCAGTACTGCCCCTCCAACAGTGCGGCGCTCCCTCAGTACTGCCCCTCTGACAGCATGCAGCCAACAGTAACCACTCTGTTCATTGGCTGCATACATCGGCAAGGGGCCCAAAATTGTAACTTGTTAGCACCCCTTAAAGCTAGCCTGCACTGCTTAACAGGTTGGTGCACTGTAGCTGGAGCAGGTGTAGGCAGTTCAGGAAGTGAATTTGACGTGTTGTGATTTGGGTAAAGCTAAGCAGAGTGTGACAGGAAGGGAGGGAGAGTTTAATGGTAATAGTGCATCACTGAATGTCAAATCAGGAAAAAATGGTAAAAAGTTAAAAGTAAACCGTTTTATCTGAATGCACAAAGCATTCGTGACAAGATAGACAAATTAATGGCAAATATAGATTCAAGTGGCTTTGATCTAATAGCCGTTACAGAGATTTGGTTGCAAGGTGGCCAAGGTTGGGAACTAAATATTCCAGGATAGTAGATGTTTCAAAAAGACAGACAAAATGGAACAGGTGGTGGGATAACCTTGATAATAAAGGATGACATAAGGACAGTAGTGAGTAATGATCTTGACTCGGAAGAGTAGGAAGTAGAATCAGTATTTTGTATCTGTCTTCACAGTAGAAGACACAAAAAATACCAGAAATAGTGCGGAACCAAGTGTCTAATGAGAGTAAGTAATTAATATCAGTAAAGAAAAAGTGCTGGAGAAATTAATGGGACTAAAAGCCGACAAATCCCCTGGACCTGATGGCCTACATCCTCGGGTTCTAAAAGAAGTGGCTGCAGAGATAGTGGATGCATTGGTTGTGATCTTCCAAAATTCCCTAGATTCTAGAACGGTCCCAGCGAATTGGAAGGTAACAAATGTAACACCGCTATTCAGGAAAGGATGGCTAGAGATAACAGGGAAATACAGGCAAGTTAGCCTGATATCAGGCGTTGGGAAAATGCAGGACTCCATTATTAAGAAAATGGTAATGGCATTTAGAATGATTAGGAAGAGTTTTCATGGTTTTATGAAAGGGACATCTTGTTTGACCAGTCTATTCGAGGTTTTTGAGGATGTAACTAGCAAGATAGATAAAGGGTAACCAGTGGATGTAGTATGTTTGGATTTTCAAAAGGCATTCGATAAGGTATCACACAAAAGGTTGTTACACAAGATTAGGGCTCATGGGGTTGGGGGTAATATGTTAGCATGGATAGAGGATTGGTTAAGAGAGAAAACAGAGTCGAGATAAATGGGTCATTTTCAGCCTGGCAGGATGTTACTAGTGGGGTGCTGCAAGGATCAGTGCTTGGGCCTCAGCTATTTACAATCTAGATTAATGACTTAGATGAAGGGTCTGAATGAAATGTATCTAAATTTGCTCACAATACAAAGCTGGGTGAGAATGTAAGCTGTGAGGAGGACACAAAGAGTCTGTAAAGGGATAGAGACGGGTTAAATGAGTGGGCAAGAAGGTGGCAGATGGAATATAATGTGGGGAAATCACTCTGGGAGGAAGAGTAGAAAAACAGGATATTTTTTAAATGGTGAGAAACTTTCAAATGTTGGTGTTCAGTAGGATTTGGGTGTCTTTGTACAGGAAACACAGAAAGTTAACATGCAGGTACAGCAAGCAATGAGGAAGGCAAATGGGAATTATTGCAAAGAGGCTGGAGTATAAGAGTAAGGAAGTCTTGCTCCAATTGTACAGGGCCTTGGTGAGACCACACCTGGAGTACTGGGCACAGTTTTGGTCTCCTTATCTGAGGAAGGATACACTTGCCTTGGAGGCGGTGCAACGAAGGTTCACTAGATTGATCCCTGGGAGGAGAGGGCTGTCCTATGATGAGAGATTGTGTAGATTGGGCCGATACTCTCTGGAGTTTAGAAGAATGAGAGGTGATCTCATTGAAACATACAAGACTCTGAGGCCTAGAAATTGGATAAGGCCTGTAAACGGGCGGTGTCACGGACCAGCGCTGTTTGCCTCGCCTCTTCTAAGTGGAGCAGGCAACACACAAAATTCATGCTGCCTGCTCATTAACATGATTGGAGCACTGCTCGCAGTGCTAAACATGCTGCTGATTGACTGAGTGCTCAACGGGGGCCGGGGGTGGGGTATAATATCAGGTGCAGTCTACTGGCCAGTAATGTTTGGTCGAGGCTCAGTCCACTACTTAAAAGGGAGGTGCTTTGGAACAAAGCACCTCATTGTTAGTCTGGAGACACAATGGACAACGAGAATGAGCTAGAAGATTTTCAAATGCTGCGCCGGAGGCCTTGATCCCGGGGGCCCAACAAAGGCAAGCTGTCTCACCCTCAGGGAGGCAAGAAGCCATCCATAGTCATGTGCAGAAGGTTCTGGGAAGAGATTGCACAATCGGTCACGGCCACCAGTGTTGTCCCAAGGACCTGGATCCAGTGCTGCAAAAAGTTAAGTGACCTCACACGGCTAGTCAAGGTGACTGAAGGCTTCAACAAATGCCTTATCCCACCATCTGCACCACAAGCTTCACACACTGCTCAACTCACACCTCACAATTAAAGCTTCACTTCACCCTCACACACTGCTCAATGAACCTCACCCCATTACTCATCTACCAACAATCTCTAGCCAGTGTAAGATCCGCAAAATTGATATTGTCAGATAGGGGTCCCTTGGTAGAAGAGGCCTTTACTTTTAAAGACTGTTTTTAAAAGAAGGCCAGGAAAAAGGGCACACAAAATGGCCGCCAGACCCCGTGACCAGCTTTTGGACACTTTTAAAATGGTTCCTGCAGCCCCCAGACAGCCTTTGTGGATTCAGCCCACAGTAAGTTCTGGAAGGCCGTTTCGGAGAAAATGAAACCAGACAGAACCCTATACATATGGATTGGATGCAGATCCAGTCAGATCGGCCTGTAGATAAAGGCCATCTAAATGTTTACCCAGACAAAGGGAAACAATTTTATATTCATAGGGGGAGCATCAAAGACCCACTAAAGACATCAAGAAGACACTCAAAACAATACAAGGCCATTCCAGACCAGAGATGGCCATCACCGGCCATCCCGAAAGCAGTTTAAATATAATAACTACCCCGTTGTGATACCAGCCCGACAAAAATTAAACAAAGACTAACCTTGATCTAGGCGGGAGATAAGGCCTCGATTGAGAAGTATAATTGGG
Source organism: Somniosus microcephalus (assembly GCF_052327205.1). Lineage (NCBI taxonomy): Eukaryota > Metazoa > Chordata > Chondrichthyes > Squaliformes > Somniosidae > Somniosus > Somniosus microcephalus. The sequence continues at coordinate 183,870 of NW_028225332.1, read as the reverse complement.
GATCCCGGAGAAAAGATAGTGTGCTACGAATTGAGCATCAGGTTGGAGCGTTGTTTGAAGAATTGAGCGCCCAGATAGCCGAGGACACTGGGGAGATCCATGAGGAAGCTTGTAGATGCTTCTGAAAGACAAGCACGCTAAAACCTCGTAGCCAGAGAGAGAATTCGGTAGCGGGAATGCCTCGGCCATTCCCGAGTCCAGAAGGTGGTTCGGGTTTGCGTTCGGCCTCCGGGGTACTCGTCGGGAGATCATCGACCAAAAACCCCGGGGCCACTGCAAAATGAGGAGAAAGTGGAGGAGAAGAAAAGAGGACGAAACGCCCCACCACATCGTGGGCTGGAGCACAGAAGAAAACGAGCTGTGAATGGGGCGAGGGTCTGCTCGTCTTGCTGAAGTAGAGGAGCCATCAGCCTGAGCAGCCCGCTGCTCCTACAGCCCAATGACCACGTGGAGACAGGACGCCTGAGAGGATCAAAACGCAGACCTTTCAAAATCTTGCAGTTCCTAACTGGATTGGTGAGCATGTTTCTGGCCCCTCATAATTCGATCTAGATAGGTTTAGGGGGTGGGTATTTCAGGGGATAATTAATTATGAGTTGTTGTCCCTCGATGTTCCGTGTGTTTCCCCATTTCATGATGACTTTTGTGAAGTATAATATGCCTGTATTTATCTCAGTTAGCAATGTATTATGAATTTCTTTTTCCCTCCCATGTACCTTTTATTGACTTGCATTTGATTTGTTTTTCTCTATGCAATAAAATTTCATTTTGTTTCCATTAAACCTGGCCTATAGAGTATTCTCTACATTGTAGTTCCTGCCTCAACGTCCAGTGTCGAGAACCTAAGGGGCGAGTGGGTCGAACCACTCAAGGTTTTACTGTGTAAGAGGGAGAGGCCTCGAGAGAGAGAAACCTCTGCGATCTAAAACCCCTTACACCAGCACCACTCACACCTCACAATTAGTGCTTCACTTCACCCTCACACTCTTACCACTGCTGCAACACTCACACCCACATCTCACACCTTGCACAAACTGACAACTATTCAACCATGGCAGGCACATCACCCAAAGACATTGCACCACACTCACTGACACACTTCCCTTTCTCTTGCAGGCCAAGGAGGCACATAACAAGAGAGAAAAGCAGCAGACGGGAGGAGGCCAAGCCACAATTGAGAACCTGACAGACCTCGAGGAGCCGTCCTTGAATTGATTGGAGGGGCAGTGACAGAGTCCGCGGCCAGCAGCGAAGCTGAAACCGTTGCTGATGATGACGGTATGCTCATCCCTACTCCTTCTTCTCACATCCCACTTCCCCCTCAATCTCTTCTCACTTACAAGCTGCTGATGGTGTATGCATGGATGTCTTGCTTTCCCCCCTCCCCTCACCACAACCCGACCCTTGGGCCTTCCTGCTTTCAAGTCCCTTTCAGAAGTGCCACCAGCCCAGCCTGTCCCTCATCATCAGCAAACTGACGGAGGAGCGATACCGTCACTGCATTTGACGCTCGCAGACACCAGCTCAGAAAATGGCACTGCACGCACTTTAGTAGGTAGTTCTTCTTCTTCTTAGGCAGTCCCTCGGAACCGAGGATGACTTGCTTCCACATTAAAAATGAGTTTGCAGGTGACTGATGAGTCCAGTGCGGGACCTACAGTCTCTGTCACAGGTGGGGCAGACGGTGGTTGAAGGGCCGGGTGGGTGGGGTGCTTGGGTTGATGTGCGCTCCTTCCGCTTCCTGCGCTTGCTCCCGGCGAAGAGACTCGAGGTGTTCGGCGCCTTCCCGGATGCTTCTCCTCCACTTTGTGCGGTCTTGGGCCTGGGATTCCCAGGTGTCGGTGGGGATGTTGCACTTTTTCAAGGAGGCTTTGAGGGTGTCCTTGAAACGTTTCCTCTGCCCACCTGGGGCTCTCTTGCCGTGTCGGAGCTCCGAGTAGAGCGCTTGTTTTGGGTAGTATAGAGGCATGATCAGCACGTGGTGAGTCACTGGGCACGAGTGGGCTGCAGCCAGGCCAGGGGGAAAGGCTAGCTCGGTTGCCAGTTCCCCGGAGGGCGACTTCGCGCATGAGTTCTGATGATGACCTTGATGGACAGGCCTTTAGAAGAAGGGTGATGGGCGTGCACATGGAAATGCTTGGTGCAACGGCAGGCCTGCCAGAGAGCCTCTTGTCAGTGTCAAGGAGCATGGAGGAGTCCGGCTCCAACATCGCACGGGGCTTTGTGTGGAGCTTGGAGCCCATGATTTCTAGGATGGATAACTTCAGGAGAGACCTTGTGGATCCACGGGTGATGCTGGGTGTGATGGGCGATCTCGCAGCTTCCATTGCAGCACAGGCAGAAGTGACCCAGTGTCTCAGTGCTGCAGTGGAAGTGCAGACTGCTCTCCTGCAAGCTCAGCTTGCTGCCACACAAGCTCAGAGTCGCTGGGTTTACGAGTGTTGAAAGGGGCTTGCAGGGTGTCGCAGCAGGTCAGCAATCTGCCCTCCAACAGGAGGCTTTGAGGGTGTCCTTGAAGCATTTCCTCTGCCCACCTGGGGCTCTCTTGCTGTGCCAAAGCTCCGAGTAGTGCGCTGGTTTCTGAGGCATACAGCAGGACGGGTATCACTGCTGCTCTGTAGACCATGAGCTTAGTGCCGGGTTTGAGGTCCTGGTCTTCAAACACTCTCTTCCTCAGGCGACCGAAGGCTGCACTGGCACACTGAAGGCGGTGTTTGACTTCGTCATCGACGTCTGCCCTTGTTGACAGTAGGCTCCCGAGGTATGGAAAATGGTCCACGTTGTCCAAGTCCTTGTCATGGATTTTGATAATCGGGGGGCAGTACTGTGTGGCGGGGGCAGGTTGGTAGAGGACCTTTGTCTTACGGATGTTTAGTGTAAGGCCCATGCTCTCGTACACTTTGGTGACGGTGCTGACGATGGTTTGGAGTTCGACCTCCGATTGAGCGCAGACGCAAGCATCATCTGCATACTGTAATTCGACGACAGAGGATGGGACGACCTTGGATCTGGACTGGAGGTGACGGAGGTTGAACAGTTTCCCGTTTGTTCTGTAAATTAGCTCCACTCCAGCGGGCAGCTTACTGAGGGTGAGATGGAGCATTGCAGCCAGGAAGATCGAGAAGAGCGTTGGTGCGATGACACAACCTTGCTTGACCCCGGTCCGTACGTGAATTGGGTCTGTGGTGGAACCGTTGGTGTGGTGGAACGAGTCTGCAAAGGGATATAGATAGGTTAAGTGAGTGGACAAAAATTTGGCAGATGGAGTATAATGTGGGAAAATGTGAGGTTATTTAAATGGAGAGAGACTACAGAATGCTGAGGTACAGAGGGATCGGGGGGTCCTTGTACATGAAACACAAAAAGTTAGCATGCAGGTACAGCAAGTAATTAGGAAGGCAAATGGAATGTTGGCCTTTATTGCAAAGGGGAATGGAGTATGAAAGTAGGGAAGGCCTGCTACAACTGTTCAGGGCGTTGGTGAGACCACACCTGGAGTACTGCGTACAGTTTTGGTCTCCTTATTTAAGGAAGGATATACTTGCATTGGAGGCAGTTCAGAGAAGGTTCACGAGGTTGATTCCTGAGATGAAGGGGTTGTCTTATGAAGAAAGGTTGAGCAGGTTGGGCCTCATTGGATTTAGAAGAATGAGAGGGGATCTTATTGAAACATATAGGGGTAAAAGTTGGGTAGCGCCGCCTTTGGGCACTAATTTTAGCGCTTCGAAAAAGTTAGCGCGTCCGTGGCTGATTTTCCCAGGTAGCGCCCCGAGAGGGCGAATGGGCGCAACTGGAAGCGCCCCGCATCCCTCTTGGGGCGCCGTGAGCCAATATCGCAGCGCGACATGGCGCAGTGACACGTCGCACCGCGGTACTGCAGGCCTTCCTCCAGGTGGAGCAGTAGAAGCAGGCAGGTAGTGCAGGGGACCCCTGTGGCCATCCCCCTCTCAAACAGATATACCAATTTGGATACTGTTGAGGGGGATGACTTACCAGGGGAAGGCAGCAGCAGCCAACTTCCTGGCACCAGGGGTGCTCTTGCTGCTCAGGAAGGGAGGAAAAAGAGTGGGAGAGCAATAGTGGTAGGGGATTCTATCGTAAGGGGAACAGATAGGCATTTCTGTGGCCATAGACGTGACTCCAGGATGGCTTGTTGCTTCCCTGGTGCCAGGGTCAAGGATGTCACTGAACGGCTGCAGGGCATTCTGAAGGGGGAGGGTGAACAGTCAGAGGTCGTGGTTCACATTGGGACCAACGACATGGGTAGGAAGAGGGATGAGGTCCTGCAGCAAGAATTTAGGGAGCTAGGTAGCAGACTAAAGAGCAGGACCTCAAAGGTTGTAATCTCTGGATTACTCCCGGTGCCACATGCTAGTGAGTATCGGAATAGGAGGATAGAGCAGATGAATGCGTGGCTAAAGAGTTGGTGCAGGAGGGAGGGCTTTAGTTTCCTGGATCACTGGGTCTGCTTCTGGGGAAGGTGGGACTTGTGCAAGTCGGACGGGTTGCACCTGAACCGGAACGGGACAAATATCCTTGCGGGGAGGTTTGCTAGCACTGGTCGGGGGGGTTTAAACTAACTTGGCAGGGGGATGGGATACAGAGTGGAGCTATAATAGGGGGTGATGTACAGCCAAATATAGAGGAAAAAACAAGTCAGACTGGAAGGCAGAGCAAATATGTAACGGCACAAGGGAGCAGGGCAAGGCTGGGTGGCATTTATTTTAATGCAAGGAGTCTTGCGAATAAGGTGGATGAACTGAAGGTGTTGATGAACACATGGGAGTGTGGTAAACCACTGTCATACCTGTCTGTGTCTGTATGTGTATTCCACTAGGTACAGGTCTGGACATGCCTCGGCTGACTCCTCCCACTATTCCAGGTATATAAGTGACTACCTCCCAGTCCCTTAGTATTCTGGACGGGTCGACCACTCGAGACAAGACCTTCATTCTTTAGTTAATAAAAGCCTGATTGTTACTCGCTCAACCTCAGTCTTTTGAGTAATTGATGGCGCATCAGGGAGTATGATATTGTTGCTATCACGGAGACATGGTTGAGGGAGGGGCAATACTGGCAGCTCAATATTCTGGGGTATAGGATCTTCAGGCGAGACGGGGGGGTAAAAGGGGAGGGGGTGTCGCAATATTAATTAAGGAGTCAATTACTGCTGTAAGGAGGGATGATATATTAACAGGTTCCTCTAATGAGGCCATATGGGTGGAACTTAAAAGCAAAAAGGGGGCAAGCACTTTGCTGGGAGTGTACTATAGGACCCCAAACAGTCAGGGGGAGATAGAGGAACAGATATGTAGGCAAATCTCAGAGAACTGTGCAAAAAATAGGGTAATAATAGTGGGGGATTTCAACTTTCCCAATATTAACTGGGATAGTCAGAGTGTGAAAGACTTAGAGGGTGCAGAATTCTTAAAGTGCATCCAGGAGAGCTTTTTGAGCCAGCATGTAGAAAGTCCTACAAGAGAGGGGGCAGTACTGGACCTAATTCTAGGGAATGTGGCCGGGCAAGTGGTAGAAGTGTTAGTAGGTGAGCACTTTGGTGACAGTTGTAATGTTATCTTATATTTTAGTATTAAGAGGCTTACAAGTAGATATTGTTGAGTACTCTTTATTAGGTCTTGAGTCAGTGCCAGCGCTTGCAGTACTGCCGCATGGCCAAGATGGCTTCCTATTTATACGACTGCCATCAAGCAGCTCTCTTTACTACAGCTACCGTCAAGCAGCTGTCTTTACTACAGCTACAGTTATCTGTACAACAGTGACCATAATTCGGTGAGATTTAAGGTAGTCATGGGAAAGGACAGAGATGGGCAGGAAATAAAGGTTCTAAATTGGGGGAAGGCCGATTTTAATATGATAAGGCAGGATCTGGCCAAAGTGGACTGGGATCAGCTACTTGTAGGAAAATCCACATCAGAGCAGTGGGAGTCTTTCAGAAAGGAAATTGAGAGAGTACAATGGCAACATGTTCCCGTAAAGGTCAAGGGTGGGACCAACAAGCCCAGGGAACCCTGGATGTCAAGGAATATACGAGAATGGATTAGGAAAAAAAGGAGGGTTTTTGGCAGATACAAAGGACTAAAGACAGAGGAAGCACTAGAGGAGTATAAAAAGTGCAGGTATAAAAAGTATATAAAAGTATATAAAAAGTACTTAAAAAAGAAATTAGGAGAGCGAGGAGGGGCCATGAAATAACACTGGCGAGCAAAATAAAGGAAAATCCTAAGATGTTTTATAAGTATATTAAGGGCAAGAGGATAACTAGGGTAAGAGTAGGGCCCATTAGGGACCAAAGTGGCAAACTGTGTGTAGAGCCAGAGGATGTAGGTGGGGTTTTAAATGAATTTTTTGCATCTGTGTTCACTATGGAGAAGGACGATGTAGACATAAAAATCGGGCAGAGGGACTGTGATATACTTGAACATATTAGCATCGAGAGGGAGGAGGTACTAGCGGTTTTAGAAGGCTTAAAAGTGGATAAATCCCCAGGCCCGGACGAGATGTATCCCAGGCTGCTGTGTGAGACAAAGGAGGAGATTGCAGGGGCTCTGACACAAATTTTCAGAACCACTCTGGCCACAGGGGATGTGCCAGAGGACTGGAGAACAGCTAACGTAGCACCATTATTCAAGAAGGGTAGTAGGGATAAACCAGGGAATTACAGGTCAGTGAGCCTAACATCAGTGGTAGGGAAATTATTGGAAAAAATTCTGAGGGACAGAATTAGTCTCCACTTGGAGAGGCAAGGATTAATCAGGGATAGTCAGCATGGCTTTGTCAAGGGAAGATCATGTCTGACTAATTTGATTGAATTTTTTGAGGGGGTGACGAGGTGTGTGGATGAGGGTAGTGCAGTGGATGTGGTATACATGGATTTCAGTAAGGCTTTCGTTAAAGTCCCGCATAGGAGACTGGTCAAGAAGGTAAGAGCCCATGGGATCCAGGGTGCCTTGGCACATTGGATCCAAAACTGGCTTAGTGGCAGAAGGCAGAGGGTGATGGTCGACAGTTGTTTTTGTGACTGGAAGCCTGTGTCCAGTGGGGTACCGCAGGGATCGGTGCTGGGTCCCTTGCTGTTTGTGGTCTACATTAATGATTTGGATGTGAATGTAAAAGGTATGATCAGTAAGTTCGCAGATGACACGTAAATTGGTGGGGTGGTAAATAGCGAGGAGAGTAGCCTCAGTCTGCAGGGCGATATTGATGGGTTGGTCAGATGGGCGGAACAGTGGCAAATGGAATTTAACCCTGAAAAGTGTGAGGTGATGCATTTTGGAGGGACTAACAAGGCAAGGGAATACACAGTGACTGGTAAGACCCAAGGAAAGACAGAGGATCACAGGGACCTTGGTGTGCATGTACATAGATCCCTGAAGGCAGCAGAACAGGTGGATAAGGTGGTTAAAATGCATATGGGATACTTGCCTTCATTAGCCGAGGCATAGAATATAAGAGCAGGGAGGTTATGATGGAGCTGTACAAAACGCTGGTAAGGCCACAGCTGGAGTACTGTGTGCAGTTCTGGTCGCCACACTATAGGAAGGATGTGATTGCTTTGGAGAGGGTGCAGAGGAGATTCACCAGGATGTTACCTGGGCTGGAGCGCCTCAGCTATGAAGAAAGACTGGACAGGCTGGGGTTGTTTTCCTTGGAGCAGAGAAGGCTGAGGGGGGACCTGATTGAGGTGTACTAAATTATGAGGGGCATAGATAGGGTGGATAGAAAGGAACCTTTCCCCTTAGTAGAGGGGTCAATAACCAGGGGGCCTAGTTTCAAGGTAAGGGGCAGGAGGTTTAGAGGGGATTTGAGGAAAAACTTTTTCACCCAGAGGGTGGTTGGAGTCTGGAACTCACTGCCTGAAAGGCTGGTAGAGGCAGGAACCCTCACAACATTCAAGAAGCATTTGGGTGAGCACTTGAAACGCCATAGCATACAAGGCTACGGACCAAGTGCTGGAAAATACATAGATACATAGATACATAGAAGATAGGAGCAGGAGTAGGCCATTCGGCCCTTCGTGCCTGCTCCGCCATTTAATGAGATCATGGCTGATCCTTTAATTCAGTATCCCGTCCCCGCCTTCTCTCCGTAACCCTTAACCCCTTTTGCCCGTAGAAATATATCTAATTCCCTCTTAAATATATTTAATGAGTTGGCGTACACTGCCCTCTGTGGCAATGAGTTCCACAGGTTCACCACTCTCTGAGTGAAGAAATTCCCCCTCATCTCAGTCCTAAATGGTTTAGCCCTTATCCTTAAATTATGTCCTCTAGTTCTGTTCTCACCCGCCAAGGGAAACATTCCTTCTGCATCCAGTCTGTCTAGACCTGTCAGAATTTTATACACTTCTATGAGGTCCCCTCTCAATCTTCTAAACTCCAGTGTGTACATCCCTAAACTACATAGTCTCTCCTCATAGGTCATTCCCGCCATTCCTGGTATCAGCCTGGTGAATCGCCGCTGCACCCCCTCCATGGCAAGAACATCCTTCCTCAGATGAGGCGACCAAAACTGTACACAGTACTCGAGGTGTGGTCTCACCAGTGCCCTGTACAGCTGCAGCAAGGTATCCCTGTTCCTGTATTCTAACCCTTTTGCTATGAAGGCCAGCATACCGTTTGCCTTCTTGACCGCCTGTTGCACCTGCATGCTCGCCTTCAGTGACTGGTGTACAAGAACACCCAGGTCTCTCTGTACTTCCCCCTCTCCCAATCTATTGCCATTTAAATAATAATTTGCCCTCCCGTTCCTGCACCCAAGGTGGATAACTTCGCACTTGTCCACATTATAGTGCATCTGCCATTTATCCGCCCAATCGCCCAGTCTGTCCAAATCGCTCTGGAGCTTCCTGGTCTCTTCCTCTGAGCCCACCCCACCTCCTAGTTTAGTGTCGTCTGCAAATTTGGAAATGCTGCATCCGACTCCCTGATCCAGGTCATTAATGTAAATTGTGAACAGCTGGGGGCCCAGGACAGATCCCTGTGGTACCCCACTTGTTACTGCCTGCCATTCAGAAAATGAGCCGTTTATTCCAACTCTCTGTTTTCTATCTGACAGCCAGTTCCCTATCCACGCCAAAACTTTCCCCTTTATCCCATGAGCCTCAATTTTCCATGCTAATCTTTTATGTGGGACCTTATCGAAGGCCTTTTGGAAGTCCAGGTACACCACATCTACTGGCTCTCCCCCATCTATTCTACCAGTTACTCCCTCAAAAAATTCCAATAGATTAGTCAAGCACGATTTACCCTTTGTAAATCCATGTTGACTCTGTCCTATCCTGTCCCCATTTGCTAAGTGCTCCGCTATTTCATCCTTAATGATGGACTCCAGCATTTTGCCCACAACTGATGTAAGGCTTACAGGTCTGTAATTACCTGGGGTTAGATTAGACAGGGCTTGATGGCCGGCGCAGACACGATGGGCCGAAGGGCCTCTTTCTGTGCTGTATGACTCTAAAGGGAAGGGGCCTAGCGCAGCGAGACCCGGGGCCCAGCTGGACCACCAGGGATCGGGAGTGCCGGCAAACATGCCTGGCACTCCCGCGGGGGGCTTCACGGGGGGCCAGGGACCGCAACGGGGGCAGGCGCTGGCAGGCGGCCAACAACCAATATAGCCGCCCGGCACCTCCCCTTTAACTAACGCCGCCCCGGCTGCAGGTCGGCCCCCCTGACCCTGGCGGACATAGCGTCCGGTCTCAGGCTCCAGCTCTGCTCGGGCCTGCTCCCCTCTCGCTGTGCTCGCTCCAGCTCCGCTCGGGCCTGCTCCCCTCTCGCTGTGCTCGCTCCAGCTCCGCTCGGGCCTGCTCCCCCCTCGCTGTGCTCCCTCCAGCTCCGCTCGGGCCTGCTCCGCTCTCGCTGTGCTCCCTCCAGCTCCGCTCGGGCCTGCTCCCCTCTCGCTGAGCTCCCTCCAGCTCCGCTCGGGCCTGCTCCGCTCTCGCTGTGCTCGCTCCAGCTCCGCTCGGGCCTGCTCCGCTCTCGCTGTGCTCGCTCCAGCTCCGCTCGGGCCTGCTCCGCTCTCGCTGTGCTCGCTCCAGCTCCGCTCGGGCCTGCTCCGCTCTCGCTGTGCTCCTTCCAGCTCCGCTCGGGCCTGCTCCGTTCTCGCTGTGCTCGCTCCAGCTCCGCTCGGGCCTGCTCCACTCTCGCTGTGCTCGCTCCAGCTCCGCTCGGGCCTGCTCCGCTCTCGCTGTGCTCGCTCCAGCTCCGCTCGGGCCTGCTCCGCTCTCGCTGTGCTCGCTCCAGCTCCGCTCGGGCCTGCTCCTCTCTCGCTGTGCTCGCTCCAGCTCCGCTCGGGCCTGCTCCGCTCTCGCTGTGCACCCTCCAGCTCCGCTCGGGCCTGCTCCGCTCTCGCTGTGCTCGCTCCAGCTCCGCTCGGGCCTGCTCCTCTCTCGCTGTGCTCGCTCCAGCTCCGCTCGGGCCTGCTCCGCTCTCGCTGTGCACCCTCCAGCTCCGCTCGGGCCTGCTCCGCTCTCGCTGTGCTCGCTCCAGCTCCGCTCGGGCCTGCTCCGCTCTCGCTGTGCTCGCTCCAGCTCCGCTCGGGCCTGCTCCGCTCTCGCTGTGCTCGCTCCAGCTCCGCTCGGGCCTGCTCCGCTCTCGCTGTGCTCCCTCCAGCTCCGCTCGGGCCTGCTCCGCTCTCGCTGTGCTCCCTCCAGCTCCGCTCGGGCCTGCTCCACTCTCGCTGTGCTCCCTCCAGCTCCGCTCGGGCCTGCTCCGCTCTCGCTGTGCTCCTTCCAGCTCCGCTCGGGCCTGCTCCGCTCTCGCTGTGCTCCCTCCAGCTCCGCTCGGGCCTGCTCCGCTCTCGCTGTGCTCCCTCCAGCTCCGCTCGGGCCTGCTCCGCTCTCGCTGTGCTCCCTCCAGCTCCGCTCGGGCCTGCTCCGCTCTCGCTGTGCACCCTCCAGCTCCGCTCGGGCCTGCTCCGCTCTCACTGTGCTCGCTCCAGCTCCGCTCGGGCCTGCTCCGCTCTCGCTGTACTCTCTCCAGCTCCGCTCGGGCCTGCTCCGCTCTCGCTGTACTCTCTCCAGCTCCGCTCGGGCCTGCTCCGCTCTCACTGTGCTCCCTCCAGCTCCGCTCGGGCCTGCTCCGCTCTCGCTGTGCTCGCTCCAGCTCCGCTCGGGCCTACTCCGCTCTCGCTGTGCTCCCTCCAGCTCCGCTCGGGCCTACTCCGCTCTCGCTGTGCTCCATCCAGCTCCGCTCTGCCTGGACTCAGCTACCAAATGAGCCATGGCTGACACAATTTCATTTGCCCATTATTTGCCCATTCTGCGGGTTTATTAATGTCCTCCTGTAATTTATGGGCAGGACTGTGGTGAGTGATTTCCTTTGCTGTGATAACAATTCACTGAACTGCTCCCACCGACATGCTTTTGACTTGTCCTCACAGCTTTAGGTTTGGCGATGGCTTTGTGACTGTAGACCTCAGCTGCCCCAGTCACTTGAGTTGGACAGAGCTCCCTAGCATTCTTAGACAGTATCTCCATAGATGGGACAATTTTGCATGCTATGTCAAACGTTAGGTTCGGAGTGTTCAGTAACTTGGACTGTGTGCGCTCATCCACCAGTCCACACACAAACTTATCTCACAACGCACGATCCAACAATGTGTCGAAGTTACAATGCAGACAGGCTTTTAAGAGCTACAATGTACTCACTGATGGTTTCACTTTGTTTTTGTTTACTTTCTTGACTACTTACTTGATCTAGATTACATAGAAACATAAAAGATAGGAGCAGGAGTAGGCCATTCGGCCCCTCGAGCCTGCTCCGCCATTCAATGTTGTAGTAACCTGGGAGGTTATGAGTAACCTGATCCACCAGGTGGTGCTGTGGCAATTGCTCTCCTGAGTTAAGTCTGGTCTGTACTGGTTGTACTCTTTGTTTTTGCTGCCTCATGGCAGAAGCTTTTATGTGCAAGTGTTGATTAAACCATGTTACGGAGTTAACCGGTGTCCGTCTCCATCTATGGCCACCTCAAGATACCACAAATGTGATCATGGCTGATCATCCAAATTCAGTACCCTGTCCCTGCTTTCTCCCCATACCCCTTGATCCCTTTGGCCTTAAGAAATATATCCAACTCCTTCTTGAATATATTTAATGAATTGGCCTCTACTGCCTTCTGTGGTAGAAAATTTCACAGGTTGACCACTCTCTGGGTGAAGAAATTCCTCCTCATTTCTGTCCTAAATGGCTTACCCCTTATCCTTAGACTGTGACCCCCTGGTTCTGGACTCCCCGACCATCGGGAACATCCTTCCTGCATCTAGTCTGTCCAGTCCTGTCAGAATTTTATAAGTTTCAATGAGATCCCCTCATTCTTCTAAACTCCAGCGAGTACAAGCTCAATCGACCCAATCTCTCCTCATACGTCATTCCTGCCATCCCAGGTATCAGCCTGGTGAATCTTTGCTGAACTCCTTCCATGGCAAGAACATCCTTCCTCAGATAAGGTGACCAAAACTGCACACAATACTCAAAATGTGGTCTCACCAAGGCCCTGTACAACTGCAGCAAGACATTCTTGTTCCTGTACTCAAACCCTCTCGCTACGAAGGCCAACATACCATTTGCCTTCTTAACCGCCTGCTGCACCTGCATGCTTACCTTCAGCGACTGGTGCACAAGGACACCCAGGTCTCGTTGCACTTCCCCTTCTCCCAATCTATTGCCATTCAGATAATAATCTGCCTTCCTGTTTTTGCCACCAAAGTGGATAACCTCACATTTAACCACGTTATATTGCATCTGCCATGCTTTTGCCCAATCACCCAACCTGTCCAAATCATCCTGGAGTTTCTCGGCATCCTCCTCACAGCACACACACCCACACAGCTTTGTGTCATCTGCAAACTTGGAGATATTACATCTAGTTCCCTCGTCTAGATCATTAATATATATTGTGAATAGCTGGGGTCCTAGGACCGATCCCTGCGGTACCCCACTAGTCACTGCCTTCCACTCGGAAAAAGACCCGTTTATTCCAACTCTTTGCTTCCTGTCTGCCAACCAGTTCTCTATCCAAGTCAATACCTTGCCCCCAATCCCATGTGCCTTAACTTTACACGCTAATCTCTTATGCGGGACCTTATCGAAAGCCTTCTGAAAGTCCAAATACACCACATCCACTGGTTCTCCCTTATCTATTTTACCAGTTACATCCTCAAAATATTCCAGTAGATTAAGTTATGGGTAATGAAATTAAATATCTACCTGTAACACAAAGCACTACAAGTAGTGTCAGCAAAAAGCAACAACTCCTTTCCCCTCTTCTCCAAATCCCCACTCTTTCCAAATTCCCAAACAAAGCCCCTTGTTCAGGTCCAGTCTGTTTAATCCCGCTCTGTTTCTAACGGAGATCAGGCCAGGGAAAGCGAATGATGCGTCGTTTGAAGACATTGTCGAGAAACTCGAGGACCATTTCGACCCAAAGCCATTGGAAATAGCAGAGAGCTATAAATGCAAATGAGATGAAGCAGCTGTTTGGGGGGTGTTGGTTTAGGGAGGAACGTTGGCCAGGACTGTGGGAGAATTTCCTGCTGCTCAGAACGCCTGGCAGCACAGGCCTGCCTCGGCATTGCACTGAACTATCAGCACATTATCAGCTCAAGCCTTGCAGTGGGGCTTGAACCTGCAGTCGATTGATTCACAGGGGAGAATGCTAGCACTGAGCCAAGCTAACATTGTGCCTTTAGGAGCTGGGCTTGTGGATGGGGAGTTCAGGGCTGGGCCTTCTTCCCGAGCAGGTGAGAACAGCAGGTTTGAAGCTGGGAGAAAACTAGCTGAGGAAAGGGAGAGTTTGCCGACATTGGCAAGCATTAGATGAAGGAAGCGTAGCTGAATGGTCAGGTGCTGGAGAGATCGTGGGAGCGGGTGGTGGGTGATGGACAAGAACAGTCTGACAGCTGAGGGAGGCTGCAGAGCATTGCATGTTGGGGGCTGGAGAGGGGTTCTGGGAGAGGTCGGGGGTGTAGAGATTTGAGAGGAGACAGATGCTCATTCCCTAAGCCGGGGTTCCACGATTCTTTGTCGGCCCCCCATATATGTACCATAAAGCCTTGAGGGAGGGGGGGGCACATATCTGATGTAAGAAAACTACTAGGCACTTGGTCGAAGCGTTAAACAAAGCTTTAATCAGCTGTTTTACAACATGGAGGTCTAGTTGTGTCCTTCACTAGTTCCTGTTAAGAATGTCCTGCGCAGGTTGGGCCCGTGCCCGAGTATTTATACTCTCCCTGGACAGCGCCACCCGCAGGCCGCTCAGTATTATTTCATAAGACTTTCTTTCATGAATGACTGATTCATGTCAGTATTCATTTACAGATATCTCAACAAACTGATCTGGGGGCTGTGATTTAGGATTTACCCACCAATGAGGAAACAGCGCTGAGAACAGCCCTTCCCAAACCTCCAGGCCCACAAAACCAAGGAAGTGTGAACAGACTGCCAGGAGGAGATTCCCAAGTTGCTAATCAGCCTTTTCCCGAGTTCCCCACCATCGTAGCTGCCAGAGTCCAGCCACTTTGGTTCACTCCACAGGGAATTAAAACGTGGTTGAGTGCACTGGACACAGCAAATTCTAACCTTTTAGCTCTAGTGTTGATCTGTGCACCAGAACGAGTCGCTCCCGTAACCAAGGTGACACTGGCAGCAACCTGACAAGATTGCCCAGGTAAGTCCTGTCCACAACAAACAGAATAAATCTAATCCGGCCAATTACCAACCTATCAGTCTCCTCTCAACCATCAGTAAAATGAAGCAAGATGTCATCAATTGTGCCATCAAACGACACCGAGTCACCAATAAATACTCACCAATGCTCAATTCGGGGTCTGCCAGAACTGCCCAGCTCCAGACCTGATCACAGCCTCGATCCAGACATGGATACAAGAGCTGAATGGTGGAGGAGAGATGAGGGTAACTGTCCTACTGCCCCACTGACCCTGGGGTGCTCTCCCAGCTTGCTGCCGATGGATAGTGAGGGATGTGCTGGGCCAACTTGTCATGGATTTAAACTCATGACCTCTGGGCGGCCAGCCCACTACCATAATCATCTGGTTCGGCATCAGCTGGAGTATTGGGTTCAATTCTGGGCACCGCACTTTGGGTCGGCTGTGAAGGCCTTGGAGAGGGTGCGGAGGAGATTGATGAGAATGAGTACAGGGATGAGAGGAATTATGTGGAGAGACTGGAGAAGCTGGGATTGTTCTCCTTGGAGCAGAGAAGGTTAAGGGGAGATTTGATAGAGGTGTTCAAAATCATGAAGGGTTTTGATGGAGTAAATAAGGAGAAACTGTTTCCAGTGGCAGGAGGGTCGGTAACCAGGGGACACAGATTGAAGATAACTGGTCAAAGGACCAGAGGGAGATGAGGAGAATGTTTCTCCGCAGCGAGTTGTTGTGATCTGGAATGTGCTGCCTGAAAGGGCGGTGGAAGCAGATTCAATAGGAACTTTCAAAAGGGAATTGGAAAAATACTTGAAATTGAAATATATGCAGGGCTACGGGGAAAGAGCGGGGGAGTGGGATTAATTGGAGAGCTCTTTCAAAGAGCTGTGACAGGCGTCCTGGAGTCACAGAAAGTTACAGCACGGAAGGAGGCCATTTGGCCCATCGTGTCCTCACCGGCCAACAAAGAGCTATCCAGCCTAATCCCACCTCCCAGCTCTTGGTCCGTAGCCCTGTAGGTTACAGCATCCCAAGTGCACATCCGAGTACTTTTTAAATGTGGTTAGGGTTCCTGCCTCTACCACCCTTTCAGGCAGTGAGTTCCAGACCCCCACAACCCTCTGGGTGAAGAAATTTCCCCTCAAATCCCCTCTAAACCTTCCCCCAATTACTTTAAATCTGTGCCCCCTGGTTTTTGACCCCTCTGCTAATGGAAATAGCTCCTTTCTATCCTCTTTATCTATGCCCCTCATAATTTTATACACCTCAATAAGGTCTCCCCTCAGTCTCCTCTGTTCCAAGGAAAACAGACCCAGCCTATCCAGTCTTTCCTCAGAGCTAAGATTCTCTACTCCCGGCAACATCCTTGTAAATCTCCTCTGTACCCTCTCTAGTGCAATCACATCTTTCCTGTAATGTGGTGACCAGAACTGCACGCAGTACTCTAGCTGAGGCCTAACTAGTGTTTTATACAGTTGTGTAGTGTATGTACCTTTAAGGGGAGAACTACTTTTTACAGCTCCCATATACTGTAGTACCGGCAGTGACCACACCTGTATATAAACCCTGAGTAGGGATCTGTACTTTAGTTTTTGAGTAACCTGCTTCCAGTAAACACCTGTTGATTGTTCCTCTGCAGTCTCTGTCGATTTATTGAAGGACACCATACATCAACATTCACGGATTCAACAGTGGCAACGAGTCGATTCGAACCTACCTGCAACTCTGTAGAAGAAGGCCGATTCCACCAGTGCGGGCGTCGACCATCCGGAGAGGACTTGAACATCGCAGAGGAGGCTGTGGAGAGCTGGGCTTGGTTCCCCAGTCGAGATGATCCAGCACAGTGGGCTGGCAGCAGGTACGGCGCAGACCCTTCCCGGACGGCAGTGGCTGGAGCCGACCGACGGCACAGAAAAAGGCTGAGCAGCGTCGACGGGGTAAGAGAGAGGGTAAAGCGCACAGGGCGCAGCCGGGGTTGAAGACCGAGCGGCGTCAACGAGAGAAGGGAAAACGCGCAGAGCGCGGCTGGGGTTTCAAGTGGTGAGCAGCGTCCGCGGGAGAAGAAAGAAGCACGGGAGATGCCATTTTGAGCCAGCGGAGAAGAAGGGAGAGCGAGGGAGACGCCATTTTTAGCCAGTCTAACCACACCCAGGGGTGCAGAAGAGTCGCAGTGTCACAGAGTTCGACAATGAAGTCGAAGATTGGGCAACATATACAGAATGTGCAGAAGTGTACTGCAAGGCGAATGAAGTGCCAGATGCCAGGAAAGCACTGGTATTGTTGAATTCCAAGGGTGCAAAAACGTACGGCTTACTGCGAAACCTAATAACCGCAGAGAAGCCAGTAGAAAAGGATTTTGGAAACATAGTGTCAATCCTACAGAACCACTTAAACCCCACACCACTGCTGATAGCAGAAAGATTTAAGTTTCACTAAAGGAACCAGCATAAAGACGAAAGTAATGCTCAGTATTTAACGGAACTGTGCAAACTATCGAAACACTGCCAGTTTGGAACGGGACTAGCAGATACTTTAAGGGACAAGTTTGTGTGTGGGCTTCAAAGAGAAGGAACCCAGAAACAGCTTCTATCAGAAAAGGATCTTACGCTGGACAAGGCTTTCAGCATGGCAGTATCACACGAAGCAGCCGCACGGGGCGCTGCAGAGATACAATGGAGATCGCAAGAATATGGCACAAATGAAATGTCATATGGAGCAGTGAAGTGTTATCGCTGCGGCAGAACAACACACGACCATAAGGATTGTTGGTTCAAGGACCAAGTGTGCAGACAGTGTGGAAAAGTAGAACACATAGCAAGTGTCTGCAGGTCGGGAAAGAAAACCAGCAGCAAGAAATCTCCACAGGAGAAGTACAAAAAGGTACATAAGGTGATGGAGAGTAGTTCAGACGAACAGAAAAGTGATTCAGACTCCAGAAGCAAGGAGCTGGGTTGTCTGAAACTACATCATGTAATCAAAATGGAGGATCACCAAACTATCTGGGTCACGCTCAAGATAGACGGAGTCCAAGTGAAAATGGAATTGGACACAGGATCAGTCCTAACAGTCATAAACCGAAGGGACTACAAGCGGCTATTCTCACATATACCCTTGAGAGATACAGAGATTGTCTTGAAGACGTACACGGGGCAAAAAGTCTACCCCAAAGGAAAAATAAGGGTGAACGTGATATACAACGGCAAGGAAACACCAAAAATGGACATATATGTATTGCCAGATGGAGGACCACCACTACTAGGGCGTGAATGGATCCGGAAGATACAGCTAGATTGGCATTCCATACAAGCACTGATTGTAGATGCCAAAAAGGATGACGATGTCACACCGGGACGACTGTCAAAAATGCTAACTGACGCACAAGAAGTGTTCCAGGAGGGACTCGGAACACTAAAAGGCATAACAGCAATGATCAAAATAGAGGAAAATGCAAGCCCAAAGTTTTTTAAGGCCAGACCGGTACCTTATGCGATCCGCCCAGCTGTCGAAGCAGAGCTGGAAGGTTTGGAACGTTCAGGAGTACTATCCAAAGTGGACTGGAGCGAGTGGGCTACACCCATCGTTCCTGTAATGAAGAGGTCGTTGAGAAATACGCCTGGGGAACCAAAGAAGGTTCGCATCTGTGGGGACTTTAAGGTGACAGTGAACCCAGTCCTTCACACTGTACAATATCCGCTTCCGCGGATTGAAGATATTTTCGCCTCGCTATCTGGAGGGAAACGCTTCACTAAGATTGATCTGGCCCAGGCGTACCTGCAAATG
The DNA here is from genome assembly GCF_052327205.1 of Somniosus microcephalus. Lineage (NCBI taxonomy): Eukaryota > Metazoa > Chordata > Chondrichthyes > Squaliformes > Somniosidae > Somniosus > Somniosus microcephalus. Next base: position 165,413 of record NW_028225332.1, on the reverse strand, counting down.
GAGGTAGAAGAAGCCTCGAAACAGTACTTCACGATCAACACTCGTAAAGGTCACTACCAATACAACCGGCTGGTGTTCGGGGTAGCATCAGCTCCGGCTATTTGGCAAAGGGCAATGGATCAAGTGCTGCAAGGGATTCCAGGGACCCAGTGTTATTTGCACGACATCCTGGTCACGGGCGAAAATGACAGTGATCACCTCGCCAACCTGGAGCAGGTGCTCACTAGATTGAAGGATTATGGGCTCCGAGCTAATCGCCACAAATGCGAGTTTTTCCAGAAGCAGATCTCGTATTGTGGCCACGTTATTGATGAAGAGGGGTTACATAAGTCCCCTGAAAAGATTGAGGCAGTAGTCAAGGCTCCAGCACCGGAAAATGTGTCACAACTGAGGTCGTTCCTCGGGTTGGTGAACTACTACCATAAGTTCTTGCCGAATTTGTCTACAGTTCTACACCCACTGAACACCCTACTGCAAACGGGGGTACCATGGAAGTGGAATGACGAATGTAAACGAGCTTTCCAGAAGTGCAAAGAATTGATCACATCAAAAGAGGTGTTGGCTCATTTCAACCCAGCACTACCATTTCAGCTGGCGTGTGATGCATCACCCTATGGCATTGGAGCGGTGCTGTCGCACAAATTCCCGGACGGCTCGGAGAGGCCAGTAGCCTTTGTGTCTCGGTCACTAACCTCAGCCGAGCGTAACTACGCCCAGATTGACAGGGAGGCCCTCAGCCTAGTGTGGGGAGTGAAAAAGTTCAACTACTATCTGCACGGGCAGAAGTTCACCTTGCTGACTGACCACCAACCACTTGTCTCCATCTTTAATCCAAAGAAGGGCGTTCTGGTGATGACTGCACAACGGCTACAAAGATGGTCCCTTTTTCCAGGGGCACACCAATATGATATTGAGTATAAGGGCACGAAACAGCATGGAAACGCTGATGGGCTATCTCACCTGCCACTCCCTACTGCGGAGGAAGCACCAGCAGTGGATCCTGTCGAAATATTTCATTCGACTATAATTGAATGCTTGCCAGTAACTAACGCTGGTATAAAGAAGGAGACCCGAAATGACCCGACACTGTCTCGGGTATATGATTTGACGGTGAAGGGATGGCCGGCACATGGCGACTCACTTTTGCCAGCATTCTCATCCAGAAGAGAACAGCTGTCAGTATGCCAGGGGACCTTGATGTGTGGATCCCGAGTGGTAATTCCACCCAAGTTAAGGGAGAGAGTGCTCAATGAGCTTCACGAAGGCCATCTGGGAGGGGTGAAAATGAAAAGCCTTGCTAGGGCTTATGTGTGGTGGCCGGGGATCGATCAGCAAATCGAGGACCTGACAAAGAGCTGCTCAGGATGCCAGAAGGTCCAAAATGCACCACCACATGCCCCTCTACACCCAGGGGAGTGGCCCTCATCTCCATGGCAACGGGTGCATATTGATTTTGCTGGTCCATTCATGGACTCAATGTTTTTAATAGCTCTGGATGCGCACTCGAAATGGCCTGAGGTGTTCAAAATGTCCTCCACCACCACAGAGAAAACTATTGCAGTCCTACGGACCATCTTTGCCAGGAACGGCTTGCCAGAGCAGATTTGTTCTGATAACGGACCACAGTTTGTGTCCGAAGAGTTTTGAAGATTTATGAAAAGGAATGGGGTAAGGCATTACACCTCCGCCCCGTATCATCCAGCCACCAATGGATTGGCTGAGAGGTTCGTACAAACCTTTAAAAAAAGCAGTAAGGGCCATGTGCGATGACGACATTCCACTGCAGCATAAGGTGGACAATTTCCTGTTAGCCTACAGAAATGCTGCACATGCAGTCACCAACCAGACCCCGGCCATGATGTTCTTTAACCGAAGGTTGAGATCTCGTCTGGATTTGCTCAGACCAAATGTACGAAGAGATGTTGAGAATAAGCAATTCCAGCACATCAATGAGAAGCCGACAAGGAGCTTCAATGTAGGGCAACCAGTCTTGGCCCGCGACTACCGAACAGAGAAATGGCAACAAGGAACGATATGCACACGGCAGGGGCCACTAATGTACACAGTGGATGTTGGGGAGAACATTGTGAGACGCCATGTCGACCAGATCCTAGCGTCACAGGAACGAGTCAACCTGGTGATGAACCCGACATACCGGTAGCATCTACCCCAGAAACAGTAGCATCGGAAGCTGATGAATCAACCGATGACAGGGGGCCAGAATCGCCTGCGCACCAAGAGCAAGACACTCAGGAAAGGCGCTATCCAGAAAGGATCAGGAAGCCGCCCCAGAGACTGAATTTATAAATGGACTATTTGCCGTTAATGTTGCATGTTAAAAGTGTTCATTGTTAAATGAATGTTATGGTACTGTTAATCTAAAAGGGGAGGAATTGTAGTGTATGTACCTTTAAGGGGAGAACTACTTTTTACAGCTCTTGTATACTGTAGTACCGGCAGTGACCACACCTGTATATAAACCCTGAGTAGGGATCTGTACTTTAGTTTTAGAGTAACCCTCATCCAGTAAACACCTGTTAATTGTTCCTCTGCAGTCTGTCGATTTATTGAAGGACACCATACATCAACATTCACGGATTCAACAAGTTGAAGCATAGCCCCCCTGCTCTTGTATTCTATGCCACAGCTAATAAAGGCAAGCATTCCGTATGCCTTCTTAACCACCTTATCTACTTGGCCTGCTACCTTCAGGGATCTGTGGACATGCACTCCAAGGGCCCTTTATTCCTTTACGCTACTCAGTGTCCTACCATTTAATGTGTATTCCCTTTCCTTGTTAGCCCTCCCCAAATGCATTACCTCACATGGATTTAAAGAATTCCATTTGCCACTGTTCTGCCCACCTGACCAATTTATTGATATCTTCCTGCAGTCTACAGCTTCCTTCTTCAGTTTCAACCTCACAGCCGATTATAGTATCATCTGCAAACTTCTTAATCATACCCCCTATATTCAAGTCAAGATCATTGATATATACCACAAAAAACAAGGGGCCTAGTACTGAGCCCTGCGGAACCCCACTGGAAACAGCCTTCCAGTCACAAAAACACCCATCAACCATTACCCTCTGCTTCCTGTCTCCGAGCCAGTTTTGAATCAAACTTGACACTTTGCCCTGGATCCCATGGGATTTTAACTTTGTGACCAGTCTGCCATGTGGAACCTTATCAAAAGCCTTGCTAAAGTCCATATACACTACATCAAATGCACTACCCTCATCTACCCTCCTTGTTACCCCCTCAAAAAATTCAATCAAGTTTGTCAGACACGACCTTCCCTTAACAAATCCGTGCTGAATATCCTTGATTAATCCGTGTCTTACTAAATGAAGATTTATCCTGTCCTTCAGAATTCTTTCCAATAATATTCCCACCACCGAGGTTAGGCTGAATGCAAGAGTTACAGAGTAATGACAGATGTGGACTGTCCACCTCTGGTGCAGCCTCACCGGTTTGGCATTTCTCATAACCCAGCAATAGCCTGCACCTTCAGGAGAGTGGAGAGGGAGTAAGTGTTATTGAGTGCAAGTAAAAGATATCTGCCCTGAGGGTTGATGTAAGCTCAGGACCAGCTTTCACAAGCATGCTTCCTGTCACAGTGTGAGGTGTTTGTTAACCGCTTGTGTGTAATGTTATCTTCTCAGCACTCAGTGTTTGGAAATCCACCAGTCTGAGCACATTGTTTAAAAGCACGTTTGCCATAAATGCCAGGCTGTGGAAACAGGCAAGCTCCGATCCCTCTGTAGAGTGTCAATAAATAATTGCTGATCCCCAGGGTCACTCACCCAACTTGGGGAAACTTAGTGCCCCCAGGATTAGGGATGTCACAGTATTCAGTGTCAGCAAGGAACAGCTGCCCCGTGATTCTCAGACCGGACCCCTGGACCCGATCATTCACCCGACCCCTGGATCCACTGACCCGAGGGCCGCTGCAACACTAGCAATGAGCCAGATCTCGGCCAAAGGCGCTCATTGTTGCACCGACTCCATTGACATGAAGCCCAAGGCCCAATAACTAGGGAGCCTCAGGCCTCACCATTCAGACACAGGGAATGCTCCCTGTGCCCCCCACGCGCCCAAAAAATATTGGGAGGGTTGTAGGACCGGAGGAGGTTACAGGGATTGGGAGGGTTGTAGGGCTGGAGGAGGTTCCAGGGATCGGGAGGGTTTTAGGGGCTGGAGGAGGTTCCAGGGATCGGGAGGGTTTTAGGGCTGGAGGAGGTTACAGGGATTGGGAGGGTTGTAGGGCTGGAAGAGGTTACAGGGATCGGGAGGGTTTTAGGGGCTGGAGGAGGTTCCAGGGATCGGGAGGGTTGTAGGGCTGGAGGAGGTTACAGGGATTGGGAGGGTTGTAGGGGGCTGGAGGAGGTTACAGGGATCGGGAGTGGTGTAGGGCTGGAGGAGGTTACAGAGATAGGGAGTGGTGTAGGGCTGGAGGAGGTTACAGAGATAGGGAATGGTGTAGGGCTGGAGGAGGTTACAGAGATGGGGAGTGGTGTAGGGGGCTGGAGGAGGTTACAGAGATAGGGAGGGGTGTAGGGCTGGAGGAGGTTACAGAGATAGGGAGTGGTGTAGGGGGCTGGAGGAGGTTACAGGGATAGGAAGTGGTGCAGGGGGCTGGAGGAGGTTACAGAGATAGGGAGTGGTGTAGGGGGCTGGAGGAGGTTACAGGGATAGGGAGTGGTGTAGGGGGCTGGAGGGGGTTACAGAGATAGGGAGTGGTGTAGGGGGCTGGAGGAGGTTACAGGGATAGGGAGTGGTGTAGGGGGCTGGAGGAGGTTACAGGGATAGGGAGGGGTGTAGGGGGCTGGAGGAGGTTACAGGGATAGGGAGGAGTGTTGGGAGCTGGAGGAGGTTACAGAGATAGGGAGGGTTGTAGGGCTGAAGGAGGTGACAGAGATAGGGAGGGTTGTAGGGCTGGAGGAGGTGACAGAGATAGGGAGGGTTGTTGGGGCTGGAGGAGGTTACAGAGATAGGGAGTGGTGTAGGGGGATGGAGGAGGTTACAGAGATAGGGAGGGTTGTTGGGGCTGGAGGAGGTTACAGAGATAGGGAGTGGTGTAGGGGGCTGGAGGAGGTTACAGAGATAGGGAGGGTTGTAGGGCTGGAGGAGGTGACAGAGATAGGGAGGGTTGTAGGGGCTGGAGGAGGTTACAGGGATCGGGAGGGTTGTAGGGGCTGGAGGAGGTTACAGAGACCGGGAGGGTTGTAGGGGCTGGAGGAGGGTACAGACATAGGGAGTGGTGTAGGGCTGGAGGAGGTTGCAGAGATTGGGAGGGGTGTAGGGGCTGGAGGAGGTTACAGAGATAGGGAGGGTTGTAGCGGCTGGAGGAGGTTACAGAGATAGGGAGGGTTGTAGGGGCTGGAGGAGGTTACAGAGATAGGGAGGGTTGTAGGGGCTGGAGGAGTTCACAGGGATCGGGAGGGTTGTAGGGGCTGGAGGAGGTTACAGAGATAGGGAGGGTTGTAGGGGCTGGAGGAGGTTACAGAGATAGGGAGAGTTGAAGGGGCTGGAGGAGGTTACAGAGATAGGGAGGGTTGTAGGGGCTGGAGGTTGTTACAGAGATAGGGAGGGTTGTAGGGGCTGGAGGAGGTTACAGAGATAGGGAGGGTTGTAGGGGCTGGAGGAGTTTACAGAGATAGGGAGGGTTGTAGGGACAGGAGGAGGTTACAGAGATAGGGAGGGTTGTAGGGACAGGAGGAGGTTACAGAGATAGGGAGGGTTCTAGGGACAGGAGGAGGTTACAGAGATAGGGAGGGTGCGTTTGATGTAAATAGACTACTGAGCCCTCGGTTTCAGTATATAACAAGGCTTTAATCAACTGTTTCACAAGCATGAGATTTCTAGTTACAATCACTAGTTCCTGGTTACAGAAACATCCTGAGCAAGCTGGGCCCACGCCCGATTATTTATACTCCTTGGACGGCGCCACCAGCTGGCCGCTCAGTGTTACTTCACGAGTCATGATAAGATTCATGACATCCTTCATGCCTGAAAGTGGATTAGGCGGACCACGAATAGGCGCAGTATTTTGGACCTTCACTTGTGGCTGGAAGGCACGTCTCCTCGGACCTTGGTCCGTACTGGTAGATCGACGGGGCCCGTGTCACCTTGATCGACCTGCGGAAGACTGGGGAGATCGTGACTCCAGGTGCGGGTCCCCACAGGCGCTGAGCTGGCATCATCTTGGTTGGTAGCCGGGGATTGACCAGCGTCCTGGCTTCAGGTGGCCATCCCGTGGGGAGCGCTCGGCTCCCCGAGTTGATCCGGTGGAGTAGCCGGCAGACATTTACAGATAGAAATCAGTATTTGTAGGGAAATGGTGTTAGGGAAATTGATGGGATTGAAGGCTGATAAATCCCCAGGGCCTGATAATCTTCTTCCTAGGATACTTAAGGAAGTGGCCCTAGAAATAGTAGATGCATTGCTGATCATCTTCCAACATTCGATGGAATCTGGAACAGTACCCATGGATTGGAGGGTAGCTAATGTTACCCCACTATTCAAAAAAGGTGGTAGAGAAAAGGCGGGGAATTACAGACCGGTAAGCCTGACATCGGTAGTGGGGAAAATGCTAGAGCCAGTATAAAGGATGTAATAGCAGAGCACTTGGAAAACAGTGACAGGATCGGACAAAGTCAACATGGATTTACAAAAGGTAAATTGTGCTTGACTAATCTACTGGAATTTTTTGAGGATGTAACTAGTAAAATAGATAAGGGAGAACCAGTGGATGTGGTGTATTTGGACTTTCAAAAGGCTTTCGATAAGGTCCCGCATAAGAGATTAGCGTGTAAAGTTAAGGCACATGGGATTGGGGGCAAGGTATTGACTTGGATAGAGAACTGGTTGGCAGACAGAAAGCAAAGAGTTGGAATAAACGGCTCTTTTTCCGAGTGGCAGGCAGTGATTAGTGGGGTACCGCAGGGATCAGTCCTTGGACCCCAGCTTTTCACAATATATATTAATGATCTAGACGAGGGAACTGGATGTAATATCTCCCAAGTTTGCAGACGACACAAATCTGGGTGGGCGTGTGTGCTGTGAGGAGGATGCCAAGAAACTCCAGTATGATTTGGACAGGTTGGGTGATTGGGCAGAAGCATGGCAGATGCAATATAAAATGGATAAATGTGAGGTTATCCACTTTGGTGTCAAAAACAGGAAGGCAGATTATTATCTGAATGGCAATAGATTGGGAGAAGGGGAAGTGCAATGAGACCTGGGCGTCCTTGTGCACCAGTCACTGAAGGTAAGCATGCAGGTGCAGCAGGCGGTTAAGAAGGCAAATGGTATGTTGGCCTTCGTAGCGAGAGGATTTGAGTACAGGAGCAAGGATGTCTTGCTGCAGTTGTACAGGGCCTTGGTGAGACCACACCTTGAGTATTGTGTGCAGTTTTGGTCGCCTTATCTGAGGAAGGATGCTCTTGCCATGGAAGGAGTGCAGCGAAGATTCACTAGGCTGATACCTGGGATGGCAGGAATGACGTATGAGGAGAGATTGGGTCGATTGGGCTTATACTTGTTGGAGTTTCAAAGAATGAGAGGGGATCTCATTGAAACTTATAAAATTCTAACAGGACTAGACAGACTAGATGCAGGAAGGATGTTCCCGATGGTCGGTGGGTCCAGAACCAGGGATCACAGTCTAAGGATAAGGGGTAAGCCACTTAGGACAGAGATGAGGAGGAATTTCTTCACCCAGAGAGTGGTGAACCTGTGGAATTCTCTACCAAAGAAGGCAGTAGAGGCCAACTCATTAAATATATTCAAGAAGGAGTTAGATATATTTCTTATATATAAGGCTAAAGGGATCAAGGGATATGTAGAGAAGGCAGGAACAGGCTACTGAATTTGGATGATCAGCCATGATCTCATTGAATGGCGGAGCAGGCTCGAGGGGCCGAACGGCCTACTCCTGCTCCTATCTTCTATGTTTAGATCCCTTGATGTCGCAGGTAGGGCATCATCCTCAAAGGAGTGCAGAGCATTGGTATCATTACCATGGGTTCCTCTACCAGTTGAGTCCGTGGGATTGGTTGGACAGGGAGCCAGATCTCGGAGTGAAATGGTGGACTCCCGGCCATCAGGGTAGCGCACGTGCGCGTAAGTGGGATTAATGTCCGTTAGCTCCACCTCATCGACATGGGGATCGTTTTTGGAAGGTCGGACGAATCTTTGGAGCAGCACGGGGCCGAGAGCTGCCAACCATGACAGTAGGGACGTCCCGTGAGTGGAGCGACGCTGGAACCTGAAGAATCGCTCGTGAGGAGTGACATTGGTGGACGTAGAAAGAAGAGACCTGATGGAATGCAATGCGTCAGGGAGCATAGTTTCCCACTGCTGGTCTGGTAGGTTGCGTGACCTCAGTGCAAGACGAATAGCGTTCCAAATGATAGCATTGTATCTCTCAACCTGTCCATTACCGATGGGATGATACGGTGTTGTTTTGCTTGTGGCGATTCCCCATTGGGAAAGATAACTTTTGAGTTCGCTTGACATGAAGGAGGGACCCCAATCAGAGTGGATGAAATTGGCCGTTCCACAAAGGGAAAAGACCTGATTGAGGCATTTGATCACTGTGGAAGTAAGCATATTGGGATAGGGGAAAGCAAAGGGAAAGCATGAATATTCATCCACCATAGTAAGTAAGTAGGTGTTTCGCGTTGAGGAAGGCAATGGCACTTTAAAGTCAATGCTGAGTTGCTGCATAGGCTGCATAGCGTGTATGAGTGAGCCATCCGATGGACGGAAGAATTGCGGTTTTAATTCTGCACAAATTCTACAGGAGGAGCACGTTCTTTTCACATCTTCCGTAGAAAATGGGAGATTTTTAGATCGCACAAAGTGCAACATACGGGTAACGCCAGGATGGCATAAGCCAGTATGAAGATCCGCAAGAGTCGAAGTTGACATAGAAGAGCAGAATGCCCGCGTGAATGTATCCGTGGCCACATTCTCTTTGCCGGGTCGATAATGTATGGTGTATCCAAAGGCGGCCAATTCCATCCTCCAGAGTTGTGTTTTGTTATTCTTGATCTTAGTGTGTTTCCGGTTATCCAGCATAAAGGCCACGGAGTGCTAATCGGTTATAAGTGTGAAATGGCGACGAGCGAGAAAATGACTCCATTTATGCACTGCTTCGATGATGGCCGTAGCCTCCTTCTCGACAGGAGAATAATGGAGCTCGCTACCCTGCAAAGTTCTGGACAGAAATACAACGGGTCGACCACCTTGATTCAAGGTAGCAGAGATCGCCACATCCAATGCATCGCACTCGACCACGAAAGGGAGGTTTTCATCAATGGAACGAAGCGTGGCTTTTTCCTGTTGTCGCTTGAGGAGGTTGAAAGCTGAAATAGCCGTTACCTCCAACGGAAATGACTTTGCGTGAAGCAGGGGCTAGACCTTGTCGGAGAAGACGGGTATCCACTTCGCATAATAGGCGAACATGCCGAGTGCCCGGCGAAGAGAGCCAAGATTCATAGGGGGAGGGAGCTCCTGAAGCGGACGAATTCGCTCCGGATCCGGTTTGATGACACCGTTGCCCACCCAATAGCCAAGGATGTTGACTGATGGTACTGATTTCACAGATTTGGACTCATTTAAGGTTAAGTTGCGACGACGGAGAACGTCAAAAAATTTCTGGAGGTTGGCATCATGCTCCTTCTGGTCATGACCTGCAATGGTGATATTATCCAGATATGGAAAAGTGTCCGTTAAGTTCTCTTGTTTGACTAGGTTATCCATTGCCCATTGGAAGACGGCCACCCCATTGGTGACCCCAACTGGAAGGCGACAAAACTGGTAAAGCCGACCATTGACATCAAAGGCCGTATACTTTTTGTCAGAGTCCTTTAACGGTACTTGATGGTATGCGCTCCTTAAATCAAAAGTTGAAAATACCTTGTAGTTGGCAAGGTTATTGACCATGTCATCAATGCGTGGTAGTGGGTAGGCATCCAGGTCGGTATACTGTTTTAATAGTTTGCGAGTAATCGATGCAAAGATGTTTCTTGTGTTGCTTCAGAGGATTTTTAACAATGACGACTTGAGCTCGCCAAGAAGATGAACATGGCTCAATGATTCCGTCAGTTAGAAAGCGAGAGATTTCTGCCTCGATAAAGGATCGATCATCTTGGCTGAAACATCGTGATTTAGTGACTATGGGCTTACATCGGGGGGAAAGATTGGCAAACAAGGAAGGCTTGTCGAGCGAAGCCGCCGAAAGCGCACAAAACAGTACTTTGGAAATAGTAAGCTCCGGCATTGACCCTCCAAACTCGAAAGTGAGTCTTTTGTGTTGTTTCTGGAAATCCTGTCCCAGGAGCACATCACTGCATAGGCTTTTGAGCACCCCGAGCCGGGTGGAGAAATAAGTGTGGCCATTGAGAATAAGGTCGATAAGACAAAAGCCGGAAGAGTTGGTGGTCAGTGTCGTCAGAGCCATTGCAATTTTCCTGTCCGAGGGGTAAATACGCAATTTTAACTTACTGACAGCCTGCTCACTAATGAAGCTGTCAGAGCTGCATGAGTCGATTAGTGCACTCAAAATGTGTCCATTTACTGAAACCTTCGTGACTGCATGGGACAGACTTTGGGGAAAAACAGCTGTGATGGGAGGAGGGGCAGTTTTACCCTTGACAGCTGTAACCTTATTAGTGGTTCTTGGGGGAGGAGCAGTTTTATAGATAGCAGCTGCAAAACTAACAGGATCTCTCGACCAGTATACCTTAGAAAAGTGGCCTTTCTTACTAACAGAGGCTCTTGACTGGCATACCTTAGAAAAGAGACCTTTGTTGCTGCAATGGTTGCAGGTTGCGTTACGAGCAGGACAAAATTTACTGTAGTGGAATGCACCTCCACAGAAGAAACACTTCCTTCCAGGTTGCAAAGGTGCCGCTAGGGCAGGGTCGTCATCAGTGAAGGCTTCTAGGGTAGGGTTGTCATCCACTCGGTTAGAGTCATCATTAGTGAGGGCTTCTGCCCGAGACCTATCAAAGGAGTCATTAAAAGTGATATAAGCAGCCCATGCCAGTGGTAAAAGATAGGTATCTGCATTCCTCTTTGCTAAGTCCAGGGAACACGCCTGGTCATAGGCAGCCTGTAACTCGAGGGTTTTATTCTCCAACAGTTGCTGGCATATGAAGGGAGACGTAATTCCGTTAATAAAAGAATCATGAATTAACTCCTCCTGGTACTGCTCAGCTGTGACAGCTTTAAGATTACAATCCTTGCTGAGCCTGCGAAGCTTTTGAAGGAATTCGTCAAGTGATTCCCCGGGTTGTTGTCGAGTAGTGGCCAGTAGATGCCGAGCAAAAATTTCATTTGGGGCCTTACATAAGAACATAAGAACATAAGAAATAGGAGCAGGAGTAGGCCAATCGGCCCCTCGAGCCTGCTCCGCCATTCAATAAGATCATGGCTGATCTGATCCTAACCGCCAATCCACTATCACTGAACCATCTCCTGAATCTAACAGAATTAGACACACGAAATAGGAGCAGGATCAGGCTACACGGCCCCTGGGCCCGCTCCGCTACCCACAGGGCCATGACCGATCCGAACCTAGACTCATGTCCAAATTCCTGCCCGCTCCCCGTAACCCTTAATTCCCTTTACATATAGTCACTGGAATATTAGGATAGCGGAGTCATAGTCTACACAGTCTTCGATATTGTCAAACACATGAGGAGATACATAATTGGCAAGTATCTCTAATTTATCAGGAACATTCTCACCACACGCTCTGACGAAGTTGCTGAAGGTACGATATCAGTGTTTCCACACCTTAGCAGTTGTAGGTGCTGTGAGGAGGATGCCGAGAAACTCCAGGATGATTTGGACAGGTTGGGTGATTGGGCAAAAGCATGGCAGATGCAGTATAACGTGGTTAAATGTGAGGTTATCCACTTTGGTGGCAAAAACAGGAAGGCAGATTATTATCTGAATGGCAATAGATTGGGAGAAGGGGAAGTGCAATGAGACCTGGGCGTCCTTGTGCACCAGTCACTGAAGGTAAGCATGCAGGTGCAGCAGGCGGTTAAGAAGGCAAATGGTATGTTGGCCTTCGTAGCGAGAGGGTTTGAGTACAGGAGTAAGGATGTCTTGCTGCAGTTGTACAGGGCCTTGGTGAGACCACACCTTGAGTATTGTGTGCAGTTTTGGTCGCCTTATCTGAGGAAGGATGTACATCAGGGTAGCGCACGTGCGCGTAAGTGGGATTAATGTCCGTTAGCTCCACCTCATCGACATGGGGATCGTTTTTGGAAGGTCGGACGAATCTTCGGAGCAGCACGGGGCCGAGAGCTGCCAACCATGACAGTAGGGACGTCCCGTGAGTGGAGTGACGCTGGAACCTGAAGAATCGCTCGTGAGGAGTGACATTGGTGGACGTAGAAAGAAGAGACCTGATGGAATGCAATGCGTCAGGGAGCATAGTTTCCCACTGCTGGTCTGGTAGGTTGCGTGACCTCAGCGCAAGACGAACAGCGTTCCAAATGATAGCATTGTATCTCTCAACCTGTCCATTACCGATGGGATGATACGGTGTTGTTTTGCTTGTGGCGATTCCCCGTTGGGAGAGATAACTTTTGAATTCGCTTGACATGAAGGAGGGACCCCGATCAGAGTGGATGAAATTGGCCGTTCCACAAAGGGAAAAGACCTGATTGAGGCATTTGATCACTGTGGAAGTAAGCATATTGGGACAGGGGAAAGCAAAGGGAAAGCGTGAATATTCGTCCACCATAGTAAGTAAGTAGGTGTTTCGCGTTGAGGAAGGCAATGGCACTTTAAAGTCAATGCTGAGTTGCTGCATAGGCTGCATAGCGTGTATGAGCGAGCCATCCGATGGACGGAAGAATTGCGGTTTTAATTCTGCACAAATTCTACAGGAGGAGCACGTTCTTTTCACATCTTCCGTAGAAAATGGGAGATTTTTAGATCGCACAAAGTGCAACATACGGGTAACGCCAGGATGGCATAAGTCAGTATGAAGATCCGCAAGAGTCGAAGTTGACATAGAAGAGCAGAATGCATGCGTGAAGGTATTCGGGGCCACAATCTCTTTGCCGGGTCGATAATGTATGGTGTATCCAAAGGCAGCCAATTCCATCCTCCAGAGTTATGTTTTGTTATTCTTGATCTTAGTGCGTTTCCGGTTATCCAGCATAAAGGCCACGGAGCGCTGATCGGTTATAAGCGTGAAATGGCGACGAGCGAGAAAATGACTCCATTTATGCACTGCTTCGATGATGGCCGTAGCCTCCTTCTCGACAGGAGGATAATGGAGCTCGCTACCCTGCAAAGTTCTGGACAGAAATACAACGGGTCGACCACCATGACCACCCCATTGGTGACCCCAACTGGAAGGTGACAAAACTGGTAAAGCCGACGATTGGCCTCAAAGGCCGTATACTTTTTGTCAGAGTCCTTTAAAGGTACTTGATGGTATGCACTCCTTAAATCAAAAGTTGAAAATACCTTGTAGTTGGCAAGGTTATTGACCATGTCATCGATGCGTGGTAGTGGGTCGGCATCCAGGTCGGTATACTGTTTAATAGTTTACAAGTAATTGATGCAAAGACGTTTCTTGTTTTGCTTCAGAGGATTTTTAACAACGATGACTTGAGCCCGCCAGGAAGATGAACATGGCTCAATGATTCCGTCAGTTAGAAAGCGAGAGATTTCTGCCTCGATAAAGGATCGATCATCTTGGCTGAAACGTCATGATTTAGTGACTATGGGCTTACATCGGGGGGAAAGATTGGCAAACAAGGAAGGCTTGTTGAGCGAAGCCGCCGAAAGCGCATAAAACAGTACTTTGGAAATAGTAAGCTCTGGCATTGACCCTCCAAACTCGAAAGTGAGTCTTTTGTGTTGTTTCTGGAAATCCTGTCCCAGGAGCACATCACTGCATAGGTTATTGAGCACCCCGAGCTGGGTGGAGAAATAAGTGCGGCCATTGAGAATAAGGTCGACAAGGCAAAAGCCGGAAGAGCTGGTGGTCAGTGTCGTCAGAGCCATTGCAATTTTCCTGTCCGAGGGGTAAATACACAGTTTTAACTTACTGACAGCCTGCTCACTAATGAAGCTGTCAGAGCTGCATGAGTCGATTAGTGCACTCAAAATGTGTCCATTTACTGAAAACTTTGTGACTGCATGGGACAGACTTTGGGGAAAAACAGCTGTGATGGGAGGAGGGGCAGTTTTACCCTTGACAGCTGTAACCTTAGTAGTGGATCTTGGGGGAGGAGCAGTTTTATAGATTGCAGCTGTAAACTTAGTAGTGGCTCTTGGGGGAGGAGCAGTTTTATAGATAGCAGCTGCAAAACTAACAGGAGCTCTCGACCAGTATACCTTAGAAAAGTGGCCTTTCTTACTAACAGCGGCTCTTGACGCATACCTTAGAAAAGTGACCTTTCTTGCTGCAATGGTTGCAGGTTGCGTTACGAGCAGGACAAAATTTACTGTAGTGGAATGCACCTCCACAGAAGAAACACTTCCTTCCAGATTGCCAAGGTGCCGCTAGGGCAGGGTCGTCATCAGTGAAGGCTTCTAGGGTAGGGTTGTCATCCGCTAGGTTAGAGTCATCATCAGTGAGGGCTTCTGCCCGAGACCTATCGAAGGAGTCATTAAAAGTGATATAAGCAGCCCATGCCAGTGGTAAAAGATAGGTATCTGCATTCCTCTTTGCTAAGTCCAGGGAACACGCCTGGTCATAGGCAGCCTGTAACTCGAGGGTTTTATTCTCCAACAGTTGCTGGCATATGAAGGGAGACGTAATTCCGTTAATAAAAGAATCCCGAATTAACTCCTCCTGGTACTGCTCGGCTGTGACAGCTTTAAGATTACAATCCTTGCTGAGCCTGCGAAGCTTTTGAAGGAATTCGTCAAGTGATCCCTCGGGTTGTTGTCGAGTAGTGGCCAGTAGATGCCGAGCAAAAATTTCATTTGGGGCCTTAACATATAGTCGCTGTAATATTAGGATAGCGGAGTCATAGTCGACACAGTCTTCGATATAGTCAAACACATGAGGAGATACGTAATTGGCAAGTATCTCTAATTTATCAGGAACATTCTCACCACACGCTCTGATGAAGTTGCTGAAGGTACGATATCAGTGTTTCCAATCCTTAGCAGTTGTAGGTGAATTTGGGTCCAGGTCAAGATGGGCGGGTCTGAGTAGTTTGTCCATGATGGATTGATTACTACGCCGGAGTTCCCTTCTACAGTTGAAGTCGTAGCTGGCTGTTCCCGAAATCACTCAGAGCGTGGAGCCGATACACAGTTGATTAAATTGATGTAAAAAGACTACTGAGCAATTGGTTTGAGTATAAAACAAGGCTTTAATCAACTGTTTCACAACCATGAGATTTCTAGTTACATCACTAGTTCCTGGTTACAGAAACATCCTGAGCAAGCTGGGCCCACGCCCAGATATTTATACTCCTTGGACGGTGCCGCCAGCTGGCCACCCAGTGTTAATTCATGAGTCATGATAAGATTCATGAAATAGGGCTGGAGGAGGTTACAGGGATCGTGAGGGGTGTAGGGCTGGAGGAGGTTACAGAGATAAGGAGTGGTGTAGGGCTGGAGGAGGTTACAGAGATAGGGAGTGGTGTAGGGCTGGAGGAGGTTACAGAGATAAGGAGTGGTGTAGGGCTGGAGGAGGTTAGAGATATAGGGAGTGGTGTAGGGCTGGAGGAGGTTACAGAGATAAGGAGTGGTGTAGGGCTGGAGGAGGATACAAAGATAGGGAGTGGTGCAGGGCTGGAGGAGGGTACAGAGATAGGGAGTGGTGTAGGGCTGGAGGAGGTTACAGAGATAAGGAGCGGTGTAGGGCTGGAGGAGGTTACAGGGATCGTGAGGGGTGTAGGGCCAGAGGAGGTTACAGAGATAGGGAGTGGTGTAGGGCTGGAGGAGTTTATAGAGATCAGGAGGGTTGTAGGGCCGGAGGTGTATTGATTTCTTTGTGGGTTCAATGACGAGACTTTTATGAAAGAGAATGACTTTTAATCTAAAGTCTGTTCAACTCTTTTATACAGCATTTACAGGAGACATCAAGCTAGTGATGCATCTAGAACGAAACTGAAACTAAAACCTAACTGCCTTGCTTGTCTCGGTCACATGCCCTCTGCTGGTCAGGCACAAGCAATCAATACATGCAAACATGCTATTAAGGCATCATAATCGAACAGGCAAATACCATCTCTATTTGCTGATATCATTACATCTCCTTTTCTTAAAACAAAAGTATTTTACTTTTAACTAACAACATGTTTTCTTTGTATTAATCTACATTTTAACTGTAACACTTAATGAACTTACATTATCATTATCATGATCAAGGTTTTTTAACCTTGCTTTGTGTGTTCACATGAAATATGTCAATACACTAGAACTTGAAGAAAGAATAAGATAACATTACTTCCTTCTATAACAATAGTCCTTAAATTTGCTCAATGAGTCTCTCAGGAGGCTTCACATGTCTTGAGGATTTTCTGATTGATTGTCCTTGAATCTGAGTTGTTGCCTCAGATGATTGGTTCTCAGCTGTGTGATCAGGTTGTTCAACAGTATCAGTCTCTTGGCCTGCTGTGGCTGGTCCCATGAGAAGATCTCGACGATTTCTTCTCAGAACAGCACCCTCATCTGTCTGAATGGTGTATGATCTTGGTTGAACTTCACTCAGGACAGTTCCCTTCTGAGTCCATGTGTTTGTTTTGTCTTTCAACCTTACTTGGTCACCAGTGTGGAGTTCAGGTAGGTTTTGTGTTCCTCTGTCATAGTAGTACTTTTGCTTTTCTTTCTGTTGTTCTTTGAACTTCCTCACTTTCTCCCCCTCTTTCGTTTTCAGGAGGTTCTCCGGGATGGGTAGGTTTGACCTTAGCCGACGTCCCATCAGGAGTTGGGCTGGTGACTTACCACACTCGAGCGGCGTTGTGCGGTATACAAGCATGCTCTGGTAGAAGTCAGTTCCACTGTCTTTTGCCTTGTACTTCAGTCTTTTCACTGTGTTTGCAGGCTCCCCTGGGTCAACAGCTCTGGACAACGTGTCTGCTGTATACATCAGCTTACCCAGTGTGTACGCAACATTCAGTTCATCATAGACTGTCTCTCCTTCGCTTTCCACAATGAGGACTCTCTTTACCAGGTTCAGTCTCTCACGGGCTTTTAAACCTAGTATGGCTTGCACATCCTTTGGCACCACGATTAATGCTAGCTTGTGCTCTCTGTCCTTGTGTGTTACTTTGACAATGCATCTTCCTTTCACTGGTATATCAGTCCCTGAGTATCCTGTCACTTTCACTTTGATTCCATGTATCTTTGGTCTGGGTCTAATTTTCTTAAAATCAGTCTCTGATATCACATTAACTTGTGCTCCAGTGTTCAATTTAAATGGAATGTGTATGTCATTCACTTTTAGTGTCAACATCCAGTCTCTTTCTTCTTTTTTGTTTTCAGACACAACATCCACATTGAACTCCTCTATCCCGCTTTCATCTACTGCATGGACCTTGCTTTGTTGTGCTTGGTTCTTACAGCAACGGGCATAATGGTTGTTTTTGTTGCAACTATTGCATGTTTTACCATATGCTGGACACTTTCTTGGTGGATGCTGTGTACCGCATCGACTACATGACTTTCGATTGTCCCTTTCATTTTCGTTCGCTGGCCACGCCTCTTTTTTCACATTGGCGCTCTTTTTGTTAAGCGGTTCATGTCCGTTCATTCTCACTGCATCCACGTTGCAGCTATTGTCACTGAACAGCTCATTTGCCTGCAACTTCACAGTCTCTGTAGCCCTACACAGTGCTATGGCTTTTCCCAGGTCTAGATCTTGCTCTCTTAGCAGTCTTTCCCTTAGACCATTATCTGGAATACCACACACCAGTCTGTCTTTTATCAGCGAGTCTGTCAGTCCCCCAAATTCACATGTTTGCTTCGGTTTCTCAGTTCAGTCACATACTGATTAATAGTCTCACCCGTTTTCTGTACACATGTGAAAAATCTGTGCCTCTCAAATGTCACGTTACGTTTAGGTATGCAGTAGGCCTCAAACTGTTCCATTATTTTATCTAGTTTCATTTTGTCTCCATTAGCAACGAATGTGAAGTTATTATACACCTCCAGCACTTCATCACCCACGACATGTAAGAACACTGACGATTTCTTATTATCACTTTTCTCGTCAGCTCCGATTGCCGCTAAATACAACGCTACACGTTGTTTGAATCTCCTCCAATTTTCAGCCACATTACCTGTCAACTGAAGCGTCGCCGGTGGGAGTAAACCTTCCATTTTTCACTTCGTTAGCTATTCTCTAATGGTAAGTAACGATGTTCTCTTTTGGCTTGCTAATCTGTGGAGAGCTGATTTAACTTCAGATTTTTTCTCTTCATCTCTTTCAGTCACTTCTGACACCATGTATTGATTTCTTTGTGGGTTCAATGACGAGACTTTTATGAAAGAGAATGACTTTTAATCTAAAGTCTGTTCAACTCTTTTATACAGCTTTTACAGGAGACATCAAGCTAGTGATGCATCTAGAACGAAACTGAAACTAAAACCTAACTGCCTTGCTTGGCTCGGTCACATGCCCTCTGCTGGTCAGGCACAAGCAATCAATACATGCAAACATGCTATTAAGGCATCATAATCGAACAGGCAAATACCATCTCTATTTGCTGATATCATTACAGGCGGAGGTTACAGAGATAGGGAGGGGTGTAGGGCTGGAGGATGTTACAGAGATAGGGAGGGGTGTAGGGCTGGAGGGGTTACAGAGATGGGGAGGGGTGTAGGGGCCTGGAGGAGGTTAGAGCGATAGGGAGGGATGTAGGGGGCTGGAGGAGGTTACAGAGATAGGGAGGGTTGTAGGGACAGGAGGAGGTTACAGAGATAGGGAGGGGTGTAGTGCAGGAGGAGGTTACAGAGATAGGGAGGGGTGTAGTGCAGGAGGAGGTTACAGAGATCGGGAAGGGTGTAGGGCTGGATGAGGTTACAGAGCTAGGGAGGGGTGTAGGGACAGGTGTAGGTTCCAGAGATAGGGAGAGTTATAGCGAAAGGAGGAGGTTACAGAAATCGGGAGGGTTGTATGGCTGGAGGAGAGATCAGGATGGTTATAGGGGCTGGAGGATGTTACAGAGATAGGGATGGTTGTAGGGGCTGGAGGAGGTTACAGAGATCGGGCAGGGTGTAGGGCTGGAGGAGGTTACAGAGATATGGAGGGCTGTAGGGGCTGGAGGAGGTTACAGAGATAGTGAGGGTTGTAGGGGGCTGGAGGAGGTTACAGAGATAGGGAGGGCTGTAGGGGGCTGGAGGAGGTTACAGAGATAGGGAGGGTTGTAGGGGCTGGAGGAGGTTACAGAGATAGGGAGGGTTGTAGGGGCTGGAGGAGTTTACAGAGATAGGGAGGAGTGTAGGGGGCTGGAGGAGGTTACAGAGATAGGGAGGGGTGTAGGGGCTGGAGGAGGTTACAGAGATAGGGAAGGTTGTAGGGGGCTGGAGGAGGTTACAGAGATAGTGAAGGGTGTAGGGCCGGAGGAGGTTACAGAGATCAGGAAGGGTGTAGGGGCTGGAGGGGGTTACAGAGATGGGGAGGGGTGTAGGGTGGGAGGGGGTTCTAGAGATGGGGAGGGATGTAGGGCCGGAGGGGGTTATAGAGATAAGGAGTGGTGTAGGGCCGTAGGATGTTACAGAGATCAGGGGCGGGGGCTGGAGGAAGTTACAGAGGTAAGGGGTGGGGGCTGGAGGAGGTTACAAAGATCAGGGGTGGGGGCTGGAGGAGGTTACAGAGGTCAGGGTGGGGGCTGGAGGAGGTTACAGGGGTCGGGGGCGGGGGCGGGGACTGGAGGAGGTTACAGAGGTCAGGGGTGGGGGTTGGAGGAGGTTACAGAGATCGGGGGCGGGGACTGGAGGAGGTTACAGAGGCCAGGGGCGGGGACTGGAGGAGGTTACAGAGGTCGGGGGCGGGGGCGGGTGTGGGGGCTGGAGGAGGTTACAGAGGTCGGGGGCGGGGACTGGAGGAGGTTACAGAGGTCAGGGGTGGGGACTGGAGGAGGTTACAGAGGTCAGAGGCGGGGACTGGAGGAGGTTACAGAGGTCGGGGGCGGGGGCGGGGGTGGGGGCTGGAGGAGATTACAGAGGTCAGGGGTGGGGACTGGAGGAGGTTACAGAGGTCAGGGTCGGGGCGGGGCGGGGACTGGAGGCGGTTACAGAGGTCAGGGGTGGGGGCTGGAGGAGGCTACAGAGGTCGGGGGTGGGGGCTGGAGGAGTTTACAGAGATCGGGAGGAGTGTAGGGGGCTGGAGGAGGTTACAGAGATAGGGAGGGGTGTAGGGGCTGGAGGAGGTTACAGAGATAGGGAAGGTTGTAGGGGGCTGGAGGAGGTTACAGAGATAGTGAAGGGTGTAGGGCCGGAGGAGGTTACAGAGATCAGGAAGGGTGTAGGGGCTGGAGGGGGTTACAGAGATGGGGAGGGGTGTAGGGTGGGAGGGGGTTCTAGAGATGGGGAGGGATGTAGGGCCGGAGGGGGTTATAGAGATAAGGAGTGGTGTAGGGCCGTAGGATGTTACAGAGATCAGGGGCGGGGGCTGGAGGAAGTTACAGAGGTAAGGGGTGGGGGCTGGAGGAGGTTACAAAGATCAGGGGTGGGGGCTGGAGGAGGTTACAGAGGTCAGGGTGGGGGCTGGAGGAGGTTACAGGGGTCGGGGGCGGGGGCGGGGACTGGAGGAGGTTACAGAGGTCAGGGGTGGGGGCTGGAGGAGGTTACAGAGATCGGGGGCGGGGACTGGAGGAGGTTACAGAGGTCAGGGGTGGGGACTGGAGGAGGTTACAGAGGCCAGAGGCGGGGACTGGAGGAGGTTACAGAGGTCGGGGGCGGGGGCGGGTGTGGGGGCTGGAGGAGGTTACAGAGGTCGGGGGCGGGGACTGGAGGAGGTTACAGAGGTCAGGGGTGGGGACTGGAGGAGGTTACAGAGGTCAGAGGCGGGGACTGGAGGAGGTTACAGAGGTCGGGGGCGGGGGCGGGGGTGGGGGCTGGAGGAGATTACAGAGGTCAGGGGTGGGGACTGGAGGAGGTTACAGAGGTCAGGGTCGGGGCGGGGCGGGGACTGGAGGCGGTTACAGAGGTCAGGGGTGGGGGCTGGAGGAGGCTACAGAGGTCGGGGGTGGGGGCTGGAGGAGTTTACAGAGATCGGGGTCGGGCCGGGAGCGGGGACTGGAGGAGGTTACAGAGGTCAGGGGCGGGGAATGGAGGAGGTTACAGAGGTCAGGGGTCGGGGGCGGAGGCGGGGACTGGAGGAGATTACAGAGGTCAGGGGTGGGGACTGGAGGAGGTTACAGAGGTCGGGGGCGGGGAATGGAGGAGTTACAGAGGTCAGGGGTCGGGGCGGGGTCGGGGACTGGAGGAGGTTACAGAGGTCAGGGGCGGGGACTGAAGGAGGTTACAGAGGTCGGGTCGGGGGCGGGGACTGGAGGAGGTTACAGAGGTCAGGGGTGATGACTGGAGGAGGTTACAGAGGTCGGGGGCGGGGACTGGAGGAGGTTACAGAGGTCAGGGGTCGGGGGCGGAGGCGGGGACTGGAGGAGATTACAGAGGTCAGGGGTGGGGACTGGAGGATGTTACAGAGGTCAGGGGCGGGGACTGGAGGAGGTTACAGAGGTCAGGGGTCGGGGCGGGGTCGGGGACTGGAGGAGGTTACAGAGGTCAGGGGCGGGGACTGGGGGAGGTTACAGAGGTCAGGGGCGGGGACTGGAGGAGGTTACAGAGGTCGGGGTCGGGGTCGGGGGCGGGGACTGGAGGAGGTTACAGAGGTCAGGGGTGGGGACTGGAGGAGGTTACAGAGGTCAGGGGCGGGGACTGGAGGAGGTTACAGAGGTCGGGGTCGGGGCGGGGTCGGGGACTGGAGGAGGTTACAGAGGTCAGGGGCGGGGACTGGAGGAGGTTACAGAGGTCGGGGTCGGGGCGGGTCGGGGACTGGAGGAGATTACAGAGGTCAGGGGCGGGGACTGGAGGAGGTTACAGATGTCGGGGGCGGGGACTGGAGGAGGTTACAGAGGTCAGGGGCGGGGACTGGAGGAGGTTACAGAGGTCAGGGGCGGGGACTGGAGGAGGTTACAGAGGTCAGGGGCGGGGACTGGAGGAGGTTACAGAGGTCAGGGGCGTGGACTGGAGGAGGTTACAGACGTCGGGGGCGGGTGCAGGGGCGGGGGCGGGGATGTGGGAGGGGTGAGTCCATGGAGCAGGAAGACGCAGTAACGTGCCATTGCTGAATGATGCTCAGACTGAACACAGCAGTGACGGGCTGAATGGTCTCCTCCTGTGCCAATAACACACAGGAAAGAGGCTGCTTACTTCATCTTATCATACAGATTGCAGCTTTCAAGTGACATCATCAGGCTTGCGTACGCCCTTCATTCGGTCTTATCGTACAGATTGCAGCTGCCCTGGTCGCTGCTGTCCCTCTGCGCTTACCGTGTTGTCTCTCACTGCCCTTTAATATGTTTCCTGGGGTATTTTGAATGCTGAGCTTCATCCCACTGTACCAGTCCCCCTGTGATAATGGATTGCGTTTCCTAATCGCCCGTGGCCCTGAATATCAGGCGCTGTGTATAAGGGGCGGCCGATCCGTGACCCCCCATGTTGCACCTCCACCCAAGACAAATTTCTAGCCCTTAATCTTTTTGTCCCTCACTCAGAATGCCGAGGGCGAGTCCGCATATTGTCTTCAAGGATCCTGGTGACCATCTCTGCATTTTCCAGGGACACTGGAAGCCCCAAATTTGGAAACAGAGGGGGAAAAATTCAGTTGTTTGCGCCACCCGTTAGCGCCTAAAGAGGCCGACAAGTGGGGCGCTAACCAACTAGCGCCCAGGCGCAGCAAACCCTGCGCCTCTCCCCATATTGAGCGGACATTTTGCGCTGGCGCTAAACCGTAGCGACCGCTCGCCGGCGCACGCAGATCATGACGTCATTTCAGTGTGCAACACCTTTGGGGCACCCCGGACCGCAAATTCAGTGGCGCCCCCCTCCGTTCCGCCTGGCGCTAATAAGGACAGCTTACCTGAAACGTTTCCCAGTCGCTATCGAGCTGGGGGGGCGTTCTTTATAGGGGACTGTTGTGGTTTAAATGCGGCAGCCATTTTTGGACCACAACTTCTTAGAGAGATACAGAGAGTTGCTCAGCTGCAGACGGAGAGCCATTTCAACATTGAGCCAGCGCTGGCAGAAGAACTTCAGCCTTCTGACCATTACCTTGCTGTTGGTGAGCATCTGAAACGGCAAAACTTTCTGTGCGCACTTAATATGGGGGTGGCATTGGATGGGAACGTCCTGCTTCTGAATCATCTTGACAGGGCACAGAAATGCAGGGATAGAGGGGCAGGCATGGCCAGATGGAGGAGGGCCAACAGACATTGCCACATGAGACTTTACGCTGCCAGGGTTTTCAGACAGCAATTTTCATATTTGAACATGTCGGAGGAGCAGTGTTTCCGAAGGCTGCGCTTTAGTAGGGAGGTGGTGACTGAGCTGTGCCACCTGCTTCAGCCAGATCTGCAGCCTCAGCTAAGGTGCAGGACATCTCTGTCGGTGGCTGTGAAGATCACTGTTGCCCTTAACTTCTATGCAAGCGGCTCCTTTCAGGCCGCAACTGGGGACATAGCCAACATCTCACAGTTCGCGGTGCATTGCTGCATCCGTCAAGTGACTGATGCCCTCTTTAAAAGGAGGCGGCAAGACATGTCCTTCCCAATGACCCCGGACAAGCAGAGGGAGCGCGCAGAAGGCTTCGCAAGAATAGCGGACTTCCCCATGGTGCAGGGCGCCATTGACTGCACGCACGTGGCTTTGCGGGTGCCTGTAGAGAATGCGGAGGAGTTCCGCAACCGCAAGGGGTTCCATTCATTGAATGTACAGCTGGTCTGTGACCACCGACAGCTGATCCTCGCTGTGAATGCCCAGTTTCCAGGCAGCAGCCACGACGCCTTCATCTTGCGCCAGACCTCTGTGGCAGACCTATTCGAGGCCCCGGCTCACCCAGGAGGATGGCTTCTCGGGGACAAGGGCTATGCTCTGTGCCCGTGGCTGATGACCCCGCTCCGTTCGCCCAGCGAGCCATCAAGCGACCAGGAACATTATTGAGCACACAATCGGCGTGTTAAAGCAACGGTTCCATTGTCTGGACCATTCCGGAGGAGCGCTTCAGTACTCACCTGAGCGAGTCTCCAGCTTCGTGGTTGTGTGTTGCATGTTACATAACCTCGCCATCCTGAGGGCCCAGCCAATGCCACCAGACATTGAAGCACCAGCAGAGGAGGAGGAGGAGGAGGAGGAAGAGGAGGAGGAGGAGGAGGAGGAGGAGCAGCACCAAGGACGGGAGGGAGACAGAAAGTGGAAGGGCCGTCCGTCAGAGGCTTATCAGAAGCCGCTTCTAGGCCACTCTCAGGGAACGTTTGCTGCCATTCCAAGAGCAGGAATGGAACTGTTCTGATACCCCAAAGCCTGTGAAGGGCAAAATGTATATAAAGAGCAGACATGGCCATTGTAAATAAAGAAATTTGTTTATTTAACAAGATGTGCTTCCTTCCCGCATGACAAAGTAATGGCAACAAAAAGCTAAACAAACAGACTGCCACATAAGTGACTCGCACACCTGGGAGACTGTCCAAAACATCACTAACATTCAGACCAGCATCCTCGGCCTTGAATTCTACAAATAACAGGTAAGAGCAGCACCTTCTACTTTCTTCCCCTCGATGGTGATCTGCTTCGCTTGCGAGATTGGCCCCTTCCCTCCCTGCAGCTCCTCCGTAATGGGACCCCAGTGGCTGCAGCAAAGCTGGGGGAGGCCTGCTGACTGTCCGAAAGCGCAGATGCCCCTGAGGGACGGCCTGGACGAGCTCTGGGCTTGGAGGGCCCGGCTGCTGACTGCTCCAACTCTGCATGGGTGGAAGCAGTCTGTCCTACAGGTGGTGGCAGCTGCAGTGGAGACGTGCCAGTGGTGGCATCAGGAATGCTGTCATCCTGAGAGCGGACAGCAGCTCCCTGGTTGGCCACACACTGGCACTCTGACGGGGCAGCACCGCAGCATGCGCAGCAATCGGCTGGTCCACAGATTGCTGGCCTGCTGTGGTGCTGCAAGGGCCCCGGGTAATCCTGCCCGTTCCAGCGAGGGTGGCAGCAGTCAGTGCTCACGTGGCCTCAATCTGCGTCTGCATGAGACCAGCGAGTGACTGCGTGGCAGCACTCAGCACTTGCATGGCAGGTGCCAGTGCTTCGGCGAAGGCCTGGACAATCCTTTCCAGTGCTGCCCCAAAGTCCTGCGCACTCCGGGTCTGTGCTGCGCCGAAGTCTTGGACACTCCTTGCCAGTGTCTCGATGGATTCAGGCATCCTTGCCACTGCAGCCATGAGCTCAGTGTGCCTCAGCCCAGCCTGAGCGCTCATTTCTGTGAGGGCACGCACCTCTTCTGCGCTCTGTGCAGCAGCACTCGGGGCCCGACTCGCCCTCTGGGGAGATGGCCCCCGAGCTTCCCTATCCCCCTCGCGTTGCTGCAGGCCGCTGGTTCCTGGAGCTGGATCCTCCTCAGAGCATTCCCCCCCGCTCCCCTCCAGGGGAGTAGTCTCCCCAGTCTGCAGATGGGCTGGCTCGCCTGAGGGTGGTACGGATGGTCCGGCTTCCTCCTGCTCGTCACCTCCCGAGTCAGTCGCAGTGGCAGCTTGAGGGCCCGGCTCCCGAGCTGGTGCTGCAGCATCTGAAAGCAGGGAGGTTGAAGAGTGGCTTTAGCGAAAGGACAGGGTGGCAGCAAGGGATGCATGTGTGCTGCAATGCACTGACTTGGGTCCAGAGTGAAAAAGCATGCTGGTGTGGGGAACAAGTGGAAGGAGAGAGTTCAAATAGGTGATGACCTTACCACCGCTGCGCACAATGGGGTCGGCAGATCCAGAGGTGACGGGACCACTCATTCGGCTTGCAACGATCTGGTGGACTCGCTCCTCCAGGTCTGTAAGGGTCTGCAGGTGAGGCCGGCCTCCTCCGGTACGAAGCTGTTGCCTGCGGTTACTCGCCAGCTTGGCCCAATGTCAGAAAAGCTCAACAAACTCACTTGGGTGGTTAGGGTGAGTGGCTGCTTTTCAATGGCCCAGAAATTTGGGTCGGGGGCTTCCCGCGGGTGTAAGCCCCCGACCTGTACTTACCTAGCGCGCCGGCAGTTGAGCTGTGGGCCCGCGTGGGATTCCGATCCTGGGCCTGCTCCAGCTGCCGGCGCGCAGTGCTTGCGTATCCCAGGGGCGCAGTTAGTTCGATGCATCCCCTGGGATCACGTGGGCCATGGAGAGCCAATCGGAGCAGGGAATGCTCCATTCATAACTTTGACAGGAAGAGCTGTCAAAACTTATAAATACTACGGCCCCAAAACATCACTAAATCTTCAAATAATTTTTTTTTTTAATCACATCGCAAAGCCCAATGCGCGTTCATGCTGTTTGGCCCAGGTCATCGGGAAAGAGATGTACTGGCATCTCCTTTTATAGAGGGCATTTGTGACCTGACAGATACAACAATGGACAGCAAACTGGGAGATATTGGCGATGTCCCCAGTAGCTGCTTGGAAGGAGCCCGTGGCATAAAAGTTCAGAGCCACTGTGACCTTCACTGCCACCGACAGAGACGTCCTGGTCTTCAGTTGAGGTTGCAGATCTGGTTGCAGCAGGTGGCAGAGCTCAGTGACCACCTCCTTGCTGAAGCGCAGCCTGTGCAAACACTGCTCCTCAGACAAATGAATGTAGGAGAATTGTTCCCGGAATACCCTGGGAGGGTAAGGTCTCCTGTGCAAGGGCCTGTTGGCCCTTCTCCCACTGGACATGTTTCCCACTCTGTCTCTGTGTCTCTGCTACCTCCGATTCTGCAGGTGCAGGGTGACGCCCCAAATCAGTGTAGCCCCCATAGTCTCTACTAAGTCGCTGCAAGGAAGGTCAAATCAAAATGAACCTGCAAAGTGCTGCTCAGTACCCAAAACTCCTTCACACAGCATTGAATCTCTCCAGGAGTCTCTCTCTCTCTCTCAGGATGCGTGGTGCAAAAATGTCGCCGACAAAAAAAGGCAGGAAGCGGCCGCCTTTAAATAGCACTCCCCAGCCCCTTCCCGACTGCAAAACGTTCCCCTCGACCTGTCGTTGCTAGCAGCAGGTGGTAAGTCAGGGGGTGCCACTCAATATCCGGTCTGGGGCGCTACCGGGACGTTGCACACTCAACTGACGTCACGATTTGCGGGCGCAGGAGATCGTGGCGGTAGTGTTTAACGCTGCCGCAACATGTCTGGTCAATTTCGTGAGCGGTGCCCTCTTAGGGCACTAACGGGAGGCGCTAATCAACCGAATTTTTCCCCCTTTGTATCTATCTTCACGGAAGAAGACGCAAAAAACTTCCGAGAAATACTGGAGAACCAAGTGGAGTATTTGAAATATACACTCACACCAGGTCGGTGTTCGGAGATTCAGGCAGTCTTTATTCACACCGGTGGGGAGACAACCTGCTATCGGTCTAGCCAGACTTCTCTCTGCTGATACAAAGTTTGAAGCCGTCTTTTATACAAAATATAGGCACATGATTAGCCTCGGGCATTACCCATCTCAACAATTTGATTGGGTTTCGCCCCGCGTGCACATTTAATGATTGGTTAGATAAAATAAAGCAGAGCTTACATTAACGCCGCCTACCAACGCGTGACATCAAGATACCGCCTTCATTACCGGAAAAGCATATGACCGTTATCACCGCAAGCTGTTGCTGCAACTGTGACATTGTACTTATGCCAGGTGGGGTTTCACCAACATTGTACATTCTTCTAAGAAGAAGATTCCATTGTTCTGCTTATCTGCCCCTCTAGGCCTCTTGTGGTTCAATGGTTCCAACTAGTTGCAATTATCTCCAAGTTACACAGCTAGCCGCAGTTAATCATTCTAACACTACTGCAAAATCAACATCATTCTTAGCGTTATCTCAACTGTCAGTTCAGCAACTTAAGACAGCTTACTTCTGCAAAAAGACTTATTAGCTCATTTAGTTCCTGAGACCCACTCTTAACCCTGTAATCATAATAGAGTTCTAAAGTCCCACTTCAGAAGGCTCCAGCGAGAATGAGGAACTGAAAGAAATTAGTATTAGCAAAAAAATAGTACTAGAGAAATGAATGGGACTGAAAGTCGATAAATCCCATGGACCTGATGGCCTACATCCTAGAGTTTTGAAAGAGGTGGCCATAGAAATAGTGGACGCATTGGTTGTCATTTTCCAATATTCCATAGATTCTGGAATGGTTCCCGCGGATTGGAAGGTAGCAAATGTAACCCCACTATTTACAAAAGAGGGAGAGAGAAAATGGGGAACTACAGACCAGTTAGCCTGACATCAGCAGTGGGGAAAATGTTAGAATCTATTATTAAGGACGTGGTAACAGGGCACTTAGAAAATAATAATTGGATTGGCAGAGTCAACTCAGATTTATGAAAGGGAAATCATGATTGATGAATCTGTTGGAGTTTTTTGAGGTTGTAACTAGCAGAATAGATAAGGGGGAACCAGTGAATGTGGTGTATTTGGATTTTCAGAAGGCATTCGATAAGGTGCCACACAAGAGGTTATTAAACAAAATTAGGGCTCATGGGATTGGGGGTAATATACTATCATGGATTGAGGATTGGTTAATGGACAGAAAACAGAGAGTAGGAATAAGCGGGTCATTTTCATGTTGGCAGGCTGTAACTAGTGGGGTACCGCAAGGATCAGTGCTGGGGCCTCAGCTATTCACAATCTACATCAATGATTTGGATGAGGGGACCAAATGTAATCTATCCAAGTTTGCTGATGATACAAAGCTGGGTGGGAATGTAAGTTGTGAGGATGCTTGAAGGAGATATAGACGGGCGAAGTGAATGGGCAAGAACATGGTAAATGGAATATAATGTGGAGAAATGTGAAGTTATCCACTTTGGTAGGAAAAATAGAAAAGCAGAGTATTTTTTAAATGGTGAGAGATTGGGAAATGTTGGTGTTCACAGGGACCTGGGTGTCCTTGTACACGAATCACTGAAAGTTAACATGCAGGTACAGCAAGCAATTAGGAAAGCAAATGGTATGTTGGCCTTTATTACAAGAGGATTTGAGTATAAGAGTAAAGACATCACACTGCAATTATATAGGGCCCTGGTGAGACCACACCTGGAGTATTGTGTACAGTTTTGGTCTCCTTACCTAAGGAAGGATATACTTGCCATAGAGGGAGTGCAACAAAGGTTCACCAGACTGGTTCCTGGGATGGGGGGATTGTCCTATGAGGAGAGATTGAGTAGACTAGGCCTATATTCTCTAGAGTTTAGAAGAATGAGAGGTGATCTCATTGAAACATACAATATTCTTACAGGGCTTGACAGGGTCGATGCAGGGAGGATGTTTCCCCTGGCTGGGGAGTCTAGAACCAGGGGTCACAGTCTCAGAATAAGGGGTCGGCCATTCAGGACTGAGATGAGGAGGAATTCCTTCACTCAGAGGGTGGTGAATCTTTGGAATTCTCTACCCCAGAGGGCTGTGGAGGCTCAGTCGTTGAGTATATTCAAGACAGAGATCGATAGATTTTTAAATATTAAGGGAATCAAGGGATATGGGGATATTGCAGGAAAGTGGAGATGAGGTAGAAGATCAGCAGGCTCGAAGGGCCAAATGGCCGACTCCTGCTCCTATTTCTTATGTTATTGGCCCAGAAATTCGGGTTGGGGGCTTCCCGCGGGTGCAAGTACCCAACCTGCACTTACCAATGCGCCGGCTGTTGAGCTGTGGGCCCGCGTGGGATTCCGATCCTGGGCCTCCTCCAACTGCCGGCGCGCAGTGCTTGCGTATCCCAGGGGCGCAGTTAGTTCGATGCGTCCCCTGGGATCACGTGGGCCATGGAGAGCCAATGGTAGCAGGGAATGCTTCATTCATAAGTTTGACAGGAACCTGTCAAACCTATAAATACTATAAGCCCCAAAACATCTCGAAATAAAAAAAAAATTTTAATCACATTTTTAAAATAAACTATAAATTACATGAAATAACTATTTTAAACAATAATTTAAATTTTTGAAAAAATGAATTACATTTTCTAACGGGGCTAAAAATAAACTTACCTTTCTTTAACGTATTTAAAAATAATAAACCTGTGGAAATTTTTTTTTAATTTTAATTAATTCACCACTTACCTTGTAAAAAGCAGGCCCTGCGCCTGCTTTTTAAAAGTCTAACTCCTGGAGACTTACCTTCCCGGGAAAACCTGCAAAAAAACTAAGTTCGATGCGCACGCGCTGCCTCTTCTGCGCACGCGTTCCACCTCTGAAGCCCTTCTTTCAGGGGAACGGAAGTGCCGGTTTCCCGCGCATGCGCAGTGCATGCACGAAACCGGCACTTCTATTGGGCCTACGGGTGAGTACCCCGCGCGTACTCACCCGTGGAGACCCGAAGTTCTGGGCCATTATGTTTTCATAAATTAACCTCACCTTATCACCGTATCCCTCAAGCCCACCATCTCACCGTATCCCTCAAGCCCACCATCTCACCTTATCCCTCAATACCACCTACCCAGCCCGACAGGGAGCTGTTGCAGGAGCTAAAAGACCTACTAAAGTCCCAACACCGTGGGCGGGGAGCGCACTCTCTTTTCCAGCCGGGAATGCGCGCCCGCCATATTGGATAAGGTGGATGTGCTGGTGTCAGGAGCGTACGTCGGGATTATTTCAAGGGGAGAATATTTTATTTAAGTGAGGGTCCTGCGCATCTTGCCAGACCCACCTTCAATTTTCGATCGCCCTAGTGGGCATTTTTCCCCTGGGAAAATGTGGTCTGTTGAAAATCTAATTGTCATTTTGTTTTTACTGGTTTTAGATTAAAAGTCTTTCAATTGTGAAATACAAACGTGTTTAAAATGTACCTGAATACATCATTTTTAATGTAAACACTCAACATTTTCTGGGGTGCCTCAGACCTCCTAGAAACTCAGCACCAACTCACCAGTGATTGGTTGGTAAGTGTTTTGCTCAATTCTCTTAGCTTTAAAGTCCAGGAAATATATTAGTAATTGTCAGGTTTCATTAGTATTAGTAAAGTTTACTAGCAGTAATAAATCTTATTGGGTGTAGTAGGGTTTATTCATTAATAATTAATCAAAATAAATAAATTAAGACTCAATATAGATGGCAGGGCAGGTGATGTGTTGTGACTGCAGTATGTGGGAGCTCCTGGACGCCAGTCTGATCCAGGACGAACACGTCTGCGGTAAGTGTCTGCGGCTCGAGGAGCTTCGGCTCAGAGTTGATGAGCTGGAGGCCGAGCTGAGGACTCTGCGATGCATCAGGGAGAGTGTAGGATGCATGTTGTGTTGGGAATGTTGTGGACTGTCTCAGTCATTTTACATAATGATAAAAGACCAGTGGAAGAGCCATTCCCGCCAAGAACTACAGAGCCATCCAAAGTATGCTTAATGCAGAACATGCCACTGACTAACAAAAGGGACCCTGACCCCAGCAGGAAAAGACAAATCTTACTAATCAAACCACAGATTAAACAGTCATTTAAAGCCAATTTAGGTTTCGATGGACCATCCCGAAACTAATTCACACCAACCAATTAAGATAGATGGGACCAGCTCAAAACCCATTAAAGAATTCAAAAACTATTAATGTTAACGAGCCCACCAAAATGGACAATGGGCCAGAGAAGATTTGGCGGGCAGGTAAACAAGGCCTCAAACGGTATAATTGGGGCCTACTTTTTCAGTTGGTTAGTGAGTCGGTTCGTTCGGTCAAGGAGTTCAGTTCAGTACAGTCTGGAAGAAGATAGCAGTTCGGTTTCGGCCCATTCGATGCAGCACGGCTTGTGTAGAAGAGAAGAAGAAGAGGACTTCAAAATCCACGTCAATTCACAAAAGTATCCAGAGTCCGAGCCAGGAGAAGACATCATCGAATGCCTCACAGCAACCAAAGGCTTTAAATGACTGTTTAATCTGTGGTTTGATTAGTAAGATTTGTCTTTTCCTGCTGGGGTCAGGGTCCCTTTTGTTAGTCAGTGGCATGTTCTGCATTAAGCATACTTTGGATGGCTCTGTAGTTCTTGGCGGGAATGGCTCTTCCACTGGTCTTTTATCATTATGTAAAATGACTGAGACAGTCCACAACATTCCCAGACAGTTTGGCTTATGCCAATATCCAAACTGCTCGTTTTACAGAGGCCCATCCCAACCCCTTTGTCGCAGCCTTTCTCAGGCTTCAACATGCCTTTTAAAATAACCAAAATCCTGGGGTTTTGACTTTAAGCCCCTTTTAGGCCCAATATTCTTTTACCATTCTGACATGGTTTTTAAACAGTCCAAAAATCTCTTCTTTTGGGGTAATCTTCTTGGTTTGGGGGCTCTGCACAATTTTGCGAATCCTACACTCTCCCTGATGCATCGCAGAGTCCTCAGCTCGGCCTCCAGCTCATCAACTCTGAGCCGAAGCTCCTCGAGCCGCAGACACTTACCGCAGACGTGTTCGTCCTGGATCAGACTGGCGTCCAGGAGCTCCCACATACTGCAGTCACAACACATCACCTGCCCTGCCATCTATATTGAGTCTTAATTTATTTATTTTGATTAATTATTAATGAATAAACCCTACTACACCCAATAAGATTTATTACTGCTAGTAAACTTTACTAATACTAATGAAACCTGACAATTACTAATATATTTCCTGGACTTTAAAGCTAAGAGAATTGAGCAAAACACTTACCAACCAATCACTGGTGAGTTGGTGCTGAGTTTCTAGGAGGTCTGAGGCACCCCAGAAAATGTTGAGTGTTTACATTGCGGAGACTGAAACAGCAACGCAGGTGAAGTCTTCTACCGTGTCCGGGGTACGGCAGGCCCCAACCGCCACACCTAGAGAACCCCGAAATCACGAACCTCTACAACTGTCAAAAGAAGTCGTTTGGTGAGCATCATCCCTGGTCCTCTGGAGTCCAACTTAGTTAGTGTAGTGGGATTGGGAGGGGTGAAGTATTCTGTCTATTGTTGTTCTCCCTCGCATATTCCGAAGTGTTCCCCCTTTTAGAGTGATAAGATTATTGTGTTGTGTATATTTTCTTGCCTCAAATAAAATCCAAGTTCTTTTCACCAACTCAGTTGTCTGCTGCAATTTCATTACATCCCCCAAATAAGCCCAAGGTCTAGAACCAAGGGAGTGGGAGCGATTCGAACCGCTCAGGCAGTCAGAGGCAAAGCTGACCACACACACCACCCCCTACAAGGGGGAAAGTTGCCTGGACACTTTATTCCAGGAGGCAGTCACGCCCCTTAGGATCGGGTCTTCTGATTTGGTCAGTGGTCAGGGACAGGAGGGTGTGACTGCGAGTGAGGCAGGTATGGGGACCCAGGAGGTGGAGGAGTCTCAGCCTTTGCAATTGTCCAACAGGTTTGAGGTTCTTGTGGCCTGTATGGATGAAAGCAGTGGCTGCAGGGTGGATGAGCAAACTGACCATGGCACCGAGGTACAGGAAGCCATTCAAGTGGGGGGAGCTAATAGGAATGTAGTGGTAATAGGGGATAGCAGAGTCAGGGGGATAGATACAGTTCGCTGCGGCCAAGAGCAAGAGTCCAGACGGCTGTGTTGCCTGCCCGGTGCCAGGGTTCGGGACATCTACTCTGGGCTGGAGAGGAACTTGCAGTGGGAGGGGGAGGAACCAGTGGTCGTGGTCCACGTAGGTACCAACGACATAGGTAGAACCAGGAAAAAGGTTCTGCTGAGGGAGTATGAGCAGCTAGGGGCTAAATTAAAAAGCAGAACCTCAAGGGTAACAATGTCTGCATTATTACCTGACCCACGAGCAATTTGGCATAAGGTAAATAAAATTAGAGAGATGAATGCATGGCTCAAAGACTGGTGTGGGAGAAATGGGTTTCGATTCCTGGGGCACTGGCACCAGTACTGGGGAAAGTGGGATCTGTATCGTTGGAATGGTCTTCACCTGAACCGTGCTGGGACCAGTGTTCTGGCGAGTCGTATAACTAGGGCGGTAGAGAGGGCTTTAAACTAAATATTGGGGGCAAGGGATCAAATTTGGGAAGATGTGGTAAATCAAAGAGTAGAGACAAGGCAATAGAGAAAGGTATTAATATGGGAAATGATAAACAGACCGTGACAAGAAGGATAGAGAGGACAAATCTAAGAGTAAATCAACAGATAAGGCCAGAGGTTACAAAAATAATAAAAGGACAAAACTAAAGGCTCTGCATCTGAATGCACGAAGCATTCAAAACAAAACAGATGGTCTGATAGTGCAAATAGAAATAAATAAGTACGATCTGATCGCCATTACAGGAACATGGCTGCAGGATGACATAGATTGGGACCTGAATATTGAAGGGTACATGACATTTAGGAAGGACAGGAAGCTAGGAAAAGGTGGAGGGGTGGCTCTGTTAATTAATGATGGTATTAGCACAATAGAGAGGGATGACCTAAGTTCAGGAAATCAGGATGTAGAAGCAGTTTGGGTAGAAATGAGAAATGATAAAGGCAAGAAGTCACTTGTGGGAGTGGTGTACAGGCCCCCTAACAGTAACCACACAGTAGGATGGAGAATAAAGGAAAAAATAATGGGAGCTTGTCAGAAAGGTACGGCAATAATCATGGGGGATTTTAATCTACATATAGACTGGAAAAATCAGATGGGCAAAGGTAGCCTAGATGAGGAGTTCATGGAATGTTTTCGGGATAGTTTCTTACAACAGCACGTTCTGGAGCCAACCAGAGAGCAGGCTATACTAGACCTGGTATTGTGCAACGAGATAGGATTAATTAATGACCTCATAGTGAAGGCGCCCCTAGGTAGCAGCGATCATAATATGATTGAATTTTACATTCAGTTTCAGGGAGAGAAGAGTGGGTCCACGACCAGTATTTTAAACTTAAATAAGGGCAATTACGAGGGCATGATAGCAGAGCCAGCTAAAGTGAACGGGCAAATTAGGTTCAGGGACAGGTCAATAGAGTGGCAGTGGCAGACATTTAAGGGGATATTTCAGAATACACAGAATATATACATTCCAATGAGAAAGAAAAATTCCAAGGGGGGGGGACCCACCATCCGTGGTTAACTAAAAAAGTTAAAGATAGTATCAAACTTAAAGAAAAAGCATATAACTGCGCAAAGATGGGTGGCAGGTCAGAAGATTGGACAGAATATAAAAACAGCAAAGAATGACTAAAAGATTAATAAGGAGAGAAAAATTAGAGTATGAGAGAAAGTTAGCTAGAAATATAAAAACAGATAGTAAGAGTTTCTGTAGATATTTAAAAAAGAAGAGTTAACAATCAATATCGAGTTCAACAATTTCAGATCATAACCTCGGCCCCCATTACATTTTTACTGATTTTTTTTTTCCACCCCTTTATTTTGGGTCTTCCCTTCCCCCCCACCTTTCCTTTTTTCTCTCTTCTCTCTCCCACATGGCAGCTGTCGCTTATCCTGCCAATACACTTCACACCTAATCTCAGCTGTCTTTTGTCTCCACTGTCCTATTACCATCTCGTCTGGTTTTGAATACCTCTTAATGTCTCTTTTACTTCTTTTGTTCTATCGCAGCCCGGCCTTCGATCTATTTCATTTCCTTTCCAGTTTTGAAAAAGGGTTTCAACCCGAAACATCGACTCTAATTTCTGTCCACGGATGTTGCCTGGCCTGCTGAGTTTTTCCAGCATTTTCTGTTATTATTTCGGATTTCCAGCATCTGCAGTATTTTGCTATCGTATTAACAAAGTGAGCATTGGTCCTATAAAAAGTGAGTCTGGGGAGTTAATAATGGAAAATAAGGAGATGGCAGTTGAATTGAACAGGTATTTTGCATCGGTCTTCACTATAGAGGATACAAGTAACATCCCAGAAATAGCTGGATATCAGGAAATGGAAGGGAGGGAGGAATTCAAGAAAATTACAATCACCAGGGAAGTGGTACTGAGCATATTGTTGGAGCTGCGGGCTGACAAGTCCCCGGATCCTGATGAACTTCATCCTAGGGTCTTAAAAGAAGTGGCTGGTGAGATAGTTGATTCATTAGTTTTAATTTTCCAAAATTCCCTAGATTCGGGGAAGGTTCTATTAGATTGGAAAATAGCGAATGCAACTCCTTTATTTAAAAAGGGAGGGAGACAAAAAGCAGGAAACTACAGGCCAGTTAGCTTAACATCTGTCCCAGGGAAGATGTTAGAAGCTATTATTAAAGGCGTTATAGCAGTCCAACACCGCCCTCAGTGTGCCAGTGCAGCTTTCAGTCACCTGAAGAAAAGTGTTTGAAGACCAGGACCTCAAACCCAGCACTAAGCTCATGGTCTACAGGGCAGTAGTGATACCTGCCCTCCTGTATGCTTCAGAGACATGGACCATGTACAGCAGGCACCTCAAAGCACTGGAGAGGTACCACCAATGCTGCCTCCGCAAGATCCTGCAAATCCATTGGCAGGATAGGCGCACCAACATCAGTGTTCTCGCTCAGGGAAACATCCCCAGCATCGAAGCTTTGACCACGCTCGATCAGCTCCGATGGATGGGTCACATGCTCCGCATGCCCGGTATGAGACTCCCAAAACAAGCGCTCTACTCGGAGCTCTGACACGGCAAGAGAGCCCCAGGTGGGAAGAGGAAACGCTTCAAGGACACCTTCAAAGCCTCCTTGAAAAAGTGTAACATCCCCACCGACACCTGGGAATCCCTGGCCCAAGACCGCACAAAGTGGGGGAGAAGCATCCGGGAAGGCGCCGTAAACCTCGAGTCTCTTTGCCGGGAGCAAGCGGAAGCCAAGCGCAAACAGCTGAAGGAGCGCACATCAACCCAAG
Organism: Somniosus microcephalus; assembly: GCF_052327205.1. Classification (NCBI taxonomy): domain Eukaryota; kingdom Metazoa; phylum Chordata; class Chondrichthyes; order Squaliformes; family Somniosidae; genus Somniosus; species Somniosus microcephalus. The sequence continues at coordinate 128,488 of NW_028225332.1, read as the reverse complement.
CACCCCACCCACCCGCCCCTTGAACCATCATCTCTCCCACCTGTGACAGAGACTGTAGGTCCCGCATTGGACTCATCAGTCACCTGCGAACTCATTTTTAGTGTCATCCTCGGTTCCAAGAGACTGCCTGAGAAAAGATAGCAGGGCACTTAGAAAAGTTCAAGATAATCAGGCAGAGTCAACATGGTTTTGTGAAAGGGAAATCATGTTTAACCAATTTATTGGAGTTCTTTGAGGAAGTAACATGTGCTATGGATAAAGGGGAACTGGTGGATGTACTGTACTTAGATTTCCAGAAGGCATTTGATAAGTTGCCACATCAAAGGTTATTGCGGAAAATAAAAGCTCATGGTGTTGGGGGTAACATATTGGCATGGATAGAAGATTGGCTAGCTAACAGGAAACAGAGAGTAGGCATAAATGGGTTATTTTCTGATTGGCATGATGTAACGAGTGGTGTGCCACAGGGATCAGTGCTGGGGCCTCAACTTTTTACAATTTATAAAAATGACTTGGATGAAGGGACCGAAGGTATGGTTGCTAAATTTGCTGATGACACAAAGATAGGTAGGAAAGTAAATTGTGAAGAGGACATAAGGAGGCTACAAAGGGTTATAGATAGATTAAGTGAGTGGGCAAAGATCTGGCAAATGGAGTATAATGTGGGAAAATGTGAAGTTGTCCATTTTGGCAGGAAGAATAAAAAATGAAGTAAATTATCTAAATGGTGAGCGATTGCAGAGCTCTGAGATGCAGAGGGATCTGGGTGTCCTAGTGCATGAATCGCAAAAGGTTACTATTCAGGTACAGCAAGTAATTAGGAAAGCTAATAGAATGTTATTGTTTATTGCGAGGGGAATTGAATACAAAAGTAGGGAGGTTATGCTTCAGTTATACAGGGCATTGGTGAGACCACATCTGGAGTACTGTGTACAGTATTGGTCTCCTTATTTAAGGAAGGATGTAAATGCGTTGGAAGCAGTTCAGAGAAGGTTTACTAGACTAATACCTGGAATGGGCGGGTTGTCTTATGAGGAAAGGTTGGACAGGCTAGGCTTGTATCCGCTGGAGTTTAGAAGAGTAAGAGGTGACTTGATTGAAACATATAAGATCCTGAGGGGTCTGGACAGGGCAGATGTGGAGAGGATGTTTCCTCTTGTGGGAGAATCTAGAACTAGGGGTCACTGTTTAAAAATATGAGGTCGCCCATTTAAGACAGAGATGAGGAGACATTTTTTCTCACAGAGGGTTGTGAGTTTTTGGAACTCTCTTCCTCAGAGGGCGGAGGAAGCAGAGTCTTTGAATATTTTTAAGGCAGAGGTAGATAGATTCTTGATAAGGGGATTGTGATATACTTGAACAAACTAATATTGAGAGGGAGGAGGTGCTAGCGGTTTTAGCGGGCTTAAAAGTGGATAAATCCCCAGGCCCAGACGAGATGTATCCCAGGCTGCTGTGTGAGGCAAGGGAGGAGATTGCAGGGGCTCTGACACAAATTTTCAGAACCTCTCTGGCCACAGGGGATGTGCCAGATGACTGGAGGACAGCTAATGTAGTACCATTATTCAAGAAGTGTAGTAGGGATAAACCAGGGAATTACAGGCCAGTGAGCCTAACATCAGTGGTAGGGAAATTATTGGAAAAAATTCTGATGGACAAAATTAGTCTCCACTTGGAGAGGCAAGGATTAATCAAGGATAGTCAGCATGGCTTTGTCAGGGGGAGATCATGTCTAACCCATTTCATTGAATTTTTCGAGGGGTTGACTAGGTGTGTGGATGAGGGTAATGCAGTTGATGTAATCTACATGGACTTCATTAAGGCTTTTGACAAAGTCCCGCACGGGAGACTGGTCAAGAAGGTAAGAGCCCATGGGATCCAGGGCAATTTGGCACATTGGATCCAAAATTGGCTTTGTGGCAGGAGGCAGAGGGTGATGGTCGAAGGTTGTTTTTGTGACTGGAAGCCTGTGTCCAGTGGTGTACCGTAGGGATCGGTGCTGGGCCCTTTGCTGTTTGTAGTGTACATTAATGATTTAGATATGAATGTAGCTGGTATGATCATCAAGTTCGCAGATGACACGAAAATTGGTGCAGTAGTAAATAGCAAGGAGGGAAGCCTCAGGCTACAGGACGATATAGATGGGTTGGTTAGATGGGCAGAACGTGGCAAATGGAATTTAACCCTGAAAAGTGTGAGGTGATGCATTTTGGGAGGACTAACAAGGCAAGGAATACACAATGAATGGTAGTACCCTAGGAAGGACAGAGGATCAGAGGGACCTTGGTGTGCATGTACATAGATCCCTGAAGGCAGCAGGGCAGAAAGATAAGGTGGTTAAAAAGGCATATGGGATACTTACCTTCATTAGTCGAGGCATAGAATATAAGAGCAGGGAGGTTATGATGGAGCTGTACAAAACGCTAGTTAGGCCACAGCTGGAATACTGTGTGCAGTTCTGGTCGCCACACTATAGGAAGGATGTGATTGCATTTGAGAGGGTGCAGAGGAGATTCACCAGGATGTTACCTGGGCTGGAGCGTTTCAGTTATAGAGAGACTGGACAGGCTGGGGTTGTTTTCCTTAGAGCAGAGAAGGCTGAGGGGGGACCTGATTGAGGTGTACAAAATTACGAGGGGTATAGATAGGGTAGATAGAAAGGAACTTTTCCCCTTAGTAGAGGGGTCAATAACCAGGGGGCATAGTTTCAAGGTAAGGGGCAGGAGGTTTAGAGGGGATTTGAGGAAAACTTTTTCACCCAGAGGGTGGTTGGAATCTGGAACTCACTGCCTGAAAGGTTGGTAGAGGCAAGAACCCTCACAACATTCAAGAAGCATTTAGGTGAGCACTTGAAATGCCATAGCATACAAGGCTATGGACCAAGTGCTGGAAAATGGGATTAGAATAGACAGGGCTTGATGGCCGGCGCGGACACGATGGGCCGAAGGGCCTCTTTCTGTGCTGTATAACTCTATGACTCTATAAGCAAGTGGGTGAGAGTTTATCGGGGGTAGGCGGGAATGTGGAGTAATCAGATCAGCCACGATCTTATTGAATGGCGGAGCAGGCTCGAGGGGCCGAGTGGCCGACTCCTGCTCCTATTTCTTATGTTTGTTCGTCCTATCAACCATTAAATTTCCCCCTCAGCTTTTTATGTACTTACGGGTTTTCCGTCCAATACAAGAGCAGGAATGTTGGCAACACATGGTTTAAATGTCAAAGCTTGTGCTGGCACGTCAGTTGTTTCCTGGCTGGCTGTGTTTGTTCCCACGGTTGGCCTGTACGCGGCAGGTATCTGCTCCCCTCTCACGTCCTGGACTTACCTTACATTGAACATTCTCTCATATTGACAGATCACTGGGACATTCAATCAGTGCCCCAGGAGATAACTCTGCCGCTGTCCCTGACTGTTCTCCTGGCTCATCTCCAGACCAAACATAGGCCAAGCAAATCAAGCCCAGCCTGGCTCTCTGACTAACCAGCAACATCCAACAGTGCTGTTTGATTCCAGCTCCATTCTTTTTCCCATGCAGATTGAGCAGGATGAAATCCAGTTCACTGGGAGAACTCCATGCCAGGATTTGATTCCTGCTCTTCCTTTTGGCAAGGCCCTTGAGGATTAAACTGAGTTCATCAGGGCAGAGTGCGAGGGAGCAGCACATTAACCAGGAGAAAGAGGGCGTCGACGGTTCATGTTTGTTCCCTTGCCTGATAAGATCCTGCTCAGTGGATTTACAGGCAGCAGAGTTGAGTGGGATCCCACCTTGGAGGTGTCAGCCTGGGACACAGCTGTATGTGAGGGTAAGAGTGGCATTTAACAGGAATTCAGTGCGCTTTCATCCTGGAACGGGGAGCAATTAAGACAGAGGTGTGTGTTGCAGAGGCAACACAGCAACCAGATCCAGGGCCATTAGTCTGCAGGCCTAGAACATAAGAAGTAGGAGCAGGAGTAGGCCATACGGCCCCTCGAGCCTGCTCCGCCACTCAATAGGATCATGGCTGATCCGAACCTAGACTCACATCCACTTCCCTGCCCGCTTCCCATAACCCTTAATTCCCTTATCAGCTAGGAAACTGTCTATCTCCGTTTTAAATTTATTTAATGTCGCAGCTTCCACAGCTCTCTGGGGTAGCAATTTCCATAGATTTACTACCCTCTGAGTGAAGAAGTTTCTCCTCATCTCAGTTTTGAAAGGGCAGCCCCTTATTCTAAGATTATGCCCCCTAGTTCTAGTCTCACCCATCAGTGGAAACATCCTCCCCGCATCCACCCGATCAAGCCCCCTCACAATCTTATATGTTTCGATAAGATCGCCTCTCATTCTTCTGAACTCCAATGAGTAGAGGCCCAACCTACTCAACCTTTCCTCATAAGTCAACCCCCTCATCTCCGGAATCAACCGAGTGAACCTTCTCTGAACTGCCTCGAGAGCAAGTATATCTTTTCTTAAATATGGAAACCAAAACTGTACGCAGTATTCCAGGTGTGGCCTCACCAGTACCCTGTATAACTGAAGCAAGACTTCCCTGCTTTTATACTCCATCCTCCTTGCAAGAAAAGCCAAGATTCCATTGGCCTTCCTGATCACCTGCTGTACCTGCATACTAACCTTCTGTGTTTCATGCACCAGGGCCCCCAGATCCCTTTGTACTATAGCAGTTTGCAGTTTCTTTCCATTTAGATAATAACTTGCTCTTTGATTTTTTTCTGCCAAAGTGCATAACCTCACACTTTCCAACATTATATTCCATCTGCCAAATTTCTGCCCATTCACTTAGCCTGTCTATGTCCTTTTGCAGGTTTTTTATGTCCTCCTCACTCACTGCTTTCCCTCCCATCTTTGTATCGTCGGCAAACTTGGATACGTTGCACTCGGTCCCTTCCTCCAAATTGTTAATATAGATTGTAAAGAGTTGGGGTCCCAGCACCGACCCCTGCGGAACACCACTCGTCACTGATTGCCAACCCAAGAATGAACCATTTATCCCAACTCTCTGTTTTCTGTTAGATAGCCAATCTTCCACCCATGCCAGTATATTACCCCCAATCCTGTGATTTTTTATCTTGTGCAGTAATCTTTTGTGTGGCACCTTGTCAAATGCCTTTTGGAAGTCCAAATACACCACATCCACTGGTTCCCCTTTATCCACCCTGTTTGTTACATCCTCAAAGAATTCGAGCAAATTTGTCAAACATGATTTCCCCTTCATAAAACCATGCTGACTCTGTCCGATTAAATTATGCTTATCCAAATGTCCTGTTACTGCTTCCTTAATAATGGACTCCAACATTTTACCAACCACAGATGTTAGGCTAACTGGTCTATAGTTTCCAGCCTTTTGTCTACCTCCCTTTTTAAATAAGGGCATTACATTAGCAGTTTTCAAATCTGCTGGGACCTTTCCTGAATCCAGGGAGTTTTGGAAACATAGAAACATAGAAGATAGGAGCAGGAGTAGGCCATTCGGCCCCTCGACCCTGCTCCGCCATTCGATGAGATCATGGCTGATCATCCAAACTCAGTACCCCGTACCTGCCTTCTCCCCATATCCCTTGATACCTTTAGTTCTAAGAAATATATCTAACTCCTTCTTGAATATATTTAATGACTTGGCCTCAACCGCCTTCTGTGGTAGAGAATTCCATAGGTTCACCACTCTCTGGGTGAAGAAATTCTTCCTCATCTCTGTCCTAAATGGCTTACCCCTTATCCTTAGACTGTGACCCCTGGTTCTGGACTCGCTGACCATCGGGAACATTCTACCTGCATCTAGTTTGTCCAGATCTGTTAGAATTTTATAAGTTTCAATGAGATCCCCTCTCATTCTTCTAAACTCCAGCGAGTATAAGTCCAATCGACCCAATCTCTCCTCATATGTCATTCCTGCCATCCCAGGGATCAGCCTTGTGAATCTTCGCTGAACTCCTTCCATGGCAAGAACATCCTTCCTCAGGTAAGGCGACCAAAACTGCACACAGTACTCAAGGTGTGGTCTCACCAAGGCCCTGTACAACTGCAGCAGGACATCCTTGCTCCTGTACTCAAACCCTTTCGCTATGAAGGCCAACATACCATTTTCCTTATTCACCGCCTGCTGCACCTGCATGCTTACCTTCAGCGACTGGTGCACAAGGACACCCAGGTCTCATTGCACTTCCCCTTCTCCCAATCTATTGCCATTCAGATAATAGTCTGCCTTTCTGTTTTTGACACCAAAGTGGATAACTCGCATTTATCCACATTATATTGCATCTGCCACGCTTCTGCCCAATCACCCAACCTGTCTAAATCATCCTGGAGTTTCTCGGTATCCTCCTCGCAGCACACACTCCCACCCAGCTTTGTGTCATCTGCAAACTTGGAGATATTACATCTAGTTCCCTTATCTAGATCATTAATGTATATTGTGAATAGCTGGGGTCCAAGGACCGATCCCTGCGGTACCCCACTAGTCACTGCCTGCCACTCGGCAAAAGACCCGTTAATTCCTACTCTCTGCTTTCTGTCCGCCAACCAGTTCTCTATCCAAGTCAATACCTTGCCCCCAATCCCATGTGCCTTAACTTTACACGCTAATCTCTTATGCGGGACCTTATCGAAAGCCTTTTGAAAGTCCAAATACACCACATCTACTGGTTCTCCCTTATCTATTTTCCCAGTTACATCCTCAAAAAATTCCAGTAGATTAGTCAAGCACGATTTACCTTTTGTAAATCCATGTTGACTTTGTCCGATCCTGTCACTGTTTTCCAAGTGCTCAGCTATTACATCCTTTATAATGGACTCTAGCATTTTCCCCACTATGTCAGGCTTACCGGTCTGCAATTCCCCGCTTTCTCTCTACCCCCCTTTTTGAATAGTGGGGTAACATTAGCTACCCTCCAATCCATGGGTACAGTTCCAGATTCCAGCGAATTTTGGAAGATGATCAGCAATGCATCTACTATTTCTCGGGCCACCGCCTTAAGTACCCTAGGATGTAGATTATCAGGCCCTGGGGATTTATCGGCCTTCAATCCCGTCAATTTCCCTAACACCATTTCCCTACAAATACTGATTTCTTTCAGTTCCTCCCTCTCATCAGACCCTATGTTCTCCAACATCTCTGGGAGGTTATTTGTGTCCTCCTTTGTGAAGACAGAACCAAAATATGCATTTAATTGGTCTGCCATTTCTTTGTTCCCCATTATAATTTCCCCTGCTTCTGACTGCAAGGGACCTACACTTGATTTCACTCATCTTTTTCTCTTCACATATCTATAAAAGCTCTTACAGTCAGTTTTTATGTTCCCTGCAGGCTTACTTTCATATTCTATTTTCCCCTTCTTAATTAATCCCTTTGTCCTCCTTTGTTGAATCCTAAACTGCTCCCAATCCTCAGGGTTACCGCTTTTTCTGGCCAATTTATATGCACTCTCCTTGGATCTTATGCTATCCCTAATTTCCCTTGTTAGCCACGGTTGAGTCACCCTTTTTGTTTTATTCTTATCCCAAGCTGGGTTGAACAACTTCTGTAGTTCATCCATGCGGTCTTTGAATGTTTGCCATTGCCTATCCACCGTCAACTCTTTGAGCGACATTCCCCAATCAATCCTACCCAATTCGCGCCTCATACCATCGTAGTTTCTTTTATTTAAATTCAGGACCCTAGTCTCTGATTCAACTACTTCACTCTCCATCCTAATGAAGAATTCTATCATATTATGATCGCTCTGACCCAAGGGGCCTCGTACAACAAGATTGCTAATTAATCCTCTCTCATTACATAATACCCAGTCTAAGATGGCCTGATTTCTGGTTGGTTCCTCGACATATTGTTCCAGAAAACCATCCCGTAAACATTCTAGGAATTCCTCCTCCACAGTATTTTTACTAATTTGGTTAGCCCAATCTATATGTAAATTAAAGTTACCCATGATGACTGCTGTGCCTTTACTGCATGCTTCTCTAATTTCACTTTTAATGCCATCCCCAACCTCCGTATTACTGTTTGGAGGTCTATATACCACTCCCACTAACATTTTCTGCCCTTTGATATTTCTCAGTTCTACCCATACAGATTCCGCATCACCAGAGTTAATAGCCTTCCTTTCAGTTGTGTTAATCCCCTCTTTAACCAGCAATGCTACCCCACCTCCCTTTCTTTTTTGCCTATCCTTCCTAAATATTGAATACCCCTGGATGTTGAGTTCCCAGCCTTGGCCATCCTAGAGCCATGCTTCTGTAATCCCAATCAAATCATATTCGTTTACCTCTATTTGCGCAGCTAATTCATCCACCTTGTTCCGAATGCTCCTTGCATTAAAACACAAAGCCTTCAGGCTTGTTTTTTTAACGCTCTCAGACCTAGATGAATTATTATTTACTGTGACCATGTTTGAGTTAAACCGTTGAGTTCTTTGCCTTCTAATTTTGTTTTTCTCCTTCCTGTCTTTTGCTTTTTTCCTTGTTTCCTTTTCCTCTGTCTCCCTGCTCAGGTTCCCAACCCCCTGCCACTTTAGTTTAATCCCGCCCCAACAGCACTAGCAAACACTCCCCCTAGGACATCGGTCCCGGCCCTGCCCAGGTGCAAACCATCCCGTTTGTTCTGGTCCCACCTCTCCCAGAACCGGTTCCAATGTCCAAGGAATTTGAATCCCTCCCCCTTGCAACATTCCTCTAGCCACATATTCATTTGAAATATCCTCCTATTTCTACTCTGACTAGCACGTGGCACTGGTAGCAATCCTGAGATTACTACCTTTGAGGTCCTATTTTTTAATTTACCTCCTAACTCCCTATATTCTGCTTTTAGGACCTCATCCCGTTTTTTACCGATATCGTTGGTGCCTATGTGCATCACGACAACTGGCTGTTCGCCCTCCCCCTCCAAAATGTTCTGCAGCCGCTCCGAGACGTCCTTGACCCTTGCACCAGGGAGGCAACACACCATCCTGGAGTCTCGATTGCGGCCGCAAAAACGCCTATCTATTCCCCTTACAATTGAGTCCCCTATCACTATAACTCTTCCACTCTTTTTCCTCCCAGCCTGTGCAGCAGAGCCACCCATGGTGCCAGGAAGTTGGCTGCTGCTGCCTTCCCCTGATGAGTCATCCCCCCAGCAGTATTCAAAATGGTATATCTGTTGGAGAGGGGGATGGCCGCAGGGGATTCCTGCACTACCTGCCTGCGCCTCTTACTCTGCCTGCTGGTCACCCATTCCCTTCCTGCCTGTACACCCTTTACCTGCGGTGTGACCAACTCGCTAAATGTGATATTCACGACGTCCTCAGCATCGCGAATGCTCCAAAATGAATCCAGCCACAGCTCCAGTGCCGCAATGCAGTCTGTCAGTAGCTGCAGCTGGACACACTTCCCACACACATGGTCGTCAGGGATGCAGGAAGCGTCCCTGATTTCCCACATAGAGCAGGAGGAGCACACTACGGGGCTGGGCTGCCCTGCCATGACTGACCCTTTAATTAATTAATTAAAATTAAATGAATCCCACCAATTTCACTTCAATTAAATGATATACTCAAAGGCCCTTGCTTAATAGTAGTCCCCACTACACAACAGAGACCTTAGAAACCACAAAATTTAAGTTTAGAAAAATTTAGAAAGAAAATACTCACCAACCAATCACTTACCCGCTTCTTGGTGACATCACACTTCGATTACTTTTTGCTTCCCTCTCCCGGAACCTGGATTGGTAAGCTCCTTAAATACCGCCGCCGCCTCTGGTGCTCCCTCGCAGGTCCACCGCCTCTCCGCTCTCTCGGGGCTCTGGGCCTCGCTGCTCGCCGCCTCGGGGCTGCTCCTTAAATACCGCCTCTGGTACTCCCTCGCAGGTCCGCCGCCTCATCCACAATCCCTACCGCTACTTCTCTCAAGACCCTAGGATGTAAGCCATCAGGTCCAGGGGATTTATCCACCTTAAGTCCCATTATCTTACCGAGTACCATCTCCTTAGTGATTTTAATTGTGTTTAGCTCCTCCCCCCCCATAGCCTCCTGTTTGTCCAGTGTTGGGACATTTTTAGTGTCCTCTACTGTAAAGACTGATACAAAATATTTGTTCAGTGTTTTTGCCATCTCCATGTTCCCCACTACTAATTTCCCGGTCTCGTCCTCTAAGGGACCAACATTCACTTTAGCCACCCTTTTACTTTTTATATAACTGTAGAAACTCTTGCTATCTGTTTTTATATTTTTTGCTAGTTTACTTTCATAATCTATCTTCCCTTTCTTAATTAAACTTTTAGTTATTCTTTGCTGGCTTTTAAATGCTTCCCAATCTTCTATCCTCCCACTAGATTTGGCTACTTTATATGCCCTTGTTTTCAGTTGGGTACTATCCTTTATTACTTTACTTAGCCGCGGATGGCTGTCTTTTCTTTTACGCCCCTTTTTCCTCAGTGGAATATATTTTTCTTGAAAGTTGTGAAATATCTCCTTGAATGTACACCACTGCTCCTGTACCGTCTTACACCTTAATCTATTTTCCCAGTCCACTTTAGTCAACTCTGCTCTCATAACTTCATAGTCTCCTTTATTTAAGCTTAGTACACTGGTTTGAGATCCAACTCTCTCACCCTCCAACTGAATTTGGAATTCAACCATGTTATGGTCACTCATTCCAAGGGGATCCTTTACTAGGACATTTTTTTATTAATCCTGTCTCATTACACAGGACCAGATCTAAGATTGCCTGCCCCCTGGTTGGTTCAGTAACATACTGCTCAAGGAAACCGTCCCTAATGCACTCTATGAACTCTTCATCAAGGCTGCCCTGCCCAATTTGATTTGTCCAGTCAATATGAAAGTTAAAATTTCCCATGATTATAGCTGTTCCCTTATTACAAGCCCCAATTATTTCCTGATTTATACTCCGACCAATAGAGTTGCAACTGTTAGGAGGCCTATAGACGGCGCCCACTAGTGACTTTTTCCCCTTATTATTCCTTATCTCCACCCAAACTGTTTCACTATCCTGATCCTTTGACCCAAAATCATTTCTCACTATTGCAGTGATTCCATCCTTTATTAACATAGCCACCCCACCTCCCTTTCCTTCCTGTCTGTCCTTCCTAATAGTCAAATACCCCTGGATGTTTAGTTCCCAGTCATGGTCACCTCGCAGCCATGTTTCTGTAATGGCCACCAGATCATACCCATGTGTAGTTATTTGTACCGTCAACTCATCTATTTTGTTACGAATGCTGCGTGCATTCAGATAAAGAACTTTCAAATAGGTTTTGTGACAATTTATTCCTGCTTTTACCCCCTTTACTACTTTACCTTTATCTTTATACATTCTGTCCCTTCCTGACACGCTCTGGTTTTTAATTTCCCCACTGCTACTTTGCTCTATTGCCTTCTCCACTGACATTTTTATTTTTCGCTCTCTTGAAACCTCCCCCCCACTAATTAGTTTAAAGTCCTCTCTACAGCCCTAGTTATTACCACTTCTGTCACTAGCGAGTTCCAGGTCATCACCACTCGCTGCATAAAAAAGTTTTTGCTCACATCCCCCCTGTATCTCTTGCCCAAAACCTTAAATCTGTGTCCCCTAGTCCTTGTACCATCAACTAGTGTGAACAGCCTTTCCCCGTCTAGCCTATCCAAACCCGTCATAATCTTGTACACCTCTATCAAATCACCCCTCAACCTCCTTTGTTCTAATGAAAACAAATCCAGCTTCTCCAACCTGTCCTTGTAGCTAAGATTCCCCCATCCCCAGAACCATTCTGGTAAATCTCCTCTGCACCCTTTCAAGGGCCTTCACATCCTTCCTAAAGTGTGGTGACCAGAACTGGACGCAATACTCCAGTTGTGGCCTAACCAGCGCTTTATAAAGGTTCAGCATAACTTCTCTACTTTTGTACTCAATACCTCTATTTATGAAGCCCAAGATCCCATATGCTTTGTTAACCACTCTCAATATGTCCCGCCACCTTCAGGGACCTATGCACATTAACTCCCAGGTCCCTCTGTCCCTGCACACTCTGTAAAACTGTGCCATTAAGTGTATATTGCCTCTCCCTGTTCCTTCTGCCAAAATGTATCACCTCACACTTCTCTGTATTAAATTCCATCCGCCACTTGTCTGCCCATTCTGCTAGCCTTTCTATGACCTGTTGCAGTCGATTGATATCATCCTCACTGTTTGCCACACCCCTAAGTTTAGTGTCATCGGCAAATTTAGAAATTCTACTTTGTATTCCAATATCCAGGTCATTTACATATATCAAAAAAAGCAGTGGCCCCAGCACTGACCCTTGGGGAACACCACTGTCTACCATCCTCCAGTCTGAAAATCAACCATTTACCACAACTCGCTGTTTTCTGTCCTTAAGCCAATCCCTTATCCAAGCTGCCACTGACCCACCTATTCCATGAACCTCAATTTTGTTAACCAGCCTTCTATGTGGTACTTTGTCAAACTCCTTCCGAAAATCCATGTAGACAACATCCATTGCATTCCCTTCATCAATTCTCCCTGTTACTTCATCAAAAAATTCAATTAGATTAGTCAAACATGATCTGCCTTTTACAAATCCGTGCTGGCTCTCCTTAATTAGCTTAAACCTCTCCAAGCCCCATTAATGTTTTCCTTGATTATTGTTTGTAAAACTTTACCCACCACTGATCTTAAACTGACCGGCCTGTAGTTACTAGGATTGTCCTTACACCCTTTCTTGAACAATGGGGTCACATTTGTCACTTTCCAATCCTCAGGCACCTCCCCATAAACGTCATCCTGTGGTCTTGGTAATGGCCACGGCTATATGTGAGAATTTATAGTTCCAATGAATTCCTGAAGCATAGCGCCCAATCGTGGGATATAAATATACTCCAGGAACTGCCAGTTACAAAAACAAACGCAGAAGGCTACATCTCTGAACATTGGAACAGGAGGAGGCCATTCAGCCCCTCGAGCCTGTTCTCCCATTCAATGAGGCCATGGCTGATCTGCGTCTCAACTCCATTTATCCGCCTTTGCTCCATATCTCTTAATGACCTTCACTAATAAAAATCTAGCAATATCAGTCTTGACTTTTTCACTTTACCCCCAGCCTCAACAGAGCTCCAGATTTCCACTACTCTTTGTGTGAAGAAGTGCTTCCTGACATCGAAACATCGAACAATAGGAGTAGGAGTCGGCCATTCGCCCTTCGAGCCTTCTCCGCCATTCAATATGATCATGGCTGATCCTCTATCGCAATACCATATTCTGGCTCTCTCCCCATAACCCTTGATGCCTTTTGTGTCTAGAAATCTATCTACAGGAAACTTTGTGTTATCCGGAGGCTAAATGTCCGGCAAGCTCGAGCCACCGGCAAAAATCAGGAGCCGTATTTTTTCTTTTTGTTTCTTTTCGTTGCTTTTTTCTCAACAGTCAAGCTCTGCAAGGTCTGTAGCTAAGCAACAGCTTCAGCTAGAGATGCTACAGAGAGGCTTGCCGACTGTTTAGAAGCTGTTGCTAAGCAACAGTGTTTGTTGTCAGATACGGAGATGAAAACCTCCGTATGCTTCAACATTACAGCTGGAGTGTCCGGCAGTTTTGAGGGAACGGCAACAGCTGAGTCCCGTCGGTGCCGGATAGCACAAAGTTTCCTGTATCTCCTTCTTAAATATATTCAGTGACTTGGCCTCCACAGTCTTCTGTGGTAGAGAATTCCACAGGTTTACTGCCCTCTGAGTGAAGAGATTTCTCCTCATCTCAGTCCTAAATGTCCTACCCCGTATCCTGAGACGGTGACCCCTCGTTCTGGACTCCCCAGCCAGGGGAAACATCCTCCCTGCATCCAGTCTGTCTAATCCTGTCAGAATTTTATACGTTTCAATGAGATCCCCTCTCATTCTTCTAAACTCTCGTGAATACAGGCCTAGTCGACCCGATCTCTCCTCATACGACAGTCCTGCCAACCCAGGAATCAGTCTGGTGAACCTTCGCTGCACTCCCTCTATGGCAAGTATATCCTTCCTTAGTCACCGCCTGCCACCCCGAAGTGGAGTGCAGCAGAGAATGAGAGAAAATTCCCCAGTGCTGTTGCCACACCGCTGCACCTGGATGTATCTCCATCTCACCAGGACAGCCGTTGGCTGCTCCAGCCTCACCTGCCACGTACAAATGACGTGGGGGGCATAGCGCCAGATTTAGCTGGCATCTGTCCTCTTACAGCCTCTTTATAGTAGCAGGAGGCCCCCCGGAAATGAGAGTAACCCGTGCATCAGAGGTGATGCTTGAGCCAGGGAAATGGGTGGGATGGGGTCGGGTGTGGGGGGGGACGGGGGATGGGTGTGGAGGGGATGGGGGACGGGTGTGGGGGGCAACGGGGGATTGGGTGTGGGGGGGACAGGGGAATGGGTGTGGGGGGGATGGGGGATGGGTGTGGGGGGGGATGGGGGATGGGTGTGGGGGGAAACGAGGGAGACGGGGATGGGTGTGGGGGGGACTGGGGCGGGTGTGGGGCGGACGGGGGGACGCGAGTGGGGGGGACGGGGGACGGGTGTGGGGGGGACAGGGGACGGGTGTGGGGGGGACGGGTGTGGGGGGGACGGGAGGGACAGGGGACGGGTGTGGGGGGGGACGGGGGACGGGTGTGGGGGGGACGGGTGTGGGGGGGACGGGTGTGGGGGGGACGGGTGTGGGGGGGACGGGGGACGGGTGTGGGGGGGACGGGGGACGGGTGTGGGGGGGACGGGTGTGGGGGGGACGGGGGACGGGTGTGGGGGGGACGGGTGTGGGGGGGACGGGTGTGGGGGGGACGGGTGTGGGGGGGACGGGTGTGGGGGGGACGGGTGTGGGGGGGACGGGGTGTGGGGGGGACGGGTGTGGGGGGGACGGGTGTGGGGGGGGACGGGTGTGGGGGGGACGGGTGTGGGGGGGACGGGTGTGGGGGGGACGGGGGATGGGGGGGACGGGTGTGGGGGGGACGGGTGTGGGGGGGACGGGGGACGGGGGACGGGTGTGGGGGGGACGGGTGTGGGGGGGACGGGTGTGGGGGGGACGGGTGTGGGGGGGACGGGTGTGGGGGGGACGGGTGTGGGGGGGACGGGTGTGGGGGGGACGGGTGTGGGGGGGACGGGGGACGGGTGTGGGGGGGACGGGTGTGGGGGGGACGGGTGTGGGGGGGACGGGTGTGGGGGGGACGGGTGTGGGGGGGACGGGGGACGGGTGTGGGGGGGACGGGGGGGACGGGGGATGGGTGTGCTGGTCCACCTGAACAGAAGAAGCTCTGAGTATCAGCATGTTGTTGGATTATTGATAACCGCGCCCAACGCTGATGCCCTCAGCAGTCACGGGACGGTGCTCAGAAATCTTCCCCTCCCTTGCCCAGGTCAATGAGCCCAATTGTCGTGCCCTCACCATGCCCTATATCATCTAAGTCAGCACAGCAAGGCTGAAAGGTGGTCTTTGTGTTGTACAAGGCTGACTACTGGCCTGTTCTGATGTGAACCCTCTCTCTCCAATAACAGAACTGTTAATGTTTGAGCCAATCCAGTTGTGCGAATTCTCATTGCAGGAAACATCAGCATGTCGGACAAGCAGTGTCACGTGACCGAGCTCCACAGCCAACAGCAAGTGTTCCTTTGCTTTGATGTGATGGTGCAGTTCCAGGTCAAGTGGGAGAAGTTTCTGATGCCAGCACCCACATCTGTCGCTATTTTGGGTGAACTGGTGCATCTGGCTACGAGGATGGAGGACTTCAAACTAAACCAAGGCAGTGCAGGCAAGAAATCCCTGTTTAAACGTCCAGATTCATTCAAGAGGTGCCTGATGGAGGTTTGCAACCAAACCGTAAACTCGTTTCAACAGACCCGCACTAATCTGAACAAAATCCGCATGTGTTGTGAGGACCTCCTTGTCCATGTGAAGAATGTGGGTGAAGGGTCATCTCTGAACAAAGACCTTCCCAAGCAGCTGCAGAACATTCGGGTTTGTGCAGACAAATCCAAAACATGTGCCGAATCTGTGGAAAAGGAGCTCTCCAATCTCAGCGATCTACTGAGTGAGCTGCTGGAGACCTGTACAGATTCCCAGAGTATCAGCCAGGATAAGCTGGGGGAAGTAAGGAAAGTCCTGTCGGAAACACAACAGAAGAATGAGTTAGTAGAGGAGAAGAAGTGCAATTTACAGAAGCAATGGATCGAGGCTTCCCGAAAACGTGAGGAAGTCACCAGTGAATACGACAATGTAAGGGCGAGTGCTCTCATTGATCAGTTCTGTTTGGAAGGACTGAAACAGATGAAGAAGCTTCTCCCAAAGATTGTTGATCTTTTGAGCAATGTGACCAGCCCAGTGCTTCTGGTGGTGGAGCTGGGGAAAGGGTTGATCTTTCTCATACAACTGGCGTCTGAGCTGAAAGACAAAGAATCCTCTGAATCAAACCCTGAAATCAGCAGTTTCGTCAGCAAGGTTAGAGAGGAAGCCTTACTGAAGATCAAGGAAGTCCAATCCCAGTTGGAGGAGTCGCAAAAAATGTACAATGAATGTCACCAAAATATGAAAAGTTCGTGTGATGAGAGTGAGACGTTGTTGAGAGAGATAAAGAACAATCAGGCACAAGAGATGGATATCAGCACACGTGTAGCGTTGATGGCTAAAGGGCTTGGGGCACTGGGGAGCATCAAGTCCAACTGGTCAGAGATGATCAACTTCATTCATATCATACCAAAATTAACTGAAGGTTGCCAGAAGACATTTAAGAGACTTAGTGCGGTGAGTGGTGAAGGCACGCAGGGTGCTCCAGGTGCGTTAGCCAGTAGTCAGATGATGAACTTTCAAGTGTCCCAGGCAGTCAGCATCATGACCCACATCGGTGACATGTCAAAAACCTATGTGGAGATTCACGACAAGTACCTTGCAGGTCAACTGGGCGAGCTGAGCTCATTGCTGGGCGGGCAGGGGTCTGAATACAAGTTTAAGAAGGTCCAGGATAAATGTGATGAAGCAAGAAAGGAAATCCATCACAGGGCCGCTGTGAATCAGGAGCAACTTCAGAAGAATGCCCAGCAGAGAAGTGAAGCCATTGCTAAACTTACAGACCTGCTGCTGCCCAGGAAGTGAATGGAAATCCTGCAATGAAACATATTCTCAGCTGTGCGAGTGACCAACCCCTGGAATCTCCAATCCAATCATCAACCACCTCTCCCAACCCCTGGAATCTCCAATCCAATCACCAACCACCTCTCCCAACCCCTGGAATCTCCAATCCAATCATCAACCTCCTCTCCCAACCCCTGGAATCTCCAATCCAATCATCAACCACCTCTCCCAACCCCTGGAATCTCCAATCCAATCATCAACCTCTTCTCCCAACCCCTGGAATCTCCAATCCAATCCAATTAAGGGTTACGGGGAGCGGGCAGGAATTTGGACATGAGCCTAGGTTCGGATCGGTCATGGCCCTGTGGGTAGCGGAGCGGGCCCAGGGGCCGTGTAGCCTGATCCTGCTCCTATTTCATGTGTCTAATTCTGTTAGATTCAGGAGATGGTTCTGTGATAGTGGATTGGCGGTTAGGATCAGATCAGCCATGATCTTATTGAATGGCGGAGCAGGCTCGAGGGGCCGATTGGCCTACTCCTGCTCCTATTTCTTATGTTCTTATGTTCTTATCAACCTCTTCTCCCAACCCCTGGAATCTCCAATTCAATCATCAACCACCTCTCCCAACCCCTGGAATCTCCAATCCAATCATCAACCACCTCTCCCAATCCCTGGAATCTCCAATCCAATCATCAACCACCTCTCCCAACCTCTGGAATCTCCAATCCAATCATCAACCACCTCTCCCAACCCCTGGAATCTCCAATGCAATCATCAACCTCCTCTCCCAACCTCTGGAATCTCCAATCAAATCATCAACCACCTCTCCCAACCCCTGGAATCTCCAATGCAATCATCAACCTCCTCTCCCAACCCCTGGAATCTCCAATCCAATCATCAACCTCCTCTCCCAACCCCTGGAATCTCCAATCCAATCATCAACCTCCTCTCCCAATTCCTGGAATCTCCAATCCAATCATCAACCACCTCTCCCAACCCCTGGAATCTCCAATCCAATCACCAACCTCCTCTCCCAACCCATGGAACCTCCAATCCAATCATCAACCACCTCTCCCAACCCCTGGAATCTCCAATCCAATCATCAACCTCCTCTCCCAACCCCTGGAATCTCCAATCCAATCATCAACCACCTCTCCCAACCCCTGGAATCTCCAATCCAATCATCAACCTCCTCTCCCAACCCCTGGACTCTCCAACCCAATCATCAACCTCCTCTCCCAACCCCTGGAATCTCCAATCCAATCATCAACCACCTCTCCCAACCCCTGGAATCTCCAATCCAATCATCAACCACCTCTCCCAACCCCTGGAATCTCCAATCCAATCATCAACCTCCTCTCCCAACACCTGGAATCTCCAATCCAATCATTAACATCCTCTCCCAACCCCTGGAATCTCCAATGCAATCATCAACCTCCTCTCCCAACCCCTGGAATCTCCAATCCAATCATCAACCACCTCTCACAACCCCTGGAATCTCCAATCCAATCATCAACCACCTCTCCCAACTCCTGGAATCTCCAATCCAATCACCAACCTCCTCTCCCAACCCCTGGAATCTCCAACCCAATCATCAACCACCTCTCCCAACTCCTGGAATCTCCAATCCAATCATCAACCTCCTCTCCCAACCCCTGGAATCTCCAATCCAATCGCCAACCTCCTCTCCCAACCCCTGGAATCTCCAATCCAATCATCAACCTCCTCTCCCAACCCCTGGAATCTCCAATCCAATCATCAACCACCTCTCCCAACCCCTGGAATCTCCAATCCAATCATCAACCACCTCTCCCAACCCCTGGAATCTCCAATCCAATCATCAACCTCCTCTCCCAACCCCTGGAATCTCCAATCCAATCATCAACCTCCTCTCCCAACCCCTGGAATCTCCAATCCAATCATCAACCACCTCTCCCAACCCCTGGAATCTCCAATCCAATCATCAACCTCCTCTCCCAACACCTGGAATCTCCAATCCAATCATTAACCTCCTCTCCCAACCCCTGGAATCTCCAATGCAATCATCAACCTACTCTCCCAACCCCTGGAATCTCCAATCCAATCATCAACCTCCTCTCCCAACCCCTGGAATCTCCAATCCAATCATCAACCTCCTCTCCCAACCCCTGGAATCTCCAATCCAATCATCAACCTCCTCTCCCAACCCCTGGAATCTCCAATCCAATCATCAACCTCCTCTCCCAAACCCTGGAATCTCCAATCCAATCATCAACCCCCTCTCCCAACCCCTGGAATCTCCAATCCAATCATCAACCTCCTCTCCCAACCCCTGGAATCTCCAATCCAATCATCAACCTCCTCTCCCACCCCCTGGAATCTCCAATCCAATCATCAACCACCTCTCCCAACCCCTGGAATCTCCAATCCAATCATCAACCTCCTCTCCCAACCCCTGGAAACTCCAATCCAATCACCAACCTCCTCTCCCAACCCCTGGAATTCCGGTGACCTTCCATTTGAGGTGAGGGAATGTGAAAGTTCTGATTAAATCCCGCGGGCAGGTCCGGAGAATTCTTTGATTGAATTACTGCAAAGTTTTGAAGGATTCTGGAAGATCCAATCAGACAGAATAGTCATCAATTGATCATGTTTGATTGGTGTTTGCTTTCTCTGTCCCTTTTAAGCTTATATTGAAATCTGAAAAAAAATTAATTACATTAATCTGATTTTTACGATTATCTGTGCCACTGATTAATTTCCTCCTCTCGCAGTTTTAAATACTTTAACCATCAACTTTACACAGTTATGAAATTCACCAAAAGTATAGAAACAGTCAAACAACTCCCCTGCTCTACTTTGAGATAGAGGCCATGGGATCTCTCAGTACTGACCCTCTGACTGTGCAGCGCTCCCTCAGTACTGCCCCTCTGACAGTGTGGCGCTCCCTCAGTACTGTCCCTTCCACAGTGTGACGCTCCCTCAGTACTGCCCCTCTGACAGTGCGGCGCTCCCTCAGTACTGCCCCTCCCACAGTGCAGCGCTCCCTCAGTACTGCCCCTCCCACAGTGCAGCGCTCCCTCAGTACTGCCCCTCCGGCAGTGCGGCGCTCCCTCAGTACTGCCTCTCCGACAGTGCAGTGCTCCCTCAGTACTGCCACTCCCACAGTGAAGCACTCCCTCATTAGTGCCCATTCGACAGTGCAGCGCTCCCTCAGTACTGCCACTCCCACAGTGCAGCGCTCCCTCAGTAGTGCCCATTCGACAGTGCAGTGCTCCCTCAGTACTGCCTCTCCGACAGTGCAGTGCTCCCTCAGTACTGCCCCTCCGACAGTGCAGCGCTCCCTCAGTACTGCCCCTCCCACAGTGCAGCACTCCCTCAGTACTGCCCCTCTGACAGGGCAGCGCTCCCTCAGTACTGCCCCTCCCACAGTGCGGTGCTCCCTCAGTACTGCCCCTCCGACAGAGCAGCGCTCCCTCAGTACAGCCACTCCCACAGTGCGCCGCTCCCTCAGTGGTGCCCCACTGACAGTGCGGCGCTCCCTCAGTACTGCCCCTCAATTACAAGAGGAATGCAGGGAACAGCACCAACCGCTTATACATGGCCTTCTTTGATCTCACAAAGGCCTTCGACACTGTCAACTGTGAGGGATTATGGAGTGTCCTCCTCAAATTTGGCTGCCCTCAAAAGTTTGTCACTATCCTTCGCCTGCTTCACGACGACATGCAAGCCGTGATCCTAAGTAATGGTTCCACCACAGACCCAATTCACGTACGAACCGGGGTCAAGCCAGGCTGTGTCATCGCACCAACACCCTTCTCGATCTTCCTTGCTCTAATGCTCCATCTCACCCTCAGTAAGCTCCCCACTGGAGTGGAGCTAATTTACAGAACAAACGGGAAACTGTTCAACCTCCGTCGCCTCCAGTCCAGATCCAAGGTCGTCCCATCCTCTGTCGTCGAATTACAGTACGCAGACGATGCTTGCGTCTGCGCTCACTCGGAGGTCGAACTCCAAACCTTCGTCAACACCTTCACCAAAGCATACGAGAGCATGGGCCATACACTAAACATCCGTAAGACAAAGGTCCTCTACCAACCTGCCCCCACCACACAGTACTACCCCCCGATTATCAAAATCCACGACAAAGCCTTGGAAAACGTGGACCACTTTCCATACCTCGGGAGCCTACTGTCAACAAGGGCAGACGTCGACGACGAAGTCCAACACCACCTTCAGTGTGCCAGTGCAGCCTTCAGTCGCCTGAGGAAGAGAGTGTTTGAAGACCAGGACCTCAAACCCAGCACTAAGCTCATAGTCTACAGAGCAGCAGTGATACCCGCCCTGCTGTATGCCTCAGAGACATGGACCATGTACAGCAAGCACCTCAAAGCACTGGAGAGGTACCACCAACGCTGCCTCCACAAGATCCTGCAAATCCATTGGCAGGATAGGCGCACCAACATCAGTGTTCTTGCTCAGGCCAACATCCCCAGCATCGAAGCTCTGACCACGCTCAATCAGCTCCGATGGACGGGTCACATTGTCCGCATGCCCGATACGAGACTCCCAAAACAAGCGCTCTACTCGAAGCTCCGGCACGGCAAGAGAGCCCCAGGTGGGCAGAGGAAACGCTTCAAGGACACCCTCAAAGCCTCCTTGAAAAAGTGTAACATCCCCACCGACACCTGGGAATCCCTGGCCCAAGACCGCACAAAGTGGAGGAGAAGCATCCGGGAAGGCACCGAACACCTCGAATCTCTTCGCCGGGAACAAGCGGAAGCCAAGCGCAGGCAGCACAAGGAGCGCACGTCAACCCAAGCACCCCACCCACCTGCCCCTTCAACCACCGTCTGCCCCACCTGTGACAGAGACTGTAGGTCCCGCATTGGACTCATCAGTCACCTGAGAACTCATTTTTAATGTGGAAGCAAGTCATCCTCGGTTCCGAGGGACTGCCTAAGAAGAAGAAGCTCCATCAGTACTGCCCCTGCGACAGTGCGGCGCTCTCTCAGTACTGCCCCTCCGCCAGTGCAGCACTCCCTCAGTAGTGCCCCTCCGACAGTGCAGCACTCCCTCAGTACTGCCCCTCCGACAGTGCAGCACTCCCTCAGTACTGCCCCTCCGACAGTGCGTCACTCCCTCAATACTGACCCTCCGACAGTGCGGCGCTCCCTCAGTACTGCCTCTCCGACAGTGCAGCGCTCCCTCAGTACTGCCCCTCCATCAGTGTGGCATTTGATCGAGTGTGGCATCAAGGAGCCCTAGCAAAACTGAAGTCAATGGGAATCAAGGGGAAAACTCTCCATTGGTTGGAATCATACTTAGCACAAAGGAAGTTGGCTGTGGTTGTTGGAGGTCATTCATCTCAATCACATGACATCACTGCAGTAGTTCCTCAGGGCAGTGTCCTAGGCCCAACCATCTTCAGCTGTTTCAACAATGACGTTCCCTCCATCATAAGGTCAGAAGTGGGGATGTTCGCTGATGATTGCACACTGTTCAGCACCATTCGAGACTCGTCAGATACTGACGCAGTCCGTGTCCATATGCAGCAAGACCTGGACAACATTCAGACTTGGGCTGACAAGTGGCAAGTAACATTCGCACCACACAAGTGCCAGGCAATGACCATCTCCAACAAGCGAGACTCTAACCATCTCCCCTTGACATTCAATGGCATTATCATCGCTGAATCCCCCACTATCAACATCCGGGGAGTTACCATTGATCAGAAACTGAACTGGACCAGCCATATAAATACTGTGGCTACAAGAGCAGGCCAGAGGCTGGGAATTCTGCGGCGAGTGTCTCACCTCCTGACTCCCCAAAGCCTTTCCACCATCTACAAGGCACAAGTCAGGAGTGTGATGGAATACTCTCCACTTGCCTGGATGAGTGCAGCTCCAACAACACTCAAGAAGCTCGACACCATTCAGGATAAAGCAGCCCGCTTGATTGGCACTCCATCCACCACCTTCAACATTCACTCCCTCCACCACCGGCGCACTGTGGCTGCAGTGTGTACCATCTACAAGATGCACTGCAGCAACTCGCCAAAGCTCCTTCAGCAGCACCTTCCAAACCCGCGACCTCTACCACAAGGGCAGCAGACGCATGGGAACATCACCACCTACAAGTTCCCCTCCAAGCCACATACCATCCTGACTTGGACCTGTATCGCCGTTCCTTCACTGTCTCTGGGCCAAAATCCTGGAACTCCCTTCCTAACAGCATTGTGGGTGTACCTACACCATATGGACTGCAGCGGTTCAAGAAGGCGGCTCACCACCACCTTCTCAAGGGCAATTAGGGATGGGCACTAAATGCAGGCCTTGCCAGCGACGCCCACATCCCATCAATGAATAAAAAAAATCCCTCAGTACTGCCCCTCCGACAGTGCGGTGCTTCCTCAGTACTGCCCCACTGACAGTGCAGCACTCCCTCAGTACTGCCCCTCCGACAGTGCAGCGCTTCCTCAGTACTGCCCCTCTGACAGTGTGGCGCTTCCTCAGTACTGCCCCACTGACAGTGCAGCACTCCCTCAGAACTGCCCCTCCGACAGTGCAGCGCTCCCTCAGTACTGCCCCTCCGACAGTGCGGTGCTCTGTAAGAAAGGAGGAAATCTTCATTTCTGTGTCTCCCTACTAACTAACCTGAACTAAATCAGTTGATTCTATTGCTAATTTTAGTTTAATGATTTCATTATGTTATTGCTGCAATTATAATCATACTTGTAAACCCTACTGTTAGATGCCCTGGGTAGACTAGGTTAGATTTTAAAATGGAAGAGACCGAAGTGCTGGGCCTTGGTTGGCGAAGTTAAAGATGTATTCCTGGCAGAACAAGGGGTTACACACGAGAGGCCCGGGCTGACTGGGGTTGACCCGTGGAGATTGCGTCTTCTACCCAGGGCCCAACAAGTAATAGAAACCTTGATTGTGCTTTGTTTGACTACTGCTCAGGTGCTGTAATGTATCAATCTCTCTCTTTCACTGAATAAAATATAATTACTGTCAACAAATCGAGGCAAGTCGAATCTATTGGAACATAGGAGGAAAACGGTAAATTGGCGCAGACCCGGAAAATCAGCAGCTCCCTCAGGACTGCCCCTCTGACAGTGCAGCACTCCCTCAGTACTGCCTCTCCGACAGTGTGGCGCTTCCTCAGTACTGCCCCTCTGACAGTGTGGCGCTTCCTCAGTACTGCCCCACTGACAGTGCAGCACTCCCTCAGTACTGCCCCTCCGACAGTGCAGCGCTCCCTCAGTACTGCCCCTCCGACAGTGCGGCGCTCCCTCAGTACTGCTCCTCCGACAGTGCGGCGCTCCCTCAAGACTGCCCCTCTGACAGTGCAGCACTCCCTCAGTAATGCCTCTCCGACAGTGTGGCACTTCCTCAGTACTGCCCCTCCGACAGTGTGGCGCTCCCTCAGTACTGCCCCTCTGACAGTGCGGCGCTCCCTCAGTACTGCCCCTCCGACAGTGCGGCGCTCCCTCAGTACTGCCCCTCCGACAGTGCGGCGCTCCCTCAGTACTGCCCCTCCGACAGTGTGGTGCTCCCTCAGTACTGACCCTCCAACAGTGCGGCGCTCCCTCAGTACTGCCCCTCTGACAGTGCAACACTCCCTCAGTACTGCCCCTCTGACAGTGTGGCGCTCCCTCAGTACTGCCCCTCCGACATTGCAGCGCTCCCTCAGTACTGCCCCTCCGACAGTGCAGCACTCCCTCAGTACTGCCCCTCTGACAGTGCAGCACTCCCTCAGTACTGCCCCTCCGACAGTGCGGCGCTCCCTCAGTACTGCCCCTCCGACAGTGCGGCGCTCCCTCAGTACTGACCCTCCAACAGTGCGGCGCTCCCTCAGTACTGCCCCTCTGACAGTGCAACACTCCCTCAGTACTGCCCCCCTGACAGTGCGGCTCTCCCTCAGCACTGCCCCTCCGAAAGTGCAGTGCTCCCTCAGTACTGCTCCTCTGACAGTGCAGCACTCCCTTAGTACTGCCCCTCTGACAGTGCGGCGCTCCCTCAGTACTGCCCCTCTGAAATAAAGAATAGATTTGCCTTCCAAAGCTACGCTTTATTAACTTTAAAATCTGCAGCACATCTTCCCACATCCAGTCCCAACCAAAGCTGGAAAAGAACTGAATTTAAGGTGGCCACAACACATCATGTGATCATCAACTACCAATGAGATTACAACATATATCCCAAGGCAGTTAACAAACAACCAATCACAATACTTTTACTAAACAAGGAATAATCACCACATTCACCCCTCTTAAAATATGCTCCACCTAAATAACCTTTACAATTTATAATTAATTATTTACAACTAAAACTATGCACAAGAATAAAACTGTTCACATGACACAATACTAAGTGAACAACAACAAATAGTAACATTGCACATAAGTATTAAGTATCTCTCAACTAAAACAATATACTATAATATTTCAACAATTTTAAAACATTACTATCAATTTAAAAGTCCATTTTCAATCGGTTGACCGGATATCTTGTTCGTGTCGACCTTCTTAACCTTGGTGAAATTCCTTGCCCTCCCACACCAGAAGGCACAGAAGTATCTTCAGCAGGAAGGCTATCCATATCCCGATTTTCCACGGTTTCCGGATAAGAAATCCCATCAGAAGGTAAACTGGGACGGTCATAAACATCTATCAAAGGCTGACTAATAGAAGTATAATTATCTGCAATCGGATTGGAAATATTCGTAGTATCTGTAACAGCATCCACATTATCTGAATCATGACTATTGTTAATATCCTCAGAAGAGGGCTGGCCCCCACAAGGAGCCAAGTCTTTAATTGAAACAGTACTTTCTTTCCCATCTTGGAATCGAATATGAGCATATTGGGAATTTGCCTCCAACAGCTCCACCTCCTCCACCAAAGGATCATATTTTGACAATCTAACATGGCGTCGAAGCAGCACAGGTCCCTGCATAGTAAGCCATGAAGGTACCGTATATCCCGTAGTAGATCTCCGCGGATAGTTAAAGAGCCTTTCATGGGGGGTCACATTAGTAGCCGTTGAAAGCAATGATCTAATGGAATGCAGGGCATCAGGCAGTACCATTTCCCACTGTGTATTCTTAAGGTTCCGGGATGTCAAAGCCAACATAACTGCCTTCCAGATCACCCCATTGTATCGTTCGCACTGTCCATTACCCTGGGGATTATACGGGGTAGTTCTACTAGTAGAAATTCCCCGACTCTGAAGGTATTCCTTCAACTGGGAAGACATAAAAGAACTTCCCTGATCCGAATGGATGTACGCAAGCATCCCAAAGATGACAAAAAGTTGAGTCAGACATTTAATAACTGTAGCAGCTGATACATCTGCACAAGGAAAAGCAAAAGGGAACCTTGAAAACTCATCCACAACAGTAAATATATATCGGTTTTGAGTAGTTGAAGGAAGAGGCCCCTTAAAATCGACGCTCAAACGTTCAAAAGGAGAAGTAGCCTTTATAAGATGAGCTCGTTGAGGCTTAAAGAAATTCGGTTTACACCGAGCACAGATAGAACATGATGAAGTCATCCGCTTGACGTCTTCAACTGAAAAAGGCAAGTTCTTACTGCGTACAAAGTGTATCATCCTCGTAACCCCAGGATGACATAAGGCATTGTGAAGATTAATAAGCGTATCTCCGTGAATCACAGAACAATAAGCCCTCGACAGTGCATCAGCAGCAATATTATCCTTCCCCGGACGATAAACTATGTCAAAATGGTAACATGCCAACTCAATCCTCCATCTCATTATTTTATCATTTTTGATCTTTCCAAAATGTTTAACATCAAACATAAAGGACACAGATTTTTCATCAGTTACCAACGTGAAGTGTCGCCCCGATAAATAATGTCTCCATTTACGCAATGCTTCTACTATTGCGTATGCCTCTTTCTCTATTGAAGAATGTCTTTTTTCACTATTGTTCAAAGTACGTGAGAAAAAGGCCACAGGTCTTCCATTTTGGTTCAGAGTAGCCCCAATTGCAAAATGCGAAGCATCCATCTCGATCACAAAGGGAACCTGCTCATCAATAGAATGCACAACTGCTCCTAAAATATCCTTTTTAAAATTCTCAAAACATGTCCTGGCCTCCCATGATAGAGGATATGTCGTAACCCGAGTAAGAGGCTGGATCTTCCGTGAAAAATTTGCAATCCAATTAGAATAATAAGAAAACAGTCCAACAACTCGTTGCAAAGCCTTAGAATTAGTAGGACAAGGTAAATCAATCAATGTTCGCAGACGTTCTGGATCTGGTTTAATCTTGTTTCCCGAGATAATATACCCCAATAGATTTACCTCAGTCGTCGAAAAGATACATTTCTCTTTGTTAAAAGTTAAACCAACTTTTTCCGCAGCTTGAAGGAATCTTTTTAAATTAGAATCATGCTCCACCCTTGATTTGCCACACACTGTGATGTCATCTAAGTATGAAAAGGTGTCAGAGAGGGAGTTATCACTTATAAAAGCATCCATTGCCCGTTGAAAACAAGCAACACCATTAGTAACACCAAATGGTATTCGGCAAAACTGATACAGCTTTCCACCAGCCTCAAAGGCCGTATATGGTTGATCCTTCTCAACAATAGGAATCTGATGATAAGCACTCTTTAAATCAATAGTGCTAAAAACCTTATACTGAGATACTTTGTTGATAAGCTCATCAATCTTAGGCAAAGGGTACGCATCTAATTGAGTATACCTATTAATAGTTTGGGAATAGTCTATCACCATTCGTTTCTTGTGTCTCTCGTTAGTCGTGACAACTACCTGTGCTCGCCAAGGTGAACAATTAGGTTCAATGATTCCTTCCAATAAGAGACATTGAACTTCAGAATTAATAAATTCTCTATCCTGACTACTATATCTTCTTGACTTAGTAGCAATTGGCTTACAATCCGACATCAAATTGGAAAAAAGTGATAATGGAGAAATAGATAAAGAGGTTAATCCACAAATAGATAAAGGTGGCTTAGTCCCTCCAAATGAAAGACTAAGAGACTCGTGTAACTGAAGCACATCATGTCCAATCAAAATATCCGCACAGAGATTAGGCAAAACAGATAGGCGTATATCAGTATACGTATTACCTAGAAGAATCATTTTCACAAAGCAACAACCAGCTATTTGTGAAGTAAGGGTCATCTGAGCCATACACACCTGATACGTAACAGGCGAAATTTTCAAATGCTTGCTTCTCCTTCGCAAACTGAAAACTTATAAAACTCTCAGTACTGCCCGTATCTATAAGGGCCTTCACTTCCAACCCATTAACTTGAGCCGTAACTATAGCTTTGTTTAGGCCATGAGCAAATGCAGCAGAAATTGATGCAATAAACGCCCTATCTAAAGGCTGAATAGTCACAGAGGAGGTAGTGGAGGAGGGCACTCCCACACCAGGAGAGGAGGAGGTAATTGAACCTGATGATTTGCACACACGTGCATAATGACCTCTCTTGCCGCATTTACTACACACAGCCTCCCGAGCAGGACACTTCAGACGAGGGTGCCGGATATTCCCACAAAAATAACACTTCTGAATCCTAGAGGCAACAGCCACCGAAGTAGAAACTGTTTCAGAATCTAGTAAACCACTCCCATTAAGTCCACATAGTTCCTTTTCATCCGAAACTGCCGAAACCATAGTCGCAGGCCGATTAAAAAGAGCATAAGAATCCGAACTTCTCTGAGCCACATCCAATGTAGAAGCTTGCTCAAAAGCACTTTTAAGATCCAAAGTCTTATTTTCTAACAACCGCTGACGAATTGATCTAGACAGTAATCCATTAATAAAAGCATCCCGTACCGATTCTTCCTTATATTCTTCAGCCGTCACGGCCTTATAATTACAGTTAACACTAAGGCACCGAAGTGCTTGTAAATAAGTATCCAAAGATTCTCCCACCTGCTGCCTACGGGCAGATAGAAGGTGACGTGCAAATACCTCATTCTTTGGTTTGACAAAAATCTTTTCCAATGTAGAAATAGCCACTTCATAAGTTTTACAGTCCAAAATATATTTATATACATCCGGAGCAATGTAGTTGATCAGCATATTCAGCTTATTTAGAGACTCTTGATCCAACACGCCCAAAAAGTTTTTAAATGTACAATACCAATGTTTCCATTTATCATCCACTCCAGCAGAATTGGGGTCAGCCTTGAATCGTTCTGGTTGAAGATATCGCTCCATTCTAACATAAAGTTAATAAATTGAAATAAATAATAGATTTGCCTTCCAAAGCTAGGCTTTATTAACTTTAAAATCTGCAGCACATCTTCCCACATCCAGTCCCAACCAAAGCTGGAAAAGAACTGAATATAAGGTGGCCACAACACATCATGTGATCATCAACTACCAATGAGATTACAACATATATCCCAAGGCAGTTAACAAACAACCAATCACAATACTTTTACTAAACAAGGAATAATCACCACACCCTCTGACAATGCTGCGCTCCCTCGGTACTGCCCCTCCAATAGTGCGGCACTCCCTCAGTACTGCCCCTCTGACAGTGCGGCGCTCCCTCAGTACTGCCCCTCTGACAGTGTGGCACTCCCTCAGTACTACCCCTCCGACAGTGCTGCGCTCCCTCAGTACTGCCCCTCCGACAGCGCAGTGCTCCCTCAGTACTGCCCCCCCGACAGTGCAGCACTCCCTCAGTACTGCACCTCCGACAGTGCAGCGCTCCCTCAGTACTGCCCCTCTGAAAGTGCAGTGCTCCCTCAGTACTGCCCCTCCGACAGTGCGGCGCTCCCTCAGTACTGCCCCTCCGACAGCATGCAGCCAACAGTAACCACTCTGTTCATTGGCTGCATACATCGGCAAGGGGCCCAAAATTGTAACTTGTTAGCACCCCTTAAAGCTAGCCTGCACTGCTTAACAGGTTGGTGCACTGTAGCTGGAGCAGGTGTAGGCAGTTCAGGAAGTGAATTTGACGTGTTGTGATTTGGGTAAAGCTAAGCAGAGTGTGACAGGAAGGGAGGGAGAGTTTAATGGTAATAGTGCATCACTGAATGTCAAATCAGGAAAAAATGGTAAAAAGTTAAAAGTAAACCGTTTTATCTGAATGCACAAAGCATTCGTGACAAGATAGACAAATTAATGGCAAATATAGATTCAAGTGGCTTTGATCTAATAGCCGTTACAGAGATTTGGTTGCAAGGTGGCCAAGGTTGGGAACTAAATATTCCAGGATAGTAGATGTTTCAAAAAGACAGACAAAATGGAACAGGTGGTGGGATAACCTTGATAATAAAGGATGACATAAGGACAGTAGTGAGTAATGATCTTGACTCGGAAGAGTAGGAAGTAGAATCAGTATTTTGTATCTGTCTTCACAGTAGAAGACACAAAAAATACCAGAAATAGTGCGGAACCAAGTGTCTAATGAGAGTAAGTAATTAATATCAGTAAAGAAAAAGTGCTGGAGAAATTAATGGGACTAAAAGCCGACAAATCCCCTGGACCTGATGGCCTACATCCTCGGGTTCTAAAAGAAGTGGCTGCAGAGATAGTGGATGTATTGGTTGTGATCTTCCAAAATTCCCCAGATTCCAGAACGGTCCCAGCGAATTGGAAGGTAACAAATGTAACACCGCTATTCAGGAAAGGATGGCTAGAGATAACAGGGAAATACAGGCAAGTTAGCCTGATATCAGGCGTTGGGAAAATGCAGGACTCCATTATTAAGAAAATGGTAATGGCATTTAGAATGATTAGGAAGAGTTTTCATGGTTTTATGAAAGGGACATCTTGTTTGACCAGTCTATTCGAGGTTTTTGAGGATGTAACTAGCAAGATAGATAAAGGGTAACCAGTGGATGTAGTATGTTTGGATTTTCAAAAGGCATTCGATAAGGTATCACACAAAAGGTTGTTACACAAGATTAGGGCTCATGGGGTTGGGGGTAATATGTTAGCATGGATAGAGGATTGGTTAAGAGAGAAAACAGAGTCGAGATAAATGGGTCATTTTCAGCCTGGCAGGATGTTACTAGTGGGGTGCTGCAAGGATCAGTGCTTGGGCCTCAGCTATTTACAATCTAGATTAATGACTTAGATGAAGGGTCTGAATGAAATGTATCTAAATTTGCTCACAATACAAAGCTGGGTGAGAATGTAAGCTGTGAGGAGGACACAAAGAGTCTGCAAAGGGATAGAGACGGGTTAAATGAGTGGGCAAGAAGGTGGCAGATGGAATATAATGTGGGGAAATCACTCTGGGAGGAAGAGTAGAAAAACAGGATATTTTTTAAATGGTGAGAAACTTTCAAATGTTGGTGTTCAGTAGGATTTGGGTGTCTTTGTACAGGAAACACAGAAAGTTAACATGCAGGTACAGCAAGCAATGAGGAAGGCAAATGGGAATTATTGCAAAGAGGCTGGAGTATAAGAGTAAGGAAGTCTTGCTCCAATTGTACAGGGCCTTGGTGAGACCACACCTGGAGTACTGGGCACAGTTTTGGTCTCCTTATCTGAGGAAGGATACACTTGCCTTGGAGGCGGTGCAACGAAGGTTCACTAGATTGATCCCTGGGAGGAGAGGGCTGTCCTATGATGAGAGATTGTGTAGATTGGGCCGATACTCTCTGGAGTTTAGAAGAATGAGAGGTGATCTCATTGAAACATACAAGACTCTGAGGCCTAGAAATTGGATAAGGCCTGTAAACGGGCGGTGTCACGGACCAGCGCTGTTTGCCTCGCCTCTTCTAAGTGGAGCAGGCAACACACAAAATTCATGCTGCCTGCTCATTAACATGATTGGAGCACTGCTCGCAGTGCTAAACATGCTGCTGATTGACTGAGTGCTCAACGGGGGCCGGGGGTGGGGTGTAATATCAGGTGCAGTCTACTGGCCAGTAATGTTTGGTCGAGGCTCAGTCCACTACTTAAAAGGGAGGTGCTTTGGAACAAAGCACCTCATTGTTAGTCTGGAGACACAATGGACAACGAGAATGAGCTAGAAGATTTTCAAATGCTGCGCCGGAGGCCTTGATCCCGGGGGCCCAACAAAGGCAAGCTGTCTCACCCTCAGGGAGGCAAGAAGCCATCCATAGTCATGTGCAGAAGGTTCTGGGAAGAGATTGCACAATCGGTCACGGCCACCAGTGTTGTCCCAAGGACCTGGATCCAGTGCTGCAAAAAGTTAAATGACCTCACACGGCTAGTCAAGGTGACTGAAGGCTTCAACAAATGCCTTATCCCACCATCTGCACCACAAGCTTCACACACTGCTCAACTCACACCTCACAATTAAAGCTTCACTTCACCCTCACACACTGCTCAATGAACCTCACCCCATTACTCATCTACCAACAATCTCTAGCCAGTGTAAGATCCGCAAAATTGATATTGTCAGATAGGGGTCCCTTGGTAGAAGAGGCCTTTACTTTTAAAGACTGTTTTTAAAAGAAGGCCAGGAAAAAGGGCACACAAAATGGCCGCCAGACCCCGTGACCAGCTTTTGGACACTTTTAAAATGGTTCCTGCAGCCCCCAGACAGCCTTTGTGGATTCAGCCCACAGTAAGTTCTGGAAGGCCGTTTCGGAGAAAATGAAACCAGACAGAACCCTATACATATGGATTGGATGCAGATCCAGTCAGATCGGCCTGTAGATAAAGGCCATCTAAATGTTTACCCAGACAAAGGGAAACAATTTTATATTCATAGGGGGAGCATCAAAGACCCACTAAAGACATCAAGAAGACATTCAAAACAATACAAGGCCATTCCAGACCAGAGATGGCCATCACCGGCCATCCCGAAAGCAGTTTAAATATAATAACTACCCCGTTGTGATGCCAGCCCGACAAAAATTAAACAAAGACTAACCTTGATCTAGGCAGGAGATAAGGCCTCGATTGAGAAGTATAATTGGGGATCCCGGAGAAAAGATAGTGTGCTACGAATTGAGCATCAGGTTGGAGCGTTGTTTGAAGAATTGAGCGCCCAGATAGCCGAGGACACTGGGGAGATCCATGAGGAAGCTTGTAGATGCTTCTGAAAGACAAGCACGCTAAAACCTCGTAGCCAGAGAGAGAATTCGGTAGCGGGAATGCCTCGGCCATTCCCGAGTCCAGAAGGTGGTTCGGGTTTGCGTTCGGCCTCCGGGGTACTCGTCGGGAGATCATCGACCAAAAACCCCGGGGCCACTGCAAAATGAGGAGAAAGTCGAGGAGAAGAAAAGAGGACGAAACGCCCCACCACATCGTGGGCTGGAGCACAGAAGAAAACGAGCTGTGAATGGGGCGAGGGTCTACTCGTCTTGCTGAAGTAGAGGAGCCATCAGCCTGAGCAGCCCACTGCTCCTACAGCCCAACGACCACGTGGAGACAGGACGCCTGAGAGGATCAAAACGCAGACCTTTCAAAATCTTGCAGTTCCTAACTGGATTGGTGAGCATGTTTCTGGCCCCTCATAATTCGATCTAGATAGGTTTAGGGGGTGGGTATTTCAGGGGATAATTAATTATGAGTTGTTGTCCCTCGATGTTCCGTGTGTTTCCCCATTTCATGATGACTTTTGTGAAGTATAATATGCCTGTATTTATCTCAGTTAGCAATGTATTATGAATTTCTTTTTCCCTCCCATGTACCTTTTATTGACTTGCATTTGATTTGCTTTTCTCTATGCAATAAAATTTCATTTTGTTTCCATTAAACCTGGCCTATAGAGTATTCTCTACATTGTAGTTCCTGCCTCAACGTCCAGTGTCTAGAACCTAAGGGGCGAGTGGGTCGAACCACTCAAGGTTTTACTGTGTAAGAGGGAGAGGCCTCGAGAGAGAGAAACCTCTGCGATCTAAAACCCCTTACACCAGCACCACTCACACCTCACAATTAGTGCTTCACTTCACCCTCACACTCTTACCACTGCTGCAACACTCACACCCACATCTCACACCTTGCACAAACTGACAACTATTCAACCATGGCAGGCACATCACCCAAAGACATTGCACCACACTCACTGACACACTTCCCTTTCTCTTGCAGGCCAAGGAGGCACATAACAAGAGAGAAAAGCAGCAGACGGGAGGAGGCCAAGCCACAATTGAGAACCTGACAGACCTCGAGGAGCCGTCCTTGAATTGATTGGAGGGGCAGTGACAGAGTCCGCGGCCAGCAGCGAAGCTGAAACCGTTGCTGATGATGACGGTATGCTCATCCCTACTCCTTCTTCTCACATCCCAATTCCCCCTCAATCTCTTCTCACTTACAAGCTGCTGATGGTGTATGCATGGATGTCTTGCTTTCCCCCCTCCCCTCACCACAACCCGACCCTTGGGCCTTCCTGCTTTCAAGTCCCTTTCAGAAGTGCCACCAGCCCAGCCTGTCCCTCATCATCAGCAAACTGACGGAGGAGCGATACCGTCACTGCATTTGACGCTCGCAGACACCAGCTCAGAAAATGGCACTGCACGCACTTTAGTAGGTAGTTCTTCTTCTTCTTAG
Source organism: Somniosus microcephalus (assembly GCF_052327205.1). Taxonomy (NCBI): domain Eukaryota; kingdom Metazoa; phylum Chordata; class Chondrichthyes; order Squaliformes; family Somniosidae; genus Somniosus; species Somniosus microcephalus. Next base: position 93,976 of record NW_028225332.1, on the reverse strand, counting down.
GCAGTCCCTCGGAACCGAGGATGACTTGCTTCCACATTAAAAATGAGTTTGCAGGTGACTGATGAGTCCAGTGCGGGACCTACAGTCTCTGTCACAGGTGGGGCAGACGGTGGTTGAAGGGCCGGGTGGGTGGGGTGCTTGGGTTGATGTGCGCTCCTTCCGCTTCCTGCGCTTGCTCTCAGCGAAGAGACTCGAGGTGTTCGGCGCCTTCCCGGATGCTTCTCCTCCACTTTGTGCGGTCTTGGGCCTGGGATTCCCAGGTGTCGGTGGGGATGTTGCACTTTTTCAAGGAGGCTTTGAGGGTGTCCTTGAAACGTTTCCTCTGCCCACCTGGGGCTTTCTTGCCGTGTCGGAGCTCCGAGTAGAGCGCTTGTTTTGGGTAGTATAGAGGCATGATCAGCACGTGGTGAGTCACTGGGCATGAGTGGGCTGCAGCCAGGCCAGGGGGAAAGGCTAGCTCGGTTGCCAGTTCCCCGGAGGGCGACTTCGCGCATGAGTTCTGATGATGACCTTGATGGACAGGCCTTTAGAAGAAGGGTGATGGGCGTGCACATGGAAATGCTTGGTGCAACGGCAGGCCTGCCAGAGAGCCTCTTGTCAGTGTCAAGGAGCATGGAGGAGTCCGGCTCCAACATCGCACGGGGCTTTGTGTGGAGCTTGGAGCCCATGATTTCCAGGATGGATACCTTCAGGAGAGACCTTGTGGATCCACGGGTGATGCTGGGTGTGATGGGCGATCTCGCAGCTTCCATTGCAGCACAGGCAGAAGTGACCCAGTGTCTCAGTGCTGCAGTGGAAGTGCAGACTGCTCTCCTGCAAGCTCAGCTTGCTGCCACACAAGCTCAGAGTCGCTGGGTTTACGAGTGTTGAAAGGGGCTTGCAGGGTGTCGCAGCAGGTCAGCAATCTGCCCTCCAACAGGAGGCTTTGAGGGTGTCCTTGAAGCATTTCCTCTGCCCACCTGGGGCTCTCTTGCTGTGCCAAAGCTTCGAGTAGTGCGCTGGTTTCTGAGGCATACAGCAGGACGGGTATCACTGCTGCTCTGTAGACCATGAGCTTAGTGCCGGGTTTGAGGTCCTGGTCTTCAAACACTCTCTTCCTCAGGCGACCGAAGGCTGCACTGGCACACTGAAGGCGGTGTTTGACTTCGTCATCGACGTCTGCCCTTGTTGACAGTAGGCTCCCGAGGTATGGAAAATGGTCCACGTTGTCCAAGGCCTTGTCATGGATTTTGATAATCGGGGGGCAGTACTGTGTGGCGGGGGCAGGTTGGTAGAGGACCTTTGTCTTACGGATGTTTAGTGTAAGGCCCATGCTCTCGTACACTTTGGTGACGGTGCTGACGATGGTTTGGAGTTCGACCTCCGATTGAGCGCAGACGCAAGCATCATCTGCATACTGTAATTTGACGACAGAGGATGGGACGACCTTGGATCTGGACTGGAGGCGACGGAGGTTGAACAGTTTCCCGTTTGTTCTGTAAATTAGCTCCACTCCAGCGGGCAGCTTACTGAGGGTGAGATGGAGCATTGCAGCAAGGAAGATCGAGAAGAGCGTTGGTGCGATGACACAACCTTGCTTGACCCCGGTCCGTACGTGAATTGGGTCTGTGGTGGAACCGTTGGTGTGGTGGAACGAGTCTGCAAAGGGATATAGATAGGTTAAGTGAGTGGACAAAAATTTGGCAGATGGAGTATAATGTGGGAAAGTGTGAGGTTATTTAAATGGAGAGAGACTACAGAATGCTGGGGTACAGAGGGATCTGGGGGTCCTTGTACATGAAACACAAAAAGTTAGCATGCAGGTACAGCAAGTAATTAGGAAGGCAAATGGAGTGTTGGCCTTTATTGCAAGGGGAATGGAGTATGAAAGTAGGGAAGGCCTGCTACAACTGTACAGGGCGTTGGTGAGACCACACCTGGAGTACTGCGTACAGTTTTGGTCTCCTTATTTAAGGAAGGATATACTTGCATTGGAGGCAGTTCAGAGAAGGTTCACGAGGTTGATTCCTGAGATGAAGGGGTTGTCTTATGAAGAAAGGTTGAGCAGGTTGGGCCTCATTGGATTTAGAAGAATGAGAGGGGATCTTATTGAAACATATAGGGGTAAAAGTTGGGTAGCGCCGCCTTTGGGCACTAATTTTAGTGCCTCGAAAAAGTTAGCGCGTCCGTGGCTGATTTTCCCAGGTAGCGCCCCGAGAGGGAGAATGGGCGCAACTGGAAGCACCCCGCATCCCTCTTGGGGCGCCGTGAGCCAATATCGCAGCGCGACATGGCGCAGTGACACGTCACACCGCGGTACTGCAGGCCTTCCTCCAGGTGGAGCAGTAGAAGCAGGCAGGTAGTGCAGGGGACCCCTGTGGCCATCCCCCTCTCAAACAGATATACCAATTTGGATACTGTTGAGGGGGCTGACTTACCAGGGGAAGGCAGCAGCAGCCAACTTCCTGGCACCAGGGGTGCTCTTGCTGCTCAGGAAGGGAGGAAAAAGAGTGGGAGAGCAATAGTGGTAGGGGATTCTATCGTAAGGGGAACAGATAGGCATTTCTGTGGCCATAGACGTGACTCCAGGATGGCTTGTTGCCTCCCTGGTGCCAGGGTCAAGGATGTCACTGAACGGCTGCAGGGCATTCTGAAGGGGGAGGGTGAACAGTCAGAGGTCGTGGTTCACATTGGGACCAACGACATGGGTAGGAAGAGGGATGAGGTCCTGCAGCAAGAATTTAGGGAGCTAGGTAGCAGATTAAAGAGCAGGACCTCAAAGGTTGTAATCTCTGGATTACTCCCGGTGCCACATGCTAGTGAGTATCGGAATAGGAGGATAGAGCAGATGAATGCGTGGCTAAAGAGTTGGTGCAGGAGGGAGGGCTTTAGTTTCCTGGATCACTGGGTCTGCTTCTGGGGAAGGTGGGACTTGTGCAAGTCGGACGGGTTGCACCTGAACCGGAACGGGACAAATATCCTTGCGGGGAGGTTTGCTAGCACTGTTCGGGGGGGTTTAAACTAACTTGGCAGGGGGATGGGATACAGAGTGGAGCTATAATAGGGGGTGATGTACAGCCAAATATAGAGGAAAAAACAAGTCAGCTTGGAAGGCAGAGCAAATATGTAACGGCACAAGGGAGCAGGGCAAGGCTGGGTGGCATTTATTTTAATGCAAGGAGTCTTGCGAATAAGGTGGATGAACTGAAGGTGTTGATGAACACATGGGAGTATGATATTGTTGCTATCACGGAGACATGGTTGAGGGAGGGGCAAGACTGGCAGCTCAATATTCTGGGGTATAGAATCTTCAGGCGAGACGGGGGGGTAAAAGGGGAGGGGGTGTCGCAATATTAATTAAGGAGTCAATTACTGCTGTAAGGAGGGATGATATATTAACAGGTTCCTCTAATGAGGCCATATGGGTGGAACTTAAAAGCAAAAAGGGGGCAAGCACTTTGCTGGGAGTGTACTATAGGACCCCAAACAGTCAGGGGGAGATAGAGGAACAGATATGTAGGCAAATCTCAGAGAACTGTGCAAAAAATAGGGTAATAATAGTGGGGGATTTCAACTTTCCCAATATTAACTGGGATAGTCAGAGTGTGAAAGACTTAGAGGGTGCAGAATTCTTAAAGTGCATCCAGGAGAGCTTTTTGAGCCAGCATGTAGAAAGTCCTACAAGAGAGGGGGCGGTACTGGACCTAATTCTAGGGAATGTGGCCGGGCAAGTGGTAGAAGTGTTAGTAGGTGAGCACTTTGGTGACAGTTGTAATGTTATCTTATATTTTAGTATTAAGAGGCTTACAAGTAGATATTGTTGAGTACTCTTTATTAGGTCTTGAGTCAGTGCCAGCGCTTGCAGTACTGCCGCATGGCCAAGATGGCTTCCTATTTATACGACTGCCATCAAGCAGCTCTCTTTACTACAGCTACCGTCAAGCAGCTGTCTTTACTACAGCTACAGTTATCTGTACAACAGTGACCATAATTCGGTGAGATTTAAGGTAGTCATGGGAAAGGACAGAGATGGACAGGAAATAAAGGTTCTAAATTGGGGGAAGGCCGATTTTAATATGATAAGGCAGGATCTGGCCAAAGTGGACTGGGATCAGCTACTTGTAGGAAAATCCACATCGGAGCAATGGGAGTCTTTCAGAAAGGAAATTGAGAGAGTACAATGGCAACATGTTCCCGTAAAGGTCAAGGGTGGGACCAACAAGCCCAGGGAACCTTGGATGTCAAGGGATATACGAGAATGGATTAGGAAAAAAAGGAGGGTTTTTGGCAGATACAAAGGACTAAAGACAGAGGAAGCACTAGAGGAGTATAAAAAGTGCAGGTATAAAAAGTATATAAAAGTATATAAAAAGTACTTAAAAAAGAAATTAGGAGAGCGAGGAGGGGCCATGAAATAACACTGGCGAGCAAAATAAAGGAAAATCCTAAGATGTTTTATAAGTATATTAAGGGCAAGAGGATAACCAGGGTAAGAGTAGGGCCCATTAGGGACCAAAGTGGCAAACTGTGTGTAGAGCCAGAGGATGTAGGTGGGGTTTTAAATGAATTTTTTGCATCTGTGTTCACTATGGAGAAGGACGATGTAGACATAAAAATCGGGCAGGGGGACTGTGATATACTTGAACATATTAGCATCGAGAGGGAGGAGGTACTAACGGTTTTAGCAGGCTTAAAAGTGGATAAATCCCCAGGCCCGGACGAGATGTATCCCAGGCTGCTGTGTGAGACAAAGGAGGAGATTGCAGGGGCTCTGACACAAATTTTCAGAACCACTCTGGCCACAGGGGATGTGCCAGAGGACTGGAGAACAGCTAACGTAGCTCCATTATTCAAGAAGGGTAGTAGGGAAAAACCAGGGAATTACAGGTCAGTGAGCCTAACATCAGTGGTAGGGAAATTATTGGAAAAAATTCTGAGGGACAGAATTAGTCTCCACTTGGAGAGGCATGGATTAATCAGGGATAGTCAGCATGGCTTTGTCAAGGGAAGATCATGTCTGACTAATTTGATTGAATTTTTCGAGGGGGTGACTAGGTGTGTGGATGAGGGTAGTGCAGTGGATGTGGTATACATGGATTTCAGTAAGGCTTTCGTTAAAGTCCCGCATAGGAGACTGGTCAAGAAGGTAAGAGCCCATGGGATCCAGGGTGCCTTGGCACATTGGATCCAAAACTGGCTTAGTGGCAGAAGGCAGAGGCTGATGGTCGAAGGTTGTTTTTGTGACTGGAAGCCTGTGTCCAGTGGGGTACCACAGGGATCGGTGCTGGGTCCCTTGCTGTTTGTGGTCTATATTAATGACTTGGATGTGAATGTGAAAGGTATGATCAGTAAGTTCGCAGATGACACGTAAATTGGTGGGGTGGTAAATAGCGAGGAGGGTAGCCTCAGTCTGCAGGACGATATAGATGGGTTGGTCAGATGGGCGGAACAGTGGCAAATGGAATTTAACCCTGAAAAGTGTGAGGTGATGCATTTTGGAGGGACTAACAAGGCAAGGGAATACACAGTGACTGGTAAGACCCTAGGAAAGACAGAGGATCACAGGGACCTTGGTGTGCATGTGCATAGATCCCTGAAGGCAGCAGAACAGGTGGATAAGGTGGTTAAAATGCATATGGGATACTTGCCTTCATTAGCCGAGGCATAGAATATAAGAGCAGGGAGGTTATGATGGAGCTGTACAAAACGCTGGTAAGGCCACAGCTGGAGTACTGTGTGCAGTTCTGGTCGCCACACTATAGGGAGGATATGATTGCTTTGGAGAGGGTGCAGAGAAGATTCACCAGGATGTTACCTGGGCTGGAGCGCTTCAGCTATGAAGAAAGACTGGACAGGCTGGGGTTGTTTTCCTTGGAGCAGAGAAGGCTGAGGGGGGACCTGATTGAGGTGTACAAAATTATGAGGGGCATAGATAGGGTGGATAGAAAGGAACCTTTCCCCTGAGTAGAGGGGTCAATAACCAGGGGGCCTAGTTTCAAGGTAAGGGGCAGGAGGTTTAGAGGGGATTTGAGGAAAATCTTTTTCACCCAGAGGGTGGTTGGAGTCTGGAACTCACTGCCTGAAAGGGTGTTAGAGCCAGGAACTCTCACAACATTCAAGAAGCATTTGGGTGAGCACTTGAAACGCCATAGCATACAAGGCTACGGACCAAGTGCTGGAAAATGGGGTTAGATTAGACAGGGCTTGATGGCCGGCGCAGACACGATGGGCCGAAGGGCCTCTTTCTGTGCTGTATGACTCGAAAGGGAAGGGGCCTAGCGCAGCGAGACCCGGGGCCCAGCTGGACCACCAGGGATCGGGAGTGCCGGCAAACAAGCCCGGCACTCCTGCGGGGGGCTTCACGGGGGGCCAGGGACCGCAACGGGGGCAGGTGCTGGCAGGCGGCCAACAGCCAATATAGCCGCCCGGCACCTCCCCTTTAACTAACGCCGCCCCGGCTGCAGGTCGGCCCCCCTGACCCTGGCGGACATAGCGTCCGGTCTCAGGCTCCTGCCGCTCGGGCCTGCTCCGCTCTCGCTGTTCTCCCTCCAGCTCCGCTCGGGCCTGCTCCGCTCTCGCTGTGCTCGCTCCAGCTCCGCTCGGGCCTGCTCCGCTCTCGCTGTGCTCGCTCCAGCTCCGCTCGGGCCTGCTCCGCTCTCGCTTTTCTCCCTCCAGCTCCGCTCGGGCCTGCTCCGCTCTCGCTGTGCTCGCTCCAGCTCTGCTCGGGCCTGCTCCGCTCTCGCTGTGCTCCCTCCAGCTCTGCTCGGGCCTGCTCCGCTCTCGCTGTGCTCGCTCCAGCTCTGCTCGGGCCTGCTCCACTCTTGCTGTACTCTCTCCAGCTCTGCTCGGGCCTGCTCCACTCTTGCTGTACTCTCTCCAGCTCTGCTCGGGCCTGCTCCGCTCTCGCTGTGCTCGCTCCAGCTCCGCTCTCGCTGTGCTCCCTCCTGCTCCCCTCTCGCTGTGCTCCCTCCAGCTCCGCTCTCGCTGTGCTCCCTCCTGCTCCCCTCTCGCTGTGCTCCCTCCAGCTCCGCTCGGGCCTGCCCCCCTCTCGCTGTGCTCCCTCCAGCTCCGCTCGGGCCTGCCCCCCTCTCGCTGAGCTCGCTCCAGCTCCGCTCGGGCCTACCCCCCTCTCGCTGTGCTCGCTCCAGCTCCGCTCGGGCCTGCTCCGCTCTCGCTGTGCACCCTCCAGCTCCGCTCTCGCTGTGCTCCCTCCAGCTCTGCTCGGGCCTGCTCCGCTCTCGCTGTGCTCGCTCCAGCTCCGCTCGGGCCTGCTCCGCTCTCGCTGTGCTCCCTCCAGCTCCGCTCGGGCCTGCTCCACTCTCGCTGTGCTCCCTCCAGCTCCGCTCGGGCCTGTTCCGCTCTCGCTGTGCTTGCTCCAGCTCCGCTCGCGCCTGCTCCGCTCTCGCTGTGCTCCCTCCAGCTCCGCTCGGGCCTGCTCCGCTCTCGCTGTGCTCCCTCCAGCTCCGCTCGGGCCTGCTCCGCTCTCGCTGTGCTCCCTCCAGCTCCGCTCGGGCCTGCTCCGCTCTCGCTGTGCACCCTCCAGCTCCGCTCGGGCCTGCTCCGCTCTCGCTGTGCACCCTCCAGCTCCGCTCGGGCCTGCTCCGCTCTCGCTGTGCTCCCTCCAGCTCCGCTCGGGCCTGCTCCGCTCTCCCTGTGCTCCCTCCAGCTCCGCTCGGGCCTGCTCCGCTCTCGCTGTGCTCCCTCCAGCTCTGCTCGGGCCTGCTCCGCTCTCGCTGTGCTCGCTCCAGCTCCGCTCGGGCCTGCTCCGCTCTCGCTGTGCTCGCTCCAGCTCCGCTCGGGCCTGCTCCACTCTCGCTGTGCTCGCTCCAGCTCCGCTCGGGCCTGCTCCGCTCTCGCTGTGCTCGCTCCAGCTCCGCTCGGGCCTGCTCCGCTCTCGCTGTGCTCGCTCCAGCTCCGCTCGGGCCTGCTCCGCTCTCGCTGTGCACCCTCCAGCTCCGCTCGGGCCTGCTCCGCTCTCGCTGTGCTCGCTCCAGCTCCACTCGGGCCTGCTCCGCTCTCGCTGAGCTCGCTCCAGCTCCGCTCGGGCCTGCTCTGCTCTCGCTGTGCTCCCTCCAGCTCCGCTCGGGCCTGCTCCGCTCTCGCTGAGCTCGCTCCAGCTCCGCTCGGGCCTGCTCCGCTCTCGCTGTGCTCCCTCCAGCTCCGCTCGGGCCTGCTCCGCTCTCGCTGTGCTCGCTCCAGCTCCGCTCGGGCCTGCTCCGCTCTCGCTGTGCTCCCTCCAGCTCCGCTCGGGCCTGCTCCGCTCTCGCTGTGCTCGCTCCAGCTCCGCTCGGGCCTGCTCCGCTCTCGCTGTGCTCGCTCCAGCTCCGCTCGGGCCTGCTCCGCTCTCGCTGTGCTCCCCCCAGCTCCGCTCGGGCCTGCTTTGCTCTCGCTGTGCACCCTCCAGCTCCGCTCTGCCTGGACTCAGCTACCAAATGAGCCATGGCTGACACAATTTCATTTGCCCATTATTTACCCATTCTGCGGGTTTATTAATGTCCTCCTGTAATTTATGGGCAGGACTGTGGTGAGTGATTTCCTTTGCTGTGATAACAATTCACTGAACTGCTCCCACCGACATGCTTTTGACTTGTCCTCACAGCTTTAGGTTTGGCGATGGCTTTGTGACTGTAGATCTCAGCTGCCCCAGTCACTTGAGTTGGACAGAGCTCCCTAGCATTCTTAGACAGTATCTCCATAGATGGGACAATTTTGCATGCTATGTCAAACGTTAGGTTCAGAGTGTTCAGTAACTTGGACTGTGTGCGCTCATCCACCAGTCCACACACAAACTTATCTCACAACGCACGATCCAACAATGTGTCGAAGTTACAATGCAGACAGGCTTTTAAGAGCTACAATGTACTCACTGATGGTTTCACTTTGTTTTTGTTTACTTTCTTGACTACTTACTTGATCTAGATTACATAGAAACATAAAAGATAGGAGCAGCAGTAGGCCATTCGGCCCCTCGAGCCTGCTCCGCCATTCAATGTTGTAGTAACCTGGGAGGTTATGAGTAACCTGATCCACCAGGCGGTGCTGTGGCAATTGCTCTCCTGAGTTAAGTCTGGTCTGTACTGGTTGTACTCTTTGTTTTTGCTGCCTCATGGCAGAAGCTTTTATGTGCAAGTGTTGATTAAACCATGTTACGGAGTTAACCGGTGTCCGTCTCCATCTATGGCCACCTCAAGATACCACATATGGCGACGAGAATAAAGGACGGAATAGTTTTGGTGGATCAGTCATAGTTAGGGAGTATTCGGAAGAGGTGCTTGGGTTGGTTAGCAAACTAGTCGGAAAAGCACGAGGCTAGGCCGCGGGAGTCGAAACGGAGTTTGATTTTTTGGCTGAAGTGACCGGACTCCAAGGATGGCAGGAACGGTAGGCTCCGTGGCACCTTTTGACAGCAAGTCGCAGTCTTGGGAGGAGTATTGTGAAATACTGTGCCATTTCTTTATGGCAAACGAGGTGGACAGTGCTGAAAAGAAAAGGGCCATTTTACTGAGTTGTGTGGGAGCGCAAACTTATACACGGATGAGGAATCTGCTGAGCCCGGAGCGGCCAGGAGAAAAATCTTTTGACGTGTTGGTGAGTCTACTAAAGAATCATTTCAATCCAAAACCTAGTGAAATAGTACAGAGATGGAAATTCAATTCGAGGATTAGGAGGCCGGAAGAAAGCGTTACCGAGTATGTGGAGGAGCTTCGGAAGCTCGCACAGGACTGTAATTTTGGAAATGCTCTCACAGTCATGTTAAGGGACAGACTAGTATGCGGAGTTAACGACGACAGTATACAGCAAAGGTCGCTGTCAGAAGAAGGATTAACGTTTGAGACGGCACTTAAAAAAGCACAAGCCATGGAGACGGCTAACAAGGACATTAAGGACTTAAACAGTATGTAAGAAGTCACACAACACCAGGTTATAGTCCAACAGCTTTATTTGAAATCACAAGCTTTCGGAGCGCTGCTCCTTCGTCAGGTGACAGAAAAAAGGGTATCAGGACTGCCAAAAGGAAACAGACACTGCGGATAGAGGATCATTTCCACAACAACCCGGACCCCCGGCGCATGTGGCAAGCCATCCAGTCCATCACTGACTACAAGAGCAAGAACACCAGCCCCCCGGTTAGCGATGCCTCCCTTCCGGAGGAGCTTAACAACTTCTACGCGCGCTTCGACAGGGACAACAGGGAGCCGGCTACCAAAGCCTTGCCACCCCCGGAAGACCAGGTGCTCACTCTGTCGACCTCCGACGTAAGGGGTGTTCTACGCGGAGTGAACACACGAAAGGCTGCTGGACCGGATAGCATCCCTGGACGCGTACTCAAGGAATGTGCTGATCAGCTGGCTGATGTCTTCACCGCCATCTTCAATCTGTCATTGGCCCAGGCAGTAGTCCCTACATGCTTCAAGACCGCTACCATTATTCCTGTGCCAAAACAAATGGCTGTGACGTGCCTGAACGACTATCGACCTGTCGCACTCACACCCATCATAATGAAGTGTTTCGAGAGACTGGTCCTGTAATGATATCAGCAAATAGAGATGGTATTTGCCTGTTTGATTATGATGCCTTATCAGCATGTTTGCATGTATTGATTGCTTGTGCCTGACCAGCAGAGGGCATGTGACCGAGAGAAGCAAGGCAGTTAGTTTAGTTTCAGTTTCATTCTAGATGCATCACAAGCATCGTGTCTCCTGTAAAGCTGTATAAAGAGTTGAACAGACTTCAGATTAAAACTCATTCTCTTTCATAAATGTCTCGTCATTGAACCCACAAAGAAATCAATACATGGTGTCAGAAGTGACTGAAAGAGATGAAGAGAAAAAATCTGAAGTTAAATCAGCTCTCCACAAATTAGCAAGCCAAAAGAGAACATCGTTACTTACCATTAGAGAATAGCTAACGAAGTGATAAATGGAAGGTTCACTCCCACCGGTGACGCTTCAGTTGACAGGTAATGTGGCTGAAAATTGGAGGAGATTCAAACAACGTGTGGGGTTGTATTTAGCGGCAATCGGAGCTGACGAGAAAAGTAATAAAAAGAAATCATCACTGTTCTTACATGTCGTGGGTGATGAAGCACTGGAGGTGTATAATAACTTCACATTCGCTGCTAATGGAGACAAAATGAAGCTGGATAAAATAATGGAACAGTTTGAGGCCTACTGCATACCTAAACGTAACGTGACATTTGAGAGGCACAGATTTTTCACATGTGTACAGAAAACGGGTGAGACTGTTGATCAGTATGTGACTGAACTGAGAAACAGAAGCAAATTGTGTGAATTTGGGGGACTGACAGACTCGCTGATAAAAGACAGACTGGTGTGTGGTATTCCAGATAATTGTCTAAGGGAAAGACTGCTAAGAGAGCAAGATCTAGACCTGGGAAAAGCCATAGCACTGTGTAGGGCTACAGAGACTGTGAAGTTGCAGGCAAAGGAGCTGTTCAGTGACAATAGCTGCAACGTGGATGCAGTGAGAATGAACGGACATAAACCGTTTAACAAAAAGAGCGCCAATGTGAAAAAAGAGGCGTGGCCAGCGAACGAAAATGAAAGGGACAATCAAAAGACATGTAGTCGATGCGGTACACGGCATCCACCAAAAAAGTGTCCAGCATATGGTAAAACATGCAATAGTTGCAACAAAAACAACCATTATGCCCGTTGCTGTAAGAACCAAGCGCAACAAAGCAAGGTCCATACAGTAGATGAAAGCGAGATAGAGGAGTTCTATGTAGATGTTTTGTCTGAAACAAAAAAGAAGAAAGAGACTGGATGTTGACACTAAAAGTGAATGACATACACATTCCATTTAAATTGGATACTGGAGCACAAGTTAATGTGATATCAGAGACTGATTTTAAGAAAATTAGACCCAGACCAAAGATACATGGAATCAAAGTGAAAGTGACAGGATACTCAGGTACTGAAATACCAGTGAAAGGAAGATGCATTGTCAAAGTGACACACAAGGACAGGGAGCACACGTTAGCATTAATCGTGGTGCCAAAGGAGGTGCAAGCCATACTAGGTTTAAAAGCCTGTGAGAGACTGAACCTGGTAAAGAGAGTCCTCGTTGTGGAAAGCGAAGGAGAGACAGTCTATGATGAACTGAATGTTGCGTACACACCGGGTAAGCTGATGTATACAGCAGACACGTTGTCCAGAGCTGTTGACCCAGGAGAGCCCGCAAACACAGTGAAAAGACTGAAGTACAAGGCAAAAGACAGTGGAACTGACTTCTACCAAAGCATGCTTGTATACCGCACAACGCCGCTCGAGTGTGGTAAGTCACCAGCCCAACTCCTGATGGGACGTCGGCTAAGGTCAAACCTACCCATCCCGGAGAACCTCCTGAAAACAAAAGAGGGGGAGAAAGTGAGGAAGTTCAAAGAACAACAGAAAGAAAAGCAAAAGTACTACTATGACAGAGGAACACAAAACCTACCTGAACTCCACACTGGTGACCAAGTAAGGTTGAAAGACAAAACAAACACATGGACTCAGAAGGGAACTGTCCTGAGTGAAGTTCAACCAAGATCATACACCATTCAGACAGATGAGGGTGCTGTTCTGAGAAGAAATCGTCGAGATCTTCTCATGGGACCAGCCACAGCAGGTCAAGAGACTGATACTGTTGAACAACCTGATCACACAGCTGAGAACCAATCATCTGAGGCAACAACTCAGATTCAAGGACAATCAATCAGAAAATCCTCAAGACACATGAAGCCTCCTGAGAGACTCATTGAGCAAATTTAAGGACTATTGTTATAGAAGGAAGTAATGTTATCTTATTCTTTCTTCAAGTTCTAGTGTATTGACATATTTCATGTGAACACACAAAGCAAGGTTAAAAAACATTGATCATGATAATGATAATGTAAGTTCATTAAGTGTTACAGTTAAAATGCAGATTAATACAAAGAAAACATGTTGTTAGTTGAAAGTAAAATACTTTTGTTTTAAGAAAAGGAGATGTAATGATATCAGCAAATAGAGATGGTATTTGCCTGTTTGATTATGATGCCTTATCAGCATGTTTGCATGTATTGATTGCTTGTGCCTGACCAGCAGAGGGCATGTGACCGAGAGAAGCAAGGCAGTTAGTTTAGTTTCAGTTTCGTTCTAGATGCATCACAAGCATCGTGTCTCCTGTAAAGCTGCATAAAGAGTTGAACAGACTTTAGATTAAAACTCATTCGCTTTCATAAACGTCTCGTCATTGAACCCACAAAGAAATCAATACAGGTCCTGGCTCACATCAAAGCCATGTCCCCGCCTCTCATGACCAACACCAGTTTGCCTATCGTGCAAACAGATCAACGGAGGATGCAATCACAACTGCTCTACACTCTGCACTGAATCACTTAGATGGTAAAGAGACCTACATCAGAATGCTGTTCATAGACTACAGCTCAGCATTCAACACTATCGTCCCCAACAAGCTGGCCACCAAACTCCACACTCTTGGCCTGAACACTTCCCTCTGCAACTGGACCCTGGACTTCCTAACAAACAGACCCCAGTCTGTCAAATTAGGTAACCACACCTCCCCCCCTGACCCTGAACACGGGGGCCCCACAAGGATGTGTGCTGAGCCCCCTCCTCTACTCCCTCTTCACCCATGACTGTGTGGCTGTTCATGGTTCCAACACCATCATCAAGTTTGCGGATGATGCCACAGTAGTAGGCCAGATCACCAACAACGATGAGTCAGCCTACAGGGAGGAGGTCCAGCATCTCGTGAAGTGGTGCGCCGATAACAACCTGGCACTTAACATCAAGAAAACCAAAGAAATCATTGTAGGCTTCAGGAAGTCTAAAGGCGGAAGTCACACCCCCATCCACATCAATGGGGCTGTGGTAGAAAGGGTGGACAGCTTTAAGTTCCTCGGAGTCCACATCATGGAAGACCTCTCCTGGTCCCTCAATACCTCCTCTCTGGTGAAGAAGGCCCAGCAGCGCCTATATTTCCTAAGGAGGCTGAAGGGATATAACCTGTCACCCCTGATCCTCTCTAACTTTTACCGCTGCACAATAGAGAGCATCCTGTCGAACTGTATCACAGTATGGTATGGCAGCTGTAGCTACTATGACCGGAAAGCCCTGCAGCGGGTAGTCAAAACTGCCCAACGCATTGCCGGCACCCGGCTACCGACCATAGAGCACATATACCAGAAACGCTGTCTACGGAGGTCACGGTCGATCATCAAAGACCCTACCCACCCCAGCCACAGTCTGTTCACCCTCCTGCCATCTGGGAGATGCTACAGATGCATTCGCACCCGTACGACCAGATTTAGGAACAGCTTCTTTCCCAGGGCTGTCATCCTACTGAACTCCACAAATAAACTCTAAAGCCTGCACATCTGCCAATGCACTTTATTATGGTTATGTTTATGTTAATGTATTACAAGCCAAATGTATGTTGAATGTTTAAATGTCTTAATCTAAATGTACACTCTCGGGAGCCGCAAGCCTACATTTCGTTGTACTGCACTTGTGCACTAACAATGACAATAAAGTTGATTATTATTGTGATTATGATAAATGGAGTAAACCAGTGGGAGGAGCTGTTTTCGAGATGGAAGCTGGCGCGAAAAGTCCACTAGTCAGGGTTGGGGATTGCTACCGATGTGGCGGGATGAGCCATTATGCAAAGGACTGCAGGTTTGCAAAGGCAAAGTGCCACAATTGTGGAAAAATAGGGCACTTAAAGAAAGTCTGTAAAAGGGTAGTGAGTGAGAGAAGCAGTGCTAAAGGGGGGAGGGAGAAGTACACAAAGCGGGTGTTGTGTATGTACCTTTAAGAGAATAACTGGTCTCAGGCTGCAGTACCGGCAGTGACCACCCCTGTATAAAAGGCGCTAGTAAGCCTCTGTAGTTGCAGTTTCCCGATTGACTCCTTTCAGTAAAGATTTGTTTTGTTCAACTCCTGCTGTCCGTGTCTCAATCATACACGGACATAATACTGGCGACGAGCAGATACGAACTTACCTACAGTCTGCACCACCTCCTGAGATCCATTCCTGCAGCGAAGTGAGCAGAGGTCGAGGCCAGAAGGAAGAAAGAAGCAGTAGAAACGGGCGTCGACCGTGGGCATCCGCCCCTGTGTTAGCGGAGTTGAAGATTGCTGGAGAAGCTGTCGAAAGCGGGGCCTGGTTCCTGTCGACGGTGCTTCAGCTAATCGGGCTGGTGGCAAGTAGTACACTGATCCTTCCTGGGCTGCGGCGGTCGCGAACTTGAGCGGGTGGCTTGCAACGGGGCCGAGCAGCGTTGTCGGGAAGAGGAGAGAGAGAGGGTGGAGCACACAGGGCGTGGCCGGTGCTACGAAGATGGGCTGCGTTTAGACCCGAGAAGAGGGAGGCAAGAGTCCCACAGGGTTGTTCCACGACGGGAAAATAATAAAAAAAAGAAATATTAAACGCGCAGGAAACCGCGAGGAGCTACAGGCTGCAACGGAAACCGCAGAAAGCAGCGCTAGCAACAGCGGGGAAGAAGGCAAAGCGCGGGAGGCGCCATCTTAATCAGCGGGGAAGAAGGCAAAGCGCGGGAGGCGCCATTTTGTTAAATCGGGGAAGAAGGCTGATACGCTTATCAATTACTTCATAAAAGGTGATGAGTCGAAGAAGAGATGATGAGTCGAAAGAAGAGATGAATAAGGCTTTTATTAGCTAAGAAGAGACCATGCTTCTTCGTGAGTGACTGAACAAGTCTGAACGAAACCCACACAGTGGTGGGTGGAGTCAGCTGAGGCATGCCTCCATACACAGCGCCACCCAGAGGTGGCAATATACAATACAGTGGTTTACCACATTCACCCCTTGTTTAATGTGAAGTCCGGCGGGGTGAAGGGTACTACAAGTTAAGTCTATCAGGAGGCCTTGTCTGACGTCCTGATCGTCGTGGTGGCGGCGGTGGTGTTGCAGCATCCGACGTCGGGTCTGGTGTCTGGGTGGTTGGCGAAGATTCCTGGGGCTTTGGCATGCCGTCTGCAGGGGTTGGGTTGGGAGGGGTGGTGGGGGATAACAGTGGTAAGGGGGATAACGGTGGTAAGGGGGATAACGGTGGTAATTCAGGGGTACCCGAGGGTGCGAGATCTCGTATGGAGACCGTGTCCTCCCGCCCGTCTGGGTATGTCACCCAGGCATACTGGGGGTTGGCGTGTAGGAGGTGCACCCGCTCGACCAAGGGGTCCGTTTTATGCGTCCTCACGTGCCTCCGCAGTAGGACGGGCCCAGGAGAAGTCAACCATGCCGGTAGCGAGGTTCCCGATGTAGACTTCCGGGGGAAAACGAACATTTTCTCATGAGGGGTCGCATTAGTGGCAGTACAAAGCAGTGACCGAATGGAGTGAAGCGCTGCAGGGAGGACCTCCTGCCAGCGGGAGGTCGGAAGGCCCTTAGATTTTAGTGCTAAGAGGACTGCCTTCCAAACCGTCGCGTTCTCCCTTTCCACCTGGCCGTTCCCCCGGGGGTTGTAACTGGTGGTCCTGCTCGTGGCGATACCTCTTGTTAGCAGGTACTGCCGAAGTTCGTCGCTCATGAACGATGAGCCCCTGTCGCTATGTATATAGCTGGGGAACCCGAACAGAGCGAAGATGTCATTCAGACACTTGATGACCGTGGTACTGGTCATGTCTGGGCAAGGGATGGCAAAGGGGAAACGGGAGTACTCATCAACTATGTTGAGGAAGTACACATTGCGGTCAGCGGAGGGGAGGGGCCCTTTAAAATCGACGCTCAGGCGTTCGAAGGGGCGGGTGGCCTTGATCAGGCTTGCTCTGTCCGGCCTATAGAAGTGCGGTTTGCACTCGGCGCAGATTTGGCAGCTCTTGGTCATGGTCCTGACCTCCTCGATGGAGTAGGGCAGGTTACGGGATTTGATAAAATGGAAAAACCTGGTGACCCCCAGGTGGCAGAGGTCATTGTGGAGGGACTGCAGCCTATCACTCTGCGCGTTGGCGCATGTACCACGTGATAGGGCATCTGGGGGCTCATTGAGTTTCCCTGGCCGATACAAGATATCATAATTGTAGGTGGAGAGTTCGATTCTCCACCTCAAGATCTTGTCGTTCTTGATTTTACCCCTCTGCTTATTATTAAACATAAAAGCTACTGAACGCTGGTCAGTGAGCAGGGTAAATCGTTTCCCGGCCAGGTAATGCCTCCAGTGACGCACCGCTTCTACAATAGCCTGGGCCTCCTTTTCGACGGAGGAGTGTCTCGTCTCGGGGCCCTGGAGGGTCCTTGAGAAAAAGGCCACGGGTCTGCCCGCCTGGTTAAGGGTCGCGGCTAGGGCGAAGTCGGAGGCATCGCTCTCCACTTGGAAGGGGATGGACTCATCCACCGCGTGCATTGCGGCCTTCGCGATATCGTTCTTGATAAGAGTGAAGGCTGCACACGCCTCTGGTGTCAGGGGGAAGGAGGTGGCTTTGATGAGGGGCCTGGCTTTGTCTGCATAGAGGGGCACCCACTGGGCGTAGTAGGAGAAAAACCCCAGGCATCTCTTCAGTGCTTTTTGGCAGTGGGGAAGGGGTAGCTCCATTAGGGGGCGCATTCTGTCGGGGTCGGGCCCGATGACTCCGTTCTCCACCACGCAGCCGAGGATGGCCAGGCGCTTGGTGTGAAACATACATTTTTCCTTATTGTACGTTAGGTTCAGCCGTTGGGCCGTACGGAGGAAATTTGCTAGATTAACGTCGTGGTCCTGCTGGTCGTGGCCGCAGATGGTGACGTTATCCAAATAGGGGAAGGTTGCCCGCAGCGCGTTCTGGTCAACCATTCGGTCCATCTCCCTTTGGAAGACCGAAACCCCGTTGGTGACGCCGAAGGGGACCCTAAGGAAGTGGTAGAGGCGGCCGTTTGCCTCGAAGGCAGTATACTGGCGGTCCTCATGGCGGATGGGCAGCTGGTGGTACGCTGACTTAAGGTCGATGGTGGAGAATACTTTGTATTGCGCAATCTGATTGACCATATCAGATATGCGAGGGAGGGGGTACGCGTCCAGCTGGGTGTACCGGTTTATGGTTTGGCTGTAGTCGATTACCATGCGGCGTTTTGCAGTGGTTTTAACGACTACAACCTGGGCTCGCCAGGGGCTAGTGCTACCTTCGATAATGCCCTCCTTCAAGAGCCGCTCCACCTCAGAGCTGATAAAAGCTCTGTCCCCGGCACTGTACCGCCTGCTTTTGGTAGCGATGGGTTTACAGTCGCGGGTGAGGTTAGCGAACAGGGGAGGGGGGGGGACTTTTAATGTGGAAAGGCTGCAGGTGGTTTGCAGCGGGCGATTTAAAAGTTGTTGGTTGCAGACTGTGAGTGGGGGGAGGGGTCCACCGTATGCTAGTGTGACACTCTTAAGGTGGCACTGAAAATCCAACCCTAGCAGGACGGCAGCGCAAAGACGGGGCAGGACTAGCAGTTTAAATTTTTGATATTCAGTGCCCCCTACTGACAGGGTCACCACACAGTAGCCGCTGATGTCCATTGACTGGGACTTGGACGCCATAGAAATGCGATGGTGCGTTGGCAGAATCGTGAGGGAGTGGCTACGTACCGTGTCGGGGTGGACGAAACTCTCTGTGCTCCCGCTGTCGATCAGGCAACTGGTGGCGCGGCCGTTTACCGCGATATCCATCATGGAGCTGGATAGATGGTGAGGGTGGCCTTGATCCAGCGTCACGGAGGCCAGTATGTGGCTTAGTGAGTCACTATAGTCATCCGCCGAGACGGTGGTCGGTTCCGGTGACGAAATGGCGGTTGAGTGCGTTGGATACGATGGCGGCGGATGCCATGCGGCCGGGGGTACACAAAATGGCGGATAAGATGGCTGCTCCCACGGCCCGCACGCTGCGCTGCTGGCTGGCTTCCCCTTGCAGGCGTTAGCGTAATGGCCTTTCTTCCCGCAGCCCGAGCAGGTAGCTGTCTTAGCTGGGCAGTGCGCTCTGGGATGTTTTAACTGGCCACAGAAATAGCATTTTTGGGCCTGGTTACTGGGCATCGAAGCAGTTCTTACCGGAGGCTGCTGTCTCGGTTGGGTCGCTGCAGCGGTTGGTGCCGGGGGCGGCGGTCCCGTGTCCCACGGTTTCGATTGCCATGTCTCGGCGCCGTTACGGGGGTATGCCTCGAGGTTTCGGTGGGCCTCCTCTAACGAGAGCGCAAGGGCAATGGCCGTCTTCAGGTCGGGTTCCTTGCTTTCTAGCAGTCTCTGCCGGGTGTGGTCTGACTGGAGGCCCCTGACGAAGGCATCACAGGCGAGTCCCTGCGCGTGCTCCACAGCCGTTACCGCTTTACAATCGCAGTCTCTGCAGAGTGCCAGTAGCGCCCGTGCAAATGCCCCTACCGATTCTCCCGGTTGCTGCCTGCGGGATCCCAAGAGGTGTCGGGCGTAAATTGTGTTCACTGGGCGCGTATATTGCCCTTTTAGTAGCTCGAGGGCCGCCACGTACGTATTAGAGTCTCGGATTAGCATATATACTTGATGGCTCACCTGGGCGGTCAAAATTTTCAGTTTGTGATCCTCCTCTGTAACCTGTGAGATTGCGAGGAAGGATTCAAAGCAGCTCAGCCAGTGTTCAAACTTGGCTGATGCACCCACATCTTGAGGGTCGAGGTCCAGGCGTGGTGGTCTGAGGGCTCTCAGCAATGTCTGCTGTATCCGTTGCTGTTGTTGCTCCTCAGGTGTCGCCATTTAACTTTTAGCTAATAAAATTGATACGCTTATCAATTACTTCATAAAAGGTGATGAGTCGAAGAAGAGATGATGAGTCGAAAGAAGAGATGAATAAGGCTTTTATTAGCTAAGAAGAGACCATGCTTCTTCGTGAGTGACTGAACAAGTCTGAACGAAACCCACACAGTGGTGGGTGGAGTCAGCTGAGGCATGCCTCCATACACAGCGCCACCCAGAGGTGGCAATATACAATACAGTGGTTTACCACAAAGGCAAAGCGCGGGAGGCGCCATTTTAGATTTTCAAGATGCCGAAGACTGGCTGTATCACTGCCTTTGATAATACAATAGAGGACAGGACCATGTATGTGGAAAGAGTCGAGGTATATTGCGAGGCAAACTAAATAGCCGATGAGAAAAAGGCATCGGTATTGCTAAACTTAATGGGCGCTAGAACGTACGGCCTATTGCGGGACCTGATTACTCCAGCCAAACCGAAGGCGAAGAGTTTTAATGAAATTGTTGCTGTCCTACAGGAACACCTAAACCCTGCACCGCTGTTGATAGCAGAAAGATTTAAATTCCACAGGAGAACTCAGCATAAAGATGAGAGCAATGCTGAGTACCTTACGGAACTACGCAAGCTATCAAAGCACTGCCAGTTCGGAGCAGGACTGGCAGATACCCTACGGGACAAATTTGTCTGTGGACTCCTGAGTGAAGGAACACAGAAGAAGTTACTCTCAGAAAAAGAGCTGATGCTAGATAAGGCTTTCAGCGTGGCAGTATCGTATGAAGCAGCAGCCAGGGGAGCTGCGGAAATTCAACAAAAGCCACAGGAATACGGCACCCACGAAATGACATGGGGATTTGCAAAATGTTATCGCTGCGGCAGAACTAACCATGACCAGAAGGACTGCTGGTCCAAGGACAAAATATGCAGGCAATGCGGAAAGATGGGACACATTGCACGTGTTTGCAGGTCTGGGAAGAAGACCAGCGACAACAAAAAGGCTACTAAGGAACCGTACAAGAAAGTACAAAAGATGACGGACAGTAGTTCCGAAGACCAGATGAGCGATAGTGAATCCGGGAACAGGAGACTAAGCTGTCTCAAACTTCACAATGTAATCGCAAAAGAGGATCACCGAACCATTTGGGTCACCCTCACGATAGCAGTGTCCCAAGTTAAAATGGAATTGGATACAGGATCAGCGCTAACCATCATGAATCGACGAGACTACGAGCGGCTATTCTCACACATACCCTTGAGAGAGACATCCATTGTCTTGGCGACATATACGGGGCAAAAAGTATACCCCAGAGGAAAAATAAGGGTGCCTGTCAAATACAACGGCAAGAAAATATGGAAATTGTATTCTCTACATACTGCAAAATGGTGGACCACCATTATTGGGATGTGAATGGATCAGGAAGATAAGCTTAGATTGGCACTCCATTCATGCAATGACGGTGGACGGTAAAAAAGATGAAGACGTCACTCCTGGACGATTGTCAACAATCTTAGCTAACGCCAAAGAGGTATTTCAACAAGAACTGGGCACGCTTAAAGACGTATCCGCCTCAATAAAAATAGAAGAGAATGCAATTCCCAAGTTTTTCAAAGCAAGACCGGTACCATATGCAATTCGCCCAGCCGTCGAGGCAGAGCTGGAGAATCTGGAGAAGGCAGGCGTGTTGTCTAAGGTCGACTGGAGCGAGTGGGCGACACCCATCGTTCCTGTCATGAAGAAAACGTTAAGCAATAATTCTGAGGAGCCAAGGAAGGTTCGCATCTGTGGGGATTTCAAGGTGACGGTGAACCCAGTCCTTCACACAGTACAATATCCTCTTCCAAGGATAGAAGACATCTTCGCCTCACTGTCTGGAGGGAAGCGTTTTACATAAATTGACCTAGCACAAGCATATTTGCAGATGGAGCTTGAAGAATCCTCTAGGAAGGATCTCACGATAAAGACTCACAAATGTCTTTATCAGTATCATCGATTGGTATTCGGAGTAGAATCGGCTCCAGCGATATGGCAAAGAGCGATGGAACAAGTCCTGCAAGGGATTCCGGGGACTCAGTGTTACTTGGACAACATCCTTGTGACAGGTGAAGATGACACAACCTAGAACAGGTGCTCACTAGACTACGGGAACATGGGCTACGAGCCAACCGCCCCAAGTGCAAGTTTTTTAAGAAACAGATATCGTATTGTGGCCACGTGATTGATGAAGAGGGGTTACATAAGTCCCCTGACAAAATTAAAGCGGTTGTTAAGGCCCCAGCGCCTGAAAATGTGTCGCAACTGAGGTCATTCCTCGGATTGGTGAATTACTACCATAAGTTTTTGCCGAATTTGTCGACAATTCTGCACCCACTGAACGCCCTGCTACGAACGGGGGTAGCATGGAAATGGAGCAATGATTGTAAGCGTGCTTTTCAGAAGAGTAAGGACTTAACCACTTCAAGAGAAGTATTGGCTCACTACAACCCAGCACTGCCGATCAGACTGGTGTGTGATGCGTCTCCCTACGGCATTGGGGCGGTACTGTCACATAAATTCCTTGATGGTTCAGAGAGGCCGATAGCTTTTGCGTCACGCTCGTTAACTTCTGCCGAGCGTAACTACGCCCAGATTGACAGAGAGGCCCTCAGCCTAGTGTGGGGGGTGAAGAAGCTCAATCACTACCTGCACGGTCAAAAATTTACTCTACTAACCGATCATCAACCTCTTGTCTCCATTTTCAACCCTCAGAAGGGCGTATCGATAATGACAGCGCAACGGCTGCAGAGGTGGTCCCTTTTCCTAGGGGCACACCAATATGACATCGAGTACAAAGGAACTAAACAGCATGGGAATGCTGATGGATTGTCACGCATACCGTTGCCGACGGTGGAAGAAGAAGACCTTGCAGTGGATCCAATGGAGTTATTCCACTCGACCATAGTCGAACGTCTCCCTGTGACGAATGCAAACATAGAAAAGGAAACACGGAATGACCCGACACTATCACGGGTCTATGATTTAATGGTGAAGGGATGGCCAGCACATGGCGAACCACTGCTGCCAGCATTCTCGCCGAGAAGAGAACAGCTGTCAGTGTGCAGAGGAACCTTGATGTGTGGATCCAGAGTAGTAATTCCACCTAAGTTGACGGATAGAGTGCTCAATGAGCTTCGTGAGGGTCATCTGGGTGGGGTAAAAATGAAGAACTTAGCCAGAGCGTTTGTGTGGTGGCCGGGAACCGATAGAGAAATCGAAGAGATGACCAAGAGCTGTGCAGGATGCCAGAAGGTCCAAAACGCCCCACCACAAGCTCCTCTACATCCATGGGAGTGGCCCTCATCTCCATGGCAAAGGGTGCACATTAATTTTGCTGGTCCCTTCATGGACTCGATGTTTTTAATTGCAGTGGATGCACATTCAAAGTGGCCAGAGGTAATAAAAATGTCCTCAACCACCACGGAAAAAACTATCACAGTTTTACGAACCATATTCGCCAGGAATGGGCTGCCTGAAAAGATTTGCTCTGACAATGGACCACAGTTTGTGTCTGAAGAGTTCCGGAGGTTCTTAAAGAACAATGGTGTTAAGCATTACACATCTGCCCCATATCATCCAGCCACTGATGGATTGGTCGAGAGGTTTGTTCAAACATTCAAGTCCAAAGATGTGCGAGTTAGGTTGATTGGCTATGACAAATTGACCCTTAGTGTTAGGGGGATTAAATACGTGGGGTTACGGGGATCGGGTGGGATATGTGTCGGTGCAGGCTCGATGGGCCGAAATGGCCTCTATCTGCACTGTGGGGTTCCTGTGATTCTGTGATTGTGAAGGCTATCAAGGCAATGTGTAATGAAGATGTACCCCTACAACACAAGGTGGACAACTTCTTGTTTGCCTACCGGAATGCGACACATGCGGTTACCAACCAAACTCCAGCCATGATGTTCTTCAATCGAAGACTACGATGCCGCTTGGATTTGGTTAAGCCAAATGTCCGAAGAGATGTGGAGAACAGGCAGTTTCAGAATATGAATGAAAGGCCGACCAGGAGTTTTAAGATAGGTCAACCAGTTTTGGCCCGGGACTACTGCACTGAGAAATGGCAGCCAGGAACGATTTGTACACGGCAAGGACCTCTCATGCATACCGTGGACATTGGAGAGAGCATTGTAAGACGCCATGCTGACCAGATTCTAGAGTCACTGGAAAACGTCAACTCCACACCACGATCTGATACACCTGGCAATGAAATCGACGTACCAATTGCAGCTATCGCAGAATCGGTGCTATTGGAAGCAGATGAACCAAACAACGACATTGATCCCGACTCAACCTTGCCAGAAGAACCTGATACCCCAAAGAGGCGTTATCCAGACAGAATCAGGAAGCCTCCTCAAAGACTGAACTTATAATTGCTTAAACTTTACCAATGTATCTAGCAACCGTAATTGTGATTGTAATTAGTTATCATTTAGTTGTTAAATGAATGTTATGTACTGTTTATCTAAAAGGGGAGGAATTGTTGTGTATGTACCTTTAAGAGAATAACTGGTCTCAGACTGCAGTACCGGCAGTGACCACCCCTGTATAAAAGGCGCTAGTAAGCCTCTGTAGTTGCAGCTTCCCAATTGACTCCTTTCAGTTAAGACTTGTTTTGTTCAACTCCAGCTGTCCGTGTCTCAATCATACACGGACATAATAGCGGGCAAATTACATACAAGAGGTGGAAGAGTCTAGTGAATCTAGTGAGGAGGTTTTCACTATATACAGTATAGACACTTCAAGGCCGAACGTACCTCCTCTCACTCAGTATTTGATAGTGAACGGAGGTCAAGTAAAGTTTGAGATTGACACCGGATGTAGTGTAACCATAATGTCGCAGACTGAGTACGCCAAGCTATGGGGGGAAGCAAAAGTACCAGAGCTAGGTACATGCCCCGTTCGTCTCAAAACCTGCACAGGACAGAAGGTGGACATTTTGGGGGTGGCCAAAGTACAAGTGGAACACAAAGGAGTCACCAAAGAGCTTACGGTGGTAGTGGTAGCAGGGTCAGGGCCAAACCTGCTAGGGCGAGGGTGGATCAGTGAGTTGAGTGTGGACTGGCAGGCAATGAATAAAATGGAGGACAGTACAGAGGCACTGCAAGAAGTGCTGATGAAGCATGAGTTAGTGTTCAAGGACGAACTGAGCACCTTAAGGGGAGCCACAGCCAAGATTCATGTAGCCAGTGATGCCACGCCTCGTTTCTTTAAACCAAGGACGGTATCTTTTGCAATGAAAACCAAGGTTGAGGCGGAACTAGATCGCCTGCTAAAGGACAAAGTAATAGAACCAGTGAAATTTTCAGACTGGGCGGCACCAATAGTCCCGGTATTGAAGCCCGACGGTAAAGTAAGGGTGTGTGGTGACTATAAGTTAACAGTGAACAGAGTATCATCACTGGAACAGTACCCCATTCCGAGAATGGAGGACATGTTAACATCGCTCGCTGGGGGAGAAAGATTCAGCAAACTGGACATGAGTCATGCGTATCAGCAGATATTGCTAGATGAAGAATCAAAAAAGTTTGTCACGGTGAACACGCACAAGGGGCTGTTCACGTATGCCAGGTTACCATTTGGTGTCAGTTCTAGCCCAGCAATATTCCAACGGACTATGGAGGGCATTCTGCAGGGCATTCCAAAGGTGGCCGTGTACTTAGATGATATTCTGCTAACAGGAAGTGACAATCAGGATCACATAAAAACACTGGACAAAGTGCTACAGCGGCTGGAAGAGGCGGGGCTATGCCTGAAACGGAGTAAGTGTAGTTTCATGGAGAAGGAAGTTACATTCCTGGGACATCGGGTGGATGCCACAGGCCTCCATCCATTACCAGGGAAAGTGCGGGCAGTGCAGGATGCACCGGCACCCACCTCAGTGACTGAACTGAAAGCCTATCTAGGGCTCCTGAATTATTATAACCGGTTTCTTCCAAACTTATCAATGCTGCTGGCACCCCTGCACAAACTGCTGAGAAAGGAGGAGCCATGGCGTTGGGGGCCAGAGCAAGCGAAAGCGTTTCAGCAGTCAAAGGAGCTACTTCAGTCCAGCAGGGTGTTAGTGCATTACGACGAGAAGAAGGAGCCGATAATGTCCTGCGACGCACCACCCTATGGAGTGGGGGCAGTGTTGGCCCACCGCATGCCAGATGGAGCGGAAAGGCCCATCGGGTTTGTTTCATGCACACTTACAGCTGCGGAAAAGAACTATTCACAGCTTGATAAAGAGGGGTTAGCCATTATATTTGGAGTAAAGAAATTCCATAAGTACATATATGGGAGGAAGTTTGTAATCAGTACTGACAACAAGCCTCTTATTAGCTGACTGAAAGAGATGAAAGCGGTGCCTCAAATGGCATCACAGAGAATAACGAGATGGGCAGTAATACTAAGAGCCTATGAACATGTGATCAAGTACAGAACCGGCAAGGAAAACGGGAACGCTGATGCTCTCAGCCACCTGCCCCTCTCAAAATCTCCTTGCAGTACTTCCCCTGAGGAGCATGTCCTGATGCTGGATCAGGAGATCAGTCCCCTGATGACTTCAGCGCAAATCCAGGGCTGGACAGCCAAGGACCCCATTCTGTCAAGGGTCCGTGAGTATGTGTTGAAAGGCTGGCCAGATCACCGTGAGGGACCGGAGTTCGCGCCGTACAGACAGAGACAGCACGAGCTCAGTGTCCAAGATGGATGTGTGCTATGGGGAGCACGCATCATAGTCCCAGAGCGGGGATGCTCTACTTTGATGGAACAGTTGCATCAATCGCACCCAGGAATGACTAGAATGAAAGGACTGGCTAGGAGCTACCTGTCGTGGCCTAACTTGGATGCTGAAATTGAGTCAAAGGTAAAGTCATGCACTATATGTCAGGAACAGAGGAAAGCACCTGCCGGGGCACCACTCCATCCCTGGGAGTGGCCCAGCAAACCCTGGAGGAGAATTCACATAGACTATGTGGGACCTTTTATGGGCAAAATGTTTTTGGTGCTGGTTGACGCTCACTCAAAGTGGATCGACGTTTATCCAGTGAGCTCTGCAACGACTGATGCCACACTGGATTGTCTCAGGAACAGCTTCAGCACGCATGGTATTCCAGAAATGATTGTATCCGACAATGCACAGTGTTTTGTTAGTGAAGGGAGCAAAGAATTCATGGTAAGGAATGGAATCACACATGTCACCTCGGCTCCATATCACCCAGCCTCAAATGGGTTAGCCGAGCGAGCCGTGCAGACTTTTAAAGAGCTCATGAGGAAGAGCTCAGGTGACACCCTGGAGACCAAGCTCAATAGAGCCTTGTTTAGTTATCGTATAACACCCCAAACTACCACGGGGCTTTCTCCGGCTGAGTTGATGATGGGGAGAAAGTTGCGGTGCACGTTAGACCTGATACACCCAGATCTCAAAAGCAAGGTTGAGACAAAACAAACAAACCAAAAAGCGTACCATGACAAGCATACTAAAGCTCGCCATTTCGCCATAGGGGACTCTGTGTACACCCGGAACTTCGGCTATGGACCTAAATGGATACCAGGACTAATCCAGGACATTACAGGACCTGTCTCGTACTCCGTGTTACTAGGGGATGGTCGAGGGGTTCGTCGGCATGTGGATCAGCTTTTCAGCCGGCAGCAGGGGGAACTGCCTCAGATGGAACAAAGGGCAGTAGAGGAGGCTGTTCCAGGACCCAGCATGGCTTATAAGGTGCCAGTGGACACTGGTACTGCAAGGCCACAGCGGGACAGAGTAAAACCAACATCAGAGACTACTCCAATCTCAAGTGCGAGTGAATCTGAGAATCCACCACAAGTGGAATTAAGACGTTCACAAAGGATTCGCAAGCAACCAGAAAGACTTACACAAACCTGTTAAATTAGTCAGTGGTTAACCATGGTTAGAGCATACTGGTTAATTAAAGCGCAGCACCTAGTAAGGGTTATTGTTTAAGAATTGCATACAGCAATCTTAAGGGGGGAGGAGTGTAGTAACCTGGGAGGTTATGAGTAACCTGATCCACCAGGTGGTGCTGTGGCAATTGGTCTCCTGAGTTAAGTCTGGTCTGTACTGGTTGTACTCTTTGTTTTTTCTGCCTCATGGCAGAAGCTTTTATGTGCAAGTGTTGATTAAACCATGTTACGGAGTTAACCGGTGTCCGTCTCCATCTATGGCCACCTCAAGATACCACAAATGTGATCATGGCTGATCATCCAAATTCAGTACCCTGTCCCTGCTTTCTCCCCATACCCCTTGATCCCTTTGGCCTTAAGAAATATATCCAACTCCTTCTTGAATATATTTAATGAATTGGCCTCTACTGCCTTCTGTGGTAGAAAATTCCACAGGTTGACCACTCTCTGGGTGAAGAAATTCCTCCTCATTTCTGTCCTAAATGGCTTACCCCTTATCCTTAGACTGTGACCCCCTGGTTCTGGACTCTCCGACCATCGGGAACATCCTTCCTGCATCTAGTCTGTCCAGTCCTGTCAGAATTTTATAAGTTTCAATGAGATCCCCTCATTCTTCTAAACTCCAGCGAGTACAAGCTCAATCGACCCAATCTCTCCTCATACGTCATTCCTGCCATCCCAGGTATCAGCCTGGTGAATCTTTGCTGAACTCCTTCCATGGCAAGAACATCCTTCCTCAGATAAGGTGACCAAAACTGCACACAATACTCAAAATGTGGTCTCACCAAGGCCCTGTACAACTGCAGCAAGACATTCTTGTTCCTGTACTCAAACCCTCTCGCTACGAAGGCCAACATACCATTTGCCTTCTTAACCGCCTGCTGCACCTGCATGCTTACCTTCAGCGACTGGTGCACAAGGACACCCAGGTCTCGTTGCACTTCCCCTTCTCCCAATCTAGTGCCATTCAGATAATAATCTGCCTTCCTGTTTTTGCCACCAAAGTGGATAACCTCACATTTAACCACGTTATATTGCATCTGCCATGCTTCTGCCCAATCACCCAACCTGTCCAAATCATCCTGGAGTTTCTCGGCATCCTCCTCACAGCACACACACCCACACAGCTTTGTGTCATCTGCAAACTTGGAGATATTACATCTAGTTCCCTCGTCTAGATCATTAATATATATTGTGAATAGCTGGGGTCCAAGGACCGATCCCTGCGATACCCCACTAGTCACTGCCTGCCACTCGGAAAAAGAGCCGTTTATTCCAACTCTTTGCTTCCTGTCTGCCAACCAGTTCTCTATCCAAGTCAATACCTTGCCCCCAATCCCATGTGCCTTAACTTTACACGCTAATCTCTTATGCGGGACCTTATCGAAAGCCTTCTGAAAGTCCAAAATATCACATCCACTGGTTCTCCCTTATCTATTTTACCAGTTACATCCTCAAAATATTCCAGTAGATTAAGTTATGGGTAATGAAATTAAATATCTACCTATAACACAAAGCACTACAAGTAGTGTCAGCAAAAAGCAACAACTCCTTTCCCCTCTTCTCCAAATCCCCACTCTTTCCAAATTCCCAAACAAAGCCCCTTGTTCAGGTCCAGTCTGTTTAATCCCGCTCTGTTTCTAACGGAGATCAGGCCAGGGAAAGCGAATGATGCGTCGTTTGAAGACATTGTCGAGAAACTCGAGGACCATTTCGACCCAAAGCCATTGGAAATAGCAGAGAGCTATAAATGCAAATGAGATGAAGCAGCTGTTTGGGGGGTGTTGGTTTAGGGAGGAACGTTGGCCAGGACTGTGGGAGAATTTCCTGCTGCTCAGAACGCCTGGCAGCACAGGCCTGCCTCAGCATTGCACTGAACTATCAGCACATTATCAGCTCAAGCCTTGCAGTGGGGCTTGAACCTGCAGTCGATTGATTCACAGGGGAGAATGCTAGCACTGAGCCAAGCTAACATTGTGCCTTTAGGAGCTGGGCTTGTGGATGGGGAGTTCAGGGCTGGGCCTTCTTCCCGAGCAGGTGAGAACAGCAGGTTTGAAGCTGGGAGAAAACTAGCTGAGGAAAGGGAGAGTTTGCCGACATTGGCAAGCATTAGATGAAGGAAGCGTAGCTGAATGGTCAGGTGCTGGAGAGATCGTGGGAGCGGGTGGTGGGTGATGGACAAGAACAGTCTGACAGCTGAGGGAGGCTGCAGAGCATTGCATGTTGGGGGCTGGAGAGGGGTTCTGGGAGAGGTCGGGGGTGTAGAGATTTGAGAGGAGACAGATGCTCATTCCCTAAGCCGGGGTTCCACGATTCTTTGTCGGCCCCCCATATATGTACCATAATAAAGCCTTGAGGGAGGGGGGGGCACATATCTGATGTAAGAAAACTACTAGGCACTTGGTCTGAGCGTTAAACAAA
This sequence comes from Somniosus microcephalus, assembly GCF_052327205.1. Taxonomy (NCBI): domain Eukaryota; kingdom Metazoa; phylum Chordata; class Chondrichthyes; order Squaliformes; family Somniosidae; genus Somniosus; species Somniosus microcephalus. The sequence goes on along the minus strand of NW_028225332.1, from coordinate 63,929 downwards.
GCTTTAATCAGCTGTTTTACAACATGGAGGTCTAGTTGTGTCCTTCACTAGTTCCTGTTAAGAATGTCCTGCGCAAGCTGGGCCCGTGCCCGAGTATTTATACTCTCCCTGGACAGCGCCACCCGCAGGCCGCTCAGTATTATTTCATAAGACTTTCTTTCATGAATGACTGATTCATGTCAGTATTCATTTACAGATATCTCAACAAACTGATCTGGGGGCTGTGGTTTAGGATTTACCCACCAATGAGGAAACAGCGCTGAGAACAGCCCTTCCCAAACCTCCAGGCCCACAAAACCAAGGAAGTGTGAACAGACTGCCAGGAGGAGATTCCCAAGTTGCTAATCAGCCTTTTCCCGAGTTCCCTACCATCGTAGCTGCCAGAGTCCAGCCACTTTGGTTCACTCCACAGGGAATTAAAACGTGGTTGAGTGCACTGGACACAGCAAATTCTAACCTTTTAGCTCTAGTGTTGATCTGTGCACCAGAATGAGTCGCTCCCGTAACCAAGGTGACACTGGCAGCAACCTGACAAGATTGCCCAGGTAAGTCCTGTCCACAACAAACAGAATAAATCTAATCCGGCCAATTACCAACCTATCAGTCTCCTCTCAACCATCAGTAAAATGAAGCAAGATGTCATCAATTGTGCCATCAAACGACACCGAGTCACCAATAAATACTCACCAATGCTCAATTCGGTGTCTGCCAGAACTGCCCAGCTCCAGACCTGATCACAGCCTCGATCCAGACATGGATACAAGAGCTGAATGGTGGAGGAGAGATGAGGGTAACTGTCCTACTGCCCCACTGACCCTGGGGTGCTCTCCCAGCTTGCTGCCGATGGATAGTGAGGGATGTGCTGGGCCAACTTGTCATGGATTTAAACTCATGACCTCTGGGCGGCCAGCCCACTACCATAATCATCTGGTTCGGCATCAGCTGGAGTATTGGGTTCAATTCTGGGCACCGCACTTTGGGTCGGCTGTGAAGGCCTTGGAGAGGGTGCGGAGGAGATTGATGAGAATGAGTACAGGGATGAGAGGAATTATGTGGAGAGACTGGAGAAGCTGGGATTGTTCTCCTTGGAGCAGAGAAGGTTAAGGGGAGATTTGATAGAGGTGTTCAAAATCATGAAGGGTTTTGATGGAGTAAATAAGGAGAAACTGTTTCCAGTGGCAGGAGGGTCGGTAACCAGAGGACACAGATTGAAGATAACTGGTCAAAGGACCAGAGGGGAGATGAGGAGAGTGTTTCTCCGCAGCGAGTTGTTGTGATCTGGAATGTGCTGCCTGAAAGGGCGGTGGAAGCAGATTCAATAGGAACTTTCAAAAGGGAATTGGAAAAATACTTGAAATTGAAATATATGCAGGGCTACGGGGAAAGAGCGGGGGAGTGGGATTAATTGGAGAGCTCTTTCAAAGAGCTGTGACAGGCGTCCTGGAGTCATAGAAAGTTACAGCACGGAAGGAGGCCATTTGGCCCATCGTGTCCTCGCCGGCCAACAAAGAGCTATCCAGCCTAATCCCACCTCCCAGCTCTTGGTCCGTAGCCCTGTAGGTTACAGCATCCCAGGTGCACATCCAAGTACTTTTTAAATGTGGTTAGGGTTCCTGCCTCTACCACCCTTTCAGGCAGTGAGTTCCAGACCCCCACAACCCTCTGGGTGAAGAAATTTCCCCTCAAATCCCCTCTAAACCTTCCCCCAATTACTTTAAATCTGTGCCCCCTGGTTTTTGACCCCTCTGCTAAGGGAAATAGGTCCTTTCTATCCATTTTATCCAGGCCCCTCATAATTTTATACACCTCAATAAGGTCTCCCCTCAGCCTCCTCTGTTCCAAGGAAAACAGACCCAGCCTATCCAGTCTTTCCTCATAGCTAAGATTCTCTACTCCCGGCAACATCCTTGTAAATCTCCTCTGTACCCTCTCTAGTGCAATCACATCTTTCCTGTAATGTGGTGACCAGAACTGCACACAGTACTCTAGCTGAGGCCTAACTAGTGTTTTATACAGTTGTGTAGTGTATGTACTGATGTGCCTCAATTATTCCGAGACTCGAAGTTAGCAGAACAAAAGTAAGGCTTTTATTAACTCAGAACATAACACGTAAAATAGAGAGATGTCTACCTTCAGGAGGCTGAACCCGACTGAAGTTAGATTACAAAGGAGCCAGGTATGGGCGGAGCCCTGCACACAACCAGTTCCAGCACATTCCAATACATAATACATGAGGACTGGGGGAAGGGAAAAGACACAGAAAGCAGGCAGTTACAAGACACAGAAAACAGGCAGTGATGAATGGAATATATTTCATCACATTCACCCCTTCTATAGATTTAGTCTGTTCGGGGGTTTGATAGTCCTCTGCGACCGACGTGGCTGTTGTGGTGCCGCGGGTGTCGGCTGGGTGTCCCCGGTAGCCTCCTGGGTCTCTGCCGGGGGTGCCGCCGGGGTTGTTGAAGGGGTAGTTGGTGGGGGTGCCGTTGGTCGATGTTCTTCCGGGGGTGATGAAAGAATAGTGGGTGGGTAAGGGTTGCTGTGATCGTCGTCGCTGCTATTGCCGTGGTTGTTGTCGATGCCGGCTGGGGCGACGTCTTTTATGGACACGGTGTCCTCCCTTCCGTCGGCGTGCCGGACATATGCGTATTGGGGGTTGGCGTGGAGTAGGTGTACTGGCTCCACGAGAGGGTCCGTCTTGTGGCCCCTCACATGCCTTCGCACGAGTACCGGACCTGGGGTGGAGAGCCATGATGGCATGGATACGCCTGAGGTGGATTTCCGAGGAAAGACAAACATTCGTTCATGAGGCGTGGCATTAGTGGCCGTACACAGTAGCGACCGTATCGAATGGAGCACATCCGAGAGGACTTCCTGCCAGCGGGAGATAGGGAGGCCCTTGGTCCTTAGAGCTAGAGTGACTGCTTTCCACACTGTCCCGTTCTCTCGCTCCACCTGGCCGTTACCCCGGGGGTTGTAGCTGGTGGTACGGCTCGTGGCGATCCCCTTGGACAGCATGTACTGGCGTAGCTCTTCACTCATGAAGGACGCCCCCCTATCCGTGTGGATATAGCTCGGCATACCGAACAGGCAGAACAGGCTGTTGAGGCATTTAATGACCATGGCGCTGGTCATGTCTGGGCAGGGGAAGGCGAATGGGAAACGGGAGTATTCGTCCACAATGTTCAGGAAGTAAACATTGCGGTCGACGGACGGGAGGGGGCCCTTGAAATCTAAGCTGAGCCGCTCGAAGGGCCGTGTAGCTTTGATTAAGTGGGCTCTATCTGGGCGGTAGAACCGAGGCTTGCACTCAGCGCAAGTGCGGCAGTTCCTGGTCAGAGACCGAACTTCCTCAATCGAGTAGGGTAAGTTACGGGACTTTATGAAGTGGAACAGCCGCGTGACCCCTGGGTGGCAGAGGTCGTTGTGGAGGGTCTGTAGCCGATCCTCGGTGGCGCTGGCACACATCCCTCGTGAGAGGGCGTCAGGGGATTCGTTAAGGGCCCCTGGCCGGTAAATGATGTCGTACTCGAAAGTGGAGAGCTCGATCCGCCACCTAAGAATCTTATCATTTTTAATCTTCCCCCTCTGTTTATTGTTGAACATAAACGCGACCGATCGCTGGTCGGTAAGTAGGGTGAAGCGTTTGCCGGCTAGGTAGTGGCGCCAGTGGCGCACTGCCTCCACGATGGCTTGGGCCTCCTTTTCGACGGAGGAGTGTCTGATCTCGGGGCCTTGGAGGGTCCTCGAGAAGAAAGCTACGGGCCGCCCCGCCTGGTTGAGGGTGGCCGCCAAGGCGAAGTCGGACGCATCACTTTCCACTTGAAATGGAGTGTTCTCGTCCACTGCCTGTAGCGTGGCCCGCTCAATATCCTGCTTAATGCTTTTGAAGGCGGCGTGGGCCTCAGCAGAGAGCGGAAAAGAGGATGCTTTCAAGAGGGGGCGGCTTTGTCGGAGTAGTTGGGGACCCATTGGGAATAGTAAGAAAATAACCCCAGGCACCTTTTCAGGGCTTTGGGAGTGTTGGGCAGGGGCAGCTCCCGTAGGGGGTGCAATCGGTCGGGGTCTGGTCCAATTTCCCCATTCTCCACCACGCTGCCCAGTATGCAGAGGCGCGTGGTGTTGAAAACGCACTTGTCCTCGTTATAGGTGAGGTTGAGTTTTTGTGCGGTTTTCAGGAACCTCTCGAGGTTCGAGTCGTGATCCTGCTGGTTGTGACCGCAGATGGTGACGTTGTCGAGGTAGGGGAAGGTTGCCTGCAAGTGGTGGTCATCGACCATGCGATCCATCTCCCTCTGAAAGACCGAGACCCCGTTCGTCACCCCAAAGGGGACTCTGAGGAATTGGTAGAGGCGTCCGTTCGCCTCGAAGGCGGTGTACGGGCGGTCCTCTGGTCTGATAGGGAGCTGGTGGTACGCTGACTTGAGGTCGATGGTGGAGAACACCCGGTATTGGGCGATTTGGTTCACCATTTCTGATATGCGGGGTAGCGGGTAGGCGTCTAGTAGGGTGTACCTGTTGATCGTTTGACTATAGTCGATCACCATCCGTTTCTTCTTGCTACCCCTTACCACTACCACTTGGGCGCGCCACGGGCTGTTGCTGTGTTCAATAATGCGCTCTTTCAGGAGCCTGTCTACCTCGGTCACGATAAACCGCCTGTCCTCCCAGCTGTACCTCCTGCTTTTGGTCGCTATTGGCCGGCAGTTAGGGGTAAGGTTCGCGAATAGCGAAGGCGGCTTTACCTTCAGGGTAGCCAGACCGCACACTGTGAGGGGCGGCTGGGACCCACCGTACTTGAGCGTGATGCTTTGGTGGTTGCACTGGAAATCCAAACCCAAGATCACGCTCGCACATAGATTCTTCATGATTAATACTTTAAAATTATCATACACAGTTCCGTTAACGCACAATTGTACCGTGCAGTAACCCAGAATGGTCGATGTCTGGGTTTTATCGGCCATAGAGATGGTACCCTGAGCAGGGACCACCTTTAGGGAGAGTTGTTGTGCCAGTTCAGGGTGGATAAAACTCTCCGTGCTTCCACTGTCAATTAAGCATTTAACCCGGCACCCATTTACCTCGATGTCCGCCATTGATTTGGATAGCGGATGCGGCCTGGTCTGGTCCACTGTGACCGATGCCACTGTAGGGCCCTGATCGAGACAAGATGGCGTCCACGCTGTCTGCTCATAAGATGGCGGACCCCACGAGGTCGGGCAAGATGGCGTCCAAGATGGCCGCTCCCACGGCGTACACGCGGCGGTGGCGGGTTTTCCGGCGGTTGGTTTTCCGGCGGGGTTCCCTCTGCACACCTTCCCGAAGTGCCCCTTCTTACCGCACTTAAAGCAGGTGGTGCCTTTCGCCGGGCACAGGTTTCTGGTGTGCTTTGGCTGCCCGCAGAAGTAGCAGTTGGGTCCTTGACGCGTCGCGGCTGTCGTAGGGCTTCTGGGGGGAGAGCTGGGCCCCGCCGGTGTCGGGCTGCCGGGCGGGGAAGATGCCTTCCAAGATGGCGGCGCCCTCGGCGCACACGTGGCGGCGTGGGCGGCGCGGACTGAAGAGTAGGCATCCGAGTTTCTCTGGGCCATCTCCAGGGACCGCGCGGTGTCCGCAGCCTGTTTCAGGTCCAACCCCGTTTTTTCCAGCAGTCTTTGCCGGATGTGAGTGGAGCTGAGGCCTGTGATAAAGGCATCGCGAACAAGCTCGTCGGTGTACACTGCGGCTTTTACATCTCGGCACTTACAGTCCTTGCCAAGCTTTTTCAGGATGCTTAGGAACTCCTCCACCGATTCCCCAGGTCGCTGTGCGCGAGTAGCGAGTAGATGCCTAGCATACACCTCATTCGTAGGCTGCTGGTAATGCGCCTTTAAGGTGTTGCAGGCGGCCAGGTACGTATCGGCGTCTTGGATGAGGGGGTAAACCCGGTGGCTTACCCAATTCCGTAGCATTCCGAGTCTCATCTTCGCAGTGTCCGTAGCGTCTTTGACGGCTGCGGAATTGTCCAGGAAGAATTCCATACAGTCAAACCAGTGTCCGAAGCGTGCTGATGCGTCCGGAGCATGTTGATCCAAATCCAAACGTTCGGGTTTCAGGAGTTGATCCATAGTGTTGAAAATTGAGTTCATAAAATTGATGTGCCTCAATTATTCCGAGACTCGAAGTTAGCAGAACAAAAGTAAGGCTTTTATTAACTCAGAACATAACACGTAAAATAGAGAGATGTCTACCTTCAGGAGGCTGAACCCGACTGAAGTTAGATTACAAAGGAGCCAGGTATGGGCGGAGCCCTACACACAACCAGTTCCAGCACATTCCAATACATAATACATGAGGACTGGGGGAAGGGAAAAGACACAGAAAGCAGGCAGTTACAAGACACAGAAAACAGGCAGTGATGAATGGAATATATTTCATCACATGTACCTTTAAGGGGAGAACTACTTTTTACAGCTCCTGTATACTGTAGTACCGGCAGTGACCACACCTGTATATAAACCCTGAGTAGGGATCTGTACTTTAGTTTTAGAGTAACCTGCTTCCAGTAAACACCTGTTGATTGTTCCTCTGCAGTCTCTGTCGATTTGTTGAAGGACACCATACATCAACATTCACGGATTCAACAGTGGCGACGAGTCGATTCGAACCTACCTGCAAATCTGTAGAAGAAGGCCGATTCCACCAGTGCGGGCGTCGACCATCCGGAGAGGACTTGAACATCGCAGAGGAGGCTGTGGAGAGCTGGGCTGGGTTCCCCAGTCGAGACGATCCAGCACAGTGGGCTGGCAGCAGGTACGGCACAGACCCTTCCCGGACGGCAGTGGCTGGAGCCGACCGACGGCACAGAAAAAGGCCGAGCAGCGTCGACGGGGTAAGAGAGAGGGTAAAGCGCACAGGGCGCAGCCGGGGTTGAAGACCGAGCGGCGTCAACGAGAGAAGGGAAAACGCGCAGAGCGCGGCTGGGGTTTCAAGGGCTGAGCAGCGTCCGCGGGAGAAGAAAGAAGCGCGGGAGATGCTATTTTGAGCCAGCGGAGAAGAAGGGAGAGCGAGGGAGACGCCATTTTTAGCCAGTCTAACCACACCCAGGGATGCAGAAGAGTGGCAGTGTCACAGCGTTCGACAATGAAGTCGAAGATTGGGCAACATATACAGAATGTGTAGAAGTGTACTGCAAGGCGAATGAAGTGCCAGATGCCAGGAAAGCACTGGTATTGTTGAATTCCAAGGGTGCAAAAACGTACGGCTTACTGCGAAACCTAATAACCCCAGAGAAGCCAGTAGAAAAGGATTTTGGAAACATAGTGTCAATCCTACAGAACCACTTAAACCCCACACCACTGCTGATAGCAGAAAGATTTAAGTTTCACTAAAGGAACCAGCATAAAGACGAAAGTAATGCTCAGTATTTAACGGAACTGTGCAAACTATCGAAACACTGCCAGTTTGGAACGGGACTAGCAGATACTTTAAGGGACAAGTTTGTGTGTGGGCTTCAAAGAGAAGGAACCCAGAAACGGCTTCTATCAGAAAAGGATCTTACGCTGGACAAGGCTTTCAGCATGGCAGTATCACACGAAGCAGCCGCACGGGGCGCTGCAGAGATACAATGGAGATCGCAAGAATATGGCACAAATGAAATGTCATATGGAGCAGTGAAGTGTTATCGCTGCGGCAGAACAACACACGACCATAAGGATTGTTGGTTCAAGGACCAAGTGTGCAGACAGTGTGGAAAAGTAGGACACATAGCAAGTGTCTGCAGGTCGGGAAAGAAAACCAGCAGCAAGAAATCTCCACAGGAGAAGTACAAAAAGGTACATAAGGTGACGGAGAGTAGTTCAGACGAACAGAAAAGTGATTCAGACTCCAGAAGCAAGGAGCTGGGTTGTCTGAAACTACATCATGTAATCAAAATGGAGGATCACCAAACTATCTGGGTCACGCTCAAGATAGACGGAGTCCAAGTGAAAATGGAAGTGGACACAGGATCAGCCCTAACAGTCATAAACCGAAGGGACTACAAGCGGCTATTCTCACATATACCCTTGAGAGATACAGAGATTGTCTTGAAGACGTACATGGGGCAAAAAGTCTACCCCAAAGGAAAAATAAGGGTGAACGTGATATACAACGGCAAGGAAACACCAAAAATGGACATATATGTGTTGCCAGATGGAGGACCACCACTACTAGGGCGTGAATGGATCCGGAAGATACAGCTAGATTGGCATTCCATACAAGCACTGACTGTAGATGCCAAAAAGGATGACGATGTCACACCGGGACGACTGTCAAAAATGCTAACTGACGCACAAGAAGTGTTCCAGGAGGGACTCGGAACACTAAAAGGCATAACAGCAATGATCAAAATAGAGGAAAATGCAAACCCAAAGTTTTTTAAGGCCAGACCGGTACCTTATGCGATCCGCCCAGCCGTCAAAGCAGAGCTGGAAGGTTTGGAACGTTCAGGAGTACTATCCAAAGTGGACTGGAGCGAGTGGGCTACACTCATCGTTCCTGTAATGAAGAGGTCGTTGAGAAATACGCCTGGGGAACCAAAGAAGGTTCGCATCTGTGGGGACTTTAAGGTGACAGTGAACCCAGTCCTTCACACTGTACAATATCCGCTTCCGCGGATTGAAGATATTTTCGCCTCGCTATCTGGAGGGAAACGCTTCACTAAGATTGATCTGGCCCAGGCGTACCTGCAAATGGAGGTAGAAGAAGCCTCGAAACAGTACTTCATGATCAACACTCGTAAAGGTCACTACCAATACAACCGGCTGGTGTTCGGGGTAGCATCAGCTCTGGCTATTTGGCAAAGGGCAATGGATCAAGTCCTGCAAGGGATTCCAGGGACCCAGTGTTATTTGCACGACATCCTGGTCACGGGCGAAAATGACAGTGATCACCTCGCCAACCTGGAGCAGGTGCTCACTAGATTGAAGGATTATGGGCTCCGAGCTAATCGCCACAAATGCGAGTTTTTCCAGAAGCAGATCTCGTATTGTGGCCACGTTATTGATGAAGAGGGGTTACATAAGTCCCCTGAAAAGATTGAGGCAGCAGTCAAGGCTCCAGCACCGGAAAATGTGTCACAACTGAGGTCGTTCCTCGGGTTGGTGAACTACTACCATAAGTTCTTGCCGAATTTGTCTACAGTTCTACACCCACTGAACACCCTACTGCAAACGGGGGTACCATGGAAGTGGAATGACGAATGTAAACGAGCTTTCCAGAAGTGCAAAGAATTGATCACATCAAAAGAGGTGTTGGCTCATTTCAACCCAGCACTACCATTTCAGCTGGCGTGTGATGCATCACCCTATGGCATTGGAGCGGTGCTGTCGCACAAATTCCCGGACGGCTCGGAGAGGCCAGTAGCCTTTGTGTCTCGGTCACTAACCTCAGCCGAGCGTAACTACGCCCAGATTGACAGGGAGGCCCTCAACCTAGTGTGGGGAGTGAAAAAGTTCAACTACTATCTGCACGGGCAGAAGTTCACCTTGCTGACTGACCACCAACCACTTGTCTCCATCTTTAATCCAAAGAAGGGCGTTCTGGTGATGACTGCACAACGGCTACAAAGATGGTCCCTTTTTCTAGGGGCACACCAATATGATATCGAGTATAAGGGCACGAAACAGCATGGAAACGCTGATGGGCTATCTCACCTGCCACTCCCTACTGCGGAGGAAGCACCAGCAGTGGATCCTGTCGAAATATTTCATTCGACTATAATTGAATGCTTGCCAGTAACTAACGCTGGTATAAAGAAGGAGACCCGAAATGACCCGACACTGTCTCGGGTATATGATTTGACGGTGAAGGGATGGCCGGCACATGGCGACTCACTTTTGCCAGCATTCTCATCCAGAAGAGAACAGCTGTCAGTATGCCAGGGGAGCTTGATGTGTGGATCCCGAGTGGTAATTCCACCCAAGTTAAGGGAGAGAGTGCTCAATGAGCTTCACGAAGGCCATCTGGGAGGGGTGAAAATGAAAAGCCTTGCTAGGGCTTATGTGTGGTGGCCGGGGATCGATCAGCAAATCGAGGACCTGACAAAGAGCTGCTCAGGATGCCAGAAGGTCCAAAATGCACCACCACATGCCCCTCTACACCCAGGGGAGTGGCCCTCATCTCCATGGCAACGGGTGCATATTGATTTTGCTGGTCCATTCATGGACTCAATGTTTTTAATAGCTCTGGATGCGCACTCGAAATGGCCTGAGGTGATCAAAATGTCCTCCACCACCACAGAGAAAACTATTGCAGTCCTACGGACCATCTTTGCCAGGAACGGCTTGCCAGAGCAGATTTGTTCTGATAACGGACCACAGTTTGTGTCCGAAGAGTTTTGAAGATTTATGAAAAGGAATGGGGTAAGGCATTACACCTCCGCCCCGTATCATCCAGCCACCAATGGATTGGCTGAGAGGTTCGTACAAACCTTTAAAAAAAGCAGTAAGGGCCATGTGCGATGACGACATTCCACTGCAGCATAAGGTGGACAATTTCCTGTTAGCCTACAGAAATGCTGCACATGCAGTCACCAACCAGACCCCGGCCATGATGTTCTTTAACCGAAGGTTGAGATCTCGTCTGGATTTGCTCAGACCAAATGTACGAAGAGATGTTGAGAATAAGCAATTCCAGCACATCAATGAGAAGCCGACAAGGAGCTTCAATGTAGGGCAACCAGTCTTGGCCCGCGACTACCGAACAGAGAAATGGCAACAAGGAACGATATGCACACGGCAGGGGCCACTAATGTACACAGTGGATGTTGGGGAGAACATTGTGAGACGCCATGTCGACCAGATCCTAGAGTCACAGGAACGAGTCAACCCCAGGTCTCGCGTACCTGGTGATGAACCCGACATACCGGTAGCATCTACCCCAGAAACAGTAGCATCGGAAGCTGATGAATCAACCGATGACAGGGGGCCAGAATCGCCTGCGCACCAAGAGCAAGACACTCAGGAAAGGCGCTATCCAGAAAGGATCAGGAAGCCGCCCCAGAGACTGAATTTATAAATGGACTATTTGCCGTTAATGTTGCATGTTAAAAGTGTTCATTGTTAAATGAATGTTATGGTACTGTTAATCTAAAAGGGGAGGAATTGTAGTGTATGTACCTTTAAGGGGAGAACTACTTTTTACAGCTCCTGTATACTGTAGTACCGGCAGTGACCACACCTGTATATAAACCCTGAGTAGGGATCTGTACTTTAGTTTTAGAGTAACCCTCATCCAGTAAACACCTGTTAATTGTTCCTCTGCAGTCTGTCGATTTATTGAAGGACACCATACATCAACATTCACGGATTCAACAAGTTGAAGCATAGCCCCCCTGCTCTTGTATTCTATGCCACAGCTAATAAAGGCAAGCATTCCGTATGCCTTCTTAACCACCTTATCTACTTGGCCTGCTACCTTCAGGGATCTGTGGACATGCACTCCAAGGTCCCTTTTTTCCTTTACGCTACTCAGTGTCCTACCATTTAATGTGTATTCCCTTTCCTTGTTAGCCCTCCCCAAATGCATTACCTCACATGGATTTAAAGAATTCCATTTGCCACTGTTCTGCCCACCTGACCAATTTATTGATATCTTCCTGCAGTTTACAGCTTCCTTCTTCAGTTTCAACCTCACAGCCGATTATAGTATCATCTGCAAACTTCTTAATCATACCCCCTATATTCAAGTCAAGATCGTTGATATATATCACAAAAAACAAGGGACCTAGTACTGAGCCCTGCGGAACCCCACTGGAAACAGCCTTCCAGTCACAAAAACACCCATCAACCATTACCCTCTGCTTCCTGTCTCCGAGCCAGTTTTGAATCAAACTTGACACTTTGCCCTGGATCCCATGGGATTTTAACTTTGTGACCAGTCTGCCATGTGGAACCTTATCAAAAGCCTTGCTAAAGTCCATATACACTACATCAAACGCACTACCCTCATCTACCCTCCTTGTTACCCCCTCAAAAAATTCAATCAAGTTTGTCAGACACGACCTTCCCTTAACAAATCCGTGCTGAATATCCTTGATTAATCCGTGTCTTACTAAAAGAAGATTTATCCTGTCCTTCAGAATTCTTTCCAATAATATTCCCACCACCGAGGTTAGGCTGAATGCAAGAGTTACAGAGTAATGACAGATGTAGACTGTCCACCTCTGGTGCAGCCTCACCAGTTTGGCATTTCTCATAACCCAGCAATAGCCTGCACCTTCAGGAGAGTGGAGAGGGAGTAAGTGTTATTGAGTGCAAGTAAAAGATATCTGCCCTGAGGGTTGATGTAAGCTCAGGACCAGCTTTCACAAGCATGCTTCCTGTCACAGTGTGAGGTGTTTGCTAACCGCTTGTGTGTAATGTTATCTTCTCAGCACTCAGTGTTTGGAAATCCACCAGTCTGAGCACATTGTTTAAAAGCACGTTTGCCATAAATGCCAGGCTGTGGAAACAGGCAAGCTCCGATCCCTCTGTAGAGTGTCAATAAATAATTGCTGATCCCCAGGGTCACTCACCCAACTTGGGGAAACTTAGTGCCCCCAGGATTAGGGATGTCACAGTATTCAGTGTCAGCAAGGAACAGCTGCCCCGTGATTCTCAGACCGGACCCCTGGACCCGATCATTCACCCGACCCCTGGATCCACTGACCCGAGGGCCGCTGCAACACTAGCAATGAGCCAGATCTCGGCCAAAGGCGCTCATTGTTGCACCGACTCCATTGACATGAAGCCCAAGGCCCAATAACTAGGGAGCCTCAGGCCTCACCATTCAGACACAGGGAATGCTCCCTGTGCCCCCCACGCGCCCAAAAAATATTGGGAGGGTTGTAGGACCGGAGGTGGTTACAGGGATTGGGAGGGTTGTAGGGCTGGAGGAGGTTCCAGGGATCGGGAGGGTTTTAGGGGCTGGAGGAGGTTCCAGGGATCGGGAGGGTTTTAGGGCTGGAGGAGGTTACAGGGATTGGGAGGGTTGTAGGGCTGGAAGAGGTTACAGGGATCGGGAGGGTTTTAGGGGCTGGAGGAGGTTCCAGGGATCGGGAGGGTTGTAGGGCTGGAGGAGGTTACAGGGATTGGGAGGGTTGTAGGGGGCTGGAGGAGGTTACAGGGATCGGGAGTGGTGTAGGGCTGGAGGAGGTTACAGAGATAGGGAGTGGTGTAGGGCTGGAGGAGGTTACAGAGATAAGGAGTGGTGTAGGGCTGGAGGAAATTACAGAGATAGGGAATGGTGTAGGGCTGGAGGAGGTTACAGAGATGGGGAGTGGTGTAGGGGGCTGGAGGAGGTTACAGGGATAGGGAGCGGTGTGGGGGGCTGGAGGGGGTTACAGAGATAGGAAGGGTTGTAGGGGGCTGGAGGAGGTTACAGAGATAGGGAGGGGTGTAGGGCTGGAGGAGGTTACAGAGATAGGGAGTGGTGTAGGGGGCTGGAGGAGGTTACAGGGATAGGAAGTGGTGCAGGGGGCTGGAGGAGGTTACAGAGATAGGGAGTGGTGTAGGGGGCTGGAGGAGGTTACAGGGATAGGGAGTGGTGTAGGGGGCTGGAGGGGGTTACAGAGATAGGGAGTGGTGTAGGGGGCTGGAGGAGGTTACAGGGATAGGGAGTGGTGTAGGGGGCTGGAGGAGGTTACAGGGATAGGGAGGGGTGTAGGGGGCTGGAGGAGGTTACAGGGATAGGGAGGAGTGTTGGGAGCTGGAGGAGGTTACAGAGATAGGGAGGGTTGTAGGGCTGAAGGAGGTGACAGAGATAGGGAGGGTTGTAGGGCTGGAGGAGGTGACAGAGATAGGGAGGGTTGTTGGGGCTGGAGGAGGTTACAGAGATAGGGAGTGGTGTAGGGGGCTGGAGGAGGTTACAGAGATAGGGAGGGTTGTTGGGGCTGGAGGAGGTTACAGAGATAGGGAGTGGTGTAGGGGGCTGGAGGAGGTTACAGAGATAGGGAGGGTTGTAGGGCTGGAGGAGGTGACAGAGATAGGGAGGGTTGTAGGGGCTGGAGGAGGTTACAGGGATCGGGAGGGTTGTAGGGGCTGGAGGAGGTTACAGAGACCGGGAGGGTTGTAGGGGCTGGAGGAGGGTACAGAGATAGGGAGTGGTGTAGGGCTGGAGGAGGTTGCAGAGATTGGGAGGGGTGTAGGGGCTGGAGGAGGTTACAGAGATAGGGAGGGTTGTAGCGGCTGGAGGAGGTTACAGAGATAGGGAGGGTTGTAGGGGCTGGAGGAGGTTACAGAGATAGGGAGGGTTGTAGGGGCTGGAGGAGTTCACAGGGATCGGGAGAGTTGTAGGGGCTGGAGGAGGTTACAGAGATAGGGAGGGTTGTAGGGGCTGGAGGAGGTTACAGAGATAGGGAGAGTTGAAGGGGCTGGAGGAGGTTACAGAGATAGGGAGGGTTGTAGGGGCTGGAGGTGGTTACAGAGATAGGGAGGGTTGTAGGGGCTGGAGGAGGTTACAGAGATAGGGAGGGTTGTAGGGGCTGGAGGAGTTTACAGAGATAGGGAGGGTTGTAGGGGCTGGAGGAGGTTACAGAGATAGGGAGGGTTGTAGGGGGCTGGCGCAGGTTACAGAGATAGGGAGGGTTGTCGGGACAGGAGGAGGTTACAGAGATAGGGAGGGTTGTAGGGACAGGAGGAGGTTACAGAGATAGGGAGGGTTGTAGGGACAGGAGGAGGTTACAGAGATAGGGAGGGTTGTAGGGACAGGAGGAGGTTACAGAGATAGGGAGGGTTGTAGGGACAGGAGGAGGTTACAGAGATAGGGAGGGTTCTAGGGACAGGAGGAGGTTACAGAGATAGGGAGGGTGCGTTTGATGTAAATAGACTACTGAGCCCTCGGTTTCAGTATATAACAAGGCTTTAATCAACTGTTTCACAAGCATGAGATTTCTAGTTACAATCACTAGTTCCTGGTTACTGAAACATCCTGAGCAAGCTGGGCCCACGCCCGATTATTTATACTCCTTGGACGGTGCCACCAGCTGGCCGCTCAGTGTTACTTCACGAGTCATGATAAGATTCATGACATCCTTCATGCCTGAAAGTGGATTAGGCGGACCACGAATAGGCGCAGTATTTTGGACCTTCACTTGTGGCTGGAAGGCACGTCTCCTCGGACCTTGGTCCGTACTGGTAGATCGACGGGGCCCGTGTCACCTTGATCGACCTGCGGAAGACTGGGGAGATCGTGACTCCAGGTGCGGGTCCCCACAGGCGCTGAGCTGGCATCATCTTGGTTGGTAGCCGGGGATTGACCAGCGTCCTGGCTTCAGGTGGCCATCCCGTGGGGAGCGCTCGGCTCCCCGAGTTGATCCGGTGGAGTAGCCGGCAGACATTTACAGATAGAAATCAGTATTTGTAGGGAAATGGTGTTAGGGAAATTGATGGGATTGAAGGCCGATAAATCCCCAGGGCCTGATAATCTTCATCCTAGGATACTTAAGGAAGTGGCCCTAGAAATAGTAGATGCATTGCTGATCATCTTCCAACATTCGATGGAATCTGGAACAGTACCCATGGATTGGAGGGTAGCTAATGTTACCCCACTATTCAAAAAAGGTGGTAGAGAAAAGGCGGGGAATTACAGACCGGTAAGCCTGACATCGGTAGTGGGGAAAATGCTAGAGCCAGTATAAAGGATGTAATAGCAGAGCACTTGGAAAACAGTGACAGGATCGGACAAAGTCAACATGGATTTACAAAAGGTAAATTGTGCTTGACTAATCTACTGGAATTTTTTGATGATGTAACTAGTAAAATAGATAAGGGAGAACCAGTGGATGTGGTGTATTTGGACTTTCAAAAGGCTTTCGATAAGGTCCCGCATAAGAGATTAGCGTGTAAAGTTAAGGCACATGGGATTGGGGGCAAGGTATTGACTTGGATAGAGAACTGGCTGGCAGACAGAAAGCAAAGAGTTGGAATAAACGGCTCTTTTTCCGAGTGGCAGGCAGTGATTAGTGGGGTACCGCAGGGATCAGTCCTTGGACCCCAGCTTTTCACAATATATATTAATGATCTAGACGAGGGAACTGGATGTAATATCTCCCAAGTTTGCAGACGACACAAATCTGGGTGGGCGTGTGTGCTGTGAGGAGGATGCCAAGAAACTCCAGTATGATTTGGACAGGTTGGGTGATTGGGCAGAAGCATGGCAGATGCAATATAACGTGGTTAAATGTGAGGTTATCCACTTTGGTGTCAAAAACAGGAAGGCAGATTATTATCTGAATGGCAATAGATTGGGAGAAGGGGAAGTGCAATGAGACCTGGGCGTCCTTGTGCACCAGTCACTGAAGGTAAGCATGTAGGTGCAGCAGGCGGTTAAGAAGGCAAATGGTATGTTGGCCTTCGTAGCGAGAGGATTTGAGTACAGGAACAAGGATGTCTTGCTGCAGTTGTACAGGGCCTTGGTGAGACCACACCTTGAGTATTGTGTGCAGTTTTGGTCGCCTTATCTGAGGAAGGATGTACTTGCCATGGAAGGAGTGCAGCGAAGATTCACTCGGCTGATACCTGGGATGGCAGGAATGACGTATGAGGAGAGATTGGGTCGATTGGGCTTATACTTGTTGGAGTTTCAAAGAATGAGAGGGGATCTCATTGAAACTTATAAAATTCTAACAGGACTAGACAGATTAGATGCAGGAAGGATGTTCCCGATGGTCGGTGGGTCCAGAACCAGGGATCACAGTCTAAGGATAAGGGGTAAGCCACTTAGGACAGAGATGAGGAGGAATTTCTTCACCCAGAGAGTGTGAACCTGTGGAATTCTCTACCAAAGAAGGCAGTAGAGGCCAACTCATTAAATATATTCAAGAAGGAGTTAGATATATTTCTTATATATAAGGCTAAAGGGATCAAGGGATACGTAGAGAAGGCAGGAACAGGCTACTGAATTTGGATGATCAGCCATGATCTCATTGAATGGCGGAGCAGGCTCGAGGGGCCGAACGGCCTACTCCTGCTCCTATCTTCTATGTTTAGATCCCTTGATGTCGCAGGTAGGGCATCATCCTCAAAGGAGCGCAGAGCATTGGTATCATTACCATGGGTTCCTCTACCAGTTGAGTCCGTGGGATTGGTTGGACAGGGAGCCAGATCTCGGAGTGAAATGGTGGACTCCCGGCCATCAGGGTAGCGCACGTGCGCGTAAGTGGGATTAATGTCCGTTAGCTCCACCTCATCGACATGGGGATCATTTTTGGAAGGTCGGACGAATCTTCGGAGCAGCACGGGGCCGAGAGCTGCCAACCATGACAGTAGGGACGTCCCGTGAGTGGAGCGACGCTGGAACCTGAAGAATCGCTCGTGAGGAGTGACATTGGTGGACGTAGAAAGAAGAGACCTGATGGAATGCAATGCGTCAGGGAGCATAGTTTCCCACTGCTGGTCTGGTAGGTTGCGTGACCTCAGTGCAAGACGAATAGCGTTCCAAATGATAGCATTGTATCTCTCAACCTGTCCATTACCGATGGGATGATACGGTGTTGTTTTGCTTGTGGCGATTCCCCATTGGGAAAGATAACTTTTGAGTTCGCTTGACATGAAGGAGGGACCCCAATCAGAGTGGATGAAATTGGCCGTTCCACAAAGGGAAAAGACCTGATTGAGGCATTTGATCACTGTGGAAGTAAGCATATTGGGATAGGGGAAAGCAAAGGGAAAGCATGAATATTCATCCACCATAGTAAGTAAGTAGGTGTTTCGCGTTGAGGAAGGCAATGGCACTTTAAAGTCAATGCTGAGTTGCTGCATAGGCTGCATAGCGTGTATGAGTGAGCCATCCGATGGACGGAAGAATTGCGGTTTTAATTCTGCACAAATTCTACAGGAGGAGCACGTTCTTTTCACATCTTCCGTAGAAAATGGGAGATTTTTAGATCGCACAAAGTGCAACATACGGGTAACGCCAGGATGGCATAAGTCAGTATGAAGATCCGCAAGAGTCGAAGTTGACATAGAAGAGCAGAATGCATGCGTGAAGGTATTCGGGGCCACAATCTCTTTGCCGGGTCGATAATGTATGGTGTATCCAAAGGCAGCCAATTCCATCCTCCAGAGTTGTGTTTTGTTATTCTTGATCTTAGTGCGTTTCCGGTTATCCAGCATAAAGGCCACGGAGTGCTAATCGGTTATAAGTGTGAAATGGCGACGAGCGAGAAAATGACTCCATTTATGCACTGCTTCGATGATGGCCGTAGCCTCCTTCTCGACAGGAGGATAATGGAGCTCGCTACCCTGCAAAGTTCTGGACAGAAATACAACGGGTCGACCACCTTGATTCAAGGTAGCAGAGATCGCCACATCCGATGCATCGCACTCGACCACGAAAGGGAGGTTTTCATCAATGGAACGAAGCGTGGCTTTTTCCTGTTGTCGCTTGAGGAGGTTGAAAGCTGAAATAGCCGTTACCTCCAACGGAAATGACTTTGCGTGAAGCAGGGGCTAGACCTTGTCGGAGAAGACGGGTATCCACTTCGCATAATAGGCGATCATGCCGAGTGCCCGGCGAAGAGAGCCAAGATTCATAGGGGGAGGGAGCTCCTGAAGCGGACGAATTCGCTCCGGATCCGGTTTGATGACACCGTTGCCCACCCAATAGCCAAGGATGTTGACTGATGGTACTGATTTCATAGATTTGGACTCATTTAAGGTTAAGTTGCAACGACGGAGAACGTCAAAAAATTTCTGGAGGTTGGCATCATGCCCCTTCTGGTCATGACCAGCAATGGTGATATTATCCAGATGTGGAAAAGTGTCCGTTAAGTTCTCCTGTTTGACTAGGCTATCCATTGCCCGTTGGAAGACGGCCACCCCATTGGTGACCCCAACTGGAAGGCGACAAAACTGGTAAAGCCGACCATTGACATCAAAGGCCGTATACTTTTTGTCAGAGTCCTTTAACGGTACTTGATGGTATGCGCTCCTTAAATCAAAAGTTGAAAATACCTTGTAGTTGGCAAGGTTATTGACCATGTCATCAATGCGTGGTAGTGGGTAGGCATCCAGGTCGGTATACTGTTTTAATAGTTTGCGAGTAATCGATGCAAAGATGTTTCTTGTGTTGCTTCAGAGGATTTTTAACAATGACGACTTGAGCTCGCCAAGAAGATGAACATGGCTCAATGATTCCGTCAGTTAGAAAGCGAGAGATTTCTGCCTCGATAAAGGATCGATCATCTTGGCTGAAACATCGTGATTTAGTGACTATGGGATTACATCGGGGGGAAAGATTGGCAAACAAGGAAGGCTTGTCGAGCGAAGCCGCCGAAAGCGCACAAAACAGTACTTTGGAAATAGTAAGCTCCAGCATTGACCCTCCAAACTCGAAAGTGAGTCTTTTGTGTTGTTTCTGGAAATCCTGTCCCAGGAGCACATCACTGCATAGGCTTTTGAGCACCCCGAGCCGGGTGGAGAAATAAGTGTGGCCATTGAGAATAAGGTCGATAAGACAAAAGCCGGAAGAGTTGGTGGTCAGTGTCGTCAGAGCCATTGCAATTTTCCTGTCCGAGGGGTAAATACGCAATTTTAACTTACTGACAGCCTGCTCACTAATGAAGCTGTCAGAGCTGCATGAGTCGATTAGTGCACTCAAAATGTGTCCATTTACTGAAACCTTCGTGACTGCATGGGACAGACTTTGGGGAAAAACAGCTGTGATGGGAGGAGGGGCAGTTTTACCCTTGACAGCTGTAACCTTATTAGTGGTTCTTGGGGGAGGAGCAGTTTTATAGATAGCAGCTGCAAAACTAACAGGATCTCTCGACCAGTATACCTTAGAAAAGTGGCCTTTCTTACTAACAGAGGCTCTTGACTGGCATACCTTAGAAAAGAGACCTTTGTTGCTGCAATGGTTGCAGGTTGCGTTACGAGCAGGACAAAATTTACTGTAGTGGAATGCACCTCCACAGAAGAAACACTTCCTTCCAGGTTGCAAAGGTGCCGCTAGGGCAGGGTCGTCATCAGTGAAGGCTTCTAGGGTAGGGTTGTCATCCACTAGGTTAGAGTCATCATTAGTGAGGGCTTCTGCCCGAGACCTATCAAAGGAGTCATTAAAAGTGATATAAGCAGCCCATGCCAGTGGTAAAAGATAGGTATCTGCATTCCTCTTTGCTAAGTCCAGGGAACACGCCTGGTCATAGGCAGCCTGTAACTCGAGGGTTTTATTCTCCAACAGTTGCTGGCATATGAAGGGAGATGTAATTCCGTTAATAAAAGAATCATGAATTAACTCCTCCTGGTACTGCTCAGCTGTGACAGCTTTAAGATTACAATCCTTGCTGAGCCTGCGAAGCTTTTGAAGGAATTCGTCAAGTGATTCCCCGGGTTGTTGTCGAGTAGTGGCCAGTAGATGCTGAGCAAAAATTTCATTTGGGGCCTTACATAAGAACATAAGAACATAAGAAATAGGAGCAGGAGTAGGCCAATCGGCCCCTCGAGCCTGCTCCGCCATTCAATAAGATCATGGCTGATCTGATCCTAACCGCCAATCCACTATCACTGAACCATCTCCTGAATCTAACAGAATTAGACACACGAAATAGGAGCAGGATCAGGCTACACGGCCCCTGGGCCCGCTCCGCTACCCACAGGGCCATGACCGATCCGAACCTAGACTCATGTCCAAATTCCTGCCCGCTCCCCGTAACCCTTAATTCCCTTTACATATAGTCACTGGAATATTAGGATAGCGGAGTCATAGTCTACACAGTCTTCGATATTGTCAAACACATGAGGAGATACATAATTGGCAAGTATCTCTAATTTATCAGGAACATTCTCACCACACGCTCTGACGAAGTTGCTGAAGGTACGATATCAGTGTTTCCATACCTTAGCAGTTGTAGGTGAATTTGGGTCCAGGTCAAGATGGGCGGGTCTGAGTAGTTTGTCCATGATGGATTGATTACTACGCCGGAGTTCCCTTCTACAGTTGAAGTCATAGCTGGCTGTTCCTGAAATCACTCAGAGCGTGGAGCCGATACACAGTTGATTAAATGATGTAAAAAGACTACTGAGCAATTGGTTTGAGTATAAAACAAGGCTTTAATCAAATGTTTCAAAACCATGAGATTTCTAGTTACATCACTAGTTCCTGGTTACAGAAACATCCTGAGCAAGCTGGGCCCACGCCCGAATATTTATACTCCTTGGAAGGTGCCACCAGCTGGCCACACAGTGTTAATTCATGAGTCATGATAAGATTCATGACATAGGGCTGGAGGAGGTTACAGGGATCGTGAGGGGTGTAGGGCTGGAGGAGGTTACAGAGATAAGGAGTGGTGTAGGGCTGGAGGAGGGTACAGAGATAGGGAGTGGTGTAGGGCTGGAGGAGTTTATAGAGATCAGGAGGGTTGTAGGGCCAGAGGAGGTTACAGAGATAGGGAGGGGTGTAGGGCTGGAGGATTTTACAGAGATCAGGAGTGTTATAGAGCTGGAGGAGGTTACAGAGGTAGCGAGGGGTGTAGGGCCTGGAGGAGGTTACAGAGATAGGGAGGGGTGTAGGGCTGGAGGATGCTACAGAGATGGGGAGGGGTGTAGGGCTGGAGGGGTTACAGAGATAGGGAGGGGTGTAGGGACGGGAGGAGATTACAGCGATAGGGAGGGTTGTAGGGACAGGAGGAGGTTACAGAGATAGGGAGGGATGTAGGGATGGGAGGAGGTGACAGAGATAGGGAGGGGTGTAGTGCTGGAGGAGGTTACAGAGATCGGGAAGGGTGTAGGGCTGGATGAGGTTACAGAGCTAGGGAGGGGTGTAGGGACGGGGGGAGGTTCCAGAGATAGGGAGAGTTGTAGTGAAAGGAGGAGGTTACAGAAATCGGGAGGGTTGTATGGCTGGAGGAGAGATCAGGAGGGTTGTAGGGGCTGGAGGAGGTTACAGAGATAGGGAGGGTTGTAGAGGCTGGAGGAGATTACAGAGATCAGGCAGGGTGTAGGGCTGGAGGAGGTTACAGAGATGGGGAGGGCTGTAGGGCCTGGAGGAGGTTACAGAGATAGTGAGGGTTGTAGGGGGCTGGAGGAGGTTACAGAGATAGTGAGGGGTGTAGGGCTGGAGGAAGTTACAGAGATCAGGAAGGGTGTAGGGGCTGGAGGGGGTTACAGAGATGGGGAGGAATATAAGGTGGGAGGGGGTTACAGAGATAGGGAGGGGTGTAGGGCGGAAGGTGGTTCTAGAGATGGGGAGGGGTGTAGGGCCGGAGGGGGTTATAGAGATAGGGAGGGGTGTAGGGCCGTAGGACATTACAGAGATCAGGGGCGGGAGCTGGAGGAGGTTACAGAGGTCAGGGGTGGGGGCTGGAGGAGGTTACAGAGGTCAGGGGTGGGGGCTGGAGGAGGTTACAGAGGTCAGGGGTGGGGGCTGGAGGAGGTTACAGAAGTCGGGGTGGGGGCTGGAGGAGGTTACAGAGGTCGGGGCGGGGGCGGGGACTGGAGGAGGTTACAGAGGTCAGGGGTGGGGACTGGAAGAGGTTACAGAGATCGGGGTGGGGGCTGGAGGAGGTTACAGGGGTCGGGGCGGGGGCGGGGACTGGAGGAGGTTACAGAGATCAGGGGTGGGGGCTGGAGGAGGATACAGAGGTCAGGGGTGGAGGCTGGAGGAGGTTACAGAAGTCGGGGCGGGGACTGGAGGAGGTTACAGAGGTCGGGGGCGGGGGCAGGGGCGGGGGTGGGGGCTGGAGGAGGTTACAGAGGGCGGGGGCGGGGACTGGAGGAGGTTACAGAGGTCAGGGGTCGGGGCGGAGGCGGGGACTGGAGGAGGTTACAGAGGTCGGGGCAGGGACTGGAGGAGGTTACAGAGGTCAGGGGTGGGGGCTGGGACTGGAGGAGGTTACAGAGGTCAGGGGCGGGGACTGGAGGAGGTTACAGAGGTCAGGGGTCGGGGCGGAGGCGGGGACTGGAGGAGGTTACAGAGGTCGGGGGCAGGGACTGGAGGAGGTTACAGAGGTCGGGGTCGGGGTCGGGGGCGGGGACTGGAGGAGGTTACAGAGGTCAGGGGCAGGGACTGGAGGAGGTTACAGAGGTCAGGGGCGGGGACTGGAGGAGGTTACAGAGGTCAGGGGCGGGGACTGGAGGAGGTTACAGAGGTCAGGGGCGGGGACTGGAGGAGGTTACAGAGGTCAGGGGTCGGGGGCGGAGGCGGGGACTGGAGGAGATTACAGAGGTCAGGGTTGGGGACTGGAGGAGGTTACAGAGGTCAGGGGCGGGGACTGGAGGAGGTTACAGAGGTCAGGGGTCGGGGCGGGGTCGGGGACTGGAGGAGGTTACAGAGGTCAGGGGCGGGGACTGGAGGAGGTTACAGAGGTCAGGGGCGGGGACTGGAGGAGGTTACAGAAGTCGGGGCGGGGACTGGAGGAGGTTACAGAGGTCAGGGGCGGGGACTGGAGGAGGTTACAGACGTCGGGGGCGGGTGCAGGGGCGGGGGCGGGGATGTGGGAGGGGTGAGTCCATGGAGCAGGAAGACGCAGTAACGTGCCATTGCTGAATGATGCTCAGACTGAACACAGCAGTCACGGACCGAATGGTCTCCTCCTGTGCCAATAACACACAGGAAAGAGGCTGCTTACTTCATCTTATCATACAGATTGCAGCTTTCAAGTGACATCATCAGGCTTGCGTACGCCCTTCATTCGGTCTTATCGTACAGATTGCAGCTGTCCTGGTCGCTGCTGTCCCTCTGCGCTTACCGTGTTGTCTCTCACTGCCCTTTGATATGTTTCCTGGGGTATTTTGAATGCTGAGCTTCATCCCACTGTACCAGTCCCCCTGTGATAATGGATTGCGTTTCCTAATCGCCCGTGGCCCTGAATATCAGGCGCTGTGTATAAGGGGCGGCCGATCCGTGACCCCCCATGTTGCACCTCCACCCAAGACAAATTTCTAGCCCTTAATCTTTTTGTCCCTCACTCAGAATGCCGAGGGCGAGTCCGCATATTGTCTTCAAGGATCCTGGTGACCATCTCTGCATTTTCCAGGGACACTGGAAGCCCCAAATTTGGAAACAGAGGGGGAAAAATTCAGTTGTTTGCGCCACCCGTTAGCGCCTAAAGAGGCCGAAAAGTGGGGCGCTAACCAACTAGCGCCCGGGCGCAGCGAACCCTGCGCCTCTCCCCATATTGAGCGGACATTTTGCGCTGGCGCTAAACCGTAGCGACCGCTCGCCGGCGCACGCAGATCATGACGTCATTTCAGTGTGCAACACCTTTGGGGCACCCCGGACCGCAAATTCAGTGGCGCCCCCCTCCGTTCCGCCTGGCGCTAATAAGGACAGCTTACCTGAAATGTTTCCCAGTCGCTATCGGGCTGGGGGGGCGTTCTTTATAGGGGACTGGTGAGGTTTAAATGCGGCAGCCATTTTTGGACCACAACTTCTTAGAGAGATACAGAGAGTTGCTCCGCTGCAGACGGAGAGCCATTTCAACATTGAGCCAGCGCTGGCAGAAGAACTTCAGCCTTCTGACCATTACCTTGCTGTTGGTGAGCATCTGAAATGGCAAAACTTTCTGTGCGCACTTAATATGGGGGTGGCATTGGATGGGAACGTCCTGCTTCTGAATCATCTTGACAGGGCACAGAGACGCAGGGATAGAGGGACAGGCATGGCCAGATGGAGGAGGGCCAACAGACGTCGCCACATGAGACTTTACGCTGCCAGGGTTTTCAGACAGCAATTTTCATATTTGAACATGTCGGAGGAGCAGTGTTTCCGAAGGCTGCGCTTTAGTAGGGAGGTGGTGACTGAGCTGTGCCACCTGCTTCAGCCAGATCTGCAGCCTCAGCTAAGGTGCAGGACATCTCTGTCGGTGGCTGTGAAGATCACTGTTGCCCTTAACTTCTATGCAAGCGGCTCCTTTCAGGCCGCAACTGGGGACATAGCCAACATCTCGCAGTTCGCGGTGCATTGCTGCATCCGTCAAGTGACTGATGCCCTCTTTAAAAGGAGGCGGCAATACATGTCCTTCCCAATGACCCCGGACAAGCAGAGGGAGCGCGCAGAAGGCTTCGCAAGAATAGCGGACTTCCCCATGGTGCAGGGCGCCATTGACTGCACGCACGTGGCTTTGCGGGCGCCTCTAGAGAATGCGGAGAAGTTCCGCAACCGCAAGGGGTTCCATTCATTGAATGTACAGCTGGTCTGTGACCACCGACAGCTGATCCTCGCTGTGAATGCCCAGTTTCCAGGCAGCAGCCACGACGCCTTCATCTTGCGCCAGACCTCTGTGGCAGACCTATTCGAGGCCCCGGCTCACCCAGGAGGATGGCTTCTCGGGGACAAGGGCTATGCTCTGTGCCCGTGGCTGATGACCCCGCTCTGTTCGCCCAGCGAGCCATCAAGCGACCAGGAACATTATTGAGCACACAATCGGCGTGTTAAAGCAACGGTTCCGTTGTCTGGACCATTCCGGAGGTGCGCTTCAGTACTCACCTGAGCGAGTCTCCAACTTCGTGGTTGTGTGTTGCATGTTACATAACCTCGCCATCCTGAGGACCCAGCCAATGCCACCAGACATTGAAGCACCAGCAGAGGAGGAGGAGGAGGAGGAGGAAGAGGAGGAGGAGGAGGAGGAGCAGCACCAAGACGGGAGGGAGACAGAAAGTGGAAGGGCCGTCCGTCAGAGGCTTATCAGAAGTCGCTTCTAGGCCACTCTCAGGGAACGTTTGCTGCCATTCCAAGAGCAGGAATGGAACTGTTCTGATACCCCAAAGCCTGTGAAGGGCAAAATGTATATAAAGAGCAGACATGGCCATTGTAAATAAAGAAATTTGTTTATTTAACAAGATGTGCTTCCTTCCCGCATGACAAAGTAATGGCAACAAAAAGCTAAACAAACAGACTGCCACATAAGTGACTCGCACACCCGGGAGACTGTCCAAAACATCACTAACATTCAGACCAGCATCCTCGGCCTTGAATTCTACAAATAACAGGTAAGAGCAGCACCTTCTACTTTCTTCCCCTCGATGGTGATCTGCTTCGCTTGCGAGATTGGCCCCTTCCCTCCCTGCAGCTCCTCCGTAATGGGACCCCAGTGGCTGCAGCAAAGCTGGGGGAGGCCTGCTGACTGTCCGAAAGCGCAGATGCCACTGAGGGACGGCCTGGACGAGCTCTGGGCTTGGAGGGCCCGGCTGCTGACTGCTCCAACTCTGCATGGGTGGAAGCAGTCTGTCCTACAGGTGGTGGCAGCTGCAGTGGAGACGTGCCAGTGGTGGCATCAGGAATGCTGTCATCCTGAGAGCGGACAGCAGCTCCCTGGTTGGCCACACACTGGCACTCTGACGGGGCAGCACCGCAGCATGCGCAGCAATCGGCTGGTCCACAGATTGCTGGCCTGCTGTGGTGCTGCAAGGGCCCCGGGTAATCCTGCCCGTTCCAGCGAGGGTGGCAGCAGTCAGTGCTCACGTGGCCTCAATCTGCGTCTGCATGAGACCAGCGAGTGACTGCGTGGCAGCACTCAGCACTTGCGTGGCAGGTGCCAGTGCTTCGGCGAAGGCCTGGACAATCCTTTCCAGTGCTGTCCCGAAGTCCTGCGCAATCCTGGCCTGTGCTGCGCCGAAGTCTTGGACACTCCTTGCCAGTGTCTCGATGGATTCAGGCATCCTTGCCACTGCAGCCATGAGCTCAGTGTGCCTCAGCCCAGCCTGAGCGCTCATTTCTGTGAGGGCACGCACCTCTTCTGCGCTCTGTGCAGCAGCACTCGGGGCCCGACTCGCCCTCTGGGGAGATGGCCCCCGAGCTTCCCTATCCCCCTCGCGTTGCTGCAGGCCGCTGGTTCCTGGAGCTGGATCCTCCTCAGAGCATTCCCCCCCGCTCCCCTCCAGGGGAGTAGTCTCCCCAGTCTGCAGATGGGCTGGCTCGCCTGAGGGTGGTACGGATGGTCCGGCTTCCTCCTGCTCGTCACCTCCCGAGTCAGCCGCAGTGGCAGCTTGAGGGCCCGGCTCCCGAGCTGGTGCTGCAGCATCTGAAAGCAGGGAGGTTGAAGAGTGGCTTTAGCGAAAGGACAGGGTGGCAGCAAGGGATGCATGTGTGCTGCAATGCACTGACTTGGGTCCAGAGTGAAAAAGCATGCTGGTGTGGGGAACAAGTGGAAGGAGAGAGTTCAAATAGGTGATGACCTTACCACCGCTGCGCACAATGGGGTCGGCAGATCCAGAGGTGACGGGACCACTCATTCGGCTTGCAACGATCTGGTGGACTCGCTCCTCCAGGTCTGTAAGGGTCTGCAGGTGAGGCCGGCCTCCTCCGGTACGAAGCTGTTGCCTGCGGTTACTCGCCAGCTTGGCCTGCAAGAGAAAGGATGGGGTGTGATGAAACATGCTGCCCTGAGCTGACATCACATGCCTCCCATGGGAGAATAGCCCTTACATTATGCTGCCCTGAGCTGACATCACATGCCTCCCATGGGAGAATAGCCCTTACATTATGCACTGAGCTGAATGTGCGTGTGTGTTTCCAGAAAGGGCCATGGGTGCTGGATGACAGCTGGCCATTGGGGCTCTGCGCACCCTCTGGCCATAAAGTGAGGTCCAGATGGAGGGATGAAGATAAATCTGAAAAAGGCACTCACCCTAACGACCCGAGTGAGGTCGTTGAACTTCTTCCTGCATTGCACAGGAGTCCTGGGCACCATGCTGCTGGAGGTGACTCTGTGGGAAACCTCCCTCCAAGCTCTGCGGTATTCGGTCTGATTAGGCCTCCTGCCATTCTCCGGGTGCAGCACAGCTCGCCGGTGGTCCATCACGCCAACCAGAGCATCCAATGCCCCCTCGCTGAAGCGCTGCGCTCTCTCCCTGACCCTCGCCATGTCCTTGAAGTTTTGGCTGCCACAGGTAGGTTGCCGTCGAGTTTGAGGCCTACAAGGCGCAGAGTGTAGCTGCAGATGAGAATCCATCAGCCCCTTTAAGGGCTGACCGGTGCCAGCGTGTCTAGGTCCAATCGATTATTGACAGCACCTGCGCTGCGCCCACCCGCGGGGAAATTGCGTTGCGCCGCCGGGTTAGCGCCTTAAGACTACCATGCAGCGCCTGATTTAGCGCCGCAATCACCTTCAGGGGCGCTACAACCCAATATCACTCGAGGTGGTGATCAATTGCGCCTGGCGCTAAACTTTGCGCACCGCCAGTACCAGCGCCCCAAATGGGGCGATACTGAATTTTTCCCCCAGAGTGTTTTATTTGGAATTTGGAAAGAGTGGAGATTCGGAGAAGAGGGGGAAGGAGTTTTTGCTTTCTGCCGACACTACTAGTGCTTTGTGTTACAGGGAGATATTTAATTACAGTACCCTTAACTTAATCTAAATCAAGTAAGTAGTCAAGAAACTACACTGTAAACTAAGTTACCGAATTACAAATTTAATTAAACTTAATTAAATAAAACCAATTCCTATCGGGATGGCAGTGCAGATGGTGTGCCGCAACTGCAGCATGTGGGAGTTTGTGGAGAACATTGTGATCCCGGACAACCACGTTTGCAGCAAGTGCCTGCATCTTGAGGAACTTCAGCTCAGAGTTGTTGAGCTGGAGTCTGAGATACAGACATTGCGGGGCATCAGGGATGGGGAGAGTTACCTGGACACTTTGATCCAGGAGGCAGTCACACCCCTTAGGTTAGGTATTGGTACAGGTCTGGTTAGTGGTCAGGGACAGGAGGGTGTGACTGCAACTCAGGCAGGTAAGGGGAGCCCAGGTGCTGTGCTGGAGGAGCCTCAGCCTTTGCCCTTGTCCAACAGGTAGGTTCTTGCTGCCTGTGTGGATGAGGGAAAAGCCTGCAGGATGGATGAGCAAACTGACCACGGCACCATGGTACAGGAGACCATTCAAGTGGGGGAGTGAAAGGGAATGTAGTTGTGGTAGGGGACAGTATACAGGGGGATAGATAGTGTTCTCTGCAGGCGCGACCGAGAGCTCCGAAGGTTGTGTTGCCAGGATTAAAGACATCTCCTCGCAGCTGGAGAAGAAGTTGGAAGGGGAGGGGGAGGATCCAGTTGCTGTGGTCCATGTAGGAGCCAACAACTTAGGTAGAACTAGGGATGAGGTTCTGCTGAGGGAATTTGAGGAGCTAGGATCCAAATTAAAAAGCAGAACCTCAAAGGTAATCATCTCTGGATTGTTACCTGAGCCACGCACCAATTGGCAGAGGGACAAACAGATTAGAGGTTTAAAAGCGTGGCTCAAAGAGTGGTGTGGGAGGAAGGGGTTTCAGTTCATGGGGCACTGGCACCAGTACTGGGGAAAGAGGGAGCTGTTCCGTTGGGAACAGTGTCCTGGCGAATCTAATAACTAGGGCAGTAGACAGGGCTTTAAACTAATGAAGGAGGGGGGTGGGAGGATTCAAGAAAGAGTAAATTTAAAAGCAGCGAGAGAAATGTCAAAGCTCTCGCGCAGAGCAGAGTTTTGGGTAAAAATAAGCAGTGTGAGTCAGGAAGGGACAGAGAGAGTAACAAAGGTCATAGGGCATCAGTGACTGAGGTGACATCAGGGAAAAATAGAAATAAGTCAAAGCTAAAGGCACCATATCTGAATGTGCGAAGCATTCGCAACAAAATAGATGAATTAATAGCGCAGATAGAAATCAACAGGTTTGATCTAATAGCCATAACGGAGACGGGGTTGCAAAGTGGCCAAGGTTGAGAACTAAATATTTCAGGATACTTAACTTTTAGAAGAGATAGGCAAAATGGAAAAGGAGGAGGGGTAGCCCTGATAATAAAGGATGGGATAAAGACAGTGGAGAGAAAGGATCTTAGCTCCGAAAATCAATCAGTTTGGGTGGAGCCAAGAAACAGCAAGGGGCAGGAAACATTGGTGGGAGTTGTTTATAGGCCCCCAAATAGTAGTTGTAATGTAGGGCAGTGTATACATCAGGAAATTAGAGGCGCATGTAACAAGGGTAATACAGTGATCATGGGGGACTTTAATCTACATATAGACTGGGCAAACCAAATTTGCAGTAATAGTGTGGAGGACGAGTTCATGGAATGTATGCAAGATAGTTTTCTAGATCAGTATGTTGAGGAACTAACTAGGGAACAGACTATTTTAGATCTAGTATTGTACAATGAGAAATGGTTAATTAATAACCTTGTAGTAAAGGGGCCTGTTATAAATCTCATCATCAAGAAACTACTTATGAAATAACGCTGGACGGCCAGCTGGTGGCACCGTCCAAGGAGTATAAATACTCGGGCGTGGGCCCCAGCTTGCCAGGGACATTTTGTAAGACAAGGAGCTAGTGAAATACAACTAGACTTCCATGTCCTGAAACAAGTTGATTAAAGCCTTGCTTTATGCTCCAACCAAGTGTGCAGTGAGTTTTATTATGTCAGGGCCTTTAGGGAAGAGTGACCATAATATGATAGAATTTTATATTGAGTTTGAAAGTGATTTAGTTAAAACCAAACCTAGGGCCTTACATCTAAACAAAGCAAACTATGTAGGTATGAGGGGCGAGTTGGCTAAGGTAGATTGGGAAACTACATTAAAAGGTATGACGGTAGAGAAGCAATGGCTAGCATTTAAAGAATTAATACATAATTTACAACAAAAATACATTCCTTTAAGGCACAAAAACCCCACAGGAAAAGTGGTCCAACCGTGACTAACAAGAGAAGTTAGCGATAGTATTAGATCAAAGGAAGAGGCTTATAATGCTGCCAATAATTGTAACCCTGAGGATTGGGAGGATTTTAGAATTCAGCAAAGGCAGACCAAGAAATTGATAAGAAAGGGAAAATAGAGAGTAAACTAGCGATGGAGACATAAAAAGACTGTAAAAGCTTCTATAGGTTTGTAAAAAGGGGAAGATTAGCGAAAGTAAATGTGGGTCCCTTACAGGCTGAGACAGGAGAAATTATAATGGGGAATAAGGAAATGGCAGAGACATTAAACAAATACTTTGGGGGAGAAATTCGGTATTGCCCCATTTGGGGGGCGTTATTATCGGCCGGGCGCAAAGCTTAGCGCTGGCAAAGCTCATGTGATGTCAGTTGGCAATGGAACACAGACACACTGGCGCCAGCCAGTTCTTAAAGCGAAGGGTCGATCTTGCCCTCCATCCACACCCTGCTCATTGCAGCCTTGAATCTCGGCCTGGAGAGACCCGTACATCAAATCTGCTGGAACCACCAATAGATAGGCCCAGGGAAACAGCTCAGTGCTTCAGCGACGGGGCCTTGGTGGCTCTGGTTGGTGCTGTGGCGTGGCGAAGGGCAGTGCTCCATCCATAGAGTGGCAGGAGGCCATTGCCCCATGACTACAGAAGAGTCTGGAGGGAGGTGGCTCAGCACGTCTCCTCCAGGAGCATGGTGCCCAGGACCCACACCCAATGTCAGAAAAGCTCAACAAACTCACTTGGGTGGTTAGGGTGAGTGGCTGCTTTTCAATGGCCCAGAAATTTGGGTCGGGGGCTTCCCGCGGGTGTAAGCCCCCGACCTGTACTTACCTAGCGCGCCGGCAGTTGAGCTGTGGGCCCGCGTGGGATTCCGATCCTGGGCCTGCTCCAGCTGCCGGCGCGCAGTGCTTGCGTATCCCAGGGGCGCAGTTAGTTCGATGCATCCCCTGGGATCACGTGGGCCATGGAGAGCCAATCGGAGCAGGGAATGCTCCATTCATAACTTTGACAGGAAGAGCTGTCAAAACCTATAAATACTACGGCCCCAAAACATCACTAAATCTTCAAATAATTTTTTTTTTAAATCACATCGCAAAGCCCAATGCGCGTTCATGCTGTTTGGCCCAGGTCATCGGGAAAGAGATGTACTGGCGTCTCCTTTTATAGAGGGCATTTGTGACCTGACAGATACAACAATGGACAGCAAACTGGGAGATATTGGCGATGTCCCCAGTAGCTGCTTGAAAGGAGCCCGTGGCATAAAAGTTCAGAGCCACTGTGACCTTCACTGCCACCGACAGAGACGTCCTGGTCTTCAGTTGAGGTTGCAGATCTGGTTGCAGCAGGTGGCAGAGCTCAGTGACCACCTCCTTGCTGAAGCGCAGCCTGTGCAAACACTGCTCCTCAGACAAATGAATGTAGGAGAATTGTTCCCGGAATACCCTGGGAGGGTAAGGTCTCCTGTGCAGGGGCCTGTTGGCCCTTCTCCCACTGGACATGTTTGCCACTCTGTCTCTGTGTCTCTGCTACCTCCGATTCTGCAGGTGCAGGGTGATGCCCCAAATCAGTGCAGCCCCCACAGTCTCTACTAAGTCGCTGCAATGAAGGTCAAATCAAAATGAACCTGCAAAGTGCTGCTCAGTACCCAAAACTCCTTCACACAGCATTGAATCTCTCCAGGAGTCTCTCTCTCTCTCTCTCAGGATGCGTGGTGCAAAAATGTCGTCGACAAAAAAAGGCAGGAAGCGGCCGCCTTTAAATAGCACTCCCCAGCCCCTTCCCGACTGCAAAACGTTCCCCTCGACCTGTCGTTGCTAGCAGCAGGTGGTAACTCAGGGGGTGCCACTCAATATCCGGTCTGGGGCGCTACCGGGACGTTGCACACTCGACTGACGTCACGATTTGCGGGCGCAGGAGATCGTGGCGGTAGTGTTTAACGCTGCCGCAACATGTCTGGTCAATTTCGTGAGCGGTGCCCTCTTAGGGCACTAACGGGAGGCGCGAATCAACAGAATTTTTCCCCCTTTGTATCTGTCTTCACGGAAGAAGACGCAAAAAACTTCCGAGAAATACTGGAGAACCAAGTGGAGTATTTGAAATATACACTCACACCAGGTCGGTGTTCGGAGATTCAGGCAGTCTTTATTCGCACCGGTGGGGAGACAACCTGCTATCGGTCTAGCCAGACTTCTCTCTGCTGATACAAAGTTTGAAGCCGTCTTTTATACAAAATATAGGCACATGATTAGCCTCGGGCATTACCCATCTTAACAATTTGATTGGGTTTCGCCCCGCGTGCACATTTAATGATTGGTTAGATAAAATAAAGCAGAGCTTACATTAACGCCGCCTAACAACGCGTGACATCAAGATACCGCCTTCATTACCGGAAAAGCATATGACCGTTATCACCGCAAGCTGTTGCTGCAACTGTGACATTGTACTTATGCCAGGTGGGGTTTCACCAACATTGTACATTCTTCTAAGAAGAAGATTCCATTGTTCTGCTTATCTGCCCCTCTAGGCCTCTTGTGGTTCAATGGTTCCAACTAGTTGCAATTATCTCCAAGTTACACAGCTAGCCGCAGTTAATCATTCTAACACTACTGCAAAATCAACGTCATTCTTAGCGTTATCTCAACTGTCAGTTCAGCAACTTAAGACAGCTTACTTCTGCAAAAAGACTTATTAGCTCATTTAGTTCCTGAGACCCACTCTTAACCCTGTAATCATAATAGAGTTCTAAAGTCCCACTTCAGAAGGCTCCAGCGAGAATGAGGAACTGAAAGAAATTAGTATTAGCAAAAAAATAGTACTAGAGAAATGAATGGGACTGAAAGTCAATAAATCCCATGGACCTGATGGCCTACATCCTAGAGTTTTGAAAGAGGTGGCCATAGAAATAGTGGACGCATTGGTTGTCATTTTCCAATATTCCATAGATTCTGGAATGGTTCCCGCGGATTGGAAGGTAGCAAATGTAACCCCACTATTTACAAAAGAGGGAGAGAGAAAATGGGGAACTACAGACCTGTTAGCCTGACATCAGTAGTGGGGAAAATGTTAGAATCTATTATTAAGGACGTGGTAACAGGGCACTTAGAAAATAATAATTGGATTGGGCAGAGTCAACTCAGATTTATGAAAGGGAAATCATGATTGATGAATCTGTTGGAGTTTTTTGAGGTTGTAACTAGCAGAATAGATAAGGGGGAACCAGTGAATGTGGTGTATTTGGATTTTCAGAAGGCATTCGATAAGGTGCCACACAAGAGGTTATTAAACAAAATTAGGGCTCATGGGATTGGGGGTAATATACTATCATGGATTGAGGATTGGTTAATGGACAGAAAACAGAGAGTAGGAATAAGCGGGTCATTTTCATGTTGGCAGGCTGTAACTAGTGGGGTACCGCAAGGATCAGTGCTGGGGCCTCAGCTATTCACAATCTACATCAATGATTTGGATGAGGGGACCAAATGTAATCTATCCAAGTTTGCTGATGATACAAAGCTGGGTGGGAATGTAAGTTGTGAGGATGCTTGAAGGAGATATAGACGGGCGAAGTGAATGGGCAAGAACATGGTAAATGGAATATAATGTGGAGAAATGTGAAGTTATCCACTTTGGTAGGAAAAATAGAAAAGCAGAGTATTTTTTAAATGGTGAGAGATTGGGAAATGTTGGTGTTCACAGGGACCTGGGTGTCCTTGTACACGAATCACTGAAAGTTAACATGCAGGTACAGCAAGCAATTAGGAAAGCAAATGGTATGTTGGCCTTTATTACAAGAGGATTTGAGTATAAGAGTAAAGACATCACACTGCAATTATATAGGGCCCTGGTGAGACCACACCTGGAGTATTGTGTACAGTTTTGGTCTCCTTACCTAAGGAAGGATATACTTGCCATAGAGGGAGTGCAACAAAGGTTCACCAGACTGGTTCCTGGGATGGGGGGATTGTCCTATGAGGAGAGATTGAGTAGACTAGGCCTATATTCTCTAGAGTTTAGAAGAATGAGAGGTGATCTCATTGAAACATACAATATTCTTACAGGGCTTGACAGGGTCGATGCAGGGAGGATGTTTCCCCTGGCTGGGGAGTCTAGAACCAGGGGTCACAGTCTCAGAATAAGGGGTCGGCCATTCAGGACTGAGATGAGGAGGAATTTCTTCACTCAGAGGGTGGTGAATCTTTGGAATTCTCTACCCCAGAGGGCTGTGGAGGCTCAGTCGTTGAGTATATTCAAGACAGAGATCGATAGATTTTTAAATATTAAGGGAATCAAGGGATATGGGGATATTGCAGGAAAGTGGAGATGAGGTAGAAGATCAGCAGGCTCGAAGGGCCAAATGGCCGACTCCTGCTCCTATTTCTTATGTTATTGGCCCAGAAATTCGGGTCGGGGGCTTCGCGCGGGTGCAAGTACCCAACCTGCACTTACCAATGCGCCGGCTGTTGAGCTGTGGGCCCGCGTGGGATTCCGATCCTGGGCCTCCTCCAACTGCCGGCGCGCAGTGCTTGCGTATCCCAGGGGCGCAGTTAGTTCGATGCGTCCCCTGGGATCACGTGGGCCATGGAGAGCCAATGGTAGCAGGGAATGCTTCATTCATAAGTTTGACAGGAACCTGTCAAACCTATAAATACTATAAGCCCCAAAACATCTCAAAATAAAAAAAAAATTTTAATCACATTTTTAAAATAAACTATAAATTACATGAAATAACTATTTTAAACAATAATTTAAATTTTTGAAAAAATGAATTACATTTTCTAACGGGGCTAAAAATAAACTTACCTTTCTTTAACGTATTTAAAAATAATAAACCTGTGGAAATTTTTTTTTAATTTTAATTAATTCACCACTTACCTTGTAAAAAGCAGGCCCTGCGCCTGCTTTTTAAAAGTCTAACTCCTGGAGACTTACCTTCCCGGGAAAACCTGCAAAAAAACTAAGTTCGATGCGCACGCGCTGCCTCTTCTGCGCACGCGTTCCACCTCTGAAGCCCTTCTTTCAGGGGAACGGAAGTGCCGGTTTCCCGCGCATGCGCAGTGCATGCACGAAACCGGCACTTCTATTGGGCCTACGGGTGAGTACCCCGCGCGTACTCACCCGTGGAGACCCGAAGTTCTGGGCCATTATGTTTTCATAAATTAACCTCACCTTATCACCGTATCCCTCAAGCCCACCATCTCACCTTATCCCTCAAGCCCACCATCTCACCTTATCCCTCAATACCACCTACCCAGCCCGACAGGGAGCTGTTGCAGGAGCTAAAAGACCTACTAAAGTCCCAACACCGTGGGCGGGGAGCGCACTCTCTTTTCCAGCCGGGAATGCGCGCCCGCCATATTGGATAAGGTGGATGTGCTGGTGTCAGGAGCGTACGTCGGGATTATTTCAAGGGGAGAATATTTTATTTAAGTGAGGGTCCTGCGCATCTTGCCAGACCCACCTTCAATTTTCGATCGCCCTAGTGGGCATTTTTCCCCTGGGAAAATGTGGTCTGTTGAAAATCTAATTGTCATTTTGTTTTTACTGGTTTTAGATTAAAAGTCTTTCAATTGTGAAATACAAACGTGTTTAAAATGTACCTGAATACATCATTTTTAATGTAAACACTCAACATTTTCTGGGGTGCCTCAGACCTCCTAGAAACTCAGCACCAACTCACCAGTGATTGGTTGGTGAGTGTTTTGCTCAATTCTCTTAGCTTTAAAGCCCAGGAATTATATTAGTAATTGTCAGGTTTCATTAGTATTAGTAAAGTTTACTAGCAGTAATAAATATTATTGGGTGTAGTAGGGTTTATTCATTAATAATTAATCAAAATAAATAAATTAAGACTCAATATAGATGGCAGGGCAGGTGATGAGTTGTGACTGCAGTATGTGGGAGCTCCTGGACGCCAGTCTGATCCAGGACGAACACGTCTGCGGTAAGTGTCTGCGGCTCGAGGAGCTTCGGCTCAGAGTTGATGAGCTGGAGGCCGAGCTGAGGACTCTGCGATGCATCAGGGAGAGTGTAGGATTCGCAAAATTCTGCAGATCCCCCAAACCAAGAAGATTACCCCAAAAGAAGAGATTTTTGGACTGTTTAAAAACCATGTCAGAATGGTAAAAGAATATTGGGCCTAAAAGGGGCTTAAAGTCAAAACCCCAGGATTTTGGTTATTTTAAAAGGCATGTTGAAGCCTGAGAAAGGCTGCGACAAAGGGGTTGGGATGGGCCTCTGTAAAACGAGCAGTTTGGATATTGGCATAAGCCAAACTGTCTGGGAATGTTGTGGACTGTCTCAGTCATTTTACATAATGATAAAAGACCAGTGGAAGAGCCATTCCCGCCAAGAACTACAGAGCCATCCAAAGTATGCTTAATGCAGAACATGCCACTGACTAACAAAAGGGACCCTGACCCCAGCAGGAAAAGACAAATCTTACTAATCAAACCACAGGTTAAACAGTCATTTAAAGCCAATTTAGGTTTCGATGGACCATCCCGAAACTAATTCACACCAACCAATTAAGATAGATGGGACCAGCTCAAAACCCATGAAAGAATTCAAAAACGATTAATGTTAACGAGCCCACCAAAATGGACAATGGGCCAGAGAAGATTTGGCGGGCAGGTAAACATGGCCTCAAACGGTATAATTGGGGCCTACTTTTTCAGTTGGTTAGTGAGTCGGTTCGTTCGGTCAAGGAGTTCGGTTCAGTACAGTCCGGAAGAAGATAGCAGTTCGGTTTCGGCCCGTTCGATGCAGCACGGCTCGTGTAGAAGAGAAGAAGAAGAGGACTTCAAAATCCATGTCAATTCACAAAAGTATCCAGAGTCCGAGCCAGGAGAAGACATCATCGAATGCCTCACGGCAACCAAAGGCCCCAAGAAACAAACAACCAAAAATATTACCAGCAACTAGGTAATATTGGGCCACCGCGACCGACAAACATAGAAACATAGAGATAGGAACAGGAGTAGGCCATTCGGCCCTTCGAGCCTGCTCCGCCATTCAATGAGATCATGGCTGATCTTCGTCTGAGATCATAGCTGATCTTACCAGTTCAGTACCCCGTCCCCGCCTTTTCTCCGTAACCCTTAATCCCCTTAGCCTTCAGAAATATATCCAATTCTCTCTTGAAAATATTTATTGAATTAGCCTTCACAGCCCTCTGTGGCAGGGAATTCCACAGGCTCACCACTCTTTGAGTGAAGAAATTCTTCCTCATCTCTGTTTTAAATGATTTGCCCGCTATTTTTAGACTGTGGCCCCTGGTTCTGTGCTCCCCTGCCATTGGAAACATTCTCTCTGAATTCAGCCTGTCCAGGCCTGCCATAATTTTATATGTTTCGATGAGATCCCCTCTCAATCTTCTAAACTCCAGTGAGTACAAGCCCAAACTATTCAATCTCTCCTCGTAGGTCATTCCCGCCATTCCAGGTATCAGCCTGGTGAATCGCCGCTGCACTCTTTCCATGGCAAGAACATCCTTCCGCAGATGGGGCGACCAAAACTGTACACAATACTCCAGATGCGGTCTCACCAGCACCTTGTACAGCTGTAGTAAGGTATCCCTATTCCTATACTCGAACCCCCTTGATATGAAGGCCAACATACCATTTGCCTTCTTAATCGCCTGTTGCACCTGCATGCTCTCCTTCAGTGACTGGTGCACAAGAACACCCAGGTCCCTCTGCACTTCCCCATCTCCC
The DNA here is from genome assembly GCF_052327205.1 of Somniosus microcephalus. Classification (NCBI taxonomy): domain Eukaryota; kingdom Metazoa; phylum Chordata; class Chondrichthyes; order Squaliformes; family Somniosidae; genus Somniosus; species Somniosus microcephalus. The sequence goes on along the minus strand of NW_028225332.1, from coordinate 25,614 downwards.
AATCTATTGCCATTTAGATAATAATCCACCCTCCTGTTTTTACCCCCAAAGTGGATAACCTCGCATTTATCCACATTATAGTGCATCTGCCACGTATCCGCCCATTCCCCCAACCTGTCCAAATCGCACTGTAGCCTCCTGACATCCTCATCAGAGCCCACCCCTCCTCCTAGTTTAGTGTCGTCAGCGAATTTGGAAATATTGCATCCAATTCCCTGATCCAGATCATTTATATATATTGTGAACAGCTGGGGTCCCAGGACAGATCCTTGCGGCACCCCGCTGGTCACTGCCTGCCACTCCGAAAACGAGCCGTTTATTCCAACTCTCTGTTTTCTATCCGCCAGCCAGTTCTCTATCCACGTTAATACTTTGCCCCCAATCCCATGAGCCTTAATTTTGCATGATAATCTTTTGTGTGGAACCTTATCGAAGGCTTTCTGGAAGTCAAGGTACATCACATCCACTGGCTCTCCCCCATCTATTTTACCAGTTACTTCCTCAAAAAATTCCAGCAGATTAGTCAAACACGATTTACCCTTTGTAAATCCATGTTGACTCTGTCCGATCCTTTCCCCATTTGTCAAGTGCTCCGCTATTTTATCCTTAATAATGGACTCTAGCATTTTGCCCACAACCGATGTAAGGCTTACTGGTCTATAATTCCCTGCTTTCTCTCTACCCCCCTTTTTAAATATTGGGGTAACATTAGCTACCCTCCAATCCACGGGTACTGTTCCCGAGTCAATGGAGTTCCGGAAGATGATCCTTAGAGCATCTGCTATCTCCAGGGCCACCTCCTTAAGTACCCTAGGATGTAGTTTATCAGGCCCCGGGGATTTGTCGGCCTTCAGTCCCCTCAACTTACCCAACACCATATCCCTAGAGATACTAATTTCTGTCAGCTCCTCCCTCTCATTAGTCCCTATGTTTGCCGATATTCCTGGGAGGTTATTTGTGTCCTCCTTTGTGAATACAGAACCAAAGTATGAGTTTAATTGGTCTGCCATTTCCTTATTCTCCATTATATATTCTCCCGAATCGGACTGCAAGGGACCGACTTGGGATTTTACCAGTCTTTTCCTCCTGATATACCGATAAAAGCTTTTGCAGTCTGTCTTTATGTTTGCTGCAAGTTTACTTTCGTATTCTATTTTCCCCTTCCTGATTAATCCCTTTGTCCTCTTTTGCTGTATCCTGTACTGCCCCCAATCTTCCGGTCTGGTGCTTTTTTTTGCCAGTTGATATGCCCTTTTTTTTGATTTTATGCTGTCCCTAATTTCCCTCGTTATCCACGGTTGAGTTACCTTTTTAGGTTTATTTTTATGCCAAACCGGTATAAACATGTTCTGGAATTCTTCCATTCTATCTTTGAATGCTTGCCATTGTCTATCCACTGTCAATCCCCCCAGAAACACCACCCAATCAATCTTACCCAATTCCCGTCTCATACCCTCGTAATTCCCTTTATTTAAGTTCTGGACCTTAGTCTCTGATTCAATTTCCTCACTCTCCATCTCGGCTGAGAGCTCGATCATATTATGATCGCTCTGACCCAAGGGGCCTCGTACAAGAAGATTGCTGATAAGTCCCTTCTCATTGCACAATACCCAGTCTAAAATGGCCTGATCTCGAGTCGGCTCCTCGACATATTGGTCCAGATAACCGTCCCGAAAACATTCCAGGAATTCCTCCTCCTCAGAATTTTTACTAATTTGGGTAGTCCAATCAATATGTAAATTAAAGTCACCCATGATGACAGCTGTGCTCTTATCGCACGCTTCTCTAATTTCCCTTTTTATGCCTTCCCTCACCTCCATATTACTATTTGGAGGCCTATATATCACACCCACTAACGTTTTCCTCCCCTTGCTATTTCTCATTTCTACCCATACAGATTCCGTTTCATCCGAGTTAATATCCTTCCTTTCCATTGCATTAATCCCCTCCTTTACCAGCAATGCTACCCCACCTCCCCTACCTTTTTGCCGATCCTTCCTAAATATTGTATATCCCTGGATGTTAAGTTCCCAGCCTTGCCCACCCTGCAGCCACGTTTCTGTAATCCCAATCAAATCATACTTGTTTACCTCTATTTCCACAACTAATTCATCCACCTTGTTCCTAATGCTTCTAGCATTAAGATACAAAGCCTTCAGGCTTGCTTTTTTCACACTCTCATTATGAATTAGTTTGGCCCTTTGTGTTTCTCTCCTTTGCTTATTGCTTCTCACCTTTCTACCATCTATTTCTAACTTCATATGACTTCCCTCTTTTCCACTACCTAGGTTCCCATCCCCCTGCCAAATTAGTTTAAATCCTCCCGAACCGCCCCAAAAAATATTACCCCGAGGACATCGGCTCCCTCACAGTTCAGGTGTAGACCGTCCCCTTGGTACAGGTCACTCCTCCCCAAGAACTGGTTCCAATGCCTCAAGAATTTAAATCCCTCTCCCTTGCACCACTGCTCAAGCCACGTATTTAGCTTATCTATCTTACTCTCTCTAAACTGACAAGAAACCAACCTGGAAGAAACCGAAGATTCGCAAGTTTGTTTCCACTGTACAAACTATTCTGACTTACCCCTGGGTAAGATTTGATGAAAAGACGCTAGACCCTACTTCTGACCAAAAGAAATTGGGTACTTACCCGATAGATCCAATATGCACCTGACCGCATCAGCGGACACGCGGAGACTGAAACAGCAATGCAGGTGAAGTCTTCTACCGTGTCCGGGGTACGGCAGGCCCCAACCGCCACACCTAGAGAACCCCGAAATCACGAACCTCTACAACTGTCAAAAGAAGTCGTTTGGTGAGCATTATCCCTGGTCCTCTGGAGTCCAACTTAGTTAGTGTAGTGGGATTGGGAGGGGTGAAGTATTCTGTCTATTGTTGTTCTCCCTCGCATATTCCGAAGTGTTCCCCCTTTTAGAGTGATAAGATTATTGTGTTGTGTATATTTTCTTGCCTCAAATAAAATCCAAGTTCTTTTCACCAACTCAGTTGTCTGCTGCAATTTCATTACATCCCCCAAATAAGCCCAAGGTCTAGAACCAAGGGAGTGGGAGTGATTCGAACCGCTCAGGCAGTCAGAGGCAAAGCTGACCACACACACCACTCCCTACAAGGGGGAAAGTTGCCTGGACACTTTATTCCAGGAGGCAGTCACGCCCCTTAGGATCGGGTCTTCTGATTTGGTCAGTGGTCAGGGACAGGAGGGTGTGACTGCGAGTGAGGCAGGTATGGGGACCCAGGAGGTGGAGGAGTCTCAGCCTTTGCAATTGTCCAACAGGTTTGAGGTTCTTGCGGCCTGTATGGATGAAAGCAGTGGCTGCAGGGTGGATGAGCAAACTGACCATGGCACCGAGGTACAGGAAGCCATTCAAGTGGGGGGAGCTAATAGGAATGTAGTGGTAATAGGGGATAGCAGAGTCAGGGGGATAGATACAGTTCGCTGCGGCCAAGAGCAAGAGTCCAGACGGCTGTGTTGCCTGCCCGGTGCCAGGGTTCGGGACATCTACTCTGGGCTGGAGAGGAACTTGCAGTGGGAGGGGGAGGAGCCAGTGGTCGTGGTCCACGTAGGTACCAACGACATAGGTAGAACCAGGAAAAAGGTTCTGCTGAGGGAGTATGAGCAGCTAGGGGCTAAATTAAAAAGCAGAACCTCAAGGGTAACAATGTCTGCATTATTACCTGATCCACGAGCAATTTGGCATAAGGTAAATAAAATTAGAGAGATGAATGCATGGCTCAAAGACTGGTGTGGGAGAAATGGGTTTCGATTCCTGGGGCACTGGCACCACACTGGGGAAAGTGGGATCTGTATCGTTGGAATGGTCTTCACCTGAACCGTGCTGGGACCAGTGTTCTGGCGAGTCGTATAACTAGGGCAGTAGAGAGGGCTTTAAACTAAATAGTGGGGGCAAGGGATCAAATTTGGGAAGAATGTGGTAAATCAAAGAGTAGAGACAAGGCAATAGAGAAAGGTATTAATATGGGAAATGATAAACAGACCGTGACAGGACGGGATAGAGAATATAAATTAAGAGTAAATCAACAGTTAAGGCTAGAGGTTCCAAAAATAATAAAAGGACAAAACTAAAGGCTCTGCATCTGAATGCATGAAGCATGTGAAACAAAACAGATGGTCTGATAGTGCAAATAGAAATAAATAAGTACGATCTGATAGCCATTACAGGAGCATGGCTGCAGGATGACAGAGATTGGGACCTGAATATTGAAGGGTACATGACATTTAGGAAGGACAGGAAGCTAGGAAAAGGTGGAGGGGTGGCTCTGTTAATTAATGATGGTATTAGCACAATAGAGAGGGATGACCTAAGTTCAGGAAACCAGGATGTAGAAGCAGTTTGGGTAGAAATGAGAAATGATAAAGGCAAGAAGTCACTTGTGGGAGTGGTGTACAGGCCCCCTAACAGTAACCACACGGTAGGATGGAGAATAAAGGAAAAAATAATGGGAGCTTGTCAGAAAGGTACGGCAATAATCATGGGGGATTTTAATCTACATATAGTCTGGAAAAATCAGATGGGCAAAGGTAGCCTAGATGAGGAGTTCATGGAATGTTTTCGGGATAGTTTCTTACAACAGCACGTTCTGGAGCCAACCAGAGAGCAGGCTATACTAGACCTGGTATTGTGCAACGAGATAGGATTAATTAATGACCTCATAGTGAAGGCGCCCCTAGGTAGCAGCGATCATAATATGATTGAATTTTACATTCAGTTTCAGGGAGAGAAGAGTGGGTCCAAGACTAGTATTTTAAACTTAAATAAGGGCAATTCTGAGGGCATGAAAGCAGAGCCAGCTAAAGTGAACGGGCAAATTAGGTTCAGGGACAGGTCAATAGAGTGGCAGTGGCAGACATTTAAGGGGATATTTCAGAATACACAGAATATATACATTCCAATGAGAAAGCAAAATTCCAAGGGGGGGGGACCCACCATCCGTGGTTAACTAAAAAAGTTAAAGATAATATGAAACTTAAAGAAAAAGCATATAACTGCGCAAAGATGGGTGGCAGGTCAGAAGATTGGACAGAATATAAAAACAGCAAAGAATGACTAAAAGATTAATAAGGAGAGAAAAATTAGAGTATGAGAGAAAGCTGGCTAGAAATATAAAAACAGATAGTAAGAGTTTCTGTAGATATTTTAAAAAGAAGAGTTAACAATCAATATCGAGTTCAACAATTTCAGATCATAACCTCGGCCCCCATTAAATTTTTACTGATCTTATTTTCCCACCCCTTTATTTTGGGTCTTCCCTTCCCCCCCACCTTTCCTTTTTTCTCTCTTCTCTCTCCCACATGGCAGCTGTCGCTTATCCTGCCAATACACTTCACACCTAATCTCAGCTGTCTTTTGTCTCCACTGTCCTATTACCATCTCGTCTGGTTTTGAATACCTCTTAATGTCTCTTTTACTTCTTTTGTTCTATCGCAGCCCGGCCTTCGATCTATTTTATTTCCTTTCCAGTTTTGAAAAAGGGTTTCAACCCGAAACATCGACTCTAATTTCTGTCCACGGATGTTGCCTGGCCTGCTGAGTTTTTCCAGCATTTTCTGTTATTATTTCGGATTTCCAGCATCTGCAGTATTTTGCTATCGTATTAACAAAGTGAGCATTGGTCCTATAAAAAGTGAGTCTGGGGAGTTAATAATGGAAAATAAGGAGATGGCAGTTGAATTGAACAGGTATTTTGCATCGGTCTTCACTATAGAGGATACAAGTAACATCCCAGAAATAGCTGGATATCAGGAAATGGAAGGGAGGGAGGAATTCAAGAAAATTACAATCACCAGGGAAGTGGTACTGAGCATATTGTTGGAGCTGCGGGCTGACAAGTCCCCGGATCCTGATGAACTTCATCCTAGGGTCTTAAAAGAAGTGGCTGGTGAGATAGTTGATTCATTAGTTTTAATTTTCCAAAATTCCCTAGATTCGGGGAAGGTTCTATTAGATTGGAAAATAGCGAATGCAACTCCTTTATTCAAAAAGGGAGGGAGACAAAAAGCAGGAAACTACAGGCCAGTTAGCTTAACATCTGTCCCAGGGAAGATGTTAGAAGCTATTATTAAAGACGTTATAGCAGTCCAACACCGCCCTCAGTGTGCCAGTGCAGCTTTCAGTCGCCTGAAGAAAAGTGTTTGAAGACCAGGACCTCAAACCCAGCACTAAGCTCATGGTCTACAGGGCAGTAGTGATACCCGCCCTCCTGTATGCTTCAGAGACATGGACCATGTACAGCAGGCACCTCAAAGCACTGGAGAGGTACCACCAATGCTGCCTCCGCAAGATCCTGCAAATCCATTGGCAGGATAGGCGCACCAACATCAGTGTTCTCGCTCAGGGAAACATCCCCAGCATCGAAGCTTTGACCACGCTCGATCAGCTCCGATGGATGGGTCACATGCTCCGCATGCCCGGTATGAGACTCCCAAAACAAGCGCTCTACTCGGAGCTCTGACACGGCAAGAGAGCCCCAGGTGGGAAGAGGAAACGCTTCAAGGACACCTTCAAAGCCTCCTTGAAAAAGTGTAACATCCCCACCGACACCTGGGAATCCCTGGCCCAAGACCGCACAAAGTGCGGGAGAAGCATCCGGGAAGGCGCCGTAAACCTCGAGTCTCTTCGCCGGGAGCAAGCGGAAGCCAAGCGCAAACAGCTGAAGGAGCGCACATCAACCCAAGCACCCCACCCACCCGCCCCTTGAACCATCATCTCTCCCACCTGTGACAGAGACTGTAGGTCCCGCATTGGACTCATCAGTCACCTGCGAACTCATTTTTAGTGTCATCCTCGGTTCCAAGAGACTGCCTGAGAAAAGATAGCAGGGCACTTAGAAAAGTTCAAGATAATCAGGCAGAGTCAACATGGTTTTGTGAAAGGGAAATCATGTTTAACCAATTTATTGGAGTTCTTTGAGGAAGTAACATGTGCTGTGGATAAAGGGGAACTGGTGGATGTACTGTACTTAGATTTCCAGAAGGCATTTGATAAGTTGCCACATCAAAGGTTATTGCGGAAAATAAAAGCTCATGGTGTTGGGGGTAACATATTGGCATGGATAGAAGATTGGCTAGCTAACAGGAAACAGAGAGTAGGCATAAATGGGTTATTTTCTGATTGGCAACATGTAATGAGTGGTGTGCCACAGGGATCAGTGCTGGGGCCTCAACTTTTTACAATTTATATAAATGACTTGGATGAAGGGACCGAAGGTATGGTTGCTAAATTTGCTGATGACACAAAGACAGGTAGGAAAGTAAATTGTGAAGAGGACATAAGGAGGCTACAAAGGGTTATAGATAGGTTAAGTGAGTGGGCAAAGATCTGGCAAATGGAGTATAATGTGGGAAAATGTGAAGTTGTCCATTTTGGCAGGAAGAATAAAAAATGAAGTAAATTATCTAAATGGTGAGCGATTGCAGAGCTCTGAGATGCAGAGGGATCTGGGTGTCCTAGTGCATGAATCGCAAAAGGTTACTATTCAGGTACAGCAAGTAATTAGGAAAGCTAATAGAATGTTATCGTTAATTGCGAGGGGAATTGAATACAAAAGTAGGGAGGTTATGCTTCAGTTATACGGGGCATTGGTGAGACCACATCTGGAGTACTGTGCACAGTATTGGTCTCCTTATTTAAGGAAGGATGTAAATGCGTTGGAAGCAGTTCAGAGAAGGTTTACTAGACTAATACCTGGAATGGGCGGGTTGTCTTATGAGGAAAGGTTGGACAGGCTAGGCTTGTATCCGCTGGAGTTTAGAAGAGTAAGAGGTGACTTGATTGAAACATATAAGATCCTGAGGGGTCTGGACAGGGCAGATGTGGAGAGGATGTTTCCTCTTGTGGGAGAATCTAGAACTAGGGGTCACTGTTTAAAAATATGAGGTCGCCCATTTAAGACAGAGATGAGGAGACATTTTTTCTCACAGAGGGTTGTGAGTCTTTGGAACTCTCTTCCTCAGAGGGCGGAGGAAGCAGAGTCTTTGAATATTTTTAAGGCAGAGGTAGATAGATTCTTGATAAGGGGATTGTGATATACTTGAACAAACTAATATTGAGAGGGAGGAGGTGCTAGCGGTTTTAGCGGGCTTAAAAGTAGATAAATCCCCAGGCCCAGACGAGATGTATCCCAGGCTGCTGTGTGAGGCAAGGGAGGAGATTGCAGGGGCTCTGACACAAATTTTCAGAACCTCTCTGGCCACAGGGGAGGTGCCAGATGACTGGAGGACAGCTAATGTAGTACCATTATTCAAGAAGTGTAGTAGGGATAAACCAGGGAATTACAGGCCAGTGAGCCTAACATCAGTGGTAGGGAAATTATTGGACAAAATTCTGATGGACAAAATTAGTCTCCACTTGGAGAGGCAAGGATTAATCAAGGATAGTCAGCATGGCTTTGTCAGGGGGAGATCATGTCTAACCCATTTCATTGAATTTTTCGAGGGGTTGACTAGGTGTGTGGATGAGGGTAATGCAGTTGATGTAATCTACATGGACTTCATTAAGGCTTTTGACAAAGTCCCGCACGGGAGACTGGTCAAGAAGGTAAGAGCCCATGGGATCCAGGGCAATTTGGCACATTGGATCCAAAATTGGCTTTGTGGCAGGAGGCAGAGGGTGATGGTCGAAGGTTGTTTTTGTGACTGGAAGCCTGTGTCCAGTGGTGTACCGTAGGGATCGGTGCTGGGCCCTTTGCTGTTTGTAGTGTACATTAATGATTTAGATATGAATGTAGCTGGTATGATCATCAAGTTCGCAGATGACACGAAAATTGGTGGAGTAGTAAATAGCAAGGAGGGAAGCCTCAGGCTACAGGACGATATAGATGGGTTGGTTAGATGGGCAGAACGTGGCAAATGGAATTTAACCCTGAAAAGTGTGAGGTGATGCATTTTGGGAGGACTAACAAGGCAAGGGAATACACAATGAATGGTAGTACCCTAGGAAGGACAGAGGATCAGAGGGACCTTGGTGTGCATGTACATAGATCCCTGAAGGCAGCAGGGCAGAAAGATAAGGTGGTTAAAAAGGCATATGGGATACTTACCTTCATTAGTCGAGGCATAGAATATAAGAGCAGGGAGGTTATGATGGAGCTGTACAAAACGCTGGTTAGGCCACAGCTGGAATACTGTGTGCAGTTCTGGTCGCCACACTATAGGAAGGATGTGATTGCATTTGAGAGGGTGCAGAGGAGATTCACCAGGATGTTACCTGGGCTGGAGCGTTTCAGTTATAGAGAGACTGGACAGACTGGGGTTGTTTTCCTTAGAGCAGAGAAGGCTGATGGGGGACCTGATTGAGGTGTACAAAATTATGAGGGGCATAGATAGGGTAGATAGAAAGGAACTTTTCCCCTTAGTAGAGGGGTCAATACCCAGGGGGCATAGTTTCAAGGTAAGGGGCAGGAGGTTTAGAGGGGATTTGAGGAAAACTTTTTCACCCAGAGGGTGGTTGGAATCTGGAACTCACTGCCTGAAAGGGTGGTAGAGGCAGGAACCCTCACAACATTCAAGAAGCATTTAGATGAGCACTTGAAATGCCATAGCATACAAGGCTATGGACCAAGTGCTGGAAAATGGGATTAGAATAGACAGGGCTTGATGGCCGGCGCGGACACGATGGGCCGAAGGGCCTCTTTCTGTGCTGTATAACTCTATGACTCTATAAGCAAGTGGGTGAGAGTTTATCGGGGGTAGGCGGGAATGTGGAGTAATCAGATCGGCCACGATCTTATTGAATGGCGGAGCAGGCTCGAGGGGCCGAGTGGCCGACTCCTGCTCCTATTTCTTATGTTTGTTCGTCCTATCAACCATTAAATTTCCCCCTCAGCTTTTTATGTACTTACGGGTTTTCCGTCCAATACAAGAGCAGGAATGTTGGCAACACATGGTTTAAATGTCAAAGCTTGTGCTGGCACGTCAGTTGTTTCCTGGCTGGCTGTGTTTGTTCCCACGGTTGGCCTGTACGCGGCAGGTGTCTGCTCCCCTCTCACGTCCTGGACTTACCTTACATTGAACATTCTCTCATATTGACAGATCACTGGGACATTCAATCAGTGCCCCAGGAGATAACTCTGCCGCTGTCCCTGACTGTTCTCCTGGCTCATCTCCAGACCAAACATAGGCCAAGCAAATCAAGCCCAGCCTGGCTCTCTGACTAACCAGCAACATCCAACAGTGCTGTTTGATTCCAGCTCCATTCTTTTTCCCATGCAGATTGAGCAGGATGAAATCCAGTTCACTGGGAGAACTCCATGCCAGGATTTGATTCCTGCTCTTCCTTTTGGCAAGGCCCTTGAGGATTAAAGTGAGTTCATTAGGGCAGAGTGCGAGGGAGCAGCACATTAACCAGGAGAAAGAGGGCGTCGACGGTTCATGTTTGTTCCCTTGCCGTGCCTGATAAGATCCTGCTCAGTGGATTTACAGGCAGCAGAGTTGAGTGGGATCCCACCTCGGAGGTGTCAGCCTGGGACACAGCTGTCTGTGAGGGTAAGAGTGGCATTTAACAGGAATTCAGTGCGCTTTCATCCTGGAACGGGGAGCAATTAAGACAGAGGTGTGTGTTGCAGAGGCAACACAGCAACCAGATCCAGGGCCATTAGTCTGCAGGCCTAGAACATAAGAAGTAGGAGCAGGAGTAGGCCATACGGCCCCTCGAGCCTGCTCCGCCACTCAATAGGATCATGGCTGATCCGAATCTAGACTCATGTCCACTTCCCTGCCCGCTTCCCATAACCCCTAATTCCCTTATCAGCTAGGAAACTGTCTACGTTTTAAATTTATTTAATGTCGCAGCTTCCACAGCTCTCTGAGGTAGCAAATTCCATAGATTTACTACCCTCTGAGTGAAGAAGTTTCTCCTCATCTCAGTTTTGAAACGGCAGCCCCTTATTCTAAGATTATGCCCCCTAGTTCTAGTCTCACCCATCAGTGGAAACATCCTCCCCGCATCCACCCGATCAAGCCCCCTCACAATCTTATATGTTTCGATAAGATCGCCTCTCATTCTTCTGAACTCCAATGAGTAGAGGCCCAACCTACTCAACCTTTCCTCATAAGTCAACCCCCTCATCTCCGGAATCAACCGAGTGAACCTTCTCTGAACTGCCTCGAGAGCAAGTATATCTTTTCTTAAATATGGAAACCAAAACTGTACGCAGTATTCCAGGTGTGGCCTCACCAGTACCCTGTATAACTGAAGCAAGACTTCCCTGCTTTTATACTCCATCCTCCTTGCAAGAAAAGCCAAGATTCCATTGGCCTTCCTGATCACCTGCTGTACCTGCATACTAACCTTCTGTGTTTCATGCACCAGGGCCCCCAGATCCCTTTGTACTATAGCAGTTTGCAGTTTCTTTCCATTTAGATAATAACTTGCTCTTTGATTTTTTTCTGCCAAAGTGCATAACCTCACACTTTCCAACATTATATTCCATCTGCCAAATTTCTGCCCACTCACTTAGCCTGTCTATGTCCTTTTGCAGGTTTTTTATGTCCTCCTCACTCACTGCTTTCCCTCCCATCTTTGTATCGTCGGCAAACTTGGATACGTTGCACTTGGTCCCTTCCTCCAAATTGTTAATATAGATTGTAAAGAGTTGGGGTCCCAGCACCGACCCCTGCGGAACACCACTAGTCACTGATTGCCAACCCGAGAATGAACCATTTATCCCAACTCTCTGTTTTCTGTTAGATAGCCAATCTTCCACCCATGCCAGTATATTACCCCCAATCCTGTGATTTTTTATCTTGTGCAGTAATCTTTTGTGTGGCACCTTGTCAAATGCCTTTTGGAAGTCCAAATACACCACATCCACTGGTTCCCCTTTATCCACCCTGTTTGTTACATCCTCAAAGAATTCGAGCAAATTTGTCAAACATGATTTCCCCTTCATAAAACCATGCTGACTCTGTCCGATTAAATTATGCTTATCCAAATGTCCTGTTACTGCTTCCTTAATAATGGACTCCAACATTTTACCAACCACAGATGTTAGGCTAACTGGTCTATAGTTTCCAGCCTTTTGTCTACCTCCCTTTTTAAATAAGGGCATTACATTAGCAGTTTTCAAATCTGCTGGGACCTTTCCTGAATCCAGGGAGTTTTGGAAACATAGAAACATAGAAGATAGGAGCAGGAGTAGGCCATTCGGCCCCTCGACCCTGCTCCGCCATTCGATGAGATCATGGCTGATCATCCAAACTCAGTACCCCGTACCTGCCTTCTCCCCATATCCCTTGATACCTTTAGTTCTAAGAAATATATCTAACTCCTTCTTGAATATATTTAATGACTTGGCCTCAACCGCCTTCTGTGGTAGAGAATTCCATAGGTTCACCACTCTCTGGGTGAAGAAATTCTTCCTCATCTCTGTCCTAAATGGCTTACCCCTTATCCTTAGACTGTGACCCCTGGTTCTGGACTCGCTGACCATCGGGAACATTCTACCTGCATCTAGTTTGTCCAGATCTGTTAGAATTTTATAAGTTTCGATGAGATCCCCTCTCATTCTTCTAAACTCCAGCGAGTATAAGTCCAATCGACCCAATCTCTCCTCATATGTCATTCCTGCCATCCCAGGGATCAGCCTTGTGAATCTTCGCTGAACTCCTTCCATGGCAAGAACATCCTTCCTCAGGTAAGGCGACCAAAACTGCACACAGTACTCAAGGTGTGGTCTCACCAAGGCCCTGTACAACTGCAGCAGGACATCCTTGCTCCTGTACTCAAACCCTTTCGCTATGAAGGCCAACATACCATTTTCCTTATTCACCGCCTGCTGCACCTGCATGCTTACCTTCAGCGACTGGTGCACAAGGACACCCAGGTCTCATTGCACTTCCCCTTCTCCCAATCTATTGCCATTCAGATAATAGTCTGCCTTTCTGTTTTTGACACCAAAGTGGATAACTCGCATTTATCCACATTATATTGCATCTGCCACGCTTCTGCCCAATCACCCAACCTGTCTAAATCATCCTGGAGTTTCTCGATATCCTCCTCGTAGCACACACTCCCACCCAGCTTTGTGTCGTCTGCAAACTTGGAGATATTACATCTAGTTCCCTTATCTAGATCATTAATGTATATTGTGAATAGCTGGGGTCCAAGGACCGATCCCTGCGGTACCCCACTAGTCACTGCCTGCCACTCGGCAAAAGACCCGTTAATTCCTACTCTCTGCTTTCTGTCCGCCAACCAGTTCTCTATCCAAGTCAATACCTTGCCCCCAATCCCATGTGCCTTAACTTTACACGCTAATCTCTTATGCGGGACCTTATCGAAAGCCTTTTGAAAGTCCAAATACACCACATCTACTGGTTCTCCCTTATCTATTTTCCCAGTTACATCCTCAAAAAATTCCAGTGGATTAGTCAAGCACGATTTACCTTTTGTAAATCCATGTTGACTTTGTCCGATCCTGTCACTGTTTTCCAAGTGCTCAGCTATTACATCCTTTATAATGGACTCTAGCATTTTCCCCACTATGTCAGGCTTACCGGTCTGCAATTCCCCGCTTTCTCTCTACCCCCCTTTTTGAATAGTGGGGTAACATTAGCTACCCTCCAATCCATGGGTACAGTTCCAGATTCCAGCGAATTTTGGAAGATGATCAGCAATGCATCTACTATTTCTCGGGCCACCTCCTTAAGTACCCTAGGATGTAGATTATCAGGCCCTGGGGATTTATCGGCCTTCAATCCCGTCAATTTCCCTAACACCATTTCCCTACAAATACTGATTTCTTTCAGTTCCTCCCTCTCATCAGACCCTATGTTCTCCAACATCTCTGGGAGGTTATTTGTGTCCTCCTTTGTGAAGACAGAACCAAAATATGCATTTAATTGGTCTGACATTTCTTTGTTCCCCATTATAATTTCCCCTGCTTCTGACTGCAAGGGACCTACACTTGATTTCACTAATCTTTTTCTCTTCACATATCTATAAAAGCTCTTACAGTCAGTTTTTATGTTCCCTGCAGGCTTACTTTCATATTCTATTTTCCCCTTCTTAATTAATCCCTTTGTCCTCCTTTGTTGAATCCTAAACTGCTCCCAATCCTCAGGGTTACCGCTTTTTCTGGCCAATTTATATGCACTCTCCTTGGATCTTATGCTATCCCTAATTTCCCTTGTTAGCCACGGTTGAGTCACCCTTTTTGTTTTATTCTTATCCCAAACTGGGTTGAACAACTTCTGTAGTTCATCCATGCGGTCTTTGAATGTTTGCCATTGCCTATCCACCGTCAACTCTTTGAGTGACATTCCCCAATCAATCCTACCCAATTCGCACCTCATACCATCGTAGTTTCTTTTATTTAAATTCAGGACCCTAGTCTCTGATTCAACTACTTCACTCTCCATCCTAATGAAGAATTCTATCATATTATGATCGCTCTGACCCAAGGGGCCTCGCACAACAAGATTGCTAATTAATCCTCTCTCATTACATAATACCCAGTCTAAGATGGCCTGATCTCTGGTTGGTCCCTCGACATATTGTTCCAGAAAACCATCCCGTAAACATTCTAGGAATTCCTCCTCCACAGTATTTTTACTAATTTGGTTAGCCCAATCTATATGTAAATTAAAGTTACCCATGATGACTGCTGTGCCTTTACTGCATGCTTCTCTAATTTCACTTTTAATGCCATCCCCAACCTCCGTATTACTGTTTGGAGGTCTATTTACCACTCCCACTAACATTTTCTGCCCTTTGATATTTCTCAGTTCTACCCATACAGATTCCGCATCACCAGAGTTAATAGCCTTCTTTTCAGTTGTGTTAATCCCCTCTTTAACCAGCAATGCTACCCCACCTCCCTTTCTTTTTTGCCTATCCTTCCTAAATATTGAATACCCCTGGATGTTGAGTTCCCAGCCTTGGCCATCCTAGAGCCATGCTTCTGTAATCCCAATCAAATCATATTCGTTTACCTCTATTTGCGCAGCTAATTCATCCACCTTGTTCCGAATGCTCCTTGCATTAAAACACAAAGCCTTCAGGCTTGTTTTTTTAACGCTCTCAGACCTAGATGAATTATTATTTACTGTGACCATGTTTGAGTTAAACCGTTGAGTTCTTTGCCTTCTAATTTTGTTTTTCTCCTTCCTGTCTTTTGCTTTTTTCCTTGTTTCCTTTTTCTCTGTCTCCCTGCTCAGGTTCCCAACCCCCTGCCACTTTAGTTTAATCCCGCCCCAACAGCACTAGCAAACACTCCCCCTAGGACATCGGTCCCGGCCCTGCCCAGGTGCAAACCATCCCGTCTGTACTGGTCCCACCTCTCCCAGAACCGGTTCCAATGTCCAAGGAATTTGAATCCCTCCCCCTTGCACCATTCCTCTAGCCACATATTCATTTGAAATATACTCCTATTTCTACTCTGACTAGCACGTGGCACTGGTAGCAATCCTGAGATTACTACCTTTGAGGTCCTATTTTTTAATTTACCTCCTAACTCCCTATATTCTGCTTTTAGGACCTCATCCCGTTTTTTACCGATATCGTTGGTGCCTATGTGTACCACGACAACTGGCTGTTCGCCCTCCCCCTCCAAAATGTTCTGCAGCCGCTCCGAGACGTCCTTGACCCTTGCACCAGGGAGGCAACACACCATCCTGGAGTCTCGATTGCGGCTGCAAAAACGCCTATCTATTCCCCTTACAATTGAGTCCCCTATCACTGTAGCTCTTCCACTCTTTTTCCTCCCAGCCTGTGCAGCAGAGCCACCCATGGTGCCAGGAAGTTGGCTGCTGCTGCCTTCCCCTGATGAGTCATCCCCCCAACAGTATTCAAAGTGGTATATCTGTTGGAGAGGGGGATGGCCACAGGGGATTCCTGCACTACCTGCCTGCGCCTCTTACTCTGCCTGCTGGTCACCCATTCCCTTCCTGCCTGTACACCCTTTACCTGCGGTGTGACCAACTCGCTAAATGTGATATTCACGACGTCCTCAGCATCGTGAATGCTCCAAAATGAATCCAGCCACAGCTCCACTGCCGCAATGCGGTCTGTCAGTAGCTGCAGCTGGACACACTTCCCACACACATGGTCGTCAGGGATGCAGGAAGCGTCCCTGATTTCCCACATAGAGCAGGAGGAGCATACTACGGGGCTGGGCTGCCCTGCCATGACTGACCCTTTAATTAATTAATTAAAATTAAATGAATCCCACCAATTTCACTTCAATTAAATGATATACTCAAAGGCCCTTGCTTAATAGTAGTCCCCACTACACAACAGAGACCTTAGAAACCACAAAATTTAAGTTTAGAAAAATTTAGAAAGAAAATACTCACCAACCAATCACTTACCCGCTTCTTGGTGACATCACACTTTGATTACTTTTTGCTTCCCTCTCCCGGAACCTGGATTGGTAAGCTCCTTAAATACCGCCGCCGCCTCTGGTGCTCCCTCGCAGGTCCACCGCCTCTCCGCTCTCTCGGGGCTCTGGGCCTCGCTGCTCGCCGCCTCGGGGCTGCTCCTTAAATACCGCCTCTGGTACTCCCTCGCAGGTCCGCCGCCTCATCCACAATCCCTACCGCTACTTCTCTCAAGACCCTAGGATGTAAGCCATCAGGTCCAGGGGATTTATCCACCTTAAGTCCCATTATCTTACCGAGTACCATCTCCTTAGTGATTTTAATTGTGTTTAGCTCCTCCCCCCCATAGCCCCCTGTTTGTCCAGTGTTGGGACATTTTTAGTGTCCTCTACTGTAAAGACTGATACAAAATATTTGTTCAGCGTATTTGCCATCTCCATGTTCCCCACTACTAATTTCCCGGTCTCGTCCTCTAAGGGACCAACATTCACTTTAGCCACCCTTTTTCTTTTTATATAGCTGTAGAAACTCTTGCTATCTGTTTTTATATTTTTTGCTAGTTTACTTTCATAATCTATCTTCCCTTTCTTAATTAAACTTTTAGTTATTCTTTGCTGGCTTTTAAATGCTTCCCAATCTTCTATCCTCCCACTAGATTTGGCTACTTTATATGCCCTTGTTTTCAGTTGGGTACTATCCTTTATTACTTTACTTAGCCGCGGATGGCTGTCTTTTCTTTTACGCCCCTTTTTCCTCAGTGGAATATATTTTTCTTGAAAGTTGTGAAATATCTCCTTGAATGTACACCACTGCTCCTGTACCGTCTTACACCTTAATCTATTTTCCCAGTCCACTTTAGTCAACTCTGCTCTCATACCTTCATCGTCTCCTTTATTTAAGCTTAGTACGCTGGTTTGAGATCCAACTCTCTCACCCTCCAACTGAATTTGGAATTCAACCATATTATGGTCACTCATTCCAAGGGGATCCTTTACTAGGACATTTTTTTATTAATCCTGTCTCATTACACAGGACCAGATCTAAGATTGCCTGCCCCCTGGTTGGTTCAGTAACATACTGCTCAAGGAAACCGTCCCTAATGCACTCTATGAACTCTTCATCAAGGCTGCCCTGCCCAATTTGATTTGTCCAGTCAATATGAAAGTTAAAATTTCCCATGATTATAGCTGTTCCCTTATTACAAGCCCCAATTATTTCCTGATTTATACTCCGACCAATAGAGTTGCAACTGTTAGGAGGCCTATAGATGGCGCCCACTAGTGACTTTTTCCCCTTATTATTCCTTATCTCCACCCAAACTGTTTCACTATCCTGATCCTTTGACCCAAAATCATTTCTCACTATTGCAGTGATTCCATCCTTTATTAACATAGCCACCCCACCTCCCTTTCCTTCCTGTCTGTCCTTCCTAATAGTCAAATACCCCTGGATGTTTAGTTCCCAGTCATGGTCACCTCGCAGCCATGTTTCTGTAATGGCCACCAGATCATACCCATGTGTAGTTATTTGTACCGTCAACTCGTCTATTTTGTTACGAATGCTGCGTGCATTCAGATAAAGAACTTTCAAATAGGTTTTGTGACAATTTATTCCTGCTTTTACCCCCTTTACTACTTTACCTTTATCTTTATACATTCTGACCTTCCTGACACGCTCTGGTTTTTAATTTCCCCACTGCTACTTTGCTCTATTGCCTTCTCCACTGACATTTTTATTTTTCGCTCTCTTGAAACCTCCCCCCCACTAATTAGTTTAAAACCCTCTCTACAGCCCTAGTTATTACCACTTCTGTCAGCAGCGAGTTCCAGGTCATCACCACTCGCTGCATAAAAAAGTTTTTGCTCACATCCCCCCTGTATCTCTTGCCCAAAACCTTAAATCTGTGTCCCCTAGTCCTTGTACCATCAACTAGTGTGAACAGCCTTTCCCCGTCTAGCCTATCCAAACCCATCATAATCTTGTACACCTCTATCAAATCACCCCTCAACCTCCTTTGTTCTAATGAAAACAAATCCAGCTTCTCCAACCTGTCCTTGTAGCTAAGATTCCCCCATCCCCAGAACCATTCTGGTAAATCTCCTCTGCACCCTTTCAAGGGCCTTCACATCCTTCCTAAAGTGTGGTGACCAGAACTGGACGCAATACTCCAGTTGTGGCCTAACCAGCGCTTTATAAAGGTTCAGCATAACTTCTCTACTTTTGTACTCAATACCTCTATTTATGAAGCCCAAGATCCCATATGCTTTGTTAACCACTCTCAATATGTCCCGCCACCTTCAGGGACCTATGCACATTAACTCCCAGGTCCCTCTGTCCCTGCACACTCTGTAAAACTGTGCCATTAAGTGTATATTGCCAATCCCTGTTACTTCTGCCAAAATGTATCACCTCACACTTCTCTGTATTAAATTCCATCCGCCACTTGTCTGCTCATTCTGCTAGCCTTTCTATGTCCTGTTGCAGTCGATTGATATCATCCTCACTGTTTGCCACACCCATAAGTTTGGTATCATTGGCAAATTTAGAAATTCTACTTTGTATTCCAATATCCAGGTCATTTAAATATATCAAAAAAAGCAGTGGCCCCAGCACTGACCCTTGGGGAACACCACTGTCTACCATCCTCCAGTCTGAAAATCAACCATTTACCACAACTTGCTGTTTTCTGTCCTTAAGCCAATTCCTTATCCAAGCTGCCACTGACCCACCTATTCCATGAACCTCAATGTTGTTAACCTGCCTTCTATGTGGTACTTTGTCAAACTCCTTCCGAAAATCCATGTAGACAACATCCATTGCATTCCCTTCATCTATTCTCGCTGTTACTTCATCAAAAAATTCAATTAGATTAGTCAAACATGATCTGCCCTTTACAAATCCGTGTTGGCTCGCCTTAATTAGCTTAAACCTCTCCAAGCCCCATTAATGTTTTCCTTGATTATTGTTTGTAAAACTTTACCCACCACTGATCTTAAACTGACCGGCCTGTAGTTACTAGGATTGTCCTTACACCCTTTCTTGAACAATGGGGTCACATTTGTCACTTTCCAATCCTCAGGCACCTCCCCATAAACGTCATCCTGTGGTCTTGGTAATGGCCACGGCTATATGTGAGAATTTATAGTTCCAATGAATTCCTGAAGCATAGCGCCCAATCGTGGGATATAAATATACTCCAGGAACTGCCAGTTACAAAAACAAACGCAGAAGGCTACATCTCTGAACATTGGAACAGGAGGAGGCCATTCAGCCCCTCGAGCCTGTTCTCCCATTCAATGAGGCCATGGCTGATCTGCATCTCAACTCCATTTATCCGCCTTTGCTCCATATCTCTTAATGACCTTCACTAATAAAAATCTAGCAATATCAGTCTTGACTTTTTCACTTTACCCCCAGCCTCAACAGAGCTCCAGATTTCCACTACTCTTTGTGTGAAGTGCTTCCTGACATCGAAACATCGAACAATAGGAGTAGGAGTCGGCCATTCGCCCTTCGAGCCTTCTCCGCCATTCAATATGATCATGGCTGATCCTCTATCGCAATACCATATTCTGGCTCTCTCCCCATAACCCTTGATGCCTTTTGTGTCTAGAAATCTATCTACAGGAAACTTTGTGTTATCCGGAGGCTAAATGTCCGGCAAGCTCGAGCCACCGGCAAAAATCAGGAGCCGTATTTTTTCTTTTTGTTTCTTTTCGTTGCTTTTTTCTCAACAGTCAAGCTCTGCAAGGTCTGTAGCTAAGCAACAGCTTCAGCTAGAGATGCTACAGAGAGGCTTGCCGACTGTTTAGAAGCTGTTGCTAAGCAACAGTGTTTGTTGTCAGATACGGAGATGAAAACCTCCGTATGCTTCAACATTACAGCTGGAGTGTCCGGCAGTTTTGAGGGAACGGCAACAGCTGAGTCCCGTCGGTGCCGGATAGCACAAAGTTTCCTGTATCTCCTTCTTAAATATATTCAGTGACTTGGCCTCCACAGTCTTCTGTGGTAGAGAATTCCACAGGTTTACTGCCCTCTGAGTGAAGAGATTTCTCCTCATCTCAGTCCTAAATGTCCTACCCTGTATCCTGAGACGGTGACCCCTCATTCTAGACCCCCCCCAGCCAGGGGAAACATCCTCCCTGCATCCAGTCTGTCTAATCCTGTCAGAATTTTATACGTTTCAATGAGATCCCCTCTCATTCTTCTAAACTCTAGTGAATACAGGCCTAGTCGACCCGATCTCTCCTCATACGACAGTCCTGCCAACCCAGGAATCAGTCTGGTGAACCTTCGCTGCACTCCCTCTATGGCAAGTATATCCTTCCTTAGTCACCGCCTGCCACCCCGAAGTGGAGTGCAGCAGAGAATGAGAGAAAATTCCCCAGTGCTGTTGCCACACCGCTGCACCTGGATGTATCTCCATCTCACCAGGACAGCCGTTGGCTGCTCCAGCCTCACCTGCCACGTACAAATGACGTGGGGGGCATAGCGCCAGATTTAGCTGGCATCTGTCCTCTTACAGCCTCTTTATAGGAGCAGGAGGCCCCCGGAAATGAGAGTAACCCGTGCATCAGAGGTGATGCTTGAGCCAGGGAAATGGGTGGGATGGGGTCGGGTGTGGGGGGGACGGGGGATGGGTGTGGAGGGGATGGGGGACGGGTGTGGGGGCAACGGGGGATTGGGTGTGGGGGGGACAGGGGAATGGGTGTGGGGGGGATGGGGGATGGGTGTGGGGGGAAACGAGGGAGACGGGGATGGGTGTGGGGGGGACTGGGGCGGGTGTGGGGGGGGCGGGGGATGGGGGTACGGGGGATGGGTGTGGGGGGGACGGGGGACGGGTGTGGGGGGGACGGGTGTGGGGGGGACGGGTGTGGGGGGGACGGGTGTGGGGGGGACGGGGTGTGGGGGGGGACGGGTGTGGGGGGGGACGGGTGTGGGGGAGGGGACGGGTGTGGGGGGGACGGGTGTGGGGGAGGGACGGGTGTGGGGGGGGACGGGTGTGGGGGGGACGGGTGTGGGGGGGACGGGTGTGGGGGGGGACGGGTGTGGGGGGGGACGGGGGTGTGGGGGGGGAACGGGTGTGGGGGGGACGGGTGTGGGGGGGACGGGTGTGTGGGGGGGACGGGTGTGGGGGGGACGGGTGTGGGGGGGACGGGTGTGGGGGGGACGGGGGACGGGTGTGGGGGGGACGGGGGGGACGGGGGATGGGTGTGCTGGTCCACCTGAACAGAAGAAGCTCTGAGTATCAGCATGTTGTTGGATTATTGATAACCGCGCCCAACGCTGATGCCCTCAGCAGTCACGGGACGGTGCTCAGAAATCTTCCCCTCCCTTGCCCAGGTCAATTAGCCCAATTGTCGTGCCCTCACCATGCCCTATATCATCTAAGTCAGCACAGCAAGGCTGAAAGGTGGTCTTTGTGTTGTACAAGGCTGACTACTGGCCTGTTCTGATGTGAACCCTCTCTCTCCAATAACAGAACTGTTAATGTTTGAGCCAATCCAGTTGTGCGAATTCTCATTGCAGGAAACATCAGCATGTCGGACAAGCAGTGTCACGTGACCGAGCTCCACAGCCAACAGCAAGTGTTCCTTTGCTTTGATGTGATGGTGCAGTTCCAGGTCAAGTGGGAGAAGTTTCTGATGCCAGCACCCACATCTGTCGCTATTTTGGGTGAACTGGTGCATCTGGCTACGAGGATGGAGGACTTCAAACTAAACCAAGGCAGTGCAGGCAAGAAATCCCTGTTTAAAACGTCCAGATTCATTCAAGAGGTGCCTGATGGAGGTTTGCAACCAAACCGTAAACTCGTTTCAACAGACCCGCACTAATCTGAACAAAATCCGCATGTGTTGTGAGGACCTCCTTGTCCATGTGAAGAATGTGGGTGAAGGGTCATCTCTGAACAAAGACCTTCCCAAGCAGCTGCAGAACATTCGGGTTTGTGCAGACAAATCCAAAACATGTGCCGAATCTGTGGAAAAGGAGCTCTCCAATCTCAGCGATCTACTGAGTGAGCTGCTGGAGACCTGTACAGATTCCCAGAGTATCAGCCAGGATAAGCTGGGGGAAGTAAGGAAAGTCCTGTCGGAAACACAACAGAAGAATGAGTTAGTAGAGGAGAAGAAGTGCAATTTACAGAAGCAATGGATCGAGGCTTCCCGAAAACGTGAGGAAGTCACCAGTGAATACGACAATGTAAGGGCGAGTGCTCTCATTGATCAGTTCTGTTTGGAAGGACTGAAACAGATGAAGAAGCTTCTCCCAAAGATTGTTGATCTTTTGAGCAATGTGACCAGCCCAGTGCTTCTGGTGGTGGAGCTGGGGAAAGGGTTGATCTTTCTCATACAACTGGCGTCTGAGCTGAAAGACAAAGAATCCTCTGAATCAAACCCTGAAATCAGCAGTTTCCTCAGCAAGGTTAGAGAGGAAGCCTCACTGAAGATCAAGGAAGTCCAATCCCAGTTGGAGGAGTCGCAAAAAATGTACAATGAATGTCACCAAAATATGAAAAGTTCGTGTGATGAGAGTGAGACGTTGTTGAGAGAGATAAAGAACAATCAGGCACAAGAGATGGATATCAGCACACGTGTAGCGTTGATGGCTAAAGGGCTTGGGGCACTGGGGAGCATCAAGTCCAACTGGTCAGAGATGATCAACTTCATTCATATCATACCAAAATTAACTGAAGGTTGCCAGAAGACATTTAAGAGACTTAGTGCGGTGAGTGGTGAAGGCACGCAGGGTGCTCCAGGTGCGTTAGCCAGTAGTCAGATGATGAACTTTCAAGTGTCCCAGGCAGTCAGCATCATGACCCACATCGGTGACATGTCAAAAACCTATGTGGAGATTCACGACAAGTACCTTGCAGGTCAACTGGGCGAGCTGAGCTCATTGCTGGGCGGGCAGGGGTCTGAATACAAGTTTAAGAAGGTCCAGGATAAATGTGATGAAGCAAGAAAGGAAATCCATCACAGGGCCGCTGTGAATCAGGAGCAACTTCAGAAGAATGCCCAGCAGGGAAGTGAAGCCATTGCTAAACTTACAGACCTGCTGCTGCCCAGGAAGTGAATGGAAATCCTGCAATGAAACATATTCTCAGCTGTGCGAGTGACCAACCCCTGGAATCTCCAATCCAATCATCAACCACCTCTCCCAACCCCTGGAATCTCCAATCCAATCACCAACCACCTCTCCCAACCCCTGGAATCTCCAATCCAATCATCAACCTCCTCTCCCAACCCCTGGAATCTCCAATCCAATCATCAACCACCTCTCCCAACCCCTGGAATCTCCAATCCAATCATCAACCTCTTCTCCCAACCCCTGGAATCTCCAATCCAATCCAATTAAGGGTTACGGGGAGCGGGCAGGAATTTGGACATGAGCCTAGGTTCGGATCGGTCATGGCCCTGTGGGTAGCGGAGCGGGCCCAGGGGCCGTGTAGCCTGATCCTGCTCCTATTTCATGTGTCTAATTCTGTTAGATTCAGGAGATGGTTCTGTGATAGTGGATTGGCGGTTAGGATCAGATCAGCCATGATCTTATTGAATGGCGGAGCAGGCTCGAGGGGCCGATTGGCCTACTCCTGCTCCTATTTCTTATGTTCTTATGTTCTTATCAACCTCTTCTCCCAACCCCTGGAATCTCCAATTCAATCATCAACCACCTCTCCCAACCCCTGGAATCTCCAATCCAATCATCAACCACCTCTCCCAATCCCTGGAATCTCCAATCCAATCATCAACCACCTCTCCCAACCTCTGGAATCTCCAATCCAATCATCAACCACCTCTCCCAACCCCTGGAATCTCCAATGCAATCATCAACCTCCTCTCCCAACCCCTGGAATCTCCAATGCAATCATCAACCTCCTCTCCCAACCCCTGGAATCTCCAATCCAATCATCAACCTCCTCTCCCAACCCCTGGAATCTCCAATCCAATCATCAACCTCCTCTACCAACCCCTGGAATCTCCAATCCAATCATCAACCACCTCTCCCAACCCCTGGAATCTCCAATCCAATCATCAATCACCTCTCCCAACCCCTGGAATCTCCAATCCAATCATCAACCCCCTCTTCCAACACCTGGAATCTCCAATCCAATCATCAACCTCCTCTCCCAACACCTGGAATCTCCAATCCAATCATCAACCACCTCTCCCAACCCCTGGAATCTCCAATCCAATCATCAACCTCCTCTCCCAACCCCTGGACTCTCCAACCCAATCATCAACCTCCTCTCCCAACCCCTGGAATCTCCAATCCAATCATCAACCACCTCTCCCAACCCCTGGAATCTCCAATCCAATCATCAACCACCTCTCCCAACCCCTGGAATCTCCAATCCAATCATCAACCTCCTCTCCCAACACCTGGAATCTCCAATCCAATCACCAACCTCCTCTCCCAACCCCTGGAATCTCCAATCCAATCATCAACCACCTCTCCCAACCCCTGGAATCTCTAATCCAATCATCAACCACCTCTCCCAACCCCTGGAATCCTCAATCCAATCATCAACCCCCTCTTCCAACCCCTGGAATCTCCAATCCAATCATCAACCTCCTCCCCCAACACCTGGAATCTCCAATCCAATCATCAGCCACCTCTCCCAACCCCTGGAATCTCCAATCCAATCATCAACCTCCTCTCCCAACCCCTGGACTCTCCAACCCAATCATCAACCTCCTCTCCCAACCCCTGGAATCTCCAATCCAATCATCAACCACCTCGCCCAACCCCTGGAATCTCCAATCCAATCATCAACCACCTCTCCCAACCCCTGGAATCTCCAATCCAATCATCAACCTCCTCTCCCAACACCTGGAATCTCCAATCCAATCATTAACCTCCTCTCCCAACCCCTGGAATCTCCAATGCAATCATCAACCTCCTCTCCCAACCCCTGGAATCTCCAATCCAATCATCAACCTCCTCTCCCAACCCCTGGAATCTCCAATCCAATCATCAACCTCCTCTCCCAACCCCTGGAATCTCCAATCCAATCATCAACCTCCTCTCCCAACCCCTGGGATCTCCAATCCAATCATCAACCTCCTCTCCCAAACCCTGGAATCTCCAATCCAATCATCAACCTCCTCTCCCACCCCCTGGAATCTCCAATCCAATCATCAACCACCTCTCCCAACCCCTGGAATCTCCAATCCAATCATCAACCTCCTCTCCCAACCCCTGGAAACTCCAATCCAATCACCAACCTCCTCTCCCAACCCCTGGAATTCCGGTGAC